>NC_052533.1:80374063-80988170 GCF_016699485.2 Gallus gallus
ATGTAAATCCCACCAAGCAGCCAAGCCTGTCACCAGTAACATCTAGCCACTTTCTCATCTGTAAATGCTTTGCCATCAAAGGATTCTACAAAAAGTTGATGGCTTTAGAGATCATTTTTCAGCCACAAAGAGATTTATGGATTAACTATGGTTTAGAAGCTGTGTTTGCTCTATGGCATTTGCGATAGCTGGCTACATTTTCATGACCTAAGGTCACGAGCCAGGTAGCTTCATTTAAAATCATTGCTTATTGCATCCATTTCATTACAATTTTCTTAGATCTAATTCACAGAATCATAGAATGACAGACTGGCTTGTGTTGGAAGGAACCTCGATTATCATGAATCTCCAGCCCCCCCCCCCCCCCCCCCCCCCCCGCAGGCAGGGCCACCAACCTCCACATGTAGTACTAGACCAGGCTGCCCAGGGCCCCATTCAACCTGGCCTAGAACACCTCCAGGGACGGGGCATCCACTCTGGGTCTCTGGGCAGCCTGTGCCAGCACCTCATCACTCTCTTGGTAAAGAACTTAAACAAAAATGCAAGGCAGTTTTGCAATGAACTGTACCAACATTTGTAAAACAAATCTTCCATTCTTCGCTTTAGCATGGCTGCCTTTAGAGAGTCTTTGGAATATGAAGACAGAAATCTTGTTCTTAGTTAAGGAATAATTAAGGTAATGTATCCCTGGCATAACTGAAATCAAGGAACTAAAATTTGGGTCATCCTATTAGAAAGCACCCTAAAAAAAAAAAGTATTTGCTTAAGGTTCTTTAGGAAGTGTCTTTCACAGAATGCTTCAGAGTGTTTTCTACTTGAATTTAGAAATGTGGTAAACTAACCCTCCTCCCACTGGCAGCAAGCATTCTTCTGAATTCAAGGACACAAAGGTATAGGTGCTAAATAACTCGTAGAAGGTCAGAGGGACTCTACATGCATGCAGTATTGAATTTTATCTCCTTCTGTTGTATTTAATTCTTCTTGTACTCAACTGAATGTGAGGATTTCCTTTAGAGCAGCTGTATGCTTCCAGTACCAAGTCCTAAAAGAAACAGGACTGCACAGAAGAGTACTAATTCCTTTACAGGTTCGCCTGATGTTGAATTAATGGTTTTCTTAGTTATCTTCATCAGCATTTAAGAATAAAGCAAAAGATGTGATCCAAAACAGCAATAAATTGTTTTAATTGAAAACAATGACAGCAATGTCTTGGGAGTTTGGTTCTGATTTAGCAACGCAGGTTGAAATGCTGACTGCGTATACCCTGACAGTCTTTATTACCTAAGTTAAAGGAACCCATATGTCTAATTTTTTTTTATATATCAACAGCCTGATGCCTTCAGATTTGCTGGCAGCTTGCCATAATAATGTAAGATATGCTGTGTTGATCTCTAGCGCTATAATTTTACTGTTTGGAGAAATATCTTAGCTAGTGTGCTGCCATTGCTCTTTCCATTACACTGCTGGTGACACAGAATTGCAAGAGATGCGGGGAGTTCCAGTGTTCCCCTACTGACCACTGCAGTACTAGAGCTACAAAAGAACAAATCCATCTGCAACATGCAAAATAGTACAGTTTTCTTCACTTGTAGCAGCAATGGTTCTCCGTTAGAAAATGTTATCTCAAATCTACACAGCTGTGGCTTGTGCTTCTTAGCCTTCTCCAAAAGAAAACAAAGCGTAAGAGAGACATGGCTTCGCATTGGCAGTAAGGACAAATGAATTCTTTGCATGCTTTTGGATCATATTACAGTCAGAACTGAACCCAAGTCAAAACCTTGTTTTGACTTAGCACGAGCTGTTAAGGAATTTGGGTGAGAGCCTGAAATTCGTGACTTAGAAGATATTCACACAACTTTTCCTTGAGTATCATGGATGTTCTGTTCCTACCTAAGAGATGGATCAACATCAATGTTTTGCGTGTCCCTGCGTCCCCCCGTCTGCCATGGGCCAGTCACTGGTGACAATGATTTCCTACTTTCTTATTGGAGGTAATCCATCATTAAAATGATGATCCTTGCTTATAACATGAAATGCCCAGTGCTAACTTTTAAGCAGTACAAGCGGTAATATGATGTTAATGCCCTTGACAGGGGTAAGAAGAAGAAGGAGGAAGGTTTCTGTATCTTTCTTCTGTTCTACTCTCGCAGCTGCACCCAGGGGCTGCTGTGACACTCAGACGTCACATTAAATTGAAGTGAGCAGTGACAAATCATCTCCCAGAGCTTCGAGAAGCAAGAAGCCAGCTCTGATCGAGTCTGTCAGTTTTAATAAGCCAGTATTCTCACTCCCTTGGAGAAATGACTGGCTTGGCTTGTATTCATCTACAGACATGACAAGAAGGCCAAAAATTAACCCTTTGGCATGATACTTGGATTCCTTCTCTGACATTTGATGAAACAGTTATAACGTGAAAGTCAAAGATTATCACTGCATCTCTCTCCAGCATGGGGGAAAAAAAAAAAAAAAAAGCTAAAAAATAAAAAAAGATTCGTCAAGAACAAAGGAAGGAAAAATGTTGCTGTTACATTTACAGCTGTGCAGCATTACAGTTCAAGTTTCCTGTCCCTCAGCGTTACTCAACTATATAAAAATTACACATAGTTTGGGTTTGGGTGGTTTTTTTTTTTTTTGTACAGGGAAGACAAGTGATGCAAACATTGCTCTTTCAGCATCAGATTTCAGAAGAATCATGCCTTTGTTCTACAACTTGCCTGAAAGTTTATTAGCTAGGCATCCAGTATTTACCTTCACTTGTTTAACTGCCTTTCCCTGTGGACCTGTTGTCTTCCTATGGAGCACCGAGGACAGGAGACCAGATGTGGATGAACCACTGATCTGATCAGAAGTGACAATTCCTGTGTGGCTAAGCCCTGTTTCATCAGGGCCAACTGTTTCTTTAAACTAAACACAGAGCGCTGACAGCTGACTGTGAATCTGCAAAACTGGTGTTTGCTTGACCAAGTCAGAGAGCAGTCTCCATCCAGCCTCTTGTAACCGAGCAGTAAGTGCCACAGGACCTATTCCTCAACAATTTGGAAATGTTTTCATTATGAAAGAAAAGAGATTCACGTTTCCATTTATTAGAACAGCCCCACGTTATTTAGTGTGCCTGATCCCCTAATAGCAGATCACTTTTTTTTCTTATACTTTAAACACCATAAAGTCAAATGATACCATTTTCCTATCACATTTCCCAATTCACCACTGCCTTATTGTTACAGATAGGTTAAAACCACCAAACAGTAGTTACTAGGGCAACTGAATGACTGAGGAAAGAATTTGCGAAAAGGGGTAATATCACACTACCTAGAAGGAGCCAAGATGTGCTTCTGGGCTTTCAGAAAAGCCAAAAGCTCATTTGGAGATCTAAACTAATAAACATGTGAAATGGAAAACACCAGTGCTATTTTTCTTATTGTTTGGTGTTCAGATTCAGGGTCACAGCACAGCCCTTTACACAGGCTTTAGCTGCAAGCTCCTTTAATAAACCAGTTCCTTATCTAAAACAAGACACTGATCTCCTTTTAATGTCTGATGTTTTCTTTAAAGAACAACAACAAAAAACCCTTTATTACTCTACCTTCATCCATGAAAGACGTAATACATATATAAAATTGTTTCTTAAATATACACACATACAGAATCAATAAGACAAGGAGCATCTAATGCACACATAGACACATCATAAATAAATGCCTTGGGAAATATATTAAAACTGCCATCTAAATCAAAGTCCATCAAGCACAAAATACAACAGCTATTTGGTATGACTGGGTAGACTAAGACCACTTGCTTGCCTTGACTATAAACTTCCATATTCTATTATGCTTAAATTTCTTGCAAGCAATTTAAGTTCTTGCAATTTAAGAAAAATGTCTAAGGCTTCTTTCTTTAATCCACTCTGATCTACATGAATTCTCCCCGCTTTCCTTAAAAAGTAATTAACTGTATTAACTACAAAGACTGTATTCTACTGCAGGTGATTGCGTTGCTATAAAACATGACAGAAGTAGGAAGTCCCAGCTGCCTTACCTTCAGTCGAAAGCAGACTAGTCCCAAGACAACCTCAGCGCAGATCTCAAATCTTTCATCCTGAAGGACTAAATGTTCAAACTGGTGCGACAGCCTGACATGCTGAGAAGAAAAAGAGTGTCTATATTGTATAAATTTGATTCATTGAAAGAAATGATTTGCTAAATTGCTTCCATCCTTAACCTCTTTTCTCATTTCCCTCTTCTAATAGGTGATGATATTCACACACTGCCATCTGTTTATGTTAACTTATATCACATTTATGACCGTCTGAGACCACACTGAGTTGTAACAATATTGGTTGCTCAGTTTTATCTTCGGGAGCACAGGTCTGTTTCTTAATGAAGCATTTCAGCACCGTTTTATACCTTTCGGGATGCCTTATTAATAGTAAATATCTGCAAGAATTCTGTTTTACATTTTCTGCCACTCTCGGTTTTGTTTGAAACCAGCTGCAGAGTCTGAAAAGAGGAAAGGGGAGGATGCATAGATTTATATAGGGAAAATGACCACAATTCCAGTGGACAACAAGATGGACAGAGACAGATGGGCTTTTTAGAATTGTTCACTTAACATGAGAATAACTGTGAGGGAGATAACTTGCTCACCCTTTCTGGCCTGGGTGCTCAGGTCCTGTTGAAAAGAACAGTGGTGGCAGTAAAGGAAAGGAAACAGGCAGCACACCTCAGCCTGATAAAGAGTTACATCGGACGCCAAGCTAGAGCTCTTATTCCAAAACGTACAAAGACTGATGCTCTTCCAACATCAAACAGATAGGAAAAATACCGACAGGCATACTGACAACCAGCAAGGAAGTTCTAAGGTCAGTCCGTGAAGTTGGTAAACGTATACACCAGATTTTGCTGCCTCCCCAAGAGAAAATGAATACAAAAGCACTTTGAACAAAAGATCCCACCTTCACATCAGGTACCCGCAGTACCGTGCTCAGCCCCCCTAGCAGGCTGTCATCAATTTCGTGATCACTATCCAAAATAAAGAAGATAACAAAAGCATCTGGCTACTAGGATTCGTCTGTGTGTGTGCAGTAGCTGATCTACATAGAAAATTATCACGGCTTTCCTATAAACAAACAAACAACAACAACAAAATTAAACAACAGATCTAACATCTTTCCCTAATGTTTATTTCTTAAACCAGAAGAACATTGTTTATATGGAATAAGAACACCGATTCAGGGTGCTCTGACTGGGATGCCGATACCCCTTGCAACCAGCCAGTCCTACTGCTGTCACCACGTCCTCTCTGCTGTTTGTTGCATCCATCTTTCATCTCTCTCTAAAATTAGACCGAGCGTTCTTTGAGTCAGGAGCAAGAACAATAGCATGCCCAATCCTTTCCAAGGCAATGAATGTTTTGCTAACATAAATAGCATGCGTTTACAACTATGAAGTTTGACCAGAATATACATCCATACATTTGTAGGCATAAGCGCATGGGAAGCATATATGCAATATGCACAAAGGCTGCAACAATCTTTTGCTATCTCCTCCTTCCCTCATTTCTATAGCATCGGACAAATTATGCCTTTGACACAGCTCTGCAAAATTCCACACTGCAGATACCGAGTCTTAGAAATGAAGATCATAAGAAATTTCTGTTCAAAATGATGATAATTTCACAGCTGTTTAGCTGAGTGTAACCACCAAGTGAATTTGATGCAAATCTGCCTGGCGATAACTGAATAAAACAATAACTTAAGGTTTGGCTTACTGCAAGTAGTGTTTTCAAGGAGACTACAGATGCTGTACACTTTCTAGCAGGTATTTCAGTCCTTTCTATTTTATTTTACATTAAGGGATTTTTCAGGAGTTGCATAAAATCAGGGGAAAATAGGGTCTATTCAGTAAAACACAAAACAAAAGTCTTTGAATTTTGTATTCATATATGGAAGCAAATAATTTTATCCACAGCAAGCTGTAAGAAGTAGCAATAACTGTGACAGCCACTGGGGGGCACCAAGTGTATTAGATTTTCAGAGGAAGGGGAAGTAGAGAAAGCTAGGACCGAGATTCACCTGTGCACCTTGGCTTAACAGAGTGATCCAAGACCCTGCACCTTTGAACTGTAAGCTCTTAACCTGTACTGCTCTTACAAAGATTGTTGCAACTGAGCATAAATAAATTCAATACAGTTAAACATTACTAAGCCTGGAGAAGCCAAAGGGCTTGCAGGTGTCACATCTGCCCCTCTGCAACTACAAGAGCTGTACTCCCATTCTGGACATGGGTATGGCAATAGCTCACAGGGGGACACACGTGGTTTCAGTACTCCTGCTTTTCAAGGTGTGCAGGTAAACTATGAAAATCGAGTCTTGTTTGGAGAACTGAAAACCGAGCTGTTCTCAGATTTCTGCTTAATGTGTACCAGGCAGGCCTGATCCATGGTTACTGTAACCCTCCAAATGCCTTTGGTTTTGACATAATCACCACGCTGCACCCTTAGCACCCTTAATTTAAAGTTGATGTTCAAGCTGTACTTAACCTTTAAAAAGTGTTTTACCTTGTTGTGTATTTCGACCGAAAAAAAAGTATGTACACAAACCAACTCACATACTGTTTCTAGTAATGTCATTTGGAAAAGTCCTTTATCACATGGGTTCCTAAAGTGGAATTATATGTATTGTTGGTGAAAAATGTCAGTATGTAGGAGCTGAACACCAGCACTTCTCTTCACAGTGACATTTAGCAGATGGAAACATTGAAGCTTGCAAGGGATTTCTGTGTCTCACTACCTCCGGTAAATAACTATTGCCTTTTTGCAGTCAGATAGGAAAAGAAAGACAACTAACTCATGTGATTAATCAGGATTAAAGAAAATGCCTTACATAATCACTGATGGGAAAAGTAAACTCGTGTGACATTAAGGTGCAGTCCATACAGAAGATCTGTATCTATCATAGAATCATAAAATGGCCTGGGTTGAAAAGGACCACAATGATCATGTAGTTTCAACCCCTCTGCTGTGTGCAGGGTCTCCAACCACCAGACCAGGCTGTCCAGAGCCACATCCAGCCTGGCCTTGAATGCCTCCAGGGATGGGGCACATATAAACATGTGCGGGCTCCAGCAGTTAGATATTTCAGTTGAGAATTCGTTGTAGGGCAAATCCTTCCAGAACTAAAACAGTTTCTGTTTCAAGGGAGTTTCTTAGAAGCACCACAGCAAGTACACATACCTGCATAACCTCGACAGTTTCCTTCCTAGATTTCACCCCTGTGCTTGCTTTAGCTCACATCTCACTACAACTCTCCAAATGCTGCAGAAAGTGTCCTCTGAACAGCCACTTGGACTGTGCCACACCCCAGCTGTATTTCTCTCTCTGGCATTGCTGTTCTGTACCGTGTCAGTTTCTTGGTCTCTGTTGTACAATTTTAATCGAGTTCATTATCACTGGTGAGAAGAGAAGAAGGTGGTAAACTGATTTCTTCTGGCCTCCAGAGGATTTATCTGACTTGGAATGTTCATGGGGATTACCTACAAAAATGCTGATGTCTAAATTTTTCAGATGACTTCTGAGAAATCTGAGATGACTTAGAAGGACAAAGGCGTAATATGTGGTCAAGAAGTTTGACACATTGTGCCGTTTACAAATGGGCTGTTTGGGTTTCACATCTATACTGATTCTGAGTGTTTGGAATCAGACTTTTATTGCTGTTTTTGCCCTGTTTACATCTCTTCCGTAGCTGTGGGCTTCCCACCAAAATTCATGTTTTTCTCTCCCTATATCCATCAGAAATGACTCCCTTTGCCACTGCTTTAAAATCTATTCTTTACGACAGGTTAATATTACACGTTTTCTGGGAAGAGAGTGCGTAACTGGAAGGTTTGGAAAACAAAACAAGCTACTGTATGTAAATCAAAGTCACTCATTCTCATCTCTTACAAACATTTTGTTTCCTAAATGCCTGTCTCAGTACAAACGAATGCCAGCTTGCAGTGCTTATCCAGTCATTTTGATGCAGACATTAAAGGCTGCAACATAGCAAACATCTTTTTTCCTAAATTTAACTACTGATGAAGAAAAAAGAAAGAGTTTTGCATGACAGTTTATATATGTAAAAAAAAAGAACATAGTTGCATGTCTTTGATCTTCTGTATAGAATCTCACTAATCACGCTGCTAATACGGTGGCTTCTGAAGGACATGCAGTGTTTCTTCCGTCTATATCATGTTGTGGCTCATCCCCATTGAAAATCTCAAATCACTTTGTAAGTATAACCTCGCTGTGCAAAGGAAGCCTGACTAGAAGTCTATAAACACTGGATAAATCTTCCTAGTGCTCTGTGACTGAGGAGCTGTCATTTTTTGCTAGGCAATCACAGCGTTCACAGTGAGATTTATATAAACCCAGAAAGGAATTGAAACTCTTGGTCCCCAACCTCTTAACGAGGCCGAGTCATGCACCTGAACAGTCATGCCCTAGCTGGAATTGTATGGGGTGAACAGGCACACCGTGGCCTACACACAGGAATGTTGACGTATGAGAACTACCTGCTGCACAAGTGAGTGGTACATCCCAAACATGCATCCCCTTCCCCACATATCAGCCCAAGAAGCTGTCTGAAAACTGATTTTCTGCCTGATTTTACTTGCACGGCCAGTTCCTGGGGGCACATCAGAGAGAACTTCCCAATCCCTGGCTCGACTATTCTCCACCTGAAGGTTGCAGTTCTACCTCCTGCCATTGCAACCTAGATCTCATGCTAGGTATGGCCTCTCTATGACCTGCTGTTGCAAATACAGCTTTAGAAATAATTCTGACAACTACAGGGTTTCCCTTAAGACAAAAGTACCACAAGATACAGTAGTAGCTATTCTCTCCAAAGATTGCCTTTCCCAGCAGTGGGAACATAAATACTGTCTCTTGCAAGACATTATGGTGTATTTAAATGAAAGCATCTTTTCAGGGCCAAGTGCTAGGATGAGCAGTGTTCAAGTGAAGAGAACAAGTTTAGTTAAATTCCAATTTACTTTTTGTTTAATAACTTGTTTGTAGATTAGAAAATGAGAACCATCATCGGGTTAGTTTCATTACTACATGATGAAAAGTTAGCAAAATATACCTGGAACCCAGGATAATTCCTGGGAAGAGAGGAAAATGGGTAAGATATGAAACACATTCGTAATTATTATCTTGCAACTATTGATAAAACTTTACCAGCACATCTGCAAACTTGCAAGTCATATTTTACTGAAATTCTACAAAAGCAGGAAGCAAATAAAATGCAATTCCTTCCTGAAATGTAAGTTCAGCTATGAACTGCTGAAGATAGAAAAGACTGGGGGGTTTGTTTGTTTGTTTGTTTGTTTTGTTTTGTTTTTTAAAGCTCCTTTGAAATGCACTGAATTTAATTAGCACTCATCAAGGGGGGTGGTGAGGAGAATGGCTTAATGGCTCCACTTCCACAGATGTATACAGTGGCTCAAATTCAGCACTTAGTTACCCTCACTCCTTTTCCAAAGTCGCAAAAAAAGCTGATAACTTTTTTTTCCTCTGTATACAGAGGAACACTTTTATCCATAAAGAGACATTAAACACGCACACAGTTCAACAAGGCCTTGGAAATCTAGCTTTCTGATTATTTTCACAAATAAGGGATTGTATGATGGTTCCAACTTTGCAGTCAGTATCTTTAAGAAAGGATTGATTTGCTTTTCCTTCCTGAACTGTGTTGTCATAGAAAACATAAAAACAGCTAAGATGATGGGAAGACGAGCACTTTTTGTCTGGGCAGCCAGGGAGGCAGAGAACGAGAAAACTGCAACGCTTCTTGTTGAATGTGGGTATTAAATTGCAGAAATCTGCCTGATCAAGGCCATGTAATTAACACAGGGCTTCCAATCCTCTGTTTTCCCAGGGGGAGATTTAGCCCTACTTAAAAACTTGGCATCGTGCTGTAATTACTGCAGTCTCCAAAAATCTAACCTGAGAGAGCAAAGCACTAGGAACTGTAGTGGCAGTCCAGTAAAGCAGTAACAACTATACATCAATTTTTCTTTGGAAGGTATGTATCAGGTTGCCACAAGGACAACAGAACACCAGGCTTGCCACTGTTGTCAAAATTTGCTTCTGACAACCTTAATAGGATTAAAAATATAATTTAAGTCACTGTAGAGTCAATTGAGAAATACAGTGTAATAAAAATGAGAAGAGGACACCCTCCATCCCAGAATCTTCCCAAATTGGAAGAGGTATTTTCATGCTGCTGTTTTACAATGGCAGGAGAAGCCTTTCTTAGGGCTTAATCTGTTTAGTACCACAACAGAAAGGAATGTGTGTCTGCAAAGAGTTTGGTATACGAGACCAGATTCTCAGCTAATGGATATTTTTGTAAATATTTACAGCCAAGTCATAGAGCTCCTCTCACTCAAAGTTTCCCTAAACTTCATAAAAAGGAAAAGCATGCTTGAATTTGATTTTACTGCCACAGAGAAAGTATATGTATGATTTAGACTGGTGCCAGCTCTAAATCATGACTAGACTTAGTACTTATTCACCACAGTGCTAACAAAGTATAAATTGTACACATCATGGGTTTTGTTCATTTTGTTGGGTTTTTTCAATGCATGTCCATTCATAACATAAAGAGATAATGTCTGTTTTCATGTTTTTTCTCCCCCCCAAAAAAACCATCAATATACTCTGGCTTAATTTGAGAGGGCCTAATGGTGCTGCATTGTATAAATTTCACATTCCAACACTTGTATTCTGTAAAGATTAAAACAAAACAGGTGACAATTTTGACCCTGCCATCATATAGAATTGGGGCAAACAAGCAGTACTCCTACTGACCTGAGCTCTTTTAAAAGCCATTGCTTTCTGATGCATACAGAAGTTGTAGAAAACAGATAGGGACAAAGCTCATTTTTCCTTGCTATCCCATGCAGAGCACCCAAGAAAACACACAGCAGTTACCTTGCGGATGTGTTCCTGCAGACCCGTGACCCCATACATCCTCAGCACAAACCAGAGCTTCAGGGAGCGGAACCTCCTCCCCAGGGGGATCTGCCAGTGCTGCGGGCAAGAGGGAGGCATCCACATTAAAAGTCAGCCTTGCAGTGATACTGCAGAAATTGTACATGCTGTAATGACTTCTAAGTGCAACCCATTTCAGATACTAGAGGCCATAGCTAGGGTTGGGGCCAGTAATAACAGAAATGGCCATTTTTGGCTCGTGCCCTACTATTACTGTTTAATACTCAAATTTCTCAAATGAGAGGTAGGAAAGAAGGTTGTTGGCAGAATGAAAGGAACACAAGCCAACTCCAGTTGTCTATTTACACTCTGAATTCTCCTCAAAGGCTTTGGAAAAAGTAAGTATTGGCTTGCAGCTGTAGGGCCAGCATCTAGTATGACTGGCCTGTCTTCTACTTCAAAACAGATTTCCTATTGTCAAGGTTAAAAAGTGCATTTAAAAAAAGGTATTATCCACTACTCTAAAAAATAAAACCTTTCTTTCTGCAGATTAAACCTTGAAACATTACATATGCAAGACACGTTCTGCCTTTAAACATGGTGTTGTTTTTGGGTTTTTTTTTACAAAAAGAGAGTTTAAAGTTTCAGCTTGAGTAACATTAAAAATCTAGCAAGCTGAATGCATCCCGAAAGGAAAGGCGAAGTTTTGAAGTCTATGAAATCAATGGAAAATTAAATCCCTGGACATATCAGTGTATACAAGCAGTAATATTAGTGATTATATTGATGTACTTACCCGGTAATCTGTTATGAGGCCTGGAAGTTAAAGAAAAAATAATTGCATTGCTTCATCGTAACAACCAAAACGTACAGTCATTCTAGTACTATTGAACATGCTGTTTTTCAGCTAGATGCTTTCTACAAACAAGCATCACCAGCATCAATGGGTAATACTCATCATTCCTTGGCTAGTCAGAATATACCACTTAGAAATTAAACACTTCTCCTTTTTGTTAGACTTAAGATCATAGAATCATAGAATCACTAAGATTGGAAAAGACCCACAGGATCATCCAGTCCAACCACCCACCCATCACCAATACTTCTCACTAAACCATGTCCCTCAAAACAACATCCAAACATTCCTTGAACAGCTCCAGGGTCGGTGACTTCACCACCTCCCTGGGCAAAGATCCCATAGTGATCACAGACTCAGTATTGTCTTTATTTGCCCCTTGTAAGGAAAAGAAGTAGTAGATAAAGCAGCTTTTATTATTTTTTTTCTGTAAAATCACCAAGCTGATGCTTTTCAAAATAATGCATTCATGACTACCTTTTATGCCCATTCATGCATTTGTTGCTCATTCTTCAGCACATCTAATAAGTGACTGGAAAATGTGAATTTGACTCTATTCCTATTTGGAGAATAATAATCTGCATCTTTATGGCTTTTTATTTCATGTACTGAAAACAACCTTATACAAACACAGCTTGACCAAGCCTCAAAGCAGTCCAAGGAGGCAAGGCAGAAGGCATTATTTGTTGTCTTTTATACGACCACACAGAGTCATGATGCTTCTACCTTTGCTTTTAATCAGGTAATTAGGCTAATTTCATGGTAAAGCTGGATTACTTGCAGTAAGCCAGTGACAAAAATTAAATTGACCTAAAATCTTAAAGCACTTCTTTTGGAACACATGGAAGCATCTGCTTAGCTTTTTTATTCTTCATTATTTTTCTACAGTGGAGTATAAGCTTCACAGGAAAGTATATACTTAAATTCCTTGGAAAAGTGCAGTTTAAGTGCTCCCAGGTACTAAATAGAACTGTGGCTTATGAATTGACCAGTCTACGTCATTTGTGTAATCCCAGCCTTCCAATTTCCTGGGACTCTTAAAAAACAAACAAACAAACAAACAAATAAAAGACTCAGTTGCCTGTGTGACAAGCTCCCTCGCCAACATTCTCACATGCATGCGGCCAAAACACACGATCCTTCCTCTCTGAAACACATAGCCATTTGGTTCTTTAGCATGTTCCCAGGTTATCTTCCAAAAGGGAAAAAAAGGAACAATTGTTATTCTGTTTCTGGACTTCAGAGAATTAACGTGGCTGTCTCAGCTCAGTAACAGGGTCATTTGATAACATTCGTGCTCTGCGTTGTCACAGCCATTTTTATTTGATAGCTGCAAGGCTGGTAGCAAAGAAAGTAAAGCAACTGGTGATAGATAAATAATCCTACGCTGCTGCAAGGGGCTATGTCTAATGATCCACAACAACGCCTTTCACAAGCTGTGAAGCAGAATGCAGTCAATGATTAGTCTTTGATTACAAGCCTTAGCCTTACATCTGTATTTAACCAGGAGGAATTGCATTGTGGGAGCACACGCAGCATTTACAATAGAGTATGGAGCTCACTATTCTTACACTGCCATTAGGATTTGACCTATATCCTGGGCTCCCAGGCAAGCTAGTATAATCCTCCTGGTGGGATGATGCAAATCACATAAAATTATAATTAATGACAAAATAAAGACTTTCCTCTTGAGGGCACACATAATTGCCATATGGTTATTAAGACTAATTGCTCACAGATAGATATATTTTTCCGCTCATTTAAATTCTTGAGTGAGAGATGAGTGAATTAAAAAATGCTACTTCATTTGCCTTGTAGACCACGATTGGAGTTCTCAGACCTGAGACATACTCAGAAAATAAGATCCTCCATTAGACAAATCTTATTTCCAGGAGTGCTGACATCCCATAAATTACTCAGGGATCAACAGTGACTGTAACAGCCTCGCACTCTTGAAACTCTGGACATTTTGATTGAAGGCGTATGTATGGGTTGAATTTGACAGTTCAAGTAGAGGTGCTGGCATTTGGAAAGCTGTCCAGATCTTTGGAAAACTGTCAGCAAATAGGAATAGAGCAGAAAAAGTATTAGTGCCATTTGACTGCTAATAATCAGCTGATCTACTCGGAATCTTTATGTCCAGATGTAATGAAATACTAACACAGATAGGGAAGGCAACGCAAAGACTGGATGACTTTTTATCCACCCGGGAGATAAAGTTTTCAGGCCAACTAAGAAAGGTTTCATTTTCCTTTGCTGTTATTTAAGCTGGGGAAGCCCTAACATGCTTGTATCAGTGCTGTCAATTTTCACAAGAATATATTTTCAGCTTAATTAACTTCAGATTCTTTTTCTCAAAATAAACATTTTTCTTATACATGAATTAAAAGCTAGTGACACGTATATTTTCAATAATTAGCACTTTTCACTTTAAAAGGTAAAAAAAAAAAAGTACATTTTTTTCTTAATAATTCTAGCTTTTGGTGGGTGAACCTCAGCTTCCTCAGCTTCAGAGTTCTTACGTTTTCCTGTTTATTACCCTGTACCATAATTGCACTGCCTGGAAATGTAGAAAAACAAAATGTAAAAATAGGTATAAAATACAAAAGCTCTGACAGGTCAGAATCGAGGCACAGGAATAGATTATGCCTAGTGTTTTTTTTTTTTTTGTGAACAGTGGAATTCTAGATGGTATTAATTAATTGGGGAGGCCTCACGGTGGCCTACATCTTCTCACAAGGGGGAGTGGAAGGGCAGAGCTGATCTCATCCCTCTGTTAGCAGCAACAGGACCGGACGGAACAGCATAGAATTGCATGATAGGGGGATCAGGTTGGATTTCAGGAAAAGATTCTTTATCAGAAGGGTGGAAGGAACCGGAACAGGCTCCCCAGAGCAGTGGTCATGGCCCTAGTCTGACGGAGTTCAAGAAGTGTCTGGACAGTGGTCTCAGTCATATGGTCTGATTTTTGGGTGGTCCTCTGTGGAGACAGGAGTTGGACTCGATGACCCTTATGGGTCCTTCCAACTCAGGATATTCTATGATTCTGCAATTCTAATTTAAATGCCAATGAGTTCATGGCTCTAACAAAGAGAAGTGTACTCAGAATGCACTTCTGAGCATAGATCAGCACCACCAACTCCAGGAAATATATGAGATACAATAAATGAAAAGAACACGCACGGGCCCCTTCAAGTGATGCACCTTCTTGAGAAAGTTTACTTTGAAGGTTGACAGAGCACTGGAAGAAGCTGTCCGAAGAGGCTTTATTTCCTTTTCTGGAGATACTCAAAACCTGCTTGGATGCTTTCTTGTGCAACCCACTGTAGGGAACCTGCTTTAGCAAGGGGGTTCGACTCGATGATTTCCAGTGGTCCCTTCCAACCCCTACCATTCTGTAGTTCTGTCATTATGAATGAATGTGTCAATCACTTATTAACACTACACCGCTGTGACCTTCACAATTAATCATTTACCAACTGAGTCTGCACAGCCAACTTTCAGGATAGCAAATGCCACTTTGCAGCTGCTACGTATGTGCAAGGAGCAACGCTAATCTGTAAAGGAGCTTTGTACAGGCTCTAAGATCTACACCTTCTTTGTGAGCACTCCAGGAGTAGCTTTTGTGAGAATTTTGTACAGGACCAATAACGTGCACTCACCTCTTTTGCTACAATCAATTTAAGAACATGAGTGCCACATGACAGTGTCTCAGATAGCTATCATAGAGCACAGATGCCAAACACAGCTCATCCTTTCTTTGCAGTTTCAGAGAATGTTTGCTCCTGACACAAGTATTTGAAAATATGAATCAGAACTTGAATCCATAGCTAGCGAAACAATTCAGTGGTAAATATGGAATGGAGGAAATCCTAATACAAAATGATTAATACAATGTCTCATTAAATGGCTTTCCCTCAGTTGTTTTTTCTACAAACTAAAATCTCAGTAGATGTGTTTGCACTTCAATAAACTTCACTTCCTAAGGCATTTTGAATATGAAAATAGGCTGCCAGACAATTTAGCTAGTTTTAAGAATTTCAGTTGTCATCTTAAACCATTTTTTGATGTTAAATATCAGCATGCAAATAAAATAATGGTAATTGTATTTAACAATAAAATTACCAGACTCCTGGTGGTGATGCTGCAGGTAGAGAGGCTCTAATTTAAAAGCACCAATTAAATCTGATCTTTTTTTCACCCTGTATGAAATGAAGACAAAAAAAAAAAAAAAAAAAAAAAGACAGAGAAATATAAGAATTAAAATTTAAAGCGTTAGATTTCCAGAGGAAAGGAAAACTAAATGTGTTTAAAATGGCATATTTCCTGAGCACAGCCTGTGCCATTTTCAGTACTTTTTCACAGCAATATCAGTACTGTACTTACAAGCAGTAAGTGTAAGGCTCAGCAGGAACGGGCAGCATGACTGCATAACTGCATGTTTAAAAACAGATAAGAAACAGACGCAGAGAATCTTTTTATGGTGATAGACAATCACACCAGAATGTGAGACTAGTTAAAGCAGTGTTCATGTTTGCAGTCAACAGAAGTTGCCTGCAAATTACTGCAATACAAAGCAGTGTGGGAAGAGCTGTCGCTTCCCAGACATCACGCGGAGCAGTGCTGGGGCTGAGGATGCTGGCCGCTGTCTCCCCATGCTGCAGCCACTGGCATGTGGCATGGTGTAGCCACCTCAGAGAGAAAATAAGCTCAATTTCATCAGTGGGAAGCACTCTATGTATATGACTGACTCACCTCTACAAAGGCAGGCAGAAAGATCTAGAAGTCAAAAAAGGAAAAACCACTACGTAATTCCATTAGGCCTATAAATATTTCACAAAGCAAGCAGTAATTATTTCAATGTGGGGGTACTCTGAACTGCAGAAGTCATTTTTTTCCATATCCTTTTTTATGTTGTGGTTGGGTTTTTTTGTTTGTTTGTTTGTTTTTTTAATGTAAAATTGCACATAAAACTACAAACATAAGATATTTTATTCACACAAAATCTTCATCTCGCTATAAGAGTAAGGAAGGTACTGAGGTTACCTTGATTGACTTCAGGTATGGGAAGTATCTACCTGAAGATACATGAGTTGATGCACATTTAAAAAATAGTAAAAGACATTCAGATTATTTTTGATTATATATATACACACATATATATAAAGAAGTAAACTATTGTCTAAAAGCAATTTTAATTAGGTTAAATATTGTAAAAAAATCTCTAAAGGGCTCTACTGTATTTATTTCATATGTTTGATTACTTTGATATATTTGTGTAGCTCATTCCATAGGCAACAAACCCAAGTTATAAACGATACTATCAGTTGTATTCTGAGAGATTCATTCCTTCTCCTGTAATATGCTGTGCTAAACAACAGAACGGATAACAACCATGCAGGAATATCTTTTCAGTTAGAAGATATTAACATCCCTATCATGTGTGGATTGATGTATGGATTGCTATTAAAGTGGCATTAGTGATCTTTGTGATGTTCCTGCATTTTTAAAAGATGGTGGCTGTTCCAGTTGAGACTTGGCAGGTCATAATCTGGCAACCATAAAAAACTATCTAATAGGATTACTAAAATAAATCCAAAGCTTGGACATAAATGTATATGAATCAGTTGAACCGCGCCTCTATACACCCGGTCTAGATTTCACCCTTTGTGTTTAACCTTCTTCGCAGTAAGTGCTTGTGTGGTCTGGTAACAGAGAGAAGTGGTATTCTTTACTTTCTTTGCAAATACCCAAGATTGACTGAAGGACCCTGAGCATATATTTCAAAATTTTTCTTCATAAATGTGATTTTTTTTTAAAGGTTTGATGTGATAGTAATAGACTCCCAAGATCTATTTTCAATGGCATAAAATTCACACGTTAAGTATGCATAATATGAAATACATAGTGAAAGTTATACTGGATAAAGCAGTGAAAATCTGTGAAAAGGAAACTATTTGGATTGCACATTGGAAGCTTCTCACAGCCTCATTCTATTCTGTATATTTTAATGATGTTTACAATTTTAATAGATAAAAAAACAGAGATGGCTTAATATTACAAGCCAACAAGAACATTTTGGTTCCACTTACAGAAGAACATTTCCTATTAGCACCTGCCTTTAAACGCAAAACAAACTTTCTGAAAAAACTTAACACTTAAACCCTGAAAAGAGCAATAGAAAAGCAAAATTAACAAAACTTTTGTAGACTTGTTACTTTTACTCTCTCTGAAAGAAGGCATTTCTTCTTTCACAATATTCCAGAGCACCAGCTAAACAGGCCAGACAAAACTGCCTGGTAGTGTCAAAGCAGAGTTTTTTTTAAAAGACCTCGAAATATAAATATGGAGAACATACCCTTCTAAGAGACATTATATTAAATTCTTCTTTTTTTTTCCCTTAGGATCTGTTTTTTTCTGTATATCAAGAAGTTTCAGAATATTTTGCAAAAGACTGATAATGAAATTACCTCCAAATCCCAGCTGACATCTGTGCTTTATAATGCACGAAGTAGTTAAATAATTACATTACAGATCTAGTAGCTGGATTTTCTTAATCAACTTGCAAGGAAAAGAAATGTGTTCATTGGTGTTCATTGGTTTCATGCTGAAACCGCTAAGTAAGTCTGTGTGAACTAGAAACCTTCAGTGGAATTCAGTTTAATTTGACTTTGACATGTTTATTGAACTCTTCCTGTATTATTACAAAATCATGGCTAATACTTCCCATGGATCCTAAAAGGACTATGTAGCTATCACATTTATTTCTTTTTACCAGGCTCCTTGATCCCTTATTATCACATTCCAAATAAGTTTTCATCTTTTCAGTCAGCATTACAGGCCAATAACAGAGGTGAATATTAGGCACAGGCCTCAGAAATAGTTGATCTTTTGGTGACGTAATGACTTCAAGACAAAGAGCTTAACTTTAATGGTATACTTCATTCCACATCAAGCAAATAACACCAATATATAAATGCCTTGATGAAATGAAGCCTTAATATTAGGCTACAGTTGTGCAGCTTTCAGTAAGGAGACATTCTGCAAGGTCTCTTAAGATTCCTTGAAATGAAATCTTCATACCTACGAAAATATGCATTCTGTGTGATGATTCACAAAAAAAAAAAAAAAAGGCAAGAAACAAAATGGAGGAAAGCACTTCAAAAGTACACTCCCTTATATCTAAAGTCTAGGATTTGTTAGGGAAAAGCTGCAATCTCCTGAAATGGGAACATCAGTATGTTTGTATATATCTTGTTTTCCTGGAAAGCTAGGTAAAAAGTGCTAACATGGCTCCAAAGGCATATAGGTGAAAGCGGAATCAATAACAAATTTAACTTGTAGGGACAAGATTCTGGCTCCAAATTGTCCTGCAAACATTAAAAAAGAATGATTATGAATTTTATCATTTCTGAGAGTGGCTACTTTGCTAGCAATGCCTTCAAATACTAGGAAAAAGATGGGAGAAATTGGCAAAGAAGTTCCATCTTCTCCCTGTTTTCGTATGAAGTGATGGCTAGTTATGAGGGACTTATAAACTGGAGCCTTGGTTAATCACTGCCATTACTAATGAGTGATTTGCATCTAAGCCATTTATTAGGCTTGGAATATTTGAAGTGTTTACGTCAGGAACAATCTTGCATTCAAAAAGGTATCATATTAGCTGAATAATATGCATATTTGTGCAAAAGTCAACTTCATCAAGGATTTCAAAAGAGCCAAAGATTAACCAAAAGCAACTGAATAACCAACGTTACACACTTATTCTTCCTTTCCTCCAGGAAAGGGTGACTTTTTTTCTGGATGATGTCTTAAAGTTTGCTTTTTAAATGAAGTTTTCAGTTTTCCCTTCCTGTTTCAATTCTGCAAAAATCTTCTTCAATTATAACTGAAAGTGATGTTTTAATTTATCTTGATAAACAGTCTGCATTTACTTATTTGCTGTTTTGATAATAAGTATTATTAGACGTGATGCTGGTAGACATTAAGTTCTGGAAATTCCACTCTGGGACACAACAGGATCATCTATTATGGGATGTTGTTACTACTGCTGTAATTAATTTGCTTTGTTTCAAAGTATGTCTACAGGTTTCTACGCTGGCACCCTTTCATATCAAAATGTAATCTCTGCTGTCATCTGGGGAAATTGAAAACTCAGTACCAAATTGCAAAAATACTCCTTTTTGAAATTAACTGCTTTTCATCAGCTAAATCACAACCATTCTTAGACAAGCTTTTGAAAGAATCAAGGCTCCAACATGAAATTTTATGGAAAAGAAGAAAAGGATCTGTTTAACATACTGTTAATTGTATTAACATTCTTAGAGGGAGTTTTTTGATTTGTATTTTAAATCAGGCATGTCTAACCCACTGCCTACGGGCCACGTGCGGCAGTGTACAGCTGGTAAGATGGACCCACAAGATTGTAAACTTCTAACATTATTTTATGCATTTTAATGATATTTACTATGAGCCAACTGCACACAGCTTGAGCACAGACTGTATAGGTGACAATGGAACCCTGCGGAGGGGAGAGGGCCGTGCAGTGCTAAGTCCACCTCTCACTCCCACCACACACACAGTCAAATCAATGCAATGTCACACATGACGTGCGCTTGTTCTGTAAAGCACAGTGATGGTCAGAAACGTTAATTCAACCTACTCACATGTGTGTGTGCCTCTGAAAATATATCTTTTGTTTTTAAGCAAACAGGTAAGTTTTCTTATTTAATTATTAAACCCGGGCTTGTGTTATTTTGTGAAATAGTTTAGTAAGTTTTAAAAAGTGCACATTCACTGCAGAAGAAATGGAATGTATAGACTTGCTATCAGATATTCACCGAAAAATAAAAAAATGATCCTATCTCTTTACTAGACTTGTATAAGCCCTCTCTTATCAGAGAAGAACACACGTCGCTTCACAACCACACCTGATTCATGTTCATACCATATTCATACTGCTTTTTGGCAGTAGATACATTTGTGAACAACTGTTTTCAAGGATGAAGCACAGGAAGAGTAAAATTAGATCAAAAATCTCTGATGAGCACCTTGAGAGCTCAATAAGAATTGCAGCCACTACCATTGAAAAACTCTGATGCGTTAGTTTCACAAAAACAAGGCCACATATCCCTCTAGTTTTATGTTTTGTTGCTCTCTTTTTTATGTTTTTTTTAATATAATTAAATAAAAAGTTTTGTGACTTAGATACTTTAGATATATTATACATTTTATATGTGGCCCAAGACAATACTTCTTCACTCAGCGCAGTCCATGCAAGCCAAAAGGTTAGACATCCATGTGTTAAATGGTTGCAAAATAGAGCAAGTATGACTCTGCCAACTTTTAGGGATTTCTCCATCTCTACAGCACGATGCAGAGCTCAGTACTCTTTTAAATTGTACTTGTTATAAAACTGGATTACGTGAAATAGAGAATGTTGTAAATTACAAGAGTTAAAGCTATCCACAGCTCTTTTCAATACAGAAATGTAAATAAACATCCATTAATAGAAAGGTGGATTAATTTAACATGTGATTTTTGTCTCTCGTAATATTTCCTTTTTCTGTAATACTTACCACATAGCAGAGCAGTCAAAATTCACTAGGAGCCATTTGTGGGGATTAAAGTTAAATGAATCTGCAAACTGAGAACAGATGAATAAATAAAAAAGAATTATGAAAGAGAAAACATGCTAATAATATAACTTAAATTATCTGAGTACACCTTAACTATGAATGCATTCCTGAACAGGGGCTTTATAGGTAACATTCATACTGATATCACCTTACTTATTTACTATTGCATTTATATCTTTGTTTCATTTTGGGAATTGAAGTTAGGTTTATGGTGCAGCTAAACTACTCTTATCATCAAAATGTGGAGCATTTGCTAACAATTACACCTTTCAGATACAGATGGTATGCAGAAGTAGATATTTCAGTATAAACTAAACAATTTCTTTCATAATAAACATAAACATAGTCAGCAATAGCTGCTGTGGTTCATATGTAATTTCCAAAATGATTCACTGAGCTTTCTATTTCCAAGATTATTTAAGATATAGACACAAAATTCAGGTAGAGAGACAAATAATATATTTTGTTCAGAATCTGTGAATCACGTTTAACCATCAGATTACAAATGCTCAGGAAATCACTTATTTTTTGGGGGCCAAGGTATTCTCTTTTAGTGGAAATCATCTTTTCTTCTAAAGCTGAAAAAAAAAAAGCCTACACAGAACAAACAGGCATTCACAATACATTATATAAATCATGGGAAAGGCCAGTTTTACTTGATGCATCTTCAGAGGAAACTAAGATAGGTGAGACTGACATGTGGAAAAGGCTTCTTCTGTAGGCTGTGTTAAGAAAGGTAGAGGCAATCTGCCATCAAATGTACGGAGAGATGGGGGCCTGGAAGCACCAGGGTCTGACTACTCCATGTAGCACTGTTGATTCTCATTTGCTTCTCAGAACCTTCCTTGTCACTTGTAAACAATTAACAATTTATCTCATAAGAGATTATCTATATTTCTGGCTACTGATCTATCTCCCTGCATTGCACAAGGCAAGAAACCTATCTGTGGTTGTTAAATATTTACTTTTATGGCAAATGCTGGACCAGACAAGGGATGCTGTTTCATTTCCTTCAGGAACCAATAACAGTAAGTTAAAATATATCCCCCCACAGGAAATTACAACAAGCTTCATTTGCTGATAAAAAAGAGACAGAAAGAAATGCTTTATTTGCTGGGGGGAAGGGGCTCCCTCCTCTTCTTTATTAGTCACTACCTATCTGTGCTGTGTTTAAACTTCTGCCTTCACCAAATAGCAATATTTTCTCCACTGACATGGAAGACAAGTACTTATCTGACTGTCTGAGGGGAGCAGCAGGAAATTGAAGTATCCTTATCTAAGCAACTGAATGCCAAGTAGCTCAGCAAGTGAGGGGGAAAAAAGGAACATGAGCTGATGGGGGAATATTTCATTTAGCTCTCTTGGTTATTAAGCTCTCTCTTTTTGAGATACAGCTACTTGCTGTATTCTACATGACTCTCAGGATGCAAACATAATATCAGGCATAATGAGCACACCATTATTATTATTATTAGCATTATTATTGTAATATAGAATTTGGGTGTTACAGATGTGCTTTCTCGAGGGTACTTGGTTAACTACTATTTGCCATTCTTGAGTGACTTTCACATACCGTCATAATTTGCATACATCCAGAATAAACCAGTAATACATGAACACAAGTAAGGTAATAGAATATGCAGGGATTCGTAGTGGAAGTGGAAGTGCAGAATACTTTGAGATTCTAGAAAAGCCATTAATATTGGATGTTTCTTTAAACAGAAAGATTCTACAGAAGAGCAAGGTTTTAATAGGTGGCTCAAAAAATACTTCACCTCCACTCCATTTAAAAAATGCCTGAATTCAGGACAGATGAATGCACTCCCAGCATAGGCTGCATCAATATGCATCCAGATATTTTCCTTATTACCTAAAAAAAAAAAAAAAAAAAAAAAAAAGAATTGAATGGAAAATAAATTAAACAGAAGATTAGAAAGTATGAAACAAAGCTCTTGAGAGATTTTCCTTGATGTCAGTATTTTCCCAGTTTAAACTTAAGATATGAAACATTGCTACCATTTGGGTTTCCATAACTGCATTAAGATGTATACACAAAACGTTATTCTTCCTTTCCAGTTCTTCTAGAGCAGCAGTCCCTATATACTTAGGTTTTCCTTATTACTATTAAACAATATAAAATATTAAACAATTTTAATGGAAGAACCACTAAAATATACTTTAAAATATTTATCTAGAGATGTAGTTATTCATTTCTATGGTAATAGCATCACATTAGCAAGAGGAGCTAGAGTTCTAGCTGTGCTCTCTGCTTTTAACTCTTAAGTCACAAATAAACACACATATTTTTAAACAGGTTTTTTTCACATATTGGTATGTACATATACAGGCTTTTGAACCATGTGAAGTGCACTGCTTATTTTGAGGACTGATACACTTATTCAAGAGCAAGTACTAAAGGATTAAGAAAGGACCAGTTTTGATTACTCACTGCAGAAATACTTCAGCATTTGAGAAGCTCATGTACTTTCTGCAATTATATAATCACACTCTGCTATTAATCCTCTATATTAATTCACACTAGACCATGAACTGATGACTGAAGCCCACATAAAATCTTAATACTGGTCATAAATGAGTCCTAATGCATATTTGTACATACAGTGGTATGGCCATTCGGATCTGCAATGAGGCACTGAGGTCATGCAGGAATTTGCATTCTTGCAAACTACATTTTGCATATTATTATTCTTTTCATCATCAAAAGAGAGGTGGCCAGAGGGGTGAGGGAGGTGATGGCCATCTATTGAGGTGAGGAGGTGATCCCCTCTACTCTGCACCTGTGAGGGAGTACTACATCCAGGTCTTGGACCCAAGTGCCAGAAATATGTGGAGCTGTTGGAGCAGTTCCAGCAGGGCCATGAATACGGTCAGATGGCTGGAACACTTCTCCCCCAAAGAGAGGTTGAAGGAGCTGGGACTGGTCAGCCTGAAGAAGAGAAGGCCCAAGAGAGATCTCATTGCAGCCTTTCAGTAATTTCAAGGAGCTTATGAGGAAAAGGGAGACCGACTTTTCAAATCTGTGGATAGTAATAGGGCACATGGAAATAGTTTTAAGCTAAAAGAAAGGAGATTTAGGTCAGATGTTAGGAGGAAATTCTTCACTCAGAGGGCAGTGAGGCCCTGGCACAGCTGCACAGAGAAGCTGTGGGTGCCCCATCCCTGGAGGCATTCAAGGCCAGGTTGGATGGGGCCCTAGGCAGCCTGAAATGGTGGAAGGTGTCCCTGCCCACAGTATGGGAGTTGGAACTGGATGGTCTTTAAGGTCCTTTCCAACCCAGACCATTCTGTGATGAAGTAGACTTATTTGAAGAAATGATCAAAGTTTATTTGATTATTTGTTTTTGTCTGTATTTGTTTTGAGACACACACACACAAAAGAAAAAAAGCTAGTTTAAGACTTATGATGTGATTAGTATGTAATCCTGCTGGACTCCATTGCATAAGCAGGAAGACACGGAGAGCGCTTGGTGAAACAGTCACAATTAGTTGCTATCCCAAGGAGTATTGGTGTTACTGTTTTATTAGGTCAGGCCTATAGGAATAATTTGAAGAACAAAATAATTTCAAGCTGCTAAGCAGACTACTAGAAAACCTTTTCAGAAAGGAGAACTAGAACACTGAGTCTTTGGGGGTTGAGCTGAGAAGCAGGGAACTTAAAGCACATCACCACCACAAAAGCTCTGTTTTAGGCTCTGCTTGAATAAATGAACAAAAGATCAAAGTTCCATGCCTATAAATAGCCTGCTCTAAAGACACATTGGAATACATATGATGCAATTCTGTCAAGTTTTCATCAGCCAGCAAGAGTATTCTTTTGACCAACCCTCTTTGCAGATGAAAGCTTGCCTCAGCAGATCATTAACACAAAAAAACTTAGCAAGAGTCCGTGGCTTGTCCACTGTATTCAGCATCCTGGTACTTGTCCTGTCTTCTTGCAAGAAGGAAATAGCATAGAAGAGAGGAAGGGCTACAAATACATATGGATTTTTGGTGCATAACTTCCCTGCCTTCTGTAGTCATTAGAACCAAACAGAAACAAAACTTTGGGCGCAGAGGAGACTTAGAGGGTCAGCTTTTTCGTGATCTTTTCCATTGCTCTAGACACTCTTGGCAGGTAGAAAGGCCTGAAGAACAAACGTTACAAACTAAAATGCAGTGTGTGTTCATTGAAAGCATTCCAAAATGCTCCTTCAAAAACCTTGAGGCAATGTCCTCAGTCCTCTATAGTGGTCTGAGACTGTTTGACCTAATATTAGAAAGAAAATTGTAACTTAAAGTCTCATCTGTAAGTAGCTTTACTGAACTCAGGCAGTGACACTGCACAATGCCCTGGAAATGACTCAGCACAGCTTAAACCGGTATCTGCAATTTTAGAAAGTAGCAGCAGATGAAGACTTACAAATAGGACCCAGTTCTAGCAGTTTGTCAAAGGAGCAGCAAGGTGTGGTTCCAAGCGTTGCACAAAACTGCAGAGCCAAAAAAAGAAGAAAAAAAAAGAGAGAGGCAAAAAATCGTTAAGTGTTGCAGCAAAGAAAATTACCAAGTCAGAAGAACTGTCTGGAAAGGCAACAGTAAAGACAAAGAATAGACGTTATGGGGTAAAATCATTTGGTTTTAACCAATACGTATCCTACACAATAGCTTTTGGGAATCTATTTTTTTTTTTTCCTCAAAGCTCCCCTGTGCTTCTTATGGAGGCAAACACATAAAAACAAGTGTCCTTGTAATGTTGTCTGATGGATCAGTCACAGTATTACATTAACATAAGGTTTATATATTTTTCTGTATTTTCCACATGTTTATCATGTGGCCTGATTCCAGTCCCACATACAAAATTATCATTAAAATGATTTTCAGTTAATGCCATACAGGAAATCTCTGAACTTGAGCAAATTAGAAGTTACTGCCTGAGCTAAAGAGTCACACATATTTGTAACTGATTTACGCTCTAGGGATCTGCAGCCTGGGACCTGTTCTCTACTAGCTTATGTTCAGTATCAAGTTTACAAAATTTAATGCCAGATAAACTTCTTCTCCTAGATTCATCCCAGAATTCTGTTCATTTCTCACCTAGCATCTCCTGCTGCAAGACCAAAATCAGGGGCAACATAAATACTGAAGGAAGTATCACAGTAGTAAAATAATATAATTAGGTGCAAATGAGCTATGGTAATTTACTGGGAATATCCAGATAGAACTGTAACCCAGAAAACACCTTCCAAGCACATTTAAGCTGACATTATTTTATTTTTTATTGCTCCTCTTACATTTTAAACATCTAGTCTTATTTTTGTAACTACCGATAAAGGTTGGGAGTCAGTTTTGCCTTGTATGGAATTATTATATGATAAAATACACTTTACAGTTTATATAGGCAAGTAAATTATGCTGTTTGATAGTTACAGAAGTACGAAGTAAATTAGATTGTTCATCCAAGGTTACATGCAGACCATAGTCCAGCCAGATGACTATAAATACATCACAACCAGAATTTTGTTACTGTTATTATTTTTGTACTTGGGTTTTTTTTTTTTTTTTGGTTTTTTTTTTTTTTGACTGTTATTCATTTGTTTCTGCCAACACTGTAAATGCACCATCTTCTGTTTCCTCTGTTTTTCTCTGTACACCCACAGATAGTCATGTTTTGCAGAGGCTTTCTACTGTGTGCATATGCAAGTCCACCCCTGAACTCTTGAGAAATCCTGATAGAAGAGTAAGGAACACCTACATGATGCTTGTCCATCTACTACACTGTTCAGAAAACAAACACTCTGTCTTTTAGCAGAACATACACACAATGATATGTTACGAGTCCATGCAGTGCATTTGTGTCACACAGCTCCGTAATGGGTAGGCACGTGCGGCCTTTGGATTCAGGAGGAGCAGGGGACTTTTCCAACGAAAGTATCAAGAGAAAGAGTGCACTACAGACTTAGCTCTGCTCTTATGCATATATTTTACAATAGGCAGTGGACTTTCTGATAAGATTAGAGTGAATTGCTAGTCAGTTTAGCAATAAAAGTAATCAGAGCAATTTCGCAAGAGAAACTTAGAAACAGTTGTTATTTGTGTTGTACTACAGCTAAATCAGTGCCCTCTAATCAGTGTAAGGAGTGTGCTGCTTCAATGAGAGATAATACGAGTTCAAACATATGCTTAAGTCATTTGAATAATGCCTTATTCTGTAAAGGATACCTCAGTTACTGAAATAATTTTGTTGTCCTCTCTGAAGGTGTCTAAGCCTCAAAGCTACTTGTTTTAATTCTCAGAAACCACTTAAAATGACAGCGCCTGCTCTTGTCATGGCTCTCATTACCCCGCCTCAGTGCTAACCAACAAATCTAACTCAATTTGTGACCTGTACAACACCAGGAAAATCACATTTGTGCAGGGGGCGGGGGACAGGCTGCATCACAGAAACGGGGCTGATGGCTTAGTATAGCCTGAAGGCCTTCTCCATCTCAGGTTGTGCACTTCAGATTTGACTCAGACTCAGCTGCAAATGCAAAGCAGCTAACACGCTTGAATCAGTCTTCTCACATATTACTTTCCTGAAATCGAGAGCTATGCTGGGGATAATACACAAACCTTTATGATGCCTGAGAGCAATGACTCTTAATCTTCTCGACTGGAAGACCTCTGACAGCTTCTTAAAAAGATACAGACACATTTTGCATACTCTTGCCACAAAGATTTCCATTTGCAGTTCACTAAAATGAGGCAGAAATTCCAATGTTCTTCTATTATTTTTATTTTCTCCAACTCAGCTCTTTGCCAGCTTGCACTCATGACACTGTGGGTTAAGAAACATTGCCCTGGCTATCTGTATGTGCCTCGAGAATACTTCTTCCAAACGGAAATCTGCAGTTAGGATCTTATTGCTAACACCTACTGAAAAGATGTCCCCTCTTTCAGTCCAACTGATTTGTTGCTTCCTGAATGTGTCCAAACAGAAACAGCCTTTCTCAGTATCCTGCAGATCGTCATTCAGAGGAGTCATTTCAGTAGAATTTTGTGCTGGGCGTTTGTTCAGTAGGAAAAACATCCCACTGCAGCAGCATGAGATTGGATGAGCTTGTTGAAATATACTGTACAATATATACACCGGTTGCAATATAGCTGTGCTGATTTATGACAGACAGGATAAAGCTCACAGACTATCACACACTTCAAGTAAAGGAGGCTCTAAAGCAGTGCACCCTACCTCTCAATTTAGCAGTGCATGACTCACCACATTTGGGCATCTCTCATCAACACTCATCCAATTGAAGGCCTATCTCAAACTGGGAGCATAGGGCCTAAAGGAGAATAGTACTTAAGCACGCACTTAACCTTTAGTTAATGTTCATAAGTAATGAAATGAACACGATTTCAGCACAGGATTTCAGGACTTACAGCTTCCCCTTCACTGATGGCCAGATGCAGGGCTGAGTATCAGACATGCTTGGAAACTGCTCCATGGTAAATCATGACAACTTCAGTTCCCCCATATGTGACACAACTAGAAGCATTTCACAGTCTGGTTGCTTTACTGTATCAAAATATGTCTGTATTTCAATGTCTTCACAAGTATTTTGAAAAAGATAAATTAACACAAGTCTGATTTTTTTTTTTTTTTAAGGAAAGAAAAGCAGAATTCTGAGTCCACTGTTTGGCAGCAGCTTACACTGAACAAAGTAGCAGACACATTACTAATGCTAAAAGATGGTGGATAGGAATTCAAAGGCTCTTTTTAAATGTCTCACCCCCACAAAAAAAAAAAAAAAAAAAAAAAAAAAAAAAAAAAAAAAAAAAGCTTGATTACCAGATGTTATGTACGTGGAAAACAAACTTGTAATGAGCAGGTTGCTGTAATGACAGAACCTCTTTCACATGGAGGAAATGTACCCCTGATTCTCCACTCACTTCTATAAGAAACTTCAATATAACAACTTCTCATTTGTTCAGTGAATACAAGAGCAAGATTCTGTGTATAAAGCACTGGAATTTGCTTGCATTTTCTTTTTAATCCTCAAGAAAACTTTTATTTTGCTGACTGCATCAGCTTGCATGCCACCAAGATCTCTTCATTAGCAAAGATCTTTGCTGTTGGAAATGTCTTCAGGCAGAATTTCTTCTGTTAAATTTTTTGCTTTGATGTTGAATCACTCTCCTTAGTGAAGGATCAGTGAATACAGGGAGACAAGGAATAAAGTGGCGTAAGGTGTTTCCTTGGCAATGTGCTTAACTTTGTCACCAGAACTAAATAAAATAGCACCAAATTACTCAGGAACAAAAGAAATGGAAAGGCTTTTGAAATCTGCAAGGCAGAAAAGGGAGCATTAATACAGCACATGGACTGCTGCTCAGCATGACAGAGAATTAACACACCTTTGGAGTTAAGAGGCCAGCCATAAGGATAATGAGATCTAGTTTAATCTAAGCTGACATGTTTTATGTATACAAATAAACGGAAGACCTGGCACAAGCCATATTAACACAGACTGAGCCTGTGCTGCCTTTGAAAGCCTCTTGCACAGCTAAGCAAACAGAGGAATAAATAAACAACAGTTTAATTACCCTTTGTAAAGGTGTTGCTGAATGCATAAAATAGAATTTTTTATTTCCTCCTGCTGCACTTAGGAATATTAATAAGAAACGAATATTCACGAGGGGCAAGTTGCATTTCTTGCAAATGGACAAAAGATGAGGAGAAAGCATTAACTTTGTTGTTAGCATACAAATGCGATGTAGCACTATACTTGGAATCACATAAAATTCATAGTAAGATAAAAAAAAAAGTAGGACTTTGCATCAAATATTACGAGCTGTTACAGTATAACAGACATAAAACCTTATGGCACATCTCCACTTCAACAGGAGCAGCCCACAGAAGAAAGTCCACTCAGCCAACCCTATAGAAGCTTTGTTTCTCTGTCATAGTCTCATCATGCAGGAAAGCAGCTGATGGGATGTGCTTAGTTATCCCAATGACTTGCCAATTCCTGACACCCTAGCCTATATGAAAAACATTTTTCACTCTGCTCATCCTCATAATACATAAGACCAGACACTAAAGGTTAATAACAACAGTAGAAAGATTACATTTTCAAAAGGCTTGGTGAAATAAAAGCTACTTCATCCCATTTGGCACTTATCTATGTCTGCAAGTAAGCTTAATCTGCTATTTTTTTCTGAAAACAGTTCAAAGAAATCTAAGTCACATTAGCACTTTTCAAAATGTTACCACATGAAAGAAAAAGAACAACTGTTGTCAGACATGACTTTTCTGGGGAAAAAAAAAAAAGTGACATTTTTTATTCTCCTTAAAAATCCATTTCTAGAGTTCTCAGTTTCTACAAGATATTCTTTAAGCTCTAGTTTTTATTTAATGGAAGGTCAATAGAAAATATATTATTGCTGACGTATTGCATCCCTTTTTAAATCTATGCAGTTCATGGTCTATATCAAGTTTTGTAGAGGTATAATGCTTGGAAATGAGCAAAACATTTTGTTGACGATGTACAGAAACAAAACAGAGGTTACTTATTCCACGAAAAAAAAAATGTGAAATACTGTTTTAACTTGAAATGATGAGATGGTGTTCTGAACTGAAAGGAGTCGATCTGACAAACAAACAAATGTTCTTTGGATAAGAGGCCATTTGGAAGTGTTAGGAGACCATAACATTGCAAGGTTAGATAAATACAACTAGAAAATTCACCTGCACTTATTCAAACATCTAGAACAAATTCATCTTCTTTTAAAAATTGCTTTTTGCTCAGAAGTGCAACCAGATGCTCAAATGTGTTCCTCCTCCTGCAAATCAATGCTTCTTAAAGAATGCCTCTAGATACAGTTATTCTTTCTGCACATATAAATACTTGAAAAGTCTCTAGCAAAGCTCATGTGCGTGAAGAACATTCATGGAAACTATCATAATACTCTAACCAGTCTGCCTATCAAACCCTCTCTTAGGAATAAGATCATCTACTCCTCTCAAAAATAACTGAAGAGAATAAATCCACTGATGACTTAAAATCCAGTACTCACAAAGAATGGGATAAGACCAGAAGCTTTGTCTTCATCCAAAATTTTCTTTAGGGCTGAACCATGAACTGCAAATGTATCATCTGAAGGAACACTTTTCATCTTCACACCGCTGATCAGTGCAGCCCTTTCCACGGATGAATGAGCCTGCAAGGAAATAGGCAAGTTTTAAGACAGCCACTTTTTATTGGAATTTAAGAAGTTTATTTGAATGTGAAAAATAGCCAAATTTCTTTCAAGTAAAGCAACATTTGAGATCCTGGGACTGAATGTCTAAAACGACTAAAAGTTACTATAAAGACTCTTTCTTTCCTTTCAGATAGGTAGACACAGACAAATGAGAACGCATACATATAGGCACGTACTCTCTCACATGCACACACACGAATACACCACTAGAAACCCTGAAGTATTCTTGAAAATACTGCCATGGTCTCATTCAGACAAGAATTCAATAAACATTAGTGAGATCTTTAATTAACATATTTTCAATTAGGCAGAATTGATTAAAAGCTTCAAGATTTGGCTCCAGATCAACCAAAAACTACACAGATAATCATCCTGTCTGATAATAATTTAGTTGCTAAAGAGCATACTTCCATGGTATACATCCTTGCTGAACCATAAAAAAAATAAATACAACACAGAGTGATATAGATTAAGATATTTTCTTACATGATCATTTTTCTTTAATTACCTCCTGAATAAATTGTGGTTCAGTCATTCATTTATTTTGCTAGGTAAGTAAGGAATATTCCCAATGATTTATTTTATTTATAACCCATTTTATTTTGATTCTGTGAAAATAGCATTTTTTTAAGAACATAAAGCACATCTCAGAAAAGTAAAACAAAGAAACCACTTAGAAATTTCCAAAAGTAAAAAGTATAACATAATAATAATGCTATTAATAGTAAAAGGGGTGGTTAGCCACAAAATGCTCATTTAAGGCATGGGTAAACTACAACAACCAAAAAAAAACAACAACCAACTTTACCTTTCACCTTTCTAATATTTCATTAATAATCAATTATTTGAAAGAGAAGTGTTTTTCGCCTTCTCATATCCTGACTATTCTCACTCATCATCTCCATGCTATCCCTGTTGAGCCTTGCTAGCCTACAAGAGCACTTAACAATTCTGTTCTAATTTAGGATACAAACACGGAGAAGATTAAGCCAAAACATAGGCTGAACAATACCAGATGAAATAGTTTCTGCCTTTCAACTTCACCTTTCCATGGGATGATGCATTTTAAAGGTAGATTTACTATTAAATTGTACCTCAACAGCACCTCTTGTTAAAGTACTCTGGTAAACTAATTAGGCTCCAGCCTGACAAAATGTGGAAGTCTAGACACAGACTCTGCTTCTGAAGAAGAACACTGTGTGTTTACCATAGCAGTACCCTACTTCATTTAAGCATACAATGGAAAGAGGTGTTTTATAAACAAGAGAGAGCTCAGTCTCACTTTCAGAGCTCAGTCTCACTTTCAATGGCCTAGCAGTGCCTCAGCCAGGGCAGCCCAGGCACTTAGGTTGTCCCCAGGCTCTCAAGTCGTTACTGGGGAAAGTTGCTGGCCCTGCTCTGTGCTCATTTATACAAAGCAGAACAATTTCAGTGGGACTTCCTGAAATACATAAAAGCTAAAATGATCTGCCAAGATATATGAGATCTGAGTCTCCCAAAGGACCAGCTTTCTGCCACCCTGCTACTGCAGTCTTGCGCTGTTTTGCTTTGCTGGTGCATGGTTTTATCTCCCTCAGAATGGCTTAGGCTTACTTTCTTTTGTGGATTATTGCTATGAGTCACACAGGTCTGTTCTTAATACAGGAGGACCGGTGAGCTCTGCAGCAATCTGCTTTTAAAGGTCAGCAATATCTTAAGGCAAATCCTTCTGTAAACACAAGATCCCCTGACCTTCAGCATACATGGAGGCCTGTCAGTCCTCATTTCAAGTCAGTCATTTACATGGAGCAAAAAAAAATAAAAAATAAAAAATAAATGGAAACAAGTAGCAGGCTTTGTGCATCACTGGGTCAAAGTTTGAGCAGAACACAGACCTTAGGGTCCCAGACAAAAAAAGAACGAATATCTTTTGTGCCTTTTGAAAACAGTTGTCTGTCCTCATATTTACTTGTCCTGACTGCTCTCGTGCAACAAGTTCTTTTTGCTTCTTAATGCACTCTTAAATTGCTTTCCAATGCTTTTTAACTAGCGGTAGTAAATGAAGGCAAACTTGAAACCTGGATGTTTTATTCTGCATAATCAGATATTACTTTGAATTAAACATCAAGTGCTAAGAAATCTCCCTCTACCTCATTGACATTTAACTAAGAAAATGTCACAGCTATTGAGAAGTGCAACACTGCTTGGCCCTTCAATAGGATTAGAGCATTAGGAAGATAGGAGCAGCAGAACTCACAAAACTAAAATTTGCTTTAATTAACAGTAAAAGCCTCTCACAGTCCTGACCTGCTGAGAATTTAGCCTCATTCAGTCTGCTAAATACTGCTCACAGAAACCAAGGATTATGCCTTTTTGTTTTCTTAGATTTCTCAGCTAGATTGATAAAGAATGTATGAGTTTTAGAATGTTCTGGATTTCCTGAAGTATTATGACAAATTTGCCTTATATTCATGCAGTGGGTTTGTCTGTGTGCAAGCATCTGCACTCATGCATGCAGGGGTAGGATATGTGCGTATGTGTTTCCATGTGCAGACATGGGCACACAGGCCTGTAAGTGACAAAATATGATCAAGACTTACTCAACACAAATGAAATCCAACATCTTACTCAGATATCTCGATTTAGTTCAAGAGAAGCAATACTTACGTGACATTGACCTTCAGGTAGTTACTATTCATATTATGGTAGCGCATGTGAGATTCCAGCCCACTTATACTGTATGATAAATTTTAAGCAAGCAAAACCAAATAATCCCTAATCCAAAAAGCTTGTATGTTAATTTATCTGCCAACTGAGACAGCCTATTATTTTAAGTACAGGCACCATGTTTCCAGGTTTATGTTTTTGAGGGACACTCACCTGATCAGAAGCATAGGCCACCAGCCTGCCCATGATATCTGCCTCAGTTAGCTCAGGCTTCTCTGACCGCACCCGTCTGATGGTTTTTGTTCTTGCAGCCAGCAGTGCAACAAGGGTGGCCTCACTTGCACTTCCCTATGACAAATTGAAGAAAAGTTCAAAAGGAGGACATTCCAGAGGAAAGGCACCATCTTCTTTCATATGAATTTGCAAAGCTGGTAACAGAAATTGCATATGAGAAATCGCACAACCTAATGCTTTCTAAGAGTAGGTGCCACAGCAAGCGAGGAATCTCTTTTCAACCTTTGTCTTCTCTTCCCTGATGCCTCTGCTTGTCTGCTCTATGCTTATTCAGTTTAGGCACTAATCTTGCAATCAATGCTAGAAAGCCAGACTCACAGACTTAAGGGCACATGAAAATGCTCTCAACAATCAGCCATTGATCATCTATCGACCAGTAGCCATTGCAAGGTAACTTAACTTCTGTTACTCTGGATTTCATGTTTAACTTCAATCAGAATCTAACAACTCCCATTTCTGTCAGGCAATATGCCTAGCTATAGTGCTTATTTAATTCTTAGAGTTACCCTGAGCAAGTCAGTTATTGTAGTCAAGAGAAAAAATACTGAAAAAGCAAAAAAGTTCTGACTCAGTATAGTTGACTGCTTTTCAAAGGATTGTTTATATCCTTTCCTTTTATCAAAAATACACAGGGTACTCCTAAATTGGAAAAAAAAAAAAAGTTTCAATTGTGTATTGGGTGTATTGGGTACTCTGTGGCAATAAAGATGGGGAATTTTTGCGGTCAACTGATCTGTAAATTTCACAGAATACAAGTTTCCACAAATTATGTTGTATGGTTTTCTCTGAAACAGGCAGATGAAACGTGCTGTAAACTGCTCTTTTAAACTATAAGAAACTTTCTGTAAACACATGCGCGTAAATGTCCATATTTTTGGGTGTGCACACTCAAGTGAGAGGTTTTAGGTACTTTCAAAGTTGAGCAAATGTCATGCAAGTCTTCCTCTGCCAAGCACGTAACACTGCAATGAATACACCTGCTTATATTAACGAGTATACTTCAGAAAAATCCAGTGCCAACATGTCGATTTTGGAACGATGTTTCTTACTCTGTACCAAAATTCTATCCTCCTCCTACTAGAGATCTGTGCATGCTTACTAATTACAAAGTAATTAAGTATTTAGGAAGTCTTATTACTTCCCTGGTGATAGACCTGATGCTACAGATTTTATACATGAGAACGATCCCAGTGAATTTAGATTTTCTCCTAACAAGTACTGAAGCTAGCTGAGCTGTTATCAAGAGACAGAGCTGCCTTTTACACATCAACAGTGAGTAAGTCCTTAAAGCAGCTGAAACTGAATAGATTAAGCACGAAAAACGACAGTCTGTAAATATTTATTAAATGCACCGCCCTGATGAAGAGGTTTTATCTGTCTTCCCAGGGGTGTGGGATTTGAGGATGTAAACCCCAGAGCCTGTAGCAAAATACAAAGATGAGTAGGAAACACTCCTGGCTGCTGATGCTGCTCATAGCCTCACAGCAGCTCGAAGAGATACTACAGAATACAGAATAACATACACAGAACATTACAGGAAGGCATACATCCTACACAGAATGTTGTAAGAAGATATACATCACTCCTGGCTCAAGTAAGGCAGCGCTTTTATGTGAGGCAAAGGGTGAAAGAAATTTTGTCCCCTCGTTCTTAGTTTACTGATGGGAAAATCAGGATGTTTCTCACCAGACCAAAGATAGGCTGAGTCTAATGTTGCTTCACTCTTAAAATGCTTCTTTGCAGAGTTCAAAGAAAGCTCTTCAAAATTCAAACTTTTCAGCAGCTTGTCTAGAACGAACAGCAGGATATGTGTGCTGTACTCACACAAGCTTCATGGAGAAAGTAGCTTTCTCGTTTTTAAAAGCTGTTTTTTTCTCCTCTTGAATGCTGCATTCTGCATTAAGTGAAGGATGATGATACCTTTCCTTTTACCACAACCAAACAAAGGTTGCCATGGCAAGCAGGCTCAAGAGGCGGAAGAAATATCAGTAAGAGCTGATGTTCATGTCCACCAGAGCTCTGAACTGAAATTTTCTTTCATCTTTTGCCATTTTCAAGTGTCATCCTGCTCACAATAACACAGCGTTTCATATTGACACAGGCTTTTAGAAGTAATTAAGAGCTAATTTTCGCAGACTCAGTTTTACCCAATACTACAATAATTACTTGGTATTTACCAAGGGAATGACTGGCAGTTTCACACTCTCACGTTGCTTTTGCCTCACGCTCTCTTATTTGTATCATTATTGTTTCAAGAGCAAGACAAGATGTACAGCATAAATGACTTCATCGTAAGCAAGAACACAGAGCATACTTTCAATTCTTGAAACCGACTTGCGTCTGATGAAAATTATGGGCAATCCAGCACTGTCAGCCTGAAAGGGCAATTTTTCCTGCTGATAACCATCAGGCGTAATTGCTCGCTTTTACTGGTACAAAATAAATGCCAGAGATGCATGACAAAAGCTTGATTTCTCAAACATAGCCCTCTGCCTGGTAATCGTAATGGAAAAGGTCCTGACAGAGCAAGCAGGATGACTAAGGTGTAGATGCAGGTCCACCCATGAGAATTATAGCAGTTGCGTTAAATTCAGTTGCCTGGGAAGATGTTGGGCAGAATTTACTGAAATATGCTGCAAGTGGTTACACCTGAGATCAATGAAAGAAGCTCCTGTTTTTAGACTGTAGTTCAGATATGTTTTAGAAGCCAATCTTAGCACAGAGCAGACTGTGCCTGTATCTCCAATCGCTGGACTTCAGAGATTAACAAATGAGCAAAGAAAAAAATATGTGAAGTTCTGTCTTTCCCATGGCAGACATCTACTTTAATTAGGTAAATAACTGCCCAAATTCTGTGCATTTGAATGAAGATCATGTGCTAGAGGTGCAAGTCATGGCAGACAACCTATGTAGCTTTATTATGCATGCAAGATCACCCACTGATGATATATTCATTATCATATAGATACTCTGTTCAGATAGTGTAGACTTTCATTAAAGACACAGCTTTCCAAGTTTGGAGGGGTGTTTTATATTGGATATGGAACTGTAGACTGAAAACAGTATTATCTAATGACAAAACAATTTTGGTTCAAATTAAGCAGCTGCATTTTATTCCAGCTGTCTAGCTCTGAACTTTCAATTTCTTTTATGTAAGGAAAACTTCTTAAAATCATGCCAATTTCTCTGAAAAAGACTAGCAGACTTTCTACTGCACTGAGTTACTTCTACTTTAAGTAGTTTCTCTGCCATATTCTTGTCCATTGTTTGATCTCTGACAAAAACAAACAAAAAAAGGAAGGCTGTTTTGGAAACTGAGTGAAACAAATACTCAGAGATGTCTAAAGTGAACTTCACATAAGCTTTTGTAAACCCTTTTGCTTTATTTATAATCCTCACATATATTTCTGCTTAGGAAGATTTTTATTGTCATTTTCAGGCATTAAACACTACTGCACATTGTTGATAACTTTATTAAATTGTTGATAACAATTTTTCCACAGAGAATAGTACTTGAGAGCTTTTCTGTTGTTTGTTTGGGTTTTTTTTCCATTACTGCCACAAATGTTCCTACCCACCCATGGACGTTCTCCCTATGCATTAGTCTTTCCGAAAACCTAAAAAAAATACTCCAAGTGACAACAAAAATATCCTGTATTAATATTTGGTATGGTGGTTTTACAAAATCATGAAGACCAGAAACTCATCTTGTATTTTTTTTTTAGCTCTATTCCTTCTCTTACCTGAATGACTCCTCCGCCTTGCCCATCCCTTCCAGCTAAGAACTCCTCAGGCAGGCTAATCATCTTCCCTAGCCAATCTAGCATGACAGTCTCCAGCTCCGTGCAAGCTGGACTTGCAGCCTGTGATGAAAAAAAGAACAGAGAGAATAACCTCAGTAGGGTATGAAGAGAAACAAAAGTCTAGCCCTGGTGGATCATTCTCCCACTATCTTTAGAATAAAGAGGAAGAGACTCGCTAACTTTACTAGCTAAATTAGGGACCTAGCAACCACTTCGTGAATGGTGTCCCTAATTATTAAAAAATGTCAAACTGGACCTCATATACAATACTGTGACTGTCAAATGTCAAAGCTAGGATTTGTATCTTCAGAATTCTTCTTTTTTTATTTTTTTTTTCCATATCCAGTACCAACCTTTTCTGTGAAGAGCCCATCTGGCATGAAAGGTTTTTGTTTTTTTTTAAACATAATTTTCCATAATACAAAAAATAACATAACCAGGCAGTAGGCAGCAGTCATACTATGCAGTGAGTAACCAGTAAGCTTGCACCATTACTACTAACCCTAAACGATGGTGATTTTTCTAGGACAGAACTTCCAAAAGAAAATAATCTTTTATTACTGAAATCATTCGTGGTATCTATGTGAAACACTTAATAAGTCAAGGAAATGTACTTATGAAAAAAAATAGTCGTATGACTTCATTGCTATTCATCAATAATTTCACTGAAGAATGTCACTGAAACACTTAAAATCTTGGCAAGGGGAAGCGTTGTTACCTCATAGCTATATATACCCCAATAAGCTTACCCAAGAGAAGCCCACACATCCTATTCCACCACATAACATGTCTGCAAGGAGAGCTGGGAAGGAACTGGCTGACGGGAAGTAGGCAAAAAAGTAGGGACTGTGCCAGTGAGTCACCTGTAGTAAGAGAATAACAGTCACTTATAACCAATGCAGGAAACAGAAACAAGCGGTCACAAAATCACAGAAGGGCTGTAGGTTGGAACCAGTCAACAATTCTTCATTACATGGCTATAGGATCCCATTTTTTAAGAGAAGCTTAGCTTGTTTTTCTCTTTAAAGAAAAATTAAAAATAAAGATCTCCTTTTTACTCAAATTAGAAAGAAAACATTAGCTGAATTTAGTTCTTGCCCCTACCTCCTAACAGGCCCAAAATCAGAGTTCTGCATTTGTCAGCCCAGGAGATAAGAACTGTTTGCACAGTGGCAGCATGAGTGACTGTGCAGGGTACTGTTCTCCATCCTCTGCTTTCAGGGACTCCTCCACTGTTCTCTATTTGATCTCTGTCATGCAACTGACTTAGCAAGGGTGTCTTTAAGTGCACAGACCTCTCTTGCCCATGCCTTGCATCTATCTGCTAAATTCATGCACCAAATCTGGCCAAACAGCCCCTCCCCGAAAATGAAAGAGTCCATTCGAGTATCTAATACTTTCTCCAGAAAATTACACTATCATTTTCCAGTAACAGATTATGATTTATGTACAATTCTAATTTGTGTCAATTAATAAGAACAACACAATAACTGCACAAAACCTGGTGACTATTTTGCAGCAACCATATTTAGAACCATCTTCTGTAGTACTTAAGCAATTTTAAAGACTTGACAAGACACTCAGTAGGGCTCTACAACTCCAATCTAATAAAATTTGAAGACACAAAGTGTACTGCCATACTGTAATGTGCGGTAGAAATAATACGGTACAAAATGCTTGCTAAAAGCAGCTTTCTTATTCAAGATAAAAGGTAAATTTAAGAATTAAAAAAAATGCTTTTAGATAATTAGGCGAACCATAAGCAAAAATTCAGCAGAACACTGACAATAGCTTTTCCTCAGCTAGAAATCTAGAGGCTGCTGAGTTACTGAACCTAGCCTTGTCTTACACTGTTAGGTTTTTGTTTGTTTTGTTATTTAATATTGGAGTTCTTCTGCTACAAGTGAAGAATAGGGAGAGCACACATTATCTCTTGCCTGAGCTCAGCGTCTTCCTTAATGTTTTGTTCTGCATGTGTTCCCACTGTTCCACAGGCTTCAAACATCCATTTTTTTATTCCTTGCCTAACCTTCTTTATGCCAATACGCAGCTCTTCCTTGGGGGACATACTCCTTGCTAAGGGGAAACTGCCTTAGTTCTTAGATAAATACAATAAATCAGGTGTCACTTTCTATGCTGCAGTATACCATATATACCTTTCAGATGCCCCTGCCCTTTCACATGAAACCATCTCATTACATTTTCTATTGCCTAAAAGAGCCATGTATATATACAGTATGTTCAAGATTTCACTGTTACAGGTCACTAGGTCCAAACCTTCTCAAATCACAAAGTCAAAGGCAAGCCACTGTAAATGTTTTTGTGTCTCTGCTCTATACAGTAGGAATATTTCTTTGCTGTAATAAAGATTTAGAGCACTTGTGGTAGACACTTCCTTTTAGAAATCAGAAAAAAAAAAGGGGGGGTGGGACATGGTTATTAACAGCAAAACAATAAACAGATTAAAAATACCCAATAAACATCAGCCCCTGATAGGACCCACAGGCACAGGCTTTCACTGACATTCATAAATGAACCAGGGCTGCTACTGTTCATCTACCCAGCTATAATCCTTTGTGATCTGCAAGACTTTTGACATTCATCTTGGGTTAATCACGTTAAACTGCCTACTTGCTTGGGAGCCATTCGTTTGATGAAACACAGCAGATACAATTTGCACCACTTTCACAAAGTGAAAAAGCCAAAAGCCCCGGGGCAAGTGCAGCTGTGATTCTTCCTCTTCTGCCTCCCCTTCATATGAATCAGCTCTAAAATTCATCTCTTTTGCCAACAGACACACTTAGTCAAATATTGCAAATGGTGTGACACCTTGGATGCTTGTTTATTTAGCCCTCTACTGATAAACTGTGATACACAAGTGTCTCCAGTTCAGTAATTATCACACTAGTGTTTCTCAGAGACTTTTTTTCCCCCTCAGATCTCATCTAAGGATGCCTTTTTTTCCTCTGTGGCTTGCTTAGTCTGAACAAGAGTCTTCCTTCACCACATAGTAAGGATAGGTGCTTCAGCTGAAAGTTCACAGATTAAGGAAACCAGTGTGCAGTAAATTAGTGTCCTGGCACTGTGTGCAGTCACAGCTAAACATGAGCGTTTTTTAGCTCCAAAAAAAGAGGACAGATATTTCCAAAGAACAAAGCAAGCCTGGGACAGAAACAGACTCTCACTGATATTTTTGTACCCAGATTCCTTCTTCTTTGGCTTCCTGCTGTAGAAATCAAAGTCTGGCTGTTCCCTCAGTTCCTGTGTTAATACTAGGAACTTAGCACTGTTTTGGCTATCATCATTCAGTAAACTGCTCTACACCCAATATCACAAGAAGTCTTCATAATGAATTTTTCCACTCAAGAATGCTTTTTCTCCTATTGGTTAAAGACAACAATGGATACTGTATTACTGCTTTACACAACTGATTGATCCTTTGTCTTCTGTAGGCGTGCCATGCCTGCACATGCTCTGCAGTGTGTCTGAGGACTGGGGAAAAACAACCAACCAAGCAGCAGTAAACTTGGCCATGTCTTCAAGGAAGGGAAGAAGTAGTATTCAGGAAATAACAAGCCTCAGCTCAACCCCAAAGAAGATGGAACCTTGAAGCTATTTCCAAACATATTAATGGCAAGAAGGTGAATGAGACTAGGCAGCAAAGATTTACGAAGGGAAAGCCATGTCTAAGCAACCTGACAGCCTTCTACAAGATGTCTGGCTTGGCAGACAAAGGGAGACCAGAAGATATCATTATCTTGAATTTAGCAAGACTTTTGATAGTGTCTCCTGCAACATCCTCACTGACACACTGAGGAACTATGGCCTAGAGAAGTGGACAGTGAAGTAGACTGAAAAGTGGCTAAACTGCTGGCAGCATCAAGTCCAGCAGGAGACCAGTCATGACTAGTGTACTCAAAACTATGTCCAGTACTCTTTAGTATCTCCACTAATTCCTGGACGACAGGGCAGAGTGCTCCCTCAGAAGGTTTGCAGATGATATCAATTCCTTCTAGTTCTACACACCGTAAGGTCACCTTACAAATAAACAGGCTGGAGAAATGAGCCAAAAGGAATCCCATGAAATTCAGAGATAAATGCAAAAACCTGTAGTTGGATAGGAAATCCACCCTGAACTAGTATAGGCCAGGGGTCAACTAGCTGGAAAGCAGCTCTGCAGAACTGGATTTAGGGGTAATGGAAAAAGTACATTGGAACATGGGTCATCGGTGTGCCCTTTTGGCAAATAAAGGCTAACAGTATCCTGGCTATATCAGGATAACTGTTACCAGCAGGTCAAGAGAGGTGATCCTTTCCCTTTACTCAGCAGTGGTGACTCAGCACTGCCACATCAGCAGTTCATATCCAACTCTGGCTTCTTCAATACAAGAAATACATGGACATTCTGAAGTGAGTCCTGTGAAGGGTCACGAAGTCAATTAGTGGATTAGAGTATCACTCTTGTTATACAAGAAGCTGAGAAGCTAAGATTGTAAAAGCCTAGGTGAGGGATCTTATGAAGGTGTATAAATGCCTCATTGGAGCACATAAAGAAGATGAACCTACATTCTTCTCAGAGGTATCCAGTGTCAAGATAAGATATCTACAAATTGAAACATGGGAAATTCCACTTAAATATAAGAACTTCTTTTACTGTGAAGATGATCAAATTTTGGAACAGGGAAGAGAGGTAGCAAAGACATAATCCTTGGAGATGTTCAACACTCAATTTGCCACAATCCTGCCTGCCTGACTCTGCTTTTGGCAGGGAGGTGGACTGTATGATCTGCAGAGCTGTTCTCCATCCTAAGCTGTCCTGTGACAGAGTTTTCATGAGACTTCGGTACTTAATATAAACAACACAGGCACACAGTCAGAGTTACTATGAGGACTAGGCTTTATATACTCATGCTCCTTGTGTCACAAACACTAACACTTCATACCAGAGAAAAGTTTTGGATAAAACATTTGTTGTTCAAAATGCATCACTTTCACTACATCAATAGTTATTTGCAAAACCAATTTAGGTAAGAGGGAACATGACAAAATGAAATAATTGGAATTCAATGTCTCACCTTCTATACTCAAATGATTCATCTCTTATTTTTTAATTTGTTATTATTTCACTGAGCATTCTAAAGTATTTTGATTGGCAAAGCGTTGCCTGTTTTACTTCACAGAAAAAAAGAACGGTGAACAGTGAAAAAGAAAAGGCTCTCAAAACTAAATGCATTTTCATATCTGATGTTTTCTTATCATTGTGTAGTATGAGCATTTGGTATGAACTGTCTTTAAAAATAAACTACAGTGTATGATAATGCATTTCACATTTAAACAACGATGCTGTGAGCAACAATCAAAGTATTTGCATGCATGGGCCATAATTCTCTCACTGAATTTACACTAATTTAATTCTATTGGATTTAAGACTTCTTCCACAGATCTTTGTGAAGAGTAGAGCAATTTCCATTGACTTCAGTGGAGTTTTAGTCAGTGAAAGGATAGCAGGGTTGGCACCAAGGGAAACAAGATAGAAAAATGCATCAAATATTTACATTGGTCAATGAAAAGGAATTGATATTAAAGTACACTGACTAAACACATCTACAGAGCAGTGATTCCATGTTTAGTCACATAACAATCTTATCACCTATCTACACCCAGAAAAGTAATCCAACAATATTATTGCAGGAATCCAAAGGATATTTTTCAAGTAACATATATTAATCATCCAGTCCTTTTCAAGCTGTTTGAAGCCATTAGAAGACAAATACATGTTTAAAATAAAAAACTATAGCATGACTGGAGAAACAAGAAAGATTCAGAGCTGAACAAATGCCAGATGCTTTGATTTACATTGTCTGTTCAACACTAATCTATCCAAAGACTAATATTTAGGCAGTGACCATCTGCCTTAAAATGTAGTAGAAGTAGTCAGCATTTAGGAGAATATGTCAACACAACAAGCATTGGAGAGAATCCTGTCTAGTCAGATCTTTTATAAAATGAAATCTCAAAAGAGAACTTCAATATTTAAAGATCAGTTTGAAGGAACATTTTATGTACAGTAGACTAATAAAAATTCAATTTTAGAAAATATTCACGGTGCTTTGCAAGCAGCAAAAGTAGCACATGAAATGGAATGGTAGGAAGCTCTGCCTTAACCAATTCAAGATAGAAAAGGGGATTATCTCCAAAAGCAAGCCTCACATGAAGCAAAACAATCATTTTATTTTTCTGCTCCTTCTAGAAATGTTAGTGAAGTGTTGGATCACGTTTAACTACAGATATATAGCAGATTCCTCCCTTTTAAAAGCTAAGCAAAGTGGGTACTTCTGTTTGTAAAATTTATCAGCACAGCCTTCACACACTTTTCTTTTTGTTTTTGAATTCCCAGATGCAGCATTAAATATTGCACTACAGATCTATTTTCCTTACCCCTGGCATAATGATCTTCTCAATGTCTTTAAAGACATCCTCAAAGCTCTCAGGATCCTGTGGTGCACAGTCTGGAATGAGGGTCCTCAGGTATCCTGGTTCCACATCTGGGAAGACCTGTCTTTTTTCTATCTTCTCCAGGTAATCTGCAACGTAGTCCACCATCTCCTTCCCCCTCTTGCGGAACTCTGTAGCATCCATGGGTATCAGAGTTTAGGACTCAGCAGGAAAAAAAAACCTAAAAAGAAAGAAAAGTGCCATTTGAAAAAAAAATATCAATGGTTTCAGACTGTGATCCCCCTGATCCCCCCCCCCCCCCCCCCTCCCCCACTTTCTTTCTCCCAGCTTCCTCCTTTGGCCTGGCCTTGCTCTCCTGCATGGCAGCAGGCTGCATGACAGGATCTCCCCTCAGTTGGGATGACTCCGGAGGTTACAATTGCTGCAGAGAGTCCTTACACCTTGATGTCAAAATGCCTTGCTGACACAGATCCTCACTAAGTGATTAATAGTTTATTTCAAGCTTCATTAGCTTTACTATGATTGTATCTTTGTGCACATATGATCCCTTAGACATAAACTGTTGACCAAGTCTGGGAATAAGAGTGGATTCTGCCACTCTTGGGCTCATTACCTTCATGGTTCAAGAAGTTTAGAAAGCAAGGGTGTCCACTCTGAGCCTTGTGACTCAACAGGAAGGTCTCTTACATGTGTGTTTAACCTTAACTTCTACACAGTAAATAACCAAGTGTATCAAGCTACATCAAACCTTGATAAGTTGCTGTTAAATCACTATGTTATATCTAAAATACATGAATAAATATATTCCTGCTTCTCTCTTACTAGTGAGATACATAGTGTAGTTGTTTCCCTGCACAACACAGACCTCTTATTCAGGCCACTCATACAGTCCTTTGGAAAAAAACTAGACCATGTATTCTTTTATTTCTGCATATTGTGTCAATATCCATACAGCATTGCATTCTGCTCCACTCCAGTTTTGCTGGACACTGCATAGGAGTAAACAAGGCTGCTAAAGCTTTGATGTCTACATTATGAAGTACATTAGATTAACACAGGCAGAGGTACACTGATGAAGATTCAGAAATCGCAGGTGTAACCCCTACTGCAGCTGGTCAACACAAGAATGTGGCACTGCTCACACTGTAATCAGCTCCCTCTTGCCTTTTAAAATAAGAAAATAGCATACAACGCATCTCTACTATAATCCATAATCCATAACACCAAGCTGTAGTACTCACAGTTATATTGGCTGCCCTGTCATTTTATCTACTTCTTGCCTCCTGTCTTGCTTCAACATTCACCATCCTTACTCTGTCACCGTAAATACGCACACATGCTTACAATAAAACCTTATTTCTTATTGAGGTTTCGGTACAAATTCACTTGGAGTTATCTGTGTTGTATTTTGCAGGAGGATGCAAAGAAGCTCTGCCTGGGGCTATCCCAGGATATCAGGATATTCCAAGACATCACGCTGGAGCTCCGCATATGCTCTGTGCCAGGAAGAAACTGAGTGAGCACACTCAAGGTGTATGGCTGAGATGACTGAGCTGGAGCTGTGCAGACAAGCTTGGATTGCTAGGATGCCTGCTCCTGCCATTCCAGCCCACACAGCTTTTGTGCTTTATGTGACTATGCATTTTGGGAGCTCAGTAAATACAACACTACCTAAAAAGCTCCTAAGCATCTTTATGAACTCACATTGAGTGAGCAATGTTTTCTTTCTGGATCCCGAAGAACAACTGGTCAGAGAAACAAGGATACTCACTGCTGGTATAAATAATTACTATTCTTAGCTCACATACCTTCAGATCTTCAGTAAGGAAATAATTACATCAAGCAAAATGCAAATATTATGTAATTAAGAGGCAATTTCTTAGTTACTGGTTATTTCTGCTGAGGATTTATAAGTGAGGGCATCATTTTGAGGAAAGAGGCCCTTCAGGGTTTACTACATTTGAATTAGCGCTGTCCCATCACAAAAGACATCACTGATGAACATCATCCTCTAAACAGCTCTGCTGCCACAAATAGACGGACTGCTGTGAAGCAGCTGCTGCTGCTATTTCAGAAAGGGTGCTGCTATAGGTCACCAACCACTTAGGAAAGTGGGGATCTACACCACAGGGACTTCCAGTCCATGTAAGTATCTGTGTGTCTAATGAACTCTCAGTGCAATGTCAGAACAGATATAAGCATCACTATCCTTTCAATAGCTCTCTAGCTTTACTTAATATCACTCAAAGATAGACCATTCAAGACAGAACTGTCTGTACATCGCTTTGTCTTTTCCCAAAATACTAATCAAATGGCATAAATTAAATAGCATCATGTATAAGCTCAGAACAGCTCACAAACAGATAAAAATAGATGTACTTTACCACATTATTACACCGTGGACACTACATTATACAGCTTGTGACTGTTTTTCTACTGCCTAGATTTTTTTGGACCTGAGATCTCTTTCTGTTGTAAGTACTATTTGCATCATCTTATTTCTGTATAGTTCATAGATATAATTTATAGATATAATTTATTGCCACTTCTTATTAATAGCAGATTGGACAAAGCTCTATCTGGATATCGGCTTAAGCAAATAGAGTTTGGATCTGAACATCACATATGTATTTTGTGACTTGGGCCTATCATCACTGGAATGAAGTTTGTCAGCTGTTCACACGAAATACAAGCTTTAGATAATCGCTGAGCTTTTATTTGTTCTTCACTAACTATGGTTCTTCCTGAGAACGGGAGGTCCAGAGGCTCATCCTAACACTGTTTTGGCTGCACTGCTTCTCTTATAACACACTGTTGAAACAGCATTCCCAAACTTCTGGAAGACGAATTAAATTAGAGGGGAAACTCGCTGTTTTGCATGAGATAGGTAATTGATCTCAGAAGACTAGGCACACACACACACAAAAAGGGAAAATGAAGCATCCATCCCAAATCAGCCATGAGTTAATTGCAGTGTTATAAGTTGATATATGCTCGTATATACTAGTATCTAGTTAACTCCTAATCAACTTCCAATTCAGTTCAATCCATTGAAATACATCAATCTGCTTCAATTTCAAGCAAAGTATTAACTCTGCTTCCCCCAGTACTGAGAAACTAAAGTGAACATCTACCTACGCTTATGGATCCTTGCTTCCCCCCCCCCTCCCGCAAAAGACCTGGTCTGAAAATTCCTTACTCACTCACCCATCTATTATCTCACAGGGAAATGTGAATGCACAGTACTTGCAGGAACAGAGATCACCTAAAATTTTCCTTTTCCTTTTCACTCCCTATTTTTACATCTGTCCTTCTATGAGCGACAAGACCACTTACACACTCATCCCTATTTTTATTCTCCTCAAATAGATCTTGTTCCATCTGCGTAATAGCACTACTTGCTGCAGAGGCCACATCCAGTAGACTGAATATCTGGCAACTGTAATGCTGTCTGGTAAGCACTATAAAGACAGAAATTACTTCACCTCTCTACTAGTACAGAGCATTTCTCTCTTCTGCCTCTCACATGCACGTGCAACATGTGGAATGCAACAACTCAGTGCCCAGAGAACCTCCCTGTGCATAGGATGTTCTAGAAATACAGAATGTGATCTTCTAAGAAGCAAAATATTTCAGACAACTCAGCCTTTAGGGTACGAGCCATTTGAGAACACCCATATTTTCCAAAGGGCTGAGCATTAAAACCTGTGTGTGCTTGGAAAGATCTACATAAGTTGAAGGGACTTCAACCGCAAAGTAAAGCGGGCTGAGTTCTCAAAATTAAACAGAAGCTTCAGAGAAACTGATCCTCTCTCTGAAGTGTTGAATAGGGTCTATTTTTCCCAAGGACATGTAAACCAATAAAAGCTCCATCCTACACCTCCCATGATTAATCTCAGCACATTCAACATTGCCCAGATGGACTCCAAGTGAGGTGAGCACAGCTTTCCAGGAGGCACCTAGCCTAACCATCAACCCTTACTAGTTTGGAAGGGCATTGTGTTCAAAGCCATTAAAAGCCTCACTCTGGCTGACAAAATACCATTTTATCAAACATACATTATGTCTGAGTACTTTTCTAACCAGCAAGAGTCCACAGATGTTGTCACCACTGTACCTCTTTGGATCAAGTCCTACTTCACTGCAGAAGATAGAATGAGTTATCCTATTACTTCAGGCAAAAGCAAGAACGTTAAATTGTGAATAAAAATCAAGGTAAATTGATATATGTAAGTTCTTTGTTCTTTAGTTTTGCTGGGATACGTCACAGGACAAGTATACTACATGATCTCAAGTTGACACAGCCTTTGCTGCTTTGTTTAAACTACTCCTACCTCGGTGCGCTGAAATTAGACGTGGCAATATTTTATGTCACTGAAGTTACTACACACAGTTTTCACCTTCAGATATATTCAATATGACGCTCATTCACAAAACATTTTCTACTTCATCTAAAACTGAACCATACAAATGAACACTACGCACACAAGAGCACTACATACACTTGTAGATACAATATTATGTAGATTATTTTGATTATTAATGATTTCTGTTAATTTCAGAATTTGTTTCTGTATTAACTAAGCGTAAATGATCTCTAAGTACTCCTAAGAAATTATTAAATGGGAAACAAATGGAAGAAAAGAAAGAAAAGAAGAAAAAAGGGGGAGAAAAGCAAGGAAAAAGGAAAAAAAGGAAATACAGGTAGATGTACATCCAATGTAATTTTATGGACGCCTGTTCTCCAATTGACCAAAGCAACTGAAAAAAGCTAGTATCAATAAAATATTTTAGCAGCCCCTAATGTTAAATACAGAAAGGAAGAACGCACGGACACCAACATCACCTTAAACTGATGGCTGCATTAGCTCAAAAAAGCAATAAGTATTTATTTTTCCAATAAAAGAGACAAGCCCATTCTATTCTGCCAACTGCCTGTTGCAGAATGCAGTGTAACTGAAAGGCTTGGGGCATTACACCAACACTGCTGAAGCCCTGAGGACTTTGTGCTGTTGAACCCAAGTGCAAGGTTTTTCTGGCTGTGCTTCTGTTAAGCTAAATTTCTACTACTGGCAGTAAGAGTATTGCTTGCACAAGGACTTCAGGATGATTTTTAACTCAGAGTAGAAAGGAACTGAGTCTGCTCTGTACTCCTACCTTTGCATAAGGCAAGAGTTAGGTATATATGTCACAGGCCCTACATTTTACTCAGTAATTTCAATTTCCAATTAGAAGTTGCTGTTTTTTACTCAGCGCTCTCACTGGCACAGTCTGCCACTTGTTAATTTTCCCTTTTGAGTTTTTATTGCTGGAAGGGTTACTTCTGAGGAAAACTTCACCCTAATAAGTCAAGTGTTGGGTGTATCTTGAAAGCGTTATTATGCAAACTATTTGGCAGAGAATTTCTCATGGTCTGCATGGTTATTCAGAACTGATGCACTTGGAAAAAGAAGCTATAAAGTTTTGGTTGTACAGGATTCTGCATAAATATACAGAAAATTTTGTAGATGACATAAATAAGGTAAGAACACATTAATAGAGAGGTGCACGCTACATTCTGCAAACTTAGATTAAAAGGGAGTGCTTTTCTGGGCATCTCAGCTTATCCCTAACATAACATAGTCTGGATGTTTATTAGCTGAGCTTCAGCTCCAAGCAGCCAATTCTCACACTAATCTAAACATACTCACTTGAGTTGAATAACCATAAAGCTTGAAGGACAAAGAATAATACTTACAGGGAGCTGGTGAGGTCTCTCCTCCTCCTCTGTCTCTCACTGCCTCTCTTTGCTCCTCTGTGGCAGCTGTAGAGCACAGAGGATGCAGCTGCCAGTATATGTAGGTAGAGTAACCCTCGTCCCTTCAGCCTATCACAGCCAACTGCTTTGCATTCAACATCCAGCAGCAACATCCCTCCCCTCCTCTCACACCTCCTCCAAAATATAGAGAAAAAAAAGCTGCCCAAAGGGCAAAGGGATCTCAGGGAGAAGCAGTCGTTACCTACATTAACTGCTGAGTGAAGTCGTCAGCGTTTCCCTCTGCAAGTGTCTGACCACACACGCTCTTCGTCTGCCTCATGCACTGTTGTGGTACCTCTGCTGTGGCTGCTGCCGTAGGAGCAGTGCTCTGAGCCCCCGAAAGCGCAGGTGGGCTTGAAACACCACTCAACTCTCTGCGACACTGAACTGGCAAACACATCCGATTAACAGTGTCACAGTAAACCTCCGACGTGCCCCCATCTAACTTCTTCCAGTATCTCCCTTGCGGTTTACTTAAAAGCAACAGGAATTTTTCAAGTTTTTCTCTGTTCTCAAAGGAGGAGCTTTATGAGGAGTTCTCTTTCTTAGATGAATCCAGATAGCTGCCTGTCGCTTTTTATTAAGTTTGTCTGAAAAGGGCATTACCAGCACCTCGCAGCCTTAAACAGCTTATAGCCAGGTAGCGGCTGCAGGAGCTCCAGTAGAGCTCCCACAGCAGCATTGCAGCCAGGCTTTTTGCACAGGAGGAAAAGTGTTCTCTTCTGACTGCCCGGTATTTCAGAACACTCGTGGCTGCGTTTGCTGTTACAGTGATACAAGCCCAATTATAACCACTGACCGTTCCGGAGGGCGCCTGATCAGAATAAAAAACATAACCTAAAATCTGTGGACGGGCTTGAAGGATGCATTGTGCTTGTGCCTGACATTCTCTGCGATCAGTCCTGCGTTTTCAGTTCTCAGGTTGTGCCTGCTGTTCTTCTTCTGGTTACTACTACTTTTTCCAACTCTCCTTATCAACTCTCGCTACTACACAAATACAGAATTTTTCTGTGAGGGGCAAAACCAAGACCATTTCATGCTGATAGCTGAGCCCCACCACGCCGCTCTCTTTCTTCCCTTCCTCAAAAGAAGAGGAAGAAAACACAGTGCATAAGATAAGGACAGGGAGACCACTCATTATTTGCTGTCACAGGCAAAACAGACAGCGTAGGGAGGCTAATGTAATTTATTGCCTACTGCTAACAGACTGGAGCAGTGAGAGCTAAAAGCAAACTAAGAACTCCTTCCTCCCTGTCCACTTTCATCTACTTTCTCTCCCTGAACAGTGCAGCGCAGGGGAGCAGGGACTCCAGGCTGCGATCAGTGCGTAATGTTCAGTCTCTGCCGCTCCTCCCTGGTCACTCTCTGCCTCAGCTCCACGGGGCTCCCTCCCACAGTGCCACCCTTCCCAAACTGATCTGCGTGTGCTTCCCACGGGGCTGCAGCTCCGTCCCCAGCCGCTCCTTCGGGCGTATCCGCGGGCCGTGCCTCGTTCAGGCCGCGTCCACCGCGATTCCCTTCCTTCGCTCCGCTCTCCCCGAGGCACAAACTCTGGGAGCAGAGAGGCCGCCCCGCAGCACCCCGCTGTCAAACCCTCGCCACATAAACCCAGTACAGCAGGTGTACGCTGTGGCCCTGCACATTTGTTCCAGGCCTTTGTGCGGTCTGGCTTGTTCAAAGGGAGCGTCTCTTACTGCTGAAACACGGAGAAAAGAGAACTTCCCTGCTTTGCAAAACTGTTCAAAAATTCAAGATACCCACGTGTGAGATGATCCTGAAAGTTGTAAAGGCCAAGATCTGTTGGTGAGCAACCAGCAGATCATATGACACCGAAGAGCTAACAGAAAATGGGCTCCGATGTGGTTTTTCACATGGAAATTTGTCACCCCGATGGCGTACACTGACGCTTGCCCATGTAATGACAGCACCAACTCAACCCCATTGTAACATCTTTGCTGTACTCTTTGGTTTGCAAACGACGGGGAAAGATAACATGTTTGAACAGGAGGCTCCGGCTCGGTACTGAGGAGGATACAGACAATGTGTTATCAGTCACTTTGCAGTCCCATGTGCCAGTCTGTGAGAACCAGGCACGGATCAAAGCTGTGGCAGCTAAACAGCTTGTACCCACTTCCTGATATTTTTCACCTCTTCCACTGCTGCACAACGCAGCTTAAACATTGAAAGGCAGTTTTCCTAACCCTTCAGTCCAGCTACGATTAGGTTACTCGCAGCTTTGTTTTGCCCTCACTTGTGATGAATAGCACAACACATTTCATGCTGTCCCCCCGGTGTGACTGCGTTTGGGCACAATGTGTTTGTGCTGTAGATCACCAAGTCTAATATTGTGTGAGCAAACCTGTTTTGAGCCATAATGTGAGCGACTTCAAATCGACACAGGTAACAGTAATGTCTCAGATACCGACAAAATAAACAACTTGAAAGAATCATTTTACCATAAAGCTTGTTCTTATTTTCTTTATTTGGTGTCAAATGGAGTGCTTGATTTACAGCACATCTGTAGTTTGAAGGTGATGTCTGGAGGCTGCAGGCCTTTTTTCCTGCTTCCTATTGCTTCCCCAGAAGGAAATAGTAGCAGAACCCTGTGATTATCTGTTGTTTGGTTGGTTGGTTGGTTGGTTGGTTTTTGGTCAGATAGTGGCCCCTCTTCTATAATATTGGTAATAGAAAATTATCTACCACAAGGGAAAGGAGAGAAAGAAAAGTTAGGAATCACTCAGATCTACCATATGTCCTTATATATTCCATAAACAAAACAAGGTACAAACTTGCATGAGTCACAAAGATGAACCAAGTGAATATTTTAGCAGAAACATGCAACTAAATTTTCTGGAAAATAAAAAATTAAAAAAAAAAAAAAAAAAAACGTGGATCGACTTCCTTTGGAAGAGAGTAAATTGAATAAAGCTTTCAGACACAAATAGATGGATTACTTGCATTGTATGAGGATAAAAACTAAATCTCCTGCAGAAAGTAAGTAGACTTTGCAACAGATTAGCCAGGAGGTGAATCTCAGACAGAACTGACAAACTGGGGAGGTGTCTTATCTTTCATGAATATTTTATGCGACTTGTTTTCCCTATTCAGTTCTGTATTTCCCTATTCATTTCTATATTAACCTGTAAAGGTAAACCAGAGATAGATAAAAAGGAACTGCTAACAAAGTGAGCATTGAATGTGGACATAGAGTCAAATGCATAGTGTCAGAGGATTGAATATACACTTTCTGGCTCAAGGCAACCTAAGCATTTTAGTCTTATGGAAGCAAGCCTAAAGAAAAGAGAAGGGATGTCACAAACTGAAGAAGTGTCAATAGGAAAGCTGACAGGCTGTGAAGAGTCACAGGCTGCAATCACAGCATACATGTTCTTCCAGTACAAAGACAGGAATAGCTTGTGCCATAAGCTGGGATGTGTTTAACGTCGGGATGCAGGCACTGCTGGGGCACTTATCCAGCTATACAGTGAGAACAGAAAGAACTTCCCAAAGCACTGTGAGCCGAGTAAGACCTCAGGTCAGAAAAGCATGTTATCGTAACAAGTGTGTGAACTAAATAGTCCACTGAGGATGCAACTGGATGAGGCATGAGGATCAAAATGGCTTGAGATGCAAAAGGAGTATAATGCATTGCTTGCTCTTATATAGGCGGTTTGTTCTGATCATATAAAGATTTGAAAGATCACAGTGAAACACAGAACAGCTTGGGGTGGAAGGAGACTTAAAGACCACCCAGTTCCAACTCTCTCACAGGGGCAGGGTTGCCAGGCTGCTCAGGGTCCCTTCCAACCTGGCTTTGAATGATGCTTGGTCCAAAAGGCATTTTGTCACCGCCTGCAATTAATGCATTGTCATAAGAACTGTGCACCACCATGCACTGCTTTCAATAATACTGGAAGAGCATTTGTCGTAAGTATAAAGCCTGCAGTCATTCCTTATGGGACAGGAACAACATCAGAGTCTCAGCTGCCTGAAATTATAGCAAGTACCATGGCAAGGGACCATACTGGTGTTCCTTGCCCTTCTTCCCTGACAGCTTTGTTGCAAAGGTAGACGTCTGACTCCACCTCAGCCCTGTGCCAACAAGAACATTGGTCTTCTAGAGAAGGCCAGTGCCAACTTGCTCAAGGATTTATGCTTAATGCATACACAAAAATAAAAGTTACCAAGTGCATGGACTTAAACTTTCTCCAAGAAATACAAATTACTTCACACATAACAGACTCATGGCTCTGGACTACTGAGTGGGAACTGAATCTTTCACAACCACAGGGCTCTGGTCTTGGGTAGGTTCACAGCCGAAGCAATGAGAAGGTAACATTCGGTACCTTCTGTGGTGGGTTATGGTCTCTGTCTCAGAGGTGACAGTAAAACATGTACATGTCTCAACTGCTTGACTGTAATGTGTGACTTTTGCTTAGGAGGTTGCATTTAGAGTAAAACGTGAGGCTTTCCATCAGAGTCTCCAAATATTCACACATCATCTTGCCAGCTCTGTAAGAAGGGCAATCATCTCCAGCTAGGAAGCAAAACAGACAGCCAGAGAAGATAACAGCTTAAGGGGTTGCAGGTAGCTTCAGCACAGCCCAGCTAGCTGCATCCCCAGTCAGAACTGCCTGCCATCTGCTCTCTTTACAATACTGCCATACTGAACACCTGTGATTAGTTAAGCAGGATTTACATGTGACTGGAGGAGACAGGCACTTAAACAAGAAGGACAGTCCTATTCATTCATTATCTTTTTGCTCAGAGATGGCTCAAGTTCTTGTTTTCAGGTACAGAAGCAAGTCTTTGCCCTAAGTTGTGCAATTCTAGTAAGCCCTCAGGAGCAGCTTCCATAAAGTATTTTGCTAGAAAGGGCTCTCTTCCAGCTTATTTTTCTTTCTTTCCACATTTGGCTCCAACTCCAGCTAGAATCCAGGTGGTTTCAATCTGGGTCAGGTTAAAATGGCAGCACCTGCCCATCCACACTCTGGCAAAGTTTGTCTCTGGTCAGAGGCACAGATCTGGATCCTTTGTGTGCTGCCATCAGATGCCACTAATTGAGAAACAACCTGCATTTACACCAGTCTGATTGGTGTAATGTTTAAGAAATGAGATTTCTCACTCTTCTTCAGTGCTCCGCCCCTTCTGGTCACTCAGGTGCATTGCATGCAGCTGAGCTCCCCTGGGTTGGCCCTGCCTTCCCACCAGGTGCTCAGTCAGATTCAGGCCATGACTTAGCATGTCTGCTACAATCCATTACTCGTTAGAGGAGCTTCTGTAGTTAAAGTAACTACTAGTAGTCTGTAGAAATTGTATTTTTTCAAAAGACCAATCCTCTTCTGAAAATAAGAATTAGTCTTACTTCTGACACGTAATATTGCTGAGCAATAGGGACTGCAAAAAGCTGAGAAATTAGTAATTGGTGGCAATCTCAGCTATGTTAGACATGATATTCTTAATGATGCTCAACACCTCAGAATGCTGACTCATGTCTTTCTTCTTGCATTTTATGCACCAAATACATGCAATAAAAATAAATATGTAAGAACAATCTGTAGCAAATAGCCTCCATCAGATATGTATACATATATGTATATTTAATGAGGATGTGGAGACTAAACTTTGTGCCAAGAACAAGAAAGATGAAGTGCGTGAATTCATTTTTCCCAATAATACTGTACAAACAAGCCAATAGGCTCAGCACAAACTTGCTGAACGTTAAAATTAGTTTAAGAACAATGAAATATCAGAGTTAGGGCTAATTTTCTAGCTTAAATGAGATAATTGAAACCAGTTTTTTAATGCTCAGCAACAGGGTAGAAAAGAACAGGTTGGAAAGAAGGTGCCTGCAAATAGCACTTACCGATCCATAATACAGTTTCTTACCTTATAAGTTTAATAAAACTGGCTTTCCTTTCTGCCACGCCCTTAATATGCAACTCCTATTACAGGCTGTGATATTTCTCCCGAATTTGTGTGTCCTTAAAATAACTGCTCATAAGGCATATTCCATTCAAACCTGCTGTTCCAGCATGGGGCAATGCATTTAAAAAAAGTATTTATGAAAATGGGTAAGAAGTCTGCTCTTGAAAAAGTTCAAAAAATGTTATCCAAAGGAAACTGTGCAATAAGAAAAAAAAATGCAGCAAAAAAACTGAGTTTTTTTCCACCTGTTGTTACTTATTATGACGATGATCAGAGGGCTGAAGCTTCTCTCTTATGAAGAAAGGCTGAAGGAGCTGAGCTTTGGGCTTGCTCAGACTGGAGAAGGCTCAGGGGAGACCTCACTGCAGCCTTCCAGTACTTAAAGGGAGCTTATAAACAGGAGGGAGAATGACTTTTTACACAGGCAGACAGTGACAGGACTAGGAGGATGGTTTTAAACTAAAAGGAGATTTAAGTTAGATGTTTGGAGGCAGTTCTTCACTCAGAGGGTGGTGAGGCGCTGGCACAGCTGCCGCATCCCTGGAGGCACTCAAGGCCAGGTTGGATGGGGCCCTGGGCAGCTGAGCTGGTGGGTAGCAGCCCTGCCCACAACACAGGCTAGGGGATGAGTGGGCTTTAAGGTTCCTTTCAAACCTAACAATTCTGTGGTTCTATGTTTCTATTGTTTACCTTGAGGGAAATGCAAGGAAGCCACAGTAATAGCAGATGAGTGCTTCGCTACTCAATTTTCAAGTCACTTCAGGACTAACATACATTTAAGTAACTAGTGGGCTGAGCAAACCAACTTTTAAATGTAGTGTATTATTGTAATGTAAAAAAAAAGTTTTTTTTTTTTTTTTAAGGATGATTAAATGGGTAAAAATTGTTTCTCATTGTCGTGTCCTTGAGAAAAAGTCAATTACAAAAAAATGGACAATTATTAACCTGTATGATTATATAATCAGGCTTTATATTTATTAATTAAATTCCATCTGTGTAGCTGTGTAGATGAGAAGTATGTTTTTATCCTTCCTGACCTTAGCAGATTCTCTCAGATAATCAACAAAATGGGCAAGGTATAGTTGGGCAACATTGCCTTAGAGCCCCGATTTCCAGACTTTGGTTGTGTTTTCTGTCCCAGACAGATTTTGTGAAGCTTGCTTACCTTCAGAAAGCTTAAATGTAATTTTCTTGTAACTCTCGAAGTCACAGCGAGCTGGTTGGACAGCGCTAGAAAAGAACTCAACCAAAGCCAGGAGCATACTCATTAGGATGAAAAATAGAAATACTCATCAATAAACTTTAAAAGAAGTTTGTGGAAGCAGATGTAAGAGCAAACCAGAGCACAGATTCACCTGAGCAGGTAATCTTGAGATGAGTCTTGTAACTAGTTCACCTGCTTCTGCTGCTACAGAGAATCCTTATTCTTGCATACCATCATAATAATGTATTTTATTTTGTATCTTAACTGCCATTAGCACAAATCACTTTTGTAAGACTGTGGGTTTTCTTTGCTTAATTTACTCATTATGCTCACTAACCTAGCACAGTAAGGCACCTACCCAGCAGGCGGTTCCAAAGCTGTGGACATCAGTAATTGACATATACGTACCTCTTTGCCAGGTATCTAAAGATAATGGTTGAATATGGGCCAATTTAAAACCTGGCAAGGCAGGCATGCAAGGCGAAGATGAGCCTTCCTAGCCAGAAAATACTTTTGGCATGTGCAAGGCAACAGAAAACAGGAGACAAGAGCATCAGGCACCTGCCATGTTAGCAACTAGCACATAAAGGACTTCTGAGAGACTGGAAGGGTCTTGTAAAAGGAACTTAACATCTATAAACACATGTTGCCATACCCACCCGAGTAAAGGCTGTACATTTGCATGTCATTATCCTCAGTAAACATGACAAAGAAAATGTTACTAAATAATTAAATAAATTCTAGTATGTTGTGATAAAAAGAAAGATTCTGGGAACAGATGCCAACATTAAATATAAATTTCCTTGGAGGAAAAAGAATACTGACGGAATAGATTATACTAGAAGAAAAATGATTAAAACACTAAAAATCTGAAAGAAAGAAAAACCACAAAAGGATGTATACAGTGTGCATCCAGTCAGAGCTGGCAGTTTTCCTGCTGGCTCTGGCCAAAGGGGAGCGGTGAAACTCAGGATCACTGCAGGGCCCTTCTGCTAGCTCATGGGTGTCCAACCATTTGGTTTGCCTGGGCCACACTGAGTGAAGATGAATTGTCTAGGGCCACATCTGTGACTGTTGCTTTGAAAGTAATGCCTCCTAAATATTTCCATGGAAACTACAGCCAATACAAAGAGTACAATAATACTATTTATAGAGGAAATTCTCAGCTACGAAACATTCTTTTTCAACACAGTCACAACCATTAGCTCTGCATTTTTGCCAGTGATGAACAAGAGCCTGCATTCTACACTTGTAACAATCTGCACCAGCAGAGGTGGCCCACTGTTGCTGTTTCCACTGCTGAAACGCACCACCCACGGCCTCACTGTTCTCACATCCACTGTTTCATCTCCACAGTTGTTTAGCAAGCACTGATGAATGTCAGTGGGTGCATTTTTTTTTTCACATGGAGGAATTCAGTGGCACATCTTTGCTTCATCTGCACTTTCATGTCAAACGCCATTCTGTCAGACTGTCCCTCTGCTCTCATCTGTCACACAGCAACAACATGTAATAGAATTCTGGTGATAAGGTTCAGCTTCTACTGCTACACTACCAACATCCATCTCTGATGTTATGGGCTGACATCATAAAACAAGAAGTATTGCTTTTGGAGCAGCACTCATAAAACATATAATATAGTTAATGTATATAAATAACAAAAATTATTTTATTTTTTTAAATTAAAACATATGAAAAAGAGAGCAATTAACCTATAAAACCAGTGGGAGATGTGACCTTGTTTTTGTGAAACTAATGCAGCAGGCGGGTTTGATGGCAGTGGTTGCCATTCTCAGTGAGCTCTCAAGGTGTTCCTCAGAATGTTTTGATGAAAAAAACTCTTCCTGTGCTTCAACCTTGAAAACAGTTGTTCATAATTGTATGTACTGCCAGCGGTGACATGGATAAGGCATGGTTTTGCAGCGAGGAATATTTATCTCTGGTAAGAGAAGGCTTAAACAAGTCTGGTAAGGAGACATGATCAGATTTTGGATTGCAGCTCTATATATTGCATTTGAAAATTTGCAGGTAATGTATTTATGTCAACTGAAAATTGAATGGCAAATATGCCAAAAAAATGATGACTCTTTTTACAATCTTGAAGCCTATTCTCTATGAAGACAGAGAGCACAGCTGCATATTTTTTGCTATTCACAGGACAGTGTTTATCCAGTGTATCAAAATCCATGAACTTATTTGCCATAACTTGAGTTATCACTGCGCTGTGCCTTGTGTCCGTGTTTTAGCCCAGAGAGGGTTAACAACACACTGATGTCTGGTTGGTGCTGATGTGAATTACCTTCTGTTAGAGCATACGCTTTCCATAAAGCTACGCTTCTGTTGTTGCTGTTTAGAAAGCTTTCCAAATGCTTTCATGACTTAATTGGTTAGTCTGAATCAATTGGTTGAATAGGTTTATTAAGAGCAATGAATGAAAATTAAAAAATTACTTGATTTGAGGATTTAAACTGCTGGGAATTATAATTCTATATCTACATGTATAATCAAGTTTGACTCATACCCTAATTTATGTTTGGTTCTTAATAGTGATCAGTAACAATTATAGTGGTGCAGATTTCCAAGCTGTATCTCTAAAATCAAGGCTTTCTCTGTGTCTACACTGTAACATTAAACTTTAATTATACATTATTTAGGAAACCTACTGATAAGGGTTTTTTAAAGCCAAATTCAGGCCATAATTAGCATGCTTTTCATATTTAATATAATGACACCGTTAACACCTTTCTAGTTTCTACATTTCAAAAAATGTTCTCTAGTTATCTTTTTTTTGTCCAGAGCTCCATTGTTTTGTTCACTGAGTGCTTCCACTTCCTTTGCAAATTCTGTAAAACTAACTGGCCCTTAATGTCGTGGCTGTCAGGTGAGGTCCTGGATGACTCGAGGAAGGATCACATCACTCCCATTTATAAGAAGGGGAGCAAGGAGGACCTGGGGAACAACAGGCCAGTGACCCTCACCTCTGTACCTGGGGAGATCATGGAACAGATCCTCCTGGACAACATGCTTGATCACACGAGGAATGAGCGTGTGATCCGAGACAGCCAGCACGGCTTCACAAGGGGGAGGTCATGCTTAACCAATCTGGTGGCCTTCTATGTTGGAGTGACGGCATTGGTGGACAAGGGGAAGGACACTGATGTCATTTACCGGGACTCGAGCAAGGCCTTTGACATGCTCCTCCCACAACATCCTGATCTCCAAATTGGACAGATGTGGATTTGATGGGTGGACCACCCAGTGGATAAGAAATTGGTTGAAAGGCCACAGACGGAGGGTGGTGATTAATGGTTCAGTGTCCAGGTGGAGGCTGGTAACGAGCGGTGTCCCCCAGGTGTTCTTTAACATCTTTATCAGTGACATCAATGATGGATTTGAGTGCACCCTCAGCAAGTTCACTGATGACACCAAGCTGAGTGGTACAGTTGACACGGTGGAAGGAAGGGGTGCCATTCAGAGGGACCTCAACAGACTCAAAAGGTGGGCCCAGGTGAGTCTAATGAGGTTCACGACAGCAAAGTGTAAGGTTGTGGACTTGGGTCCTTCAGAATAGCCCACCAGAGAAGGACCTGAGGGTCTCGGTGGATGAAAAACTTGAGCCAGCAGTGTACTCTTGCAGCTTGGAAAGCAAATGATATCCTGGGCTCCATGAGAAGAGGGGTGGCCAGCAGGGACAGGAAGGTGATTGTCCCTCTCTACTCTGCCCTCGCCAGGCCCCATCTGGACTACTGTGTCCAAGTCCGGGGCCCCCACTAAAAGAAAGATGCGGAGATGGGAAGGACCCAGAGGAGGGCCACAGTGATGATCAGAGGGCTGGAGCACCTCCCCTATGAAGACAGGATGAGGGAGCTGGGCTTGTTCAGCCTGGAGAAGCGAAGGCTGCGGGGTGACGTCATTGTAGCTAGCCTTCCAGTACCTAAAGGGAGCCTATAAGCAGGAGGGAAGTCAACTCTTCGCAAGGGTAGATAATGGCAGGACGAGGGGAAATGGTTTTAAGTTGAGGGAGGGAAGAACTGGGTTGGATATGAGGGGGAAGCTCTTCACAGAGAAAGTGGGGAGGTGCTGGCACAGGCTGCCCAGAGATGTTGTGGATGCCCCATCCCTGGAGGTGTTCAAGGCCAGGTTGGATGGGGCCCTGGGCAGTCCGGTCTAGTATTAGATATGGAGGTCGGTAACCCTGCATGCGGCAAGGGGGCTGGAGCTTGATGACCCTTGAGGTCTCTTCCAACCCAAGCCATCCTATGATCCTGTGATCCCCATGCTCTTCCCCTGTGGGCTACTTGTAAATTTGCAGTGGCGTGCCTTGTCATCTTTTGAAAAGCAGTGACTTTTATTCATGTATGCGCATGGAAATGGTCACGAGCAGGAAGAACTGTGTGCAGTTTTTTCCTGTTGGTGTTTTCTACAGGAACCGCCATTTGCAGTCCTTCACGTCTGCTTGTGCCATGGCTGTAATGCAACGCTGGCGGACACTAGGAAGGCAGATACAGGAAAGCATTGGAAAAGTCTGGGGACCCAGCGTGAGACCTCTGACGTACAGAGCATCAAAAGGCGGGACTGAAAAAGGCGGCCTGTAGCTCCCAGCCTGTCCCCCTTCAGCAGGATCCTCCCAAGCAGGCTGCTTGGCAGGAGGTGCTGTGGTCTTGTAGGATCTTTCCTCCTGCCGGCAGGAGGTGCAAAACCTGTTCCCTGTCAGGCTGGGCTGTTGCTCAAAACATGGCGCTGCCTCCTCTGCGGTGACATCACTGACCACTGTGAAGTCACAATGGGCCCTCAGCACAGAGGCAGCTTGTCCCCACGCCTCCGGCACTCTCGGTCCTGACAGCACGGCTGTTGGAGAGGGATTGGCTCACTGCTTAGGGAGCTGCGTGTTTTGTTCCTTGTGCTGCAAGGAAATGGAGCAACAAGGGCATGGCGAGCGGGGGAACTGGTAAGGATATGATTCCTTCCTGAGCTTTAAACATCTGTTGCTCCGTAGTGCAGATACTGCCTGCTTCACCAGTCTTCCCCACACTTCTCCTTCCTCCTTCGTAGGCAAACTAAGGTTTGGAAGACAGTTGCCCTGGTGCTGGTCACAGTGGCTGTGGCGTCCTTCGGTGAGTCTCTGTAGAGCTCTGACTTGAGGATGCTTCTTTTGGAAGCCCCCAGTGGTTTGTTCTGCCCAGGGTTGGGGTTAGGGGAGAGGGCAGCCCAAGGCAGAATCCCAAGTGTTTATAGAGATGATTCATTGAGAGCTTTGTGGAATTCCTGACAGGCGTTTATTGCGTCGGAGGTCTTGTGGAAGGTATAAAGACAACAGCAGGAGCGACTGCAAGGTAAAAAGCCATCTCCCTTAGGCTAGACCCTTCTTTAAAGGACTTCTGCCCCTTGTCCATGACCGCTCGTTCCCCGACTCCGACTTCCCTGGCGCAGTGCCCCGAGCTTCTCCCATTTCCCGTTCTCCTCTCTCAGCTTTTCTTTCAAACTGCTCTAGCTCCACGTCCATTAGTTCCCCCCGAGTTACCCAGGAAGCCTGGAAGCACCTTCTCGGTCGGGAGCTCTTGGAGCTGGCCAACCAGAATTGTCACCTCCCTCTTAAATCTTGGTGACCCCGTCATCACGCAGAGTGAGGCTCGTTCACTGCATCAGTCCCACAGCTTGGGAGAAGACAGCTGCGTACACTCTCTCCATCACCTGCTGTCTCTAGGCTGGCGCGTGGTGGTGGGGAAATGGTGAGCCTTGACAAGGAGCTTGCTAAGGTCCAGCGGCAGCTTCATGTCCTGCAATGGAGAGCGAGGGACATCACCGAGCGTGCTCTCCACGAAGCCCTGAGGAGAACTGAGCTCCCAGGCTTTACAGGCGAGGTAAGAGGCCACTGCAGATAGCTCTGCTAAGAGAGTTCTTTCCCCACTCTGGCATTATATCTTGCTACCGTTCCCTGTCACAGCCAGCTAAAAGTCTTGTCCTGCAGGAAGAAACGCTCGTGCATTGCCCCTGCTCCTTTCTTTTGTTGCTCCGGAGTTCTTGTAGGGGAAAGGAATGTGCTGTGGTGGGAATTTCAGATGCCTCAGTCATTTCTTGCTCTCTGTCGGGATCTCGGGTGATCCTGAGGGGAGGACTGGAAAGAAAGAGCGGTCTCAGCAGTCCATACCTGCACCTGCTGCTGTGCGTGAGGTGGCAGGTTCCCCTGGAAGACCTGTAAGCCAGCAGCCTGAGTTGAGACTGGGAGCCCTGGGTTCCTGGGGCCTGTGCCGATCCACGGGCACTGCTGTGTTTCAGCCTCCCCGTGGGGCATCCAGTCTGCAAGCTGTTCTGGTTTCAGAGCCCCTGCTGCCTGGATACCGTCTCTTTAGGTGGCTTGAACTCGCACGGCCCCAGGTCTGCCCGAAGCCTGAGCTGACGATGACCCGTGCTGGGAATCTCCAAGGCCATGTTAGCCTGAGGCCTGGCATCAGTTCCCTCTGCATTTTGCCTTTCTTCCCCATTGCAGTAGGCGAGCTGTGTCTTCCGCTTTAAGTTAACTCTCTGTGTACGGCTGGACTGCAGCTGTTGTGGTGACCTCTGGGCAATCCCTGCCTTGTGCCTGAGTCGAGCCCCATCGCCTGGCCAGTAGTCAGTGCTGTCAGTGCTGCGTGTCTGTCGTGGGGCATGTCAACAGGAAAGACCCTTTCCTGCTGCATCCGTGTCCGGTGCACCCGAGGGAGCAGCCTCTCCATTCCCATGCCAGATGGTCATAGGAGAGCTCTGAAGGTTCCCAGGCAACTCCAGTGTTCCTTACGTCCAAGTGGAGCAGCTGAGTTTGCTTTGGCTGGCTTTGCAGGGGAGCTGGGAGGCAACTCTTTTCCCTGTTCTCTTCCTTCTGACGAGCACTCTCCTTTGTCTTTCTTCCCAGGCTGTTCAAAAGATGATCGACCAAGTACTGGAGAAGCTGGAAGAAAGCCCATTCCAGATGACCAATTATGCCAGCAAAACTTCAGGTGAACTGTAGAAACAAACAGACCACACGTGCTGGTTCCAAAGCGCTTCTTGTCCAGTTGGACAGGACGGGCATTTGAGCAGTGGCAGGGGGGAAGGGGTGAGGAGTGAATGGCCAGTGTGTGCCCTGAGAATGTGCTTGCTGGGAGAGTCTTCGGTGGGCTGGAGCACATCTGAAAAGCACTACACCTACTTGGTGGTGTTTGTCACGGGATTGCTCAGCTGGCTGGCAGTTTGTGCGGTCCCTTAGGATAGTTGGGTGAGTCCCTGCATTGTGTTGCAGAGGGCTATTGCAGGTGAGAACGTGGGGAATGTCACTGTGGGGGATGTAGGACTGCGTGGAAGCTCTTTTCAAGAGGACAGTGCAAAGGCAGCCGGCATCTCGGTGCGGCTGTTCATGCGGAAAACAAGGTCAGCAGCCCTTGATTCCTCCTGGCCTCGCTTGACCATTGTGCCCGTATTTTACTTTGCAGGCGCCGCTATCGTTCGTTCCAAGACTTCTCCCTCCTGGATTGGAAGTGGGAGAGTCTTCTGGCAGTCGCTGCCTCTGGTGGCTTATATGAGGCCTCCTGAGGTTATTCTGGAGGTAAGAACACCGAGAAACAGGGAGAAGAATGGTGCGGGGCAGAGGGGGCCAAACGCCCTGCTGGGGGTTGCCTTTACCCTTGTCCTCGCATCTCAGCTTTCTTTTCCTGTGGTCTTCTTGCGAGGACCTACTCCCCTCCTGTGTATCCCGGCTGAGAATGTCTTCTGCCAGACTGCCCCAAGTCCTCTGTGCAGGCTTCTGCTAGCTTAGCTTGCTTGTCTTCCCAGCCACTGTGGAAGTGTCAGGCTGGCACTGAAGGGGAACCCCTCAGGTGCCACGAGAGATGTGGGTTGTGAGAACGCTGGGGCTCTTAGCGAACCCAAGCGGGCACTGCAGGAGGGCGTGCGCTGCAGGAGGGCCCCATGTTGTGTTTGCCAGCCCATCCTGGCACTGCTCCTGAGCTACTTGCACAAGTCGGAGACTTGGCTGGTGCCCGTGGAAGGAGGTGGGACTGGATGAGAGGGAGCGGTTGCTTCCCCTTCCAGGAAAGGCTCGTGCAGGTGAGCGCTTCTTTGCCCTGGGCGGGTGCCTTTCAGCCTCAGCAGCCCCTCCTCGTTTTTGGCAAGTTGCTCCACAAAAGAAGGAACCCGAGAGCTTCTGCAAGTGGTGCACCCAACTCACCGCCACGCACGTATGCCTCCTGTGCTTCAGAGCAGAGCTGATGGGCCAGTACGCCTCTAGAGCCCCCGATGCTGGGGCAGGAATTTCAGCCAGGACGCTCTTTTGCACATGAACACTGTTCCTTCTTCTCCTCTGTTTAGCCTGACAATCATCCAGGTAACTGCTGGCCCTTCCCGGGAAGTCAAGGGCACGTCTTCATCAAGTTGCCTGTGGCCGTCTTCCCCACGGCAGTTACCATAAATCATGGGGTTCCAGCAGCAGCGTACCATGCAGACAGCATCTCCAGTGCTCCAAAGGACTTTGCTGTCTATGTAAGTGATTCCTCTGGGTTGTTGCGGGGGGGGGGGAAGGGGGTGTTGCGTAGCGTTTGATGCGGGGGGTGGTTGCAGACCCAAGAGGGCGGCAGCGTGCTGTTCCTCCCTGCCGGGGAGGAGAAACAAGCTCCTCAGAGTTGCTCCATTTCCACAGCGTTCCTCTTTTGTCCAAGATAGCACAGCAAAGAAAGTTTCCCGCTCTTGGGGCGAGTTGGTAGCTTGAGAGGCGGAGGGACAGGGAAGTGGCACAGTGGATGGTCCTTGACCACCTTTGCTTCCAGTCCCTGTGGGGCTCTGGGATCCTGTGCCGGCAGCGCATCCCACTGTTCTGTCTTCTCCACCCCTGTCTTTCTGTAGGGCCTGCAGGAGGAAGATGATGAGAAAGGAACGTTGCTGGGAGAGTTCATCTTCACGCCAGGCCAGGCTCCCGGTCAGACCTTCCAGCTGAAGGTACGGTGACAAAGAGGGGCGTGAAGCGTGGGAGAGGAGGACTGCGGTTGGCTGGGGAGAAGCTTCCAAGCAAGCCAGAGGCGTATGGGGGCCCTCTGGCATTTCTGCTGCTGCCACTTACTAGCTGCACATGCCTGGAGTGCTGTGCTGTTCCTGTTTCCTTCTGGTTTTTAAGCTTCAGTGCTGCCTCAGATTTTAGCACTGCTAGGCTCCAGTGCAGCATAAGGGAGGCCATTCTGCTTGGGTGCCATTCTAGGGAAGGCAATGAGAGTAACGTCCCTGCGTTTTCTGTGCGTGAACACGCACTCAAAGCAAGTGCAAAGAACTTGCCAGTGGAACTCGCTGCAGCTTTTGGTAGCTGTTTCTTTCTTGAAAACTCATGTGACCAAAGAGGTGGAGCAGGGCAAGAAATGTCTGGATTGTGCCATGGCAGCATATCAGCGTGTCAAAAGACCTGTAAGGCAGCCTGAAGGAAGGTGCTGCACGTGTGTGTCGCTGCCGCATTGTCAGTGGTCACAGAGAAGAGAGGAAAACTCAATTCATTTCTCCTCCTCCTTGCAGAACGAGCACTCTGCGTTCATCAAGTACGTAAGGCTGCAAGTGCTGAGCAACTGGGGCCACCGGGACTACACCTGCGTGTATCAATTCAGGCTCCACGGCGATCCAGCCCATGATGGTGATGCTAGGGGAAAGCTATCTGCCTAGGGGAATGCTGCCTGGCTTAGTTGTCAATAAATTACTTGAACATTTCCCATGTTGAGTCTCTCTTATCCATCGGAGTAACTGTTAAGAGATGTCCCTGTCTTTATCTCGACCCACGAGCTTTCCCATCCCCTGTTCTCCTGCTCTCCTGTTGGGGTGGAGGAGGGAGTAAGCGGCCTGGTGGGAGTCGGGCCCTTGTCTAAGGCTAGGCCAGCACAACCGCATATTAGGCTACAACCTGCACAGGAGTCGAATGAACAGAGTTATTTCTGGGAGCAGTCAGACTGGGTCAGTTTTTGCTCGCTCTCTTCATCAGTGACCTGATGGGCCGAAGGGCTAGAATGTGTCTTCAGCTCATCAGTTTGCAGATGACACGAATCTGGGAGGAGTGGCTGACACAGCTGCAGGCTGTGCTGCCATTCTGTGAGATCTGAACAGGCTGGTGAGTGAGGCAGAGAGGAACCTGATGAGGTTAAACAAGGGCAAGTGTGGACTCCTCCACCTGGGGAGGAATAGCCACATGCATCAATACAGGTCAGGGGCTGACCTGCTGGAGTGAAGCTCTGCAGAGAAGGAGCTTGGTGTCCTGGTGGGCAACAGGTTGGCCATGAGCCAGCAGTGCACCCTTGTGGCCATGAAGGCTAGTGGGATCCTGGGTTGCCTTCCAAAGAGCCTGGCCAGCAGGTCGAGGGAGGTGATCCTCCCCCTCTCCTCTGCCCTGCTGAGGCCGCATCTGGAGTCCTGTGTCTAGTTCTGGGCTTCTCAGCTCAAGAAAGACAGGGAACTTCTAGAGAGGGTGCAGCCGAGGGCCACAAGGATGAGGAGGGGCGTGGAGTAACTCCCTCATGAGGAAAGGCTGAGAGGGCTGGGACTGTTCAGCCTGGAGAAGAGAAGGCTGAGAGCGGATCTTACCAATCAATGCTTATAAATATCTAATCCTAGAATCCTAGAATCCTAGAATCATGCAATGGCTTGGGTGGGAAGAGACCTCAAGCTCTAGCCCCTCCGCCGTAGGCAGGGCCACCAGCCTTCACTTGTAATACTCAACCAGGCTGCCCAGAGCCCCATCCAACCTGGCCTTGAACAGATCTAGGGACAGGGCATACACAACCCCTCTGGGCAACCTGTTACAGCGCCTCACCATGCTCTCAATAAGAAAAAACTTCCCCGACACCTAATCTAAATATCCCCTCCATTAATTTATTAATTTAAAACCATCCCCCCTTGTCCTGTCGCTATCTATCTGCATTAAAAGTTGATTTTCTTCATGTTCATCAACTGCCTTTAAATACTGGAAGGCTGCAGTGAGGTCTCTCCACAGCCCAGCTCCCTCAGCCTGTCTTTGTCGGGGAGGTGCTTCAGCCCTCTGATCATCTCTGTGGCCCTCCTCTGGGTCCTCTCCAAAAGCTCCTCGTCTTTCTTCTTTTGGCGGCTCCAGACCTGGATGCGGTACTCCAGATGGGGCCTCACGAGGGCGCAGTAGAGAGGGACAATCACCTCCCTGTCCCTACTGGCCACCCCTCTTCTCATGGAGCCCAGGATACCATTTGCTTTCCGAGCTGCAAGAGCACACTGTTGGCTCATGGTAAGTTTTTCATCTGCCAGGACCCACAGGTCCTTCCCTGCAGGGCTACTCTCAAGGATTGCTCCTCCCAGTCTGTATATATGCCTGAGATTCCCCCAGCCCAAGTGCAAAACCTTGCCTTGATGTTAAAGATGTTAAAGAGCACCGGTCCCAAGACAGACCCCTGGGGGACACAGCTCATTACCAGCCTCCACCTGGACATAGAACCATTAACCAACAGCCTTAGCTGACCATCCCAAGTCATGGAAGATGAGCCGACGGGCAAGGAGGCTGGTCTGGCTGAACAGAGACCTTTGGCTGGAACTCAGGAACAAAAAGAATGCTTATGGTCTTTGGGAGAGTGGGCAAGCAACTTATGACGATTACAAGTATGTAGTGAACTGTGCAGGGAGAAAATTAAAAAAGCCAAAGCCCAGCTAGAACTGACCTTGGTCACTAAGGTGAAGGACGACAGTAAATATTTCTATAAATACACCAACAGCAAGAGAGGGGTTTGGTAGAATCTCCATCCCCTGTTGGACAACACAGAGGGTAATGCAGTGACCAAGGATGGCCGGACCCAAATAGTTGCGGTCAGTGGAGTTAAATCCAGTTGGCGGCCAGTCAAGAGTGGTGTCCTCCAGGGCTCAGTGCTGCAATTGCTTCTATTTAATGTCTTTATTAATGATCTTGACAAGGGAATTGAGCACACCCTCAGTAAGTTTGCAGACGACACCAATTTGGGAGGGAGTGCTGATCTGCCTGGCGGGGTAAGGCACTCCAGAGGGACCTGGATCGATGGGCCACAGTAAACTGTTTGCGTTTCAGTAGGGCCAAGTGTTGGGTCCTGCATTTTGGTCACAGCTCCAGGCAAGCCTCCAGTCTTGGGGAGGTGTGGCTGGAAAGCTCCCTGACGGAAAAGAACCTTGGTGTACTGATGGGCAGTCGGCTGAATATGAGCCAGTAGTGTGCTCTGGTGGCTGAGAAGGCCCATGGCATCCTGGCTTGTGTCTGGAATGATGTGGTGAGCAGGACGAGAGAAGTAATCCTGCCCCTGTACTCGGCACTGGTGAGGCCTCACCTCGAGTACTGTGTTCAGTTTTGGGCACCTCAGTACAGAAAGAACACTGAGGTGATGAAGCAGGTCCAAAGATGGGCAGCAGGACTTGTGAGGGGCTTGGAGAATGTGCCTTACGAGGAGTGACTGAAGGAACTGGGGCTGTTTAGTCTGAGGAAAAGGAGGCTGAGGGGAGACCTTATTGCTCTTCAATTACCTGAAAGGTGATGGCAGCGAGAGCGGGGTTGGTGTCTTGTCACTGGTGCCAGGTGACAGGACGAGGGGAAATGGCCTCAAGTTGTGCCAGGGGAGGTTTAGGTTGGATATCAGGAAAAACTTCTTTACAGAAAGGGTTGTTAAGCAGTGGAATAGGCTCCCCAGGGAAGCGGGTGAGTCACCATCCCTGGATGTGTTTAAAAATCCGTTTGGATGTGGTGCTCAGGGGCATGATTTAGCAGAGGGTTGTTAGTTAGGGTAGTATGGTTAGGTCATGGTTGGCCTTGATGATCTTTGAGGTCTTTTTCAACCCGAGCAATTCTATGAGGATAACTCCACTCCCTGTGCCATCAAAGGACCCCTATGGGAAGAGAAGCCCAATCTCACACATTTTCAATGAAACCAAGCTATAGGAAATGAAGAACTGAATTTTCAAACAAATGAGATCTTTTCCAACCAAACTTGAACAGGTTATTCAATGAAACATAGAAATCTCTTAACAGCCGAGATTGTCCTTTTTTTGCCCAATATGCCAGCATGCAAAGGTATTACTGTCCCACCAGAATGCTTCACCTCACAAGCAGTGCCTTCTAGTCCACATTTAGAAGCAGGTAAAAATGACTGTCTTAAAATTTTTAAACTCAAAATTTTTATTCTAAAATACTTTGTGAGCTCTCAACCATTTCAACACAATTGTCTTAAAGAGATATCAAATAAAACAGAAATAACTTTAGTATAATATGTTGCATTTGTAAATACTCACAAGCTTAATACTTAACAGATCATGCAGGTTTATCAGATTGGATTACTTGGTTGAAAGTACAGAGGTATCTTCACTTTCAAACATTAGTAAGTTTATCCTTACCTGTTTGAAGACTTCGGTCCTTTTCCAGATACTTTGGAAATTGATATTTTCTGTAGTTTCCTTATACCCTTGTCCTTTTAAGAACACATCACAGTATGCAGCTAAAGAATTTTAATCTCAAGAAATTGCTTTCTGGTAACTACCTGGTCTTCACTGGTATTGAGCTTATCCTGAACTTTTTAGTTAATAATTAAACGTGGTAACACAATGTGCATTAGCTTTATCAGTCATTCTTCCTCAGTAAGGAGGAAAAAGAAAGCTGAATGCATTCTGTGGCCCTCCACAGGTGTTTAGTTAGAGTGGGGGGATAAGTGACTTCTCAACTGCTTAGTGAGCCTCAAGTGAAAACAAACTAGAGGCCAACACAACATAGAATACAAAGAGCCAACAGCCAAGCAGACCATGCCTCCACCAACTTTAAGTTCAGCAATTAAGTTTACAAAGGTATCCACACAACTATGTCCAGAGGTTCACACTGGGAGGCAGATAGGCTGACTTCGGACACTACTCCCTCCAGTCCTGGGATGAAGCCAGACCCCATGTCATCCCATCATAGAATGGCTTGGGTTGGAAGGGACCTCGAGGATTATCAAGATCCAATTTTCCTGCTACGGGCAAGTTTGCCAGCTGCTAGATCAAGTACTAGAACAGATTGCCCAGGGCCCCATCCAACCTGGCTTTGAACAGTTCTAGGGACAGGGCATACACAACCCCTCTGGGCAACCTGTTACAGTGCCTCACCATGCTCTCAATAAGAAAAAACTTCCCCGACACCTAATCTAAATATCCCCTCCATTAATTTAAGACCATCCCCCCTTGTCCTGTCACTATCTATCTGCATTAAAAGTTGATTTTCTTCAGGTTCATAAACTGCCTTTAAATACTGAAAGGCTGCAATGAGGTCTCTCCACATCCTTCTCTTTTCCAGGCTGAACAAGCCCAGCTCCCTCAGCCTGTCTTTGTCGGGGAGGTGCTTCAGCCCTCTGATCATCTCTGTGGCCCTCCTCTGGGTCCTCCCCAACAGCTCTGTGTCTTGCTTTTATTGGGGACCCCGGAGCTGGACGCAGTACTCCAGATGGGGCCTCACAAGGGCAGAGTAGAGGGGGACAATCACCTCCCTGTCTCTGCTGGCCACCCCTCTTCTCATGGAGCCCAGGATACCATTGACATTCCAGATTGCAAACATGCACTGCTGGCTCATGTTAAGTTTTTCATCCACCAGTCCTTGTCAGCATGGCTGCTCTCAAGGATTTCTTCTCCTACTTAGTATACATACCTCAGATAATTTACCAAACCATCTTAGTACATGTGATTGTTCCTGTAACTATCCATCCTATTTGCTCATCAAGTATCTCCTCCATTTATACCATGCCCTAAGATTCCATTTTCACTGCTGCTTCAGTTCCTGCTCCCTTATCCCTTCAAGGACTACAGTTCCAGGATTTTGATTGCGAAGGTGTGCATACAAGAATACAGTGCCTTCTCAGGCACAGTTAACTTCTCTGCAATGTGGTTTTCTAAGAGAGATCAAGGGCACATCCAGGCAACTCACTTTAAGTATTTTGAGGCAAACTTCTTAAGCCTTGAGTGATTTTCTGCCTTGTTTAGCCAGCTGTTTTCACAAACCACATACTCTTCTACCCACACATTCTGTCATTATTAACTTGTTTCCTTCCATGACTAATTGTGTAGTCAGGTACTTTTCCAATAAACTCTAATCCTCACTGCTTCATTTCTGTTTTGGTTTTTTGGACATGATTCTGAGAGTTACTCACTGACACAAAAACTGAGCATGTAAAAGTCACACAAAACACATGAATATATTGCAGAAATTCAGAGAAAAAGAGAAGTGTAATGAAAGAAATTAAATGCTGAAAAGGTCTAACTAAATTTAAAACACTTCATAATAGGATGTATCTAGCATTCACTATAAGGCACTGAAGATGTACATTTTCACAATTTAACGTAGCCATTGGTTTTAACCATTCTCAGCATAAAATTATTGTTGATACAACCTTTCATTTGCTTTCCTTTAGTCTTCATGGCCATGGGAGAGAACATCAATTCCACAGCCATTTCAGTGTTTGATTACTAAAAATGGTGATTCTCCCACCTCTGTGGAAGATGTATCAAAAGGCAGGTGAAATGGAAGTCTTTAGTAAGGTGCGACTTCACCAGCTTGGGAGGAGAGGAAATTGACTTTGTAAGGGCTGGGTGACCAGTACTCAACTATTACAATAGCTATGTTCCAAGTAACACCAAAAACATAAGCGAGAAAATACTGAGAGTAATTTTTATTCCACTTCATTTCACAGAAAAACAAAATAGCTGGGGTGGAAGAGACTCTTCTAGTTCACAGCCCTGCTAAAGCATATTCCCTATAGTGAGCTGCCCAGGAAGGCATCCAGACGAGCTTTGAATATCCCCACAGAAGGAGACTCCGCACCCTCTCTGGGCAGCCCGGCCCACTGTCTGACACCCTCACAGGCAAGACATATTTCCTCATGTTCGCATGGAATTTCCTGTGTTCCAAAGTGTGCCCGTTGCCCCTTAATTCTGTCACTGGGCACCAGCGAAAAAAGCCTGGGCCCATCCACTCGACTACCGCCCACTAGATATCTATAAGCATTAGTAAGATCCCTTCTCAGCCTTCTCTTCTCCAGGCTGAACAGTCCCAGCCCTCTCAGCCTTTCCTCATAAGGGAGATGCTCCACACCCCTCCTCATCCTTGTGGCCCTCGGCTGCACTCTCTCTAGAAGTTCCCTGTCTTTCTTGAGCTGAGGAGCCCAGAGTGGGACACCGCACTCCAGATGCGGCCTCAGCAGGGCAGAGGAGAGGGGGAGGATCCCTCGACCTGCCGGCCAGGCTCTTTGGAAGGCAACTTAGGATCCCACTGGCCGCCTTGGCCACAAGGGTGCAGTGCTGGCTCATGGCTAACCTGTTGCCCACCAAAACACCAAGGTCCTTCTCTGCAGAGCTTCTCTCCAGCAGGTCAGCCCCTGACCTGTACTGATGCATGTGGCTATTCCTCAACGGGTAGAATGTCAGTTCATGCAGAAAACACCAAAATTGCAGTTCATGTAGAAAACACTAAGGAAAAAACTGCTCATAGTTTTTACTGCTCTGGAGCGTTTCCATTCACATACATGAATAAAAGTTGTTGCCTTTTAAAACATGTCAAGGCACACCACTGAAGGGCAAAATCAGGTCCCCGCAGTATAAAAAGAAGGGCTTCATAGCAAGAAAAGAGAAAGCAGCTTCACAAGGTAGACATAAGGGGCAAATAGAGATAGTATATGTAGAGAGTATTAGAAAACAAGGGATTCCAAGCACTTTCACAGGCGCTAGGTCCAAAATAACCAGGAGAATGAAGGCCGTAAAGATAAGGACCGGAGAACAGCTCAAAAACATTTGGCAGGGAGGTGATTAGATGTCCAAAGTGCAAGCTGAAACTGGTTCGGGGGATGCCCCCGCTTCGGGGTCAGAAGTTTGCAGCGAGGAAGACTACGAGCCTTTGCGAGGAAGACTACGAGCCTTCATCATCACGACCTACTACGTATGCGCAAGGGGGGGAGGAACTGTATGCTAATGGACTCTCGGGAATGTAATGAATATGTATCCGAATTCCTGTCAACTATTGATTATGTATTAGTTCGACCTATATCTATATTACGATTTCTCCTGACGGTGTGCAAGTTAGGTGGAACGATCCCCCTTGCACCAGGGTGTACGTGTGTCACCAATAAACACATACCTGCTCTATATCCTTACTGGCTATAGGGTCTGATTTCCGCACGTCAATTTGGCACCCCAGATGGGACTCACTCTGTTCGGCTGCAGGACCGGTTGAGAGAGGGGACACCTTTGGCGCGCCCCAAGATTTCTTGGAAGGACTCCCTTCCTCACCCGATCACTGCAGGGACAGACAAGGACCATCCATAGGTGGACCAGGTATGTGTATGGGAAAGGGGAACCCGTAAGGCGTGAGGAGATGTCCTACGCAGGGTATGAAGGAGCGTGCCTGCTCCCCCCCCGAGGTATGTGAGCTCACGGGTTAGGTTGCCGGCTGGGGTAGGAAGACTCCTTGGGGAGTTCCTACAAAGGGGACCTGTAAGTCGTACTCAAGGAAAGAGCAACAGCTCTCCCTTAGGTGATTGGTAACAGCGGGGATTTTGTCAAATGATAACGTGGATTCTCCTGGAGATAGTAGTGGGAGTTATAGGTTGTATTATTGTTATCACCATCTGCTGAGTGTTCGGTACTGTGTATCTCATCATTTCAGGTCAAGCTGACTTTCGGAAAAATCTTAAAGCTTGCAACTGATCGACTAATGTACTAGTGTTATTAAGACTCCAGCTAAAGGACATCGTCAGCACTGTGTATTATGTATAAACCATGGTTTTTGTTCTAAATATCAGAGTGAGTGTGGTGTGAGTGAGACGTGTTCCATTCAGGGAGTGAGTATCAGTCCATTTATGTAGTACTGTGTTCCGATTGTGGGGAAGAGTGTAAAGGAAGGTGGACGGGCTTCTGTGAGATCTGTTTCCAAGTGTTTATAACTGAACAATATCACTATACGGTGTTAAGGGCTGTTTGTGGAAACTTTGAGGAAATTAGGAATCAATAAGAATTGTGTAAACATCATGGGAGGCTCCCAGGGGAAGGAAATTCCCAAACAAACCCCTTTGGGATGTGCAGTGGCACATTGGTGAGATATTGCAGGGGAACCTGGAGGCACCCTGAGTAAGAAAACTTTAATCAAGTATTGCAATCAATGGTGGTTAATATATAAGTTAGAAGATGATGAGAAGTGGCATCGGAATGGGACTCTAAACTATAATACCTTCTTACAGTTACTGATATTCTTAAGGAGGGAAGGTAAATGAAGTAACATGAACAGTTTTTATAATTGAGTGCTCTAATCACGAGACTAAGTACTGGGTGTTTGTGGAAACTGAAGAACTGTATTGTTTAATTTGTGGGTTCTGAAGGGAATGGGACAAACAGTTTTGATAGTATAAGTAAGTATAATTGTTAATGGTATACAGAAGCTTGATTGAGGGTATGTAGAAGTGTAACTGAGGGTATGAACAGTGGACAAAGGAAAAAGGGTTAAAGAGAAAGTGAGTTTATCTGCGCTGGCATGAGAGCAGCCCCCCCACACCATTCCCCTGCAAGCAGAACTCTTGGAGTGAGAGTGCCGGAGTCAGAGACTGCTGTTGTAAACAGCGTTACTTGCGAATGGGGGGAGGTGGAGAGGAGGGGGCACTGGCAGTGAGAATAGCTTTCATGTGCAGAGATCTCGGAAACCCGAAATTTCAGTGTTAGCACTGGAAACCTCTGCAGAGGAGGAGTTGAAGCTGAAATGTAATGTTAGTACTTTATGTAATGATAAGAGTTTGGAAAGTGAAAAGTTTGAGGACACAGGCTGAGGAAGGCAAAGATGAGCAAGGTGTAACAGGGTTGTCAGAACCAAAGAGGGTGAGCAATACGAAGAAAGAAACTAACTGAGAAACAGAGATAGTAAGGAAATTGGGAATAGCAACAGCTGTTACTGTTGTGCTGCTAGAGTAGAGCCTTAGGACCCAGAGGTCCCCTTAGAGAGAGCTAAAGGGAGGGGCCTGGAAGAACCCATGGAAGGTTCCGCCCCTGCTGGACTGAAAGCAGTGTGCAAACTGCAGGGAAATGAGACGTTGGTGGAGAAATCCAACCGTCTCTTATTGCAAAAAGCTGAATGATGGGAACCTGGGAAGTTATTCCTAGCAAATCCACTGGTTAAATTGCAGCTAGGAGAGCAGGATAAAGAGGTTTATTTTCTGGTGGGTACGGGGGCCTCTTACCACCCATAGATGATTTTGCAACAGTAGTAGGAGCTACTGCCCAACAAGAAAAAGCTTACCTTTTGGGATCAACTAAATACGGGCTGAGAAAATAAGTAGGAATACATAAATTCTTGTACATGCCACGTTGTCCAAAACCATTACTCTGTCAAGACTTATTAGAACAAAATGGATGCAGAGATGAAATTCAATAAAACTGGAGCTAAGGATCAAACAATATTAACTGATTGAAAATTGTAAGTCTGGCTTTAACACAAACTGGGAAAAACAATGGTATACCCCCAGAAGCTACAGAAATCTTAAGTAAAGTATGCTTAGGAGTGTGGGTACCAGGGATGCCTGGTAGAGCCAAAATGCAGCCCTAAGTTAAAAGCAAGAGCTAGGGCTAGCCCAGTCAGGGTAAAGCAGTGCCATTTGAGGATCTGCAACTGTAGAAGAATAAAAGAAAAATAGATAACTTTTGGATTTTGGATTACTAATTGAATGTGGATCCAAATACAGTACTCCAATCTTGCCAATGAAAAATTGGATAGCAAGTGCTATAGTTTAGTACAAGACTTGAGGGCAAATAATAGAATTGTTGAATGTATACACTCCGTGGTGGCAAATCCATACACTTTAGTAACTAAGTTAGGGAATGAGTAGGTGGAGTTTACCTTCTGGATTTGAAGGATGCCTTTTCTGCCTAGTTTGGCCAAAGGAAGCCTAAGGTTATTTGCCATTGAATAGGAGAGCCTCAATTTGGAACAAAGAAGACTCAGTTAACCTGGACAGCATTACCCAGGGTTGTGAGAACAGCCCAATGATTTTTGAGAATGGGTCAACTCGTGAGCCTGAGATTTGGGTTCCTCCATCCCATGGTGGAACTTGACTGCAGCATGTGCATGCCACAGAAACAAAGAGGACTGTGTGCAATGGACTGTGAGTGTGCTGAATTTCTTTGTTTAAATGATGATCAAGTTTCTCAATAGAAGGCACAAATAACGGCAAGAGACGTATCTGGAATAGGAGATTACAGCTGGACTTTGAACCTTAAGGACTGCCAAGAAAGAAGCCATCTGCCAAACCTCTGAGCCACAAAGTGCCAAGGAACTCCGTACATTCTCAGGAATGACAGGAGGGTGCCAACTGTGGCTACACAGCTACGGACTGTTGGTAAAGCCCTTTCATGAAGTAAGTAAGAGATGGCCAGAGTGGTTGAGGGCGGTGGCTGCACCAGTGCTCAATATTCAAGAACCTGGTAAATTTACCCTAGGCCAAAGAATAACAGTTTTAATATCTGATACAGTGTCTACTGTATTGTATTGGAGGTAAAAGGGGGCATTGGCTCTCACCCCCAGAGGTTCCTGAAATACCAGGCCATCCTGGTACAGCAGGATGATGCAGAAATAACTGTAACTAATATTGTCAACCCAGCATCTTTCCTTAGCAGAACTCCTAGACAACAAGTATTTCATGACTGCTTTGAAACAACTGCAGCTACGGACTGTTGCCAGTCGGACCTGAAAGATGAATCCTTAGAAGATGCAGAAGACACCTGGCTTACTGATGGAAGCAGTTTTGTGAGACAAGGAAACCGTAAGGCAGGATATGCAGTAACTGCTACTGACAAGGTAATTGAAGCACAACCACTGCCTGTGGGGACTTTCTCTCAGAAGGCTGAAATAACTGCCTTGACAAGAGCCTGAAATATATGGACAGATGCTAATTATGTATTTGGGATGCTACACGCTCATAGCACCATCTGAAAAGAGCAAGGAACGCTCACACACAAGGAAAAACAGCATAATGTAAATCTACCAAAGAGCGTGGCTATTATACATTGTAAAGAACATCAGAAAGGTAACACTGTACAGGAAACTGGAGATAAGATGATGGATCAGGTGGCTAAACAGGTAGATGAAGAAGGCTTTAATTCCAGACTGTAAACTTAAAATTTCTGAACCTGAGTCAAAACCTGTAAAATATTTTAAAGAGGATAGCAATCTAATTAATGATTTAGAAGGAAGAGAGCAGGCTGACAGATGGACATGTTGTTTTGCCCTTTGGTATTTTATGGAAATTGGTTCTAAGGGAGGATAAGAAAATGTATTGGGCAAACAGACATTACAAAGTACGATCCTAGTACCAGGAAAGGGGTTCAAGTGGGCCTATTGGGAAAGAGAACCTTCAAGGGCAACAGTGACAAATTGATTTCTTGAAACTCCCAAGAAAAGGGGGGCATCGCTGTATGTTGGTACTAACTGATACCTTTTTGGGATGGCTAGAGGTGTTTCCCTGTAGGACTAATAAGGCTCGAGAAGTAACGAAAATGCTGTTACATGCTGTTAATTCCAAGGTTCGGGGCTCCTGTAGCAATCTCATATGAGATAGATTGCTACAGGATATTTGACCTATATCTATATTACGATTTCTCCTGACGGTGTGCAAGTTAGGTGGAACGATCCCCCTTGCACCAGGGTGTACGTGTGTCACCAATAAATACATACCTGCTCTATATCCTTAGTGGCTATAGGGTCTGATTTCCGCATGTCACCAATGCAAGTAAAAAAGTAGCCCACGAGGGAATAGCATGGGGATCACAGAATCACAGTTGGAGAGGACCCACTAAGACCATCTAGTCCACACCTGTCACAGAGTTATCTATACATCTGTCTGTGTCCATGACAAGGGGGGTAAGGGGCGGGAGGGCAGCAAGCATACAGGCCCACCAGCACGAAAAAGGAGAGGGAGGGGGGATGTGGACAATTTATGGGCTGCTTTGGACTGGTTTTATGACTAATGAGGCAGGGGACCGACAGACCCATGCCCTGTGAAAAGGGAAAAGGGGAAAAGGGGAAAGGGCAGGGAGATGGGAGACGGGCCTAGAAACAGAACAGCATCATCGATCTGTGGAGGAAAGTTAATTTAATAGATATGATGTGGTCTTGTGCAAGGCCTCTGCCATGGCCATCTACCACATCCTGACAACCAAATTGGAGGGATGTGGATTTGATGGGTGGACAACCCGATGGATAAGGAGTTGGTTGAAGGGCCGCAGACAAAGGCTGCTGGTTAAAGGTTCGGTGTCCAGGTGGAGGCTGGTAATGAGCTGTGTCCCCCAGGGGTCTGTCTTGGGACCGGTGCTCTTTAACATCTTTAACATCAAGGCAAGGTTTTGCACTTGGGCTGGGGGAATCTCAGGCATATATACAGACTGGGAGGAGCAATCCTTGAGAGTAGCCCTGCAGGGAAGGACCTGTGGGTCCTGGCAGATGAAAAACTTACCATGAGCCAACAGTGTGCTCTTGCAGCTCGGAAAGCAAATGGTATCCTGGGCTCCATGAGAAGAGGGGTGGCCAGCAGGGACAGGGAGGTGATTGTCCCTCGTGAGGCCCCATCTGGAGTACCGCATCCAGGTCTGGAGCTGCCAAAAGAAGAAAGACGAGGAGCTTTTGGAGAGGACCCAGAGGAGGGCCACAGAGATGATCAGAGGGCTGGAGCACCTTCCGTACTGTCATGGTTTTGTAACTTCGCTATTGGTATTCCACATCATAACATCATGGACAAAAGAGAAGAACTACGTATCCCAGAGGACCTCACGGTCAGAGAAGGAAGACACACAACGGAAGGTACGTCATCTGGTTGCGCGCGGTTTTTCTTCACTTTTCGCTTGCTGCCGGGAGAGGAGTGGGTGTGCTTTCCAAGCCGGGCGCATTCATCAAGTAAGGCTTTCGGTTTCGGAAACTCCCTCTCTCTCTCTCTCTCTCTCACTCTCTCTCTCCCTCTCTATTGCTCTTTCGCTCTCTCCCTCATTTCATTTGGTTTATTATCCTTACTCCCAATTAGATTGTATTATATTGTGTCATCTTGCATCCCAACATCATAGTTAGTAAAATAAGTTCTCCTTCTTAGATTGTTGCCGCCGCTTCATTTTTCTCGGGAAGCCGGGGGGGAGGGGGGGCCCGCAAGCCTACTGCCCCCCTGTCACGGGCACAGATCTATCTAGGTAACTCCGTGACACGTACGAAGACAGGCTGAGGGAGCTGGGCTTGTTCAGCCTGGAGAAGCAAAGGCTGTGGGGTGATGTCATTGAAGCTAGCCTTCCAGTACCTAAAGGAAGCCTATAAGCAGGAAGGAAGTCAACTCTTTGCAAGGGCAGATAATAGCAAGACAAAGGGAAATGCTTGAAGTTGAAGGAGGGAAGGTATAGTTTGGATATCAGGGGGTAGTTCATTACACAGAAAGTGATGAGGTTCTGTAACAGGCTGTACAGAGAGGTTGTGGATGCCCCATCCCTATAGGTGTTCAAGACCAGGTTGGATGGGGCCCTGTGCAACCTGGTCTAGTATTACATGTGGAGGTAGCTGGAACTGCCTGCGGCAGTGGGGCTGGAGATGGATGATCCTTGAGGACTCTTCCCACCCAAGCCATTCTTTGATTCTAGGATTCTACGATTAGATATTTATAAGCATTGATTGGTAAGATCCCTTCTCAGCCTTCTCTTCTCCAGGCTGAACAGTCCCAGCCCTCTCAGCCTTTCCTCATAAGGGAGATGCTCCACGCCCCTCCTCATCCTTGTGGCCCTCGGCTGCACCCTCTCTAGAAGTTCCCTGTCTTTCTTGAGCTGAGGAGCCCAGAGTGGGACACCGCACTCCAGATGCGGCCTCAGCAGGGCAGAGGAGAGGGGGAGGATCACCTCCCTCGACCTGCCGGCCAGGCTCTTCGGAAGGCAACCCAGGATCCCACTGGCCGCCTTGGCCACAAGGGTGCACTGCTGGCTCACGGCTAACCTGTTGCCCACCAGGACACCAAGCTCCTTCTCTGCAGAGCTTCTCTCCAGCAGGTCAGCCGCTGACCTTTATCGATGCATGTGGTTATTCCTCCCCCTTGCTAAACCTCATCAGGTTCCTCTCTGCCCCACTCTCCAGCCCGTTCAGACCTCACGGAATGGCAGCACAGCCTGCCGCTGTGTCAGCCACTCCTCCCACATTCGTGGCATCAGCAAACCGATGTGCTGAGGGCACATTCTAGCCCTTCATAAAGCTCACCGATGAAGATACTGAGCAACAGCTGACCCTGTACCAATCCCTGGGGAACAGCACTAGCTACAGGCTTTCAACCAGACTCTGCACTGTGGATCACAGCTCCCCGAGCTCTGCCAGGCAGGCAGATCTTGTCCCACTTTGCCAGCTGACCACCTAGCCAGTGTAAGTGGGGCAGGATTCAGTACGCTGCTATTCAGCCGGGAGTACTGAATGGCTTCAAGACAGTGGTTGCACGCACTGGAGCGTTTGTCTTGCGTGCCAAAGGACCGGGCTGGCCTCCTGCTAAGTAACAAAAATACAGAAGTACACGGTTGGGGTGGGTGATCTTCAAGGCCTTTTTGCAACCTAAAAGATTCTTTGGCTCTCCCGAAGCCCGGAAACCGCAAGGACAAACACAGATGCTTGGTATTCTCAGCTTAACTTCTTGTCCACGATACTCTCAGACGTACCTCTGTTCATTCGACTCCTGTGCAGGTTTTAGCCTAATGTGCGTTTGTGCTGGCCTAGCCTTAGACAAGGGCCCGACTCCCACCAGGCCGCTCACTCCCTCCTCCACCCCAACAGGAGAGCAGGAGAACAGGGGATGGGAAAGCTCGTGGGTCGAGATAAAGACAGGGACATCACTTGACAGTTACTCCGATGGACAAGAGAGACTCAACATGGGAAATGTTAAAGTAATTTATTGAGAACTAAGCCAGCCAGCATTCCCCTAGGCAGATAGCTTTCCCCTCGCGTCACCATCATGGGCTGGATCGCCGTGGAGCCTGAATTGATACACGCAGGTGTACTCCGGGTGGCCCCAGTTGCTCAGCACTTGCAGCCTTACGTACTTGATGAACCCAGAGTGCTCGTTCTGCAAGGAGGAGGAGAAATGAATTGAGTTTTCCTCTCTTCTCTGTGACCACTGACAATGCGGCAGCGACACACTCGTGCAGCACCTTCCTTCAGGCTGCCTTACTAGGTCTTTTGACACGCTGATATGCTGCCATAGCACAATCCAGACATTTCTTGCCCTGCTCCACCTCTTTGGTCACATGAGTTTTCAAGAAAGAAACAGCTACCAAAAGCTGCAGCGAGTTCCACTGGCAAGTTCTTTGCACTTGCTTTGAGTGCGTGTTCACGCACAGAAAACGCAGGGACGTTACTCTCATTGCCTTCCCTAGAATGGCACCCAAGCAGAATGGCCTCCCTTATGCTGCACTGGAGCCCAGCAGCGCTAAAATCTGAGGCAGCACTGAAGCTTAAAAACCAGAAGGAAACAGGAACAGCACAGCACTCCAGGCATGTGCAGCTAGTAAGTGGCAGCAGCAGAAATGCCAGAGGGCCCCCATACGCCTCTGGCTTGCTTGGAAGCTTCTCCCCAGCCAACCGCAGTCCTCCTCTCCCACGCTTCACGCCCCTCTTTGTCACCGTACCTTCAGCTGGAAGGTCTGACCGGGAGCCTGGCCTGGCGTGAAGATGAACTCTCCCAGCAACGTTCCTTTCTCGTCATCTTCCTCCTGCAGGCCCTACAGAAAGACAGGGGTGGAGAAGACAGAACAGTGGGATGCGCTGCCGGCACAGGATCCCAGAGCCCCACAGGGACTGGAAGCAAAGGTGGTCGAGGACCATCCACTGTGCCACTTCCCTGTCCCTCCGCCTCTCTAACTACCAACTCGCCCCAAGAGTGGGAAACTTTCTTTGCTGTGCTATCTTGGACAAAAGAGGAACGCTGTGGAAATGGAGCAACTCTGAGGAGCTTGTTTCTCCTCCCCGGCAGGGAGGAACTGCACGCTGCCGCCCTCTTGGGTCTGCAACCACCCCCCGCATCAAACGCTACGCAACACCCCCTTCCCCCCCCCCCCGCAACAACCCAGAGGAATCACTTACATAGACAGCAAAGTCCTTTGGAGCACTGGAGATGCTGTCTGCATGGTACGCTGCTGCTGGAACCCCATGATTTATCGTAACTGCCGTGGGGAAGACGGCCACAGGCAACTTGATGAAGACGTGCCCTTGACTTCCCGGGAAGGGCCAGCAGTTACCTGGATGATTGTCAGGCTAAACAGAGGAGAAGAAGGAACAGTGTTCATGTGCAAAAGAGCGTCCTGGCTGAAATTCCTGCCCCAGCATCGGGGGCTCTAGAGGCGTACTGGCCCATCAGCTCTGCTCTGAAGCACAGGAGGCATACGTGCGTGGCGGTGAGCTGGGTGCACCACTTGCAGAAGCTCTCGGGTTCCTTCTTTTGTGGAGCAACTTGCCAAAAACGGGGAGGGGCTGCTGAGGCTGAAAGGCACCCGCCCAGGGCAAAGAAGCGCTCACCTGCACGAGCCTTTCCTGGAAGGGGAAGCAACCGCTCCCTCTCATCCAGTCCCACCTCCTTCCACGGGCACCAGCCAAGTCTCCGACTTGTGCAAGTAGCTCAGGAGCAGTGCCAGGATGGGCTGGCAAACACAACATGGGGCCCTCCTGCAGCGCACGCCCTCCTGCAGTGCCCGCTTGGGTTCGCTAAGAGCCCCAGCGTTCTCGCAACCCACATCTCTCGTGGCACCTGAGGGGTTCCCCTTCAGTGCCAGCCTGACACTTCCACAGTGGCTGGGAAGACAAGCAAGCTAAGCTAGCAGAAGCCTGCACAGAGGACTTGGGGCAGTCTGGCAGAAGACATTCTCAGCCGGGATACACAGGAGGGGAGTAGGTCCTCGCAAGAAGACCACAGGAAAAGAAAGCTGAGATGCGAGGACAAGGGTAAAGGCAACCCCCAGCAGGGCGTTTGGCCCCCTCCGCCCCGCACCATTCTTCTCCCTGTTTCTCGGTGTTCTTACCTCCAGAATAACCTCAGGAGGCCTCATATAAGCCACCAGAGGCAGTGACTGCCAGAAGACTCTCCCACTTCCAATCCAGGAGGGAGAAGTCTTGGAACGAACGATAGCGGCGCCTGCAAAGTAAAACACGGGCACAATGGTCAAGCGAGGCCAGGAGGAATCAAGGGCTGCTGACCTTGTTTTCCGCATGAACAGCCGCACCGAGATGCCGGCTGCCTTTGCACTGTCCTCTTGGAAAGAGCTTCTAAGCAGTCCTATATCCCCCACAGTGACATTCCCCACGTTCTCACCTGCAGTAGCCCTCTGCAACACAATGCAGGGACTCACCCAACTATGGGGGCCGCACAATGCAGGGACACAGTGCAGGGACTCACCCAACTATCCTAAGGGGCCTCACAAACTGCCAGCCAGCTGAGCAATCCCGTGACAAACACCACCAAGTAGGTGTAGTGCTTTTCAGATGTGCTCCAGCCCACTGAAGACTCTCCCAGCAAGCGCATTCTCAGGGCACACACTGGCCATTCACTCCTCAGCTCTTCCCCCCTGCCACTGCTCAAATGCCCGTCCTGTCCAACTGGACAAGAAGCGCTTTGGAACCAGTACGCGTGGTCTGTTTGTTTCTACAGTTCACCTGAAGTTTTGCTGGCATAATTGGTCATCTGGAATGGGCTTTCTTCCAGCTTCTCCAGTACTTGGTCGATGATCTTTTGAACAGCCTGGGAAGAAAGACAAAGGAGAGTGCTCGTCAGAAGGAAGAGAACAGGGCAAAGAGTTGCCTCCCAGCTCCCCTGCAAAGCCAGCCAAAGCAAACTCGGCTGCTCCACTTGGATGTAAGGAACACTGGAGTTGCCTGGGAACCTCCAGAGCTCTCCTATGACCATCTGGCATGGGAATGGAGAGGCTGCTCCCTCGGGTGCACCGGACACGGATGCAGCAGAAAAGGGTCTTTCCTGTTGACATGCCCCACGACAGACACGCAGCACTGACAGCACTGACTCCTGGCCAGGCGATGGGGCTCGACTCAGGCACAAGGCAGGGATTGCCCAGAGGTCACCACAACAGCTGAGGTCCAGCCGTACACAGAGAGTTAACTTAAAGCGGAAGACACAGCTCGCCTACTGCAATGGGGAAGAAAGGCAAAATGCAGAGGGAACTGATGCCAGGCCTCAGGCTAACGTGGCCCTCGAGATTCCCAGCACGCATCGTCAGCTCAGGCTTCGGGCAGACCTGGGACCGTGCGAGTTCAAGCCACCTAAAGAGACGGTATCCAGGGAGCAGGGGCTCTGAAACCAGAACAGCTTGCAGACTGGATGCCCCGCGGGGAGGCTGAAACACAGCAGTGCCCGTGGATCGGCACAGGCCCCAGGAACCCAGGGCTCCCAGTCTCAACTCAGGCTGCTGGCTTACAGGTCTTCCAGGGGAACCTGCCACCTCACGCACAGCAGCAGGTGCAGGTATGGACTGCTGAGACCGCTCTTTCTTTCCAGTCCTCCCCTCAGGATCACCCAACAGAGAGCAAGAAATGACTGAGGCGTCTGAAATTCCCACCACAGCACATTCCTTTCCCCTACAAGAACTCCGGAGCAACAAAAGAAAGGACCAGGGGCAATGCACGAGTGTTTCTTCCTGCAGGACAAGACTTTTAGCTGGCTGTGACAGGGAATGGTAGCAAGATATAATGCCAGAGTGGGGAAAGAACTCTCTTAGCAGAGCTATCTGCAGTGGCCTCTTACCTCGCCTGTAAAGCCTGGGAGCTCAGTTCTCCTCAGGGCTTCGTGGAGAGCACGCTCGGTGATGTCCCTCGCTCTCCATTGCAGGACATGAAGCTGCCGCTGGACCTTAGCAAGCTCCTCGTCAAGGCTCACCATTTCCCCACCACCACGCGCCAGCCTAGAGACAGCAGGTGATGGAGAGAGTGTACACAGCTGTCTTCTCACAAGCTGTGGGACTGAGGCAGTGAACGAGCCTCACTCTGCGTGATGACGGGGTCACCAAGATTTAAGAGGGAGGTGACAATTCTGGTTGGCCAGCTCCAAGAGCTCCCGACCGAGAAGGTGCTTCCAGGCTTCCTGGGTAACTCGGGGGGGAACTAATGGACGTGGAGCTAGAGCAGTTTGAAAGAAAAGCTGAGAGAGGAGAACGGGAAATGGGAGAAGCTCGGGGCACTGCGCCAGGGAAGTCGGAGTCGGGGAACGAGTGGTCATGGACAAGGGGCAGAACTCCTTTAAAGAAGGGTCTAGCCTAAGGGAGATGGCTTTTTACCTTGCAGTCACTCCTGCTGTTGTCTTTATACCTTCCACAAGACCTCCGACACAATAAACACCTGTCAGGAATTCCACAAAGCTCTCAATGAATCGTCTCTATAAACACCTGGGGTTCTGCCTTGGGCTGCCCTCTCCCCTAACCCCAACCCTGGGCAGAACAAACCACTGGGGGCTTCCAAAAGAAGCATCCTCAAGTCAGAGCTCTACAGACACTCACCGAAGGACGCCACAGCCACTGTGACCAGCACCAGGGCAACTGTCTTCCAAACCTTAGTTTGCCTACGAAGGAGGAAGGAGAAGTGTGGGGAAGACTGGTGAAGCAGGCAGTATCTGCACTACGGAGCAACAGATGTTTCAAGCTCAGGAAGGAACCATATCCTTACCAGTTCCCCCGCTCGCCATGTCCTTGTTGCTCCATTTCCTTGCAGCACAAGGAACAAAACACGCAGCTCGCTAAGCAGTGAGCCAATCCCTCTCCAACAGCTGTGCTGTCAGAACCGAGAGTGCCGGAGGCGTGGGGACAAGCTGCCTCTGTGCTGATGGCCCATTGTGACTTCACAGTGGTCAGTGATGTCACCGCAGAGGAGGCAGCGCCCTGTTTTGAGCAACAGCCCAGCCTGACAGGGAACAGGTTTTGCACCTCCTGCCGGCAGGAGGAAAGATGCTACAAGACCACAACACCTCCTGCCAAGCAGCCTGCCTGGGAGGATCCTGCTGAAGGGGGACAGGCTGGGAGCTACAGGCCGCCTTTTTCAGTCTCGCCTTTTGATGCTCTGTACGTCAGAGGTCGCACGCTGGGTCCCCAGACTTTTCCAATGCTTTCCTGCATCTGCATTCCTAGTGTCAGCCGGCGTTGCATTACAGCCATGGCACAAGCAGACGTGAAGGACTGCAAATGGCAGTTCCTGTAGAAAACACCAACAGGAAAAAACTGCACGCAGTTCTTCCTGCTCGTGACAATTTCCATGCGCATACATGAATAAAAGTCACTGCTTTTCAAAAGATGACAAGGCACGCCACTGAAAATTACAAGTAGCCCACAGGGGAAGAGCGTGGGGATCACAGAATCATAGGATGGCTTGGGTTGGAACAGACCTCAAGGGTCATCAAGCTCCAGCCCCCTTGCTGCATGCAGGGCTACCGACCTCCATATCTAATACTAGACCGGACTGCCCAGGGCCCCATCCAACCTGGCCTTGAACACCTCCAGGGACGGGGCATCCACAACATCTCTGGGCAGCCTGTGCCAGCACCTCCCCACTTTCTCTGTAAAGAGCTACCCCCTCATATCCAACCTAAATCTTTCCTCCCTCAGCTTAAAACCATTTCCCCTCGTCCTGCCATTATCTACCCTTGCGAAGAGTTGACTTCCCTCCTGCTTATAGGCTCCCTTTAGGTACTGGAAGGCTAGCTACAATGACGTCACCCCGCAGCCTTTGCTTCTCCAGGCTGAACAAGCCCAGCTCCCTCATCCTGTCTTCATAGGGGAGGTGCTCCAGCCCTCTGATCATCCTTGTGGCCCTCCTCTGGGTCCTCTCCAACAGCTCCCCACCTTTCTTGTATTGGCGGCCCTGGACTTGGACGCAGTACTCCAGATGGGGCCTCACGAGGGCAGAGTAGAGAGGGACAATCACCTCTTTGTCCCTGCTGGCCGCCCCTCTTCTGATGGAGCCCAGGATACCAAGGCATGCTCAACAGCAATAGCAACAAGATCAGAACTTTTCAAGTGCATCGCAGTTTCCAAGTCCTCCTCCTCGTTTCCCATGCTGCGTGCATTGCTACAAAGGCACTTCAGCTGGGCCTTCTGTCTCACCGCCTTGCTAGAGGATCTAGGATCCCCTAGAGCAACAGCATCCCCCCGTCCTTCTCCATCCCTTTGTACTCCACCCTCTTCATCCACCGAGTTCACTGCGAACCCTCCAACTACCTGCTCAACCCCGGTGGCCCTCATTTTGTCCCCTTCCCCCGTAACACCTGGTTTGAAGACCTTTCAATGAAGGGTCCCGCCAGTTCCTGGGCTGGGACCCTTCTACACCCCTAGAAGACAGGTGAGTTTCCACCTGCAGCCATCATGCCAGGTGCCGAGTAAATTACCCCATGGTCAAAGAAACCAACATTCTTCTGTTTGCACCAACCTCTACGCCATTTACTTATGAGGGGGGTTTCCTGACCTTCTCTGTACCCTTCCCTGCCACTGAAGGGACAGGAGAAAATGTAGGTGTAGTGCTTCTCAGATGTGCTCCAGCCCACTGAAGACTCCCTCAGCAAGCACATTCTCAGGGCACACACACTGGCCATTCACTCCTCACCCCTTCCCCCCTGCCACTGCTCAAATGCCCGTCCTGTCCAACTGGACAAGAAGCGCTATGGAACCAGCACGTGTGGTCTGTTTGTTTCTACAGTTCAGAAGCACCTGAAGTTTTGCTGGCATAGTTGGGCATCTGGAATGGGCCCAACAATAAAGACGTTAAATAGAAGCAATCGCTTCCAGGCATCTTTTTCCAGGCTTGGCATTTCCTGATCATCACCTGCCAGCCTGGAGTCAGCAGGTAACGGGGAGAGCAGTGCTGTCTTATCACAAGCTGTGGGACTGTGCAGCAGGGAACGAGCCTCACTCCGCGTGACGTCGGGGTGTGAGAACCCTTCTTTGTCTTCTGTCTCAAAGCTTGCTTCCTGAGGTATTTCTTGTGATAAGACTCTAACTCATTTATGGAGGTGGTAAATGATGGGTGCAACCGTGTGACAATCAACATCACTTTGACATTAGAAGCACCTTCCTCCAGAGCTGCTTGCCTCAGGAGTGGTTACTGGAGGAAGATCTGGCCTGTGACTAAACAGCCCCAGCTTGGTGTGGGAAAACTGGGGAACGATACCATCGTGCCCGGTGAAAAACAGGATGCAGATGGGCATCCCTGCTCCCTCTTATCTGCTGGCAAGGCCCGCAAGATGGTAACAAAGCAGTTTCTGCTGAGATCCCAGAGCCAGTAGCTGCCACTCCAAGGAGAGCTGACTCAACCGCTTTGGATTTGAGCTGTCACTCAAAAGAGAGCTGACTCGACACTGTGCCATGGAAGTCAGACTCGGGTAACGAGTGGTCATGGAAAAGGGGCAGAGCTCCTCCAAAGGACTGTCAAGGAAAAGGGAGATGGCTTTGTACCTTGCAGTCATTCCTGCCCTTGTCCTTAAGCCTTCATCAAGACTTTCCATGCAGGAAACAACGGTCAGGAATTCCACAAAGCTCGCAATAAATCATCTCCATAGACACCAGGGGTCCTCCCTTGGACCACCCACTCAACTATCGCTGGGCTGAACAAGCTAGTGGGGTTTACAAAAGAAGCATCCTCAAGTCAGAGCTCTACAGAGACACTGAAGGACACCACAGCCATAGGGAACAGAACCAGGTCAACTGCCTTCCAATCTTTAGTTTGCCTATCAAGGAGGAGAAGCGTGGTGAAGAATGGGGAAGCAGGCAGTATCTGTACAGTTCAGAAGAACACTACACTCGGTCAGGACCGAGAGTGGCTAAGGCGTGAGGACAAGCTGCCTCTGTGCTGAGGGCCCTTTGTGCAACAAAAGGACAGTCCACCGTGACAGTGAACAGCTTTTGCAGCTCCGGTCAGCAGGGGGAAGGATCCAACGAGGTCAGCACACCTCCTGCCAAGCAGCCTGCTTGGGTGTGTCTCTACAGAGTCTCTGTAGAGACTCACCCGAGGACGCCACAGCCATGCTGAACAGCACCAGGGCAAGCACAAATGCTTGGTACTGTCAGCTGAACGACTGTCTGCAGTGGCCTCTTAGCTCCCTGGGAAACCCTGGGAGCTCAGTTCTCTTTTGGGCTTTGTGGAGAGAGTGTTCGCTGATGTCCCTTGCCCTCCTTTGCATTAAATGAAGCTGCTGCTGGATCTTCCTGAGCTCTTTTTCCAGGCTCGGCATTTCCCGATCATCACCTGTCAGCCTGGAGACAGCAGGTAAGGGGGAGAGCACCGCTGTCTTATCACACACCGTGGGCCTGTGCAGCAGGGGACGAGCCTCACTCTGCGTGACGATGGGGTAACCAAGACACGGACACAGGAAATACCTGTCAGGAATTGCACATAGCTCTCTATGCACCAAGTATTAACACTCGGGGTTCTTCCTTGTGCTGCCCACTCCCCTGTCCCTGGGCAGAATAAACCCCTGAGCGCTTCCTAAGGAAGCATGCTCAAATCGGAGCTCTGCAGCACGCACCCAAGGACACCACAGCCACGCTGAATAGCACCAGGGCAAGCACACATGCTTGGTATTCTCAGCTGAACGACTGTCTGCAGTGGCCTCTTAGCTCCCTGGTAAACCCTGGGAGCTCAATTCTCCTATCACCCTGGGAGCTCAATTCTCTTCAGGGTTTCACGGACCGTGCAATCGCTGATGTCCCTTGCCCTCCACTGCAGGAAATTAAGCTGCTGCTGGATCTTCCTGAGCTCTTCTTCCAGGCTTGGCATTTCCCAATCATCACCTGCCAGCCTGGAGACAGCAGGTAATGGGGAGAGCACAGCTGTCTTATCACAAGCCATGGGACTGTGCAGCAGGGAACGAGCCTCACTCTGCGTGACGATGGGGTAACCAACACATAAACACAGGAAATACCTGTCAGGAGTTCCACAATGCTCTCTATACACCAGGCATTAACACTCGGGGTTCTTCCTTGTGCTGCCCACTCCCCTGTCCCTGGGCAGAAAAATCCCCTGGGTCCTTCCTAAGGAAGCATGCTCAAATCAGAGCTCTACAGAGACTCAGGCAAGGACACCACAGCCACAGGAGCAGCACCAGGTCAACTATCTTGCAAACAGTAGTTTGCAACAACAACACAGCCATTTCCATTTCTGTCCTTCCACGGGGGCAGCTGACATTGATGCTGGTGCCTTCTGTGATCAGTCAGGTTCGGCTTGGAGACTTCTCCCTCTGGCTCGAATCTCAGCTCAGAAACTCTCTCTGTCCAGAACAGTATTGTAGAGAGCTTGATAAGCACGAGCTGCGCCCCAAATAAGCCCTCCTCAGGTCTACCTAAGCCGCACCACCCCTGACTTAAATACTTGCTTCGTTTCTCGGGGTCCCACAGGTGTTCAAGAGTAAAATCCCATGGCACCGGGGGTCCCCACGCTTCTTAGATCTTTCCTAAACCTCCCGATATTCCCTGCCACTCAGCATTCTCTGGTTCTGGGGAAGGCTTCCTGCAGATAAGGTCAATGAGGAGGATTACATTCAGGGGGATGAAGAACATGACTGCTGCCTGGTGACTATCACCCTCACGTCTGTCTCGCAGAGAGTTACACCTCGAGTCTGTCTCCTGCTCACACTCTGATACTCCCTAACCTCTCAACCTCCTCCTGGAGTGCAGCCACCACACTGAGCAGATCATCCACCTGCTCGCACCTCACGCACCTGCAGTTCCCGCCTCCCTTCTCCGGCACCAACAGACTCAGGCACTCGCTGCAGCCGCAGACTTGACCTGCCACTTCTTCAGGCAGGGACTCTCAATCACCACCGTATTTCTCACCGGGCCTTTCTGCCTGCTGCAGACCATGGGGAGACACGTTGTCCGGGAGGCAACCGACAGGTAAGAGGCCTACTGCTGGGCAGAGATCCTAGGCCCCGCGTAAGCCGCCGCGCCGCCCCGCGTCCTGCACGCTCGCCCTGCTCGCCGCGCTCCGTAGTGGCAGGTTTTAGACACGCAGGGGGTGGTCCGCCGCTGCTCCTGGCTCCGCCGCCTCGGCGTAAGATCACCGCTGCCACGCGGAGGACGATGGCGCCCGGCGGTGCTCCGTGACAGGGCGACCCCTCAAGCCGAGGCGATTCCCTGCTGCAGTGCGGAATGCGTCCGCTCCGAGCCGAGTACCTCGCCAAAAGGAATCGCAGAATGGTATGGCTCGGAAGGGAGCTCTGAAGACCATTTCGTCCACAGCCCTGCTAAAGCGGGTTCCCTGCAGCGGGCTGCCCAGCAAAGCGTCCAGGCGGGCTTTGAATATCCCCACAGAAGGAGACTCCGCACCCTCTCTGGGCAGCCCGGCCCGCTGTCTGACACCCTCACAGGCAAGACATATTTCCTCATGTTCGCATGGAATTTCCTGTGTTCCAAAGTGTGCCCGTTGCCCCTTAATTCTGTCTCTGGGCACCAGCGAAAAGAGCTGGCCCCATCCACTCGACTACCGCCCATTAGATATCTATAAGCACTGGTAAGATCCCTTCTCAGCCTTCTCTTCTCCAGGCTGAACAGTCCCAGCCCTCTCAGCCTTTCCTCATAAGGGAGATGCTCCACGCCCCTCCCCATCCTTGTGGCCCTCGGCTGCACCCTCTCTAGGAGTTCCCCGTCTTTCTTGAGCTGAGGAGCCCAGAGTGGGACACCGCACTCCAGATGCGGCCTCAGCAGGGCAGAGGAGAGGGGGAGGATCACCTCCCTCGACCTGCCGGCCAGGCTCTTCGGAAGGCAACCCGGGATCCCACTGGCCGCCTTGGCCACAAGGGTGCACTGCTGGCTCACGGCTAACCTGTTGCCCACCAGGACACCAAGCTCCTTCTCTGCAGAGCTTCTCTCCAGCAGGTCAGCCGCTGACCTGTATCGATGCATGTGGTTATTCCTCCCCCTTGTTAAACCTCATCAGGTTCCTCTCTGCCTCACTCTCCAGCCCGTTCAGACCTCACGGAATGGCAGCACAGCCTGCCGCTGTGTCAGCCACTCCTCCCACATTCGTGGCATCAGCAAACCTATGTGCTGAGGGCACATTCTAGCCCTTCATAAAGCTCACCGATGAAGATACCGAGCAACAGCTGACCCCGTACCGATCCCTGGGGAACAGCACTAGCTACAGGCTTTCAACCGGACTCTGCACTGTGGATCACAGCTCCCCGAGCTCTGCCAGGCAGGCAGATTTTGTCCCACTTTGCCAGCTGACCACCTAGCCAGTGTAAGTGGGGCAGGATTCAGTACGCTGCTATTCAGCCGGGAGTACTGAATGGCTTCAAGACAATGGTTGCACGCACTGGAGCGTTTGTCTTGCGTGCCAAAGGACCGGGCTGGCCTCCTGCTAAGTAACAAAAATACAGAAGTACACGGTTGGGGTGGGTGATCTTCAAGGCCTTTTTGCAACCTAAAAGATTCTTTGGCTCTCCCGAAGCCCGGAAACCGCAAGGACAAACACAGATGCTTGGTATTCTCAGCTTAACTTCCTGTCCACGATGCTCTCAGACGTAACTCTGTTCATTCGACTCCTGTGCAGGTTTTAGCCTAATATGCGTTTGTGCTGGCCTAGCCTTAGACAAGGGCCCGACTCCCACCAGGCCGCTCACTCCCTCCTCCACCCCAACAGGAGAGCAGGAGAACAGGGGATGGGAAAGCTTGTGGGTCGAGATAAAGACAGGGACATCACTTGACAGTTACTCCGATGGACAAGAGAGACTCAACATGGGAAATGTTAAAGTAATTTATTGAGAACTAAGCCAGCCAGCATTCCCCTAGGCAGATAGCTTTCCCCTCGCGTCACCATCATGGGCTGGATCGCCGTGGAGCCTGAATTGATACACGCAGGTGTACTCCGGGTGGCCCCAGTTGCTCAGCACTTGCAGCCTTACGTACTTGATGAACCCAGAGTGCTCGTTCTGCAAGGAGGAGGAGAAATGAATTGAGTTTTCCTCTCTTCTCTGTGACCACTGACAATGCGGCAGCGACACACTCGTGCAGCACCTTCCTTCAGGCTGCCTTACTAGGTCTTTTGACACGCTGATATGCTGCCATAGCACAATCCAGACATTTCTTGCCCTGCTCCACCTCTTTGGTCACATGAGTTTTCAAGAAAGAAACAGCTACCAAAAGCTGCAGCGAGTTCCACTGGCAAGTTCTTTGCACTTGCTTTGAGTGCGTGTTCACGCACAGAAAACGCAGGGACGTTACTCTCATTGCCTTCCCTAGAATGGCACCCAAGCAGAATGGCCTCCCTTATGCTGCACTGGAGCCCAGCAGCGCTAAAATCTGAGGCAGCACTGAAGCTTAAAAACCAGAAGGAAACAGGAACAGCACAGCACTCCAGGCATGTGCAGCTAGTAAGTGGCAGCAGCAGAAATGCCAGAGGGCCCCCATACGCCTCTGGCTTGCTTGGAAGCTTCTCCCCAGCCAACCGCAGTCCTCCTCTCCCACGCTTCACGCCCCTCTTTGTCACCGTACCTTCAGCTGGAATGTCTGACCGGGAGCCTGGCCTGGCGTGAAGATGAACTCTCCCAGCAACGTTCCTTTCTCGTCATCTTCCGCCTGCAGGCCCTACAGAAAGACAGGGGTGGAGAAGACAGAACAGTGGGATGCGCTGCCGGCACAGGATCCCAGAGCCCCACAGGGACTGGAAGCAAAGGTGGTCGAGGACCATCCACTGTGCCACTTCCCTGTCCCTCTGCCTCTCAAACTACCAACTCGCCCCAAGAGTGGGAAACTTTCTTTGCTGTGCTATCTTGGACAAAAGAGGAACGCTGTGGAAATGGAGCAACTCTGAGGAGCTTGTTTCTCCTCCTAGGCAGGGAGGAACTGCACGCTGCCGCCCTCTTGGATCTGCAACCACCCCCCGCATCAAACGCTATGCAACACCCCCCCCACCCCCCCACAACCCAGAGGAATCACTTACATAGACAGCAAAGTCCTTTGGAGCACTGGAGATGCTGTCTGCATGGTACGCTGCTGCTGGAACCCCATGGTTTATCGTAACTGCCGTGGGGAAGACGGCCACAGGCAACTTGATGAAGACGTGCCCTTGACTTCCTGGGAAGGGCCAGCAGTTACCTGGATGATTGTCAGGCTAAACAGAGGAGAAGAAGGAACAGTGTTCATGTGCAAAAGAGCGTCCTGGCTGAAATTCCTGCCCCAGCATCGGGGGCTCTAGAGGCGTACTGGCCCATCAGCTCTGCTCTGAAGCACAGGAGGCATACGTGCGTGGCGGTGAGCTGGGTGCACCACTTGCAGAAGCTCTCGGGTTCCTTCTTTTGTGGAGCAACTTGCCAAAAACGGGGAGGGGCTGCTGAGGCTGAAAGGCACCCGCCCAGGGCAAAGAAGCGCTCACCTGCACGAGCCTTTCCTGGAAGGGGAAGCAACCGCTCCCTCTCATCCAGTCCCACCTCCTTCCACGGGCACCAGCCAAGTCTCCGACTTGTGCAAGTAGCTCAGGAGCAGTGCCAGGATGGGCTGGCAAACACAACATGGGGCCCTCCTGCAGCGCACGCCCTCCTGCAGTGCCCGCTTGGGTTCGCTAAGAGCCCCAGCGTTCTCGCAACCCACATCTCTCGTGGCACCTGAGGGGTTCCCCTTCAGTGCCAGCCTGACACTTCCACAGTGGCTGGGAAGACAAGCAAGCTAAGCTAGCAGAAGCCTGCACAGAGGACTTGGGGCAGTCTGGCAGAAGACATTCTCAGCCGGGATACACAGGAGGGGAGTAGGTCCTCGCAAGAAGACCACAGGAAAAGAAAGCTGAGATGCGAGGACAAGGGTAAAGGCAACCCCCAGCAGGGCGTTTGGCCCCCTCCGCCCCGCACCATTCTTCTCCCTGTTTCTCGGTGTTCTTACCTCCAGAATAACCTCAGGAGGCCTCATATAAGCCACCAGAGGCAGCGACTGCCAGAAGACTCTCCCACTTCCAATCCAGGAGGGAGAAGTCTTGGAACGAACGATAGCGGCGCCTGCAAAGTAAAACACGGGCACAATGGTCAAGCGAGGCCAGGAGGAATCAAGGGCTGCTGACCTTGTTTTCCGCATGAACAGCCGCACCGAGATGCCGGCTGCCTTTGCACTGTCCTCTTGGAAAGAGCTTCTAAGCAGTCCTACATCCCCCACAGTGACATTCCCCACGTTCTCACCTGCAGTAGCCCTCTGCAACACAATGCAGGGACTCACCCAACTATGGGGGCCGCACAATGCAGGGACACAGTGCAGGGACTCACCCAACTATCCTAAGGGGCCTCACAAACTGCCAGCCAGCTGAGCAATCCCGTGACAAACACCACCAAGTAGGTGTAGTGCTTTTCAGATGTGCTCCAGCCCACTGAAGACTCTCCCAGCAAGCGCATTCTCAGGGCACACACTGGCCATTCACTCCTCACCTCTTCCCCCCTGCCACTGCTCAAATGCCCGTCCTGTCCAACTGGACAAGAAGCGCTTTGGAACCAGCACGTGTGGTCTGTTTGTTTCTACAGTTCACCTGAAGTTTTGCTGGCATAATTGGTCATCTGGAATGGGCTTTCTTCCAGCTTCTCCAGTACTTGGTCGATGATCTTTTGAACAGCCTGGGAAGAAAGACAAAGGAGAGTGCTCGTCAGAAGGAAGAGAACAGGGCAAAGAGTTGCCTCCCAGCTCCCCTGCAAAGCCAGCCAAAGCAAACTCGGCTGCTCCACTTGGATGTAAGGAACACTGGAGTTGCCTGGGAACCTCCAGAGCTCTCCTATGACCATCTGGCATGGGAATGGAGAGGCTGCTCCCTCGGGTGCACCGGACACGGATGCAGCAGAAAAGGGTCTTTCCTGTTGACATGCCCCACGACAGACACGCAGCACTGACAGCACTGACTCCTGGCCAGGCGATGGGGCTCGACTCAGGCACAAGGCAGGGATTGCCCAGAGGTCACCACAACAGCTGAGGTCCAGCCGTACACAGAGAGTTAACTTAAAGCGGAAGACACAGCTCGCCTACTGCAATGGGGAAGAAAGGCAAAATGCAGAGGGAACTGATGGCAGGCCTCAGGCTAACGTGGCCCTCGAGATTCCCAGCACGGGTCATCGTCAGCTCAGGCTTCGGGCAGACCTGGGACTGTGCGAGTTCAAGCCACCTAAAGAGACGGTATCCAGGGAGCAGGGGCTCTGAAACCAGAACAGCTTGCAGACTGGATGCCCCGCGGGGAGGCTGAAACACAGCAGTGCCCGTGGATCGGCACAGGCCCCAGGAACCCAGGGCTCCCAGTCTCAACTCAGGCTGCTGGCTTACAGGTCTTCCAGGGGAACCTGCCACCTCACGCACAGCAGCAGGTGCAGGTATGGACTGCTGAGACCGCTCTTTCTTTCCAGTCCTCCCCTCAGGATCACCCAACAGAGAGCAAGAAATGACTGAGGCGTCTGAAATTCCCACCACAGCACATTCCTTTCCCCTACAAGAACTCCGGAGCAACAAAAGAAAGGACCAGGGGCAATGCACGAGTGTTTCTTCCTGCAGGACAAGACTTTTAGCTGGCTGTGACAGGGAATGGTAGCAAGATATAATGCCAGAGTGGGGAAAGAACTCTCTTAGCAGAGCTATCTGCAGTGGCCTCTTACCTCGCCTGTAAAGCCTGGGAGCTCAGTTCTCCTCAGGGCTTCGTGGAGAGCACGCTCGGTGATGTCCCTCGCTCTCCATTGCAGGACATGAAGCTGCCGCTGGACCTTAGCAAGCTCCTCGTCAAGGCTCACCATTTCCCCACCACCACGCGCCAGCCTAGAGACAGCAGGTGATGGAGAGAGTGTACACAGCTGTCTTCTCCCAAGCTGTGGGACTGAGGCAGTGAACGAGCCTCACTCTGCGTGATGACGGGGTCACCAAGATTTAAGAGGGAGGTGACAATTCTGGTTGGCCAGCTCCAAGAGCTCCCGACCGAGAAGGTGCTTCCAGGCTTCCTGGGTAACTCGGGGGGGAACTAATGGACGTGGAGCTAGAGCAGTTTGAAAGAAAAGCTGAGAGAGGAGAACGGGAAATGGGAGAAGCTCGGGGCACTGCGCCAGGGAAGTCGGAGTCGGGGAACGAGTGGTCATGGACAAGGGGCAGAACTCCTTTAAGGAAGGGTCTAGCCTAAGGGAGATGGCTTTTTACCTTGCAGTCACTCCTGCTGTTGTCTTTATACCTTCCACAAGACCTCCGACACAATAAACACCTGTCAGGAATTCCACAAAGCTCTCAATGAATCGTCTCTATAAACACTTGGGGTTCTGCCTTGGGCTGCCCTCTCCCCTAACCCCAACCCTGGGCAGAACAAACCACTGGGGGCTTCCAAAAGAAGCATCCTCAAGTCAGAGCTCTACAGACACTCACCGAAGGACGCCACAGCCACTGTGACCAGCACCAGGGCAACTGTCTTCCAAACCTTAGTTTGCCTACGAAGGAGGAAGGAGAAGTGTGGGGAAGACTGGTGAAGCAGGCAGTATCTGCACTACGGAGCAACAGATGTTTAAAGCTCAGGAAGGAACCATATCCTTACCAGTTCCCCCGCTCGCCATGCCCTTGTTGCTCCATTTCCTTGCAGCACAAGGAACAAAACACGCAGCTCCCTAAGCAGTGAGCCAATCCCTCTCCAACAGCCGTGCTGTCAGAACCGAGAGTGCCGGAGGCGTGGGGACAAGCTGCCTCTGTGCTGATGGCCCATTGTGACTTCACAGTGGTCAGTGATGTCACCGCAGAGGAGGCAGCGCCCTGTTTTGAGCAACAGCCCAGCCTGACAGGGAACAGGTTTTGCACCTCCTGCCGGCAGGAGGAAAGATCCTACAAGACCACAGCACCTCCTGCCAAGCAGCCTGCCTGGGAGGATCCTGCTGAAGGGGGACAGGCTGGGAGCTACAGGCCGCCTTTTTATGCTCTGTACGTCAGAGGTCGCACGCTGGGTCCCCAGACTTTTCCAATGCTTTCCTGCATCTGCCTTCCTAGTGTCAGCCGGCGTTGCATTACAGCCATGGCACAAGCAGACGTGAAGGACTGCAAATGGCAGTTCCTGTAGAAAACACCAACAGGAAAAAACTGCACGCAGTTCTTCCTGCTCGTGACAATTTCCATGCGCATACATGAATAAAAGTCACTGCTTTTCAAAAGATGACAAGGCACGCCACTGAAAATTACAAGTAGCCCACAGGGGAAGAGCGTGGGGATCACAGAATCATAGGATGGCTTGGGTTGGAACAGACCTCAAGGGTCATCAAGCTCCAGCCCCCTTGCGGCATGCAGGGCTACCAACCTCCATATCTAATACTAGACCGGACTGCCCAGGGCCCCATCCAACCTGGCCTTGAACACCTCCAGGGACGGGGCATCCACAACATCTCTGGGCAGCCTGTGCCAGCACCTCCCCACTTTCTCTGTAAAGAGCTACCCCCTCATATCCAACCTAAATCTTTCCTCCCTCAGCTTAAAACCATTTCCCCTCGTCCTGCCATTATCTACCCTTGCGAAGAGTTGACTTCCCTCCTGCTTATAGGCTCCCTTTAGGTACTGGAAGGCTAGCTACAATGACGTCACCCCGCAGCCTTCGCTTCTCCAGGCTGAACAAGCCCAGCTCCCTCATCCTGTCTTCATAGGGGAGGTGCTCCAGCCCTCTGATCATCCTTGTGGCCCTCCTCTGGGTCCTCTCCAACAGCTCCCCACCTTTCTTGTATTGGCGGCCCTGGACTTGGACGCAGTACTCCAGATGGGGCCTCACGAGGGCAGAGTAGAGAGGGACAATCACCTCTTTGTCCCTGCTGGCCGCCCCTCTTCTGATGGAGCCCAGGATACCAAGGCATGCTCAACAGCAATAGCAACAAGATCAGAACTTTTCAAGTGCATCGCAGTTTCCAAGTCCTCCTCCTCGTTTCCCATGCTGCGTGCATTGCTACAAAGGCACTTCAGCTGGGCCTTCTGTCTCACCGCCTTGCTAGAGGATCTAGGATCCCCTAGAGCAACAGCATCCCCCCGTCCTTCTCCATCCCTTTGTACTCCACCCTCTTCATCCACCGAGTTCACTACGAACCCTCCAACTACCTGCTCAACCCCAGTGGCCCTCATTTTGTCCCCTTCCCCCGTAACACCTGGTTTGAAGACCTTTCAATGAAGGGTCCCGCCAGTTCCTGGGCTGGGACCCTTCTACACCCCTAGGAGACAGGTGAGTTTCCACCTGCAGCCATCATGCCAGGTGCCGAGTAAATTACCCCATGGTCAAAGAAACCAACATTCTTCTGTTTGCACCAACCTCTACGCCATTTACTTATGAGGGGGGTTTCCTGACCTTCTCTGTACCCTTCCCTGCCACTGAAGGGACAGGAGAAAATGTAGGTGTAGTGCTTCTCAGATGTGCTCCAGCCCACTGAAGACTCCCTCAGCAAGCACATTCTCAGGGCGCACACACTGGCCATTCACTCCTCACCCCTTCTCCCCTGCCACTGCTCAAATGCCCGTCCTGTCCAACTGGACAAGAAGCGCTTTGGAACCAGCATGCATGGTCTGTTTGTTTCTACAGTTCAGAAGCACCTGAAGTTTTGCTGGCATAGTTGGGCATCTGGAATGGGCCCAACAATAAAGACGTTAAATAGAAGCAATCGCTTCCAGGCATCTTTTTCCAGGCTTGGCATTTCCTGATCATCACCTGCCAGTCTGGAGTCAGCAGGTAACGGGGAGAGCAGTGCTGTCTTATCACAAGCCGTGGGACTGTGCAGCAGGGAACGAGCCTCACTCCGCGTGACATCGGGGTGTGAGAACCCTTCTTTGTCTTCTGTCTCAAAGCTTGCTTCCTGAGGTATTTCTTGTGATAAGACTCTAACTCATTTATGGAGGTGGTAAATGATGGGTGCAACCGTGTGACAATCAACATCACTTTGACATTAGAAGCACCTTCCTCCAGAGCTGCTTGCCTCAGGAGTGGTTACTGGAGGAAGATCTGGCCTGTGACTAAACAGCCCCAGCTTGGTGTGGGAAAACTGGGGAACGATACCATCGTGCCCGGTGAAAAACAGGATGCAGATGGGCACCCCTGCTCCCTCTTATCTGCTGGCAAGGCCCGCAAGATGGTAACAAAGCAGTTTCTGCTGAGATCCCAGAGCCAGTAGCTGCCACTCCAAGGAGAGCTGACTCAACCGCTTTGGATTCAAGCTGTCACTCAGAAGAGAGCTGACTCGACACTGTGCCATGGAAGTCAGACTCGGGTAACGAGTGGTCATGGAAAAGGGGCAGAGCTCCTCCAAAGGACGGTCAAGGAAAAGGGAGATGGCTTTGTACCTTGCAGTCATTCCTGCCCTTGTCCTTAAGCCTTCATCAAGACTTTCCATGCAGGAAACAACGGTCAGGAATTCCACAAAGCTCGCAATAAATCATCTCCATAGACACCAGGGGTCCTCCCTTGGACCACCCACTCAACTATCGCTGGGCTGAACAAGCTAGTGGGGTTTACAAAAGAAGCATCCTCAAGTCAGAGCTCTACAGAGACACTGAAGGACACCACAGCCATAGGGAACAGAACCAGGTCAACTGCCTTCCAATCTTTAGTTTGCCTATCAAGGAGGAGAAGCGTGGTGAAGAATGGGGAAGCAGGCAGTATCTGTACAGTTCAGAAGAACACTACACTCGGTCAGGACCGAGAGTGGCTAAGGCGTGAGGACAAGCTGCCTCTGTGCTGAGGGCCCTTTGTGCAACAAAAGGACAGTCCACCGTGACAGTGAACAGCTTTTGCAGCTCCGGTCAGCAGGGGGAAGGATCCAACGAGGTCAGCACACCTCCTGCCAAGCAGCCTGCTTGGGTGTGTCTCTACAGAGTCTCTGTAGAGACTCACCCGAGGACGCCACAGCCATGCTGAACAGCACCAGGGCAAGCACAAATGCTTGGTACTGTCAGCTGAACGACTGTCTGCAGTGGCCTCTTAGCTCCCTGGGAAACCCTGGGAGCTCAGTTCTCTTTTGGGCTTTGTGGAGAGAGTGTTCGCTGATGTCCCTTGCCCTCCTTTGCATTAAATGAAGCTGCTGCTGGATCTTCCTGAGCTCTTTTTCCAGGCTCGGCATTTCCCGATCATCACCTGTCAGCCTGGAGACAGCAGGTAAGGGGGAGAGCACCGCTGTCTTATCACACACCGTGGGCCTGTGCAGCAGGGGACGAGCCTCACTCTGCGTGACGATGGGGTAACCAAGACACGGACACAGGAAATACCTGTCAGGAATTGCACATAGCTCTCTATGCACCAAGTATTAACACTCGGGGTTCTTCCTTGTGCTGCCCACTCCCCTGTCCCTGGGCAGAATAAACCCCTGAGCGCTTCCTAAGGAAGCATGCTCAAATCGGAGCTCTGCAGCACGCACCCAAGGACACCACAGCCACGCTGAATAGCACCAGGGCAAGCACACATGCTTGGTATTCTCAGCTGAACGACTGTCTGCAGTGGCCTCTTAGCTCCCTGGTAAACCCTGGGAGCTCAATTCTCCTATCACCCTGGGAGCTCAATTCTCTTCAGGGTTTCACGGACCGTGCAATCGCTGATGTCCCTTGCCCTCCACTGCAGGAAATTAAGCTGCTGCTGGATCTTCCTGAGCTCTTCTTCCAGGCTTGGCATTTCCCAATCATCACCTGCCAGCCTGGAGACAGCAGGTAATGGGGAGAGCACAGCTGTCTTATCACAAGCCATGGGACTGTGCAGCAGGGAACGAGCCTCACTCTGCGTGACGATGGGGTAACCAACACATAAACACAGGAAATACCTGTCAGGAGTTCCACAATGCTCTCTATACACCAGGCATTAACACTCGGGGTTCTTCCTTGTGCTGCCCACTCCCCTGTCCCTGGGCAGAAAAATCCCCTGGGTCCTTCCTAAGGAAGCATGCTCAAATCAGAGCTCTACAGAGACTCAGGCAAGGACACCACAGCCACAGGAGCAGCACCAGGTCAACTATCTTGCAAACAGTAGTTTGCAACAACAACACAGCCATTTCCATTTCTGTCCTTCCACGGGGGCAGCTGACATTGATGCTGGTGCCTTCTGTGATCAGTCAGGTTCGGCTTGGAGACTTCTCCCTCTGGCTCGAATCTCAGCTCAGAAACTCTCTCTGTCCAGAACAGTATTGTAGAGAGCTTGATAAGCACGAGCTGCGCCCCAAATAAGCCCTCCTCAGGTCTACCTAAGCCGCACCACCCCTGACTTAAATACTTGCTTCGTTTCTCGGGGTCCCACAGGTGTTCAAGAGTAAAATCCCATGGCACCGGGGGTCCCCACGCTTCTTAGATCTTTCCTAAACCTCCCGATATTCCCTGCCACTCAGCATTCTCTGGTTCTGGGGAAGGCTTCCTGCAGATAAGGTCAATGAGGAGGATTACATTCAGGGGGATGAAGAACATGACTGCTGCCTGGTGACTATCACCCTCACGTCTGTCTCGCAGAGAGTTACACCTCGAGTCTGTCTCCTGCTCACACTCTGATACTCCCTAACCTCTCAACCTCCTCCTGGAGTGCAGCCACCACACTGAGCAGATCATCCACCTGCTCGCACCTCACGCACCTGCAGTTCCCGCCTCCCTTCTCCGGCACCAACAGACTCAGGCACTCGCTGCAGCCGCAGACTTGACCTGCCACTTCTTCAGGCAGGGACTCTCAATCACCACCGTATTTCTCACCGGGCCTTTCTGCCTGCTGCAGACCATGGGGAGACACGTTGTCCGGGAGGCAACCGACAGGTAAGAGGCCTACTGCTGGGCAGAGATCCTAGGCCCCGCGTAAGCCGCCGCGCCGCCCCGCGTCCTGCACGCTCGCCCTGCTCGCCGCGCTCCGTAGTGGCAGGTTTTAGACACGCAGGGGGTGGTCCGCCGCTGCTCCTGGCTCCGCCGCCTCGGCGTAAGATCACCGCTGCCACGCGGAGGACGATGGCGCCCGGCGGTGCTCCGTGACAGGGCGACCCCTCAAGCCGAGGCGATTCCCTGCTGCAGTGCGGAATGCGTCCGCTCCGAGCCGAGTACCTCGCCAAAAGGAATCGCAGAATGGTATGGCTCGGAAGGGAGCTCTGAAGACCATTTCGTCCACAGCCCTGCTAAAGCGGGTTCCCTGCAGCGGGCTGCCCAGCAAAGCGTCCAGGCGGGCTTTGAATATCCCCACAGAAGGAGACTCCGCACCCTCTCTGGGCAGCCCGGCCCGCTGTCTGACACCCTCACAGGCAAGACATATTTCCTCATGTTCGCATGGAATTTCCTGTGTTCCAAAGTGTGCCCGTTGCCCCTTAATTCTGTCTCTGGGCACCAGCGAAAAGAGCTGGCCCCATCCACTCGACTACCGCCCATTAGATATCTATAAGCACTGGTAAGATCCCTTCTCAGCCTTCTCTTCTCCAGGCTGAACAGTCCCAGCCCTCTCAGCCTTTCCTCATAAGGGAGATGCTCCACGCCCCTCCCCATCCTTGTGGCCCTCGGCTGCACCCTCTCTAGGAGTTCCCCGTCTTTCTTGAGCTGAGGAGCCCAGAGTGGGACACCGCACTCCAGATGCGGCCTCAGCAGGGCAGAGGAGAGGGGGAGGATCACCTCCCTCGACCTGCCGGCCAGGCTCTTCGGAAGGCAACCCGGGATCCCACTGGCCGCCTTGGCCACAAGGGTGCACTGCTGGCTCACGGCTAACCCGTTGGCCACCAGAACCCTGCAGCTAACACGTGGCAAACCCCTGATTAAAGCAAAACATTCAACCTGACCAACCAATAAGTGTTGTAAGACTTTGTTAGGCACAGCTTAGCATCTTGTGATAAACCAGTATTTCTTTTAAAAACATCTGCTCTCATCTGTGTGAAATGGCGAATAATTAGAGCATAATATCTTCAGGCTACGAGTTTGCAAGATTAGTGTCGTACAAACTGATTTGAGGTCTCAGATTTGACTACCCACAGTATCTAATGAATATCACAGCTCTTGGACATAGTTGTGGTTATATTAGTTTTTCAAATCCTAATTAAAGGAAGGAAGGCACAATATTTGAGATGCATAAGTATTCCAAATTAAGGCAATGTGGATATATGTGGAGTTTTCAAAGGACTATCTCTTTTCTCCATCTGCTGACACTGCTGCAGAAATTTCCAAGATGTTAGACAATTAATGACTGATATGCAAGCTGGACACTGAAAAACCAGATTAAAGAGTAACTAAATTAGCAGTGACTTAAGTCTGAAGTTGTCTATAGTTCAACTTACTTGGTGGAAAATGGCTCCTCTGGTGGTGGTCTTCTTTGCAGGCACATGGCTGAAGCAGCCATTTGGTGTTATAACAAACACAACTTTATGCTTCTGTGTGTGCATCAGGATGAAAGTGCTGCAGTGAAAGGCTCCAAAACACTTGTCTGATTTCAATTTACTCATAGGTTCAAACGCATTTACAATATTTTGCAACGTGAACTTCATGCTAAAGGGTTTCATGTGGGTTCAGATGCTACCTGGTCATGTCAGATGCTGCCCGTTGTCTTGTAACTAACGTAACACCACCACAAACCTCCTATCGGGCGCAACAATTATTTCAACTCTTACCTGTTCCCATTTATGACCCAGATTAATGTTGTACTTGGGAGTGTTCTGATAGCACAGGTACCTGCTGAGGCAAACACCTCAGGCCAGATTTGCAGGCATCACTTTGCACATGCCACAGTTGCGGGTGCGCTGCACAAACATGCAGACAACAGTACTGCCCTGCCATGAGGCAGACTTAGGAACACCTGTTTGCCATGATTCCTTTTTTTCATGCCGTCCTCTTGTCTGTTCCAAACGTAATGCATACTGAAATAATTTTCTTCAAACAAAAGGGGTGAACAACTGCTTTAGATACAGGACATACTGAACACAGGTATTTCCACAGAACAGTGGAAACAGAGGAATCTTACTCTGTTTTCCTTTTAACTCTTCTTAAGAGATGTTTAATGATAAGCCACCCCAAATAACCCAGAATTAAGAGATAAGCTGTGAACACAGACACACCCAAGAGAAGACATTCATTCCAATATAAAATGAATAGCATTGTATTAACGTTTATTTCTAATTACAAGAAACAGAATATCAGTCCCTTATTTGTACAAAAATACCTGAAAGATTACAATTAGGTTCACAAGCCAAAAAGCTATTTACAGTATGAAGCAAAGCATATTGAATAAAGGTTTTGTCTCTTAAGTTAATACCTTTTGCATTCCCTGAAACTTTAAACTTTATTCCATTTTACAGTCACTAAATCTTGCATTGTGACAATATAATTTACGATAAGCAAGTCTTGCCACTGGAAAGGTGCATTGATTGGTCAAACTGTCAGGTATTTAGTGCAGAAAAGATAAGACAAAACATCTAAACTGAGGCACGTGTTTCTTCAAGATTAATTAACAAATAAAAAGTTTTTTGTACTTTTAACACCTATCATAACATAACTTAACTAGTAACCTCATTACCAAAATGGTTTGGCATTTTCCTTCTCAACATATTCAAGATTGCTACATGAAGTATTTATTTAGAAAATAAAATCACAGGCAAAAAGATAAAAATTCAACAGGCTCCAAAACAACCCTGAGCATCCCCTTTACATTCATGTCATTTAAATACAAAAATAAGAGTCAAATGTCCTTCAGTCCTTGGTATTCTGAGCTGGCAGCCAGCTGAATCTGTTGGAAAACTAAGGTGGTATCGACTGTTTTCCAGCAGAAAGAAGACAAAGCAGTGATCTGCTTAAGTAAGATTGTTGCCACTTTGAAGGTGGTCACTTTCTCAAAACAGCTCACTTTAGCTGGGAAAAGTACAAAATACTAAGTCAACCATCTACATACAAAAATCATGATTCATAGTCAAACTTTTATTCTCAATTTAAATAAGATGCAAGTTTTTCTTTTTTTCTTTTTTTATAAATATGAAACACTGCAAGTACTATCCGCCTACTGGGAAAAATGCATGGCTGTCACTAAGCTATGTAAACAGAAAAACTTAAAACTACAGCATAAATGGTCTTATTAAACTGGTAATGTAGTCAATACAAGTATCGTTTTTCTCCTAATAGGGGCCAAATAGAAGCATGCAAAGTGAAGTCAGACTTAAGTTAGCTTAATTTCAAGGTTTTAAAATACATTGTCTAGAAAGCAGGAACACTCGTTTCACTATGTACAATTAAAAAAAAAAAGGTTTATACTAAAAACAAAATCAAGTTTCTTCATTTTTATATCTAGACATTAAATGGAAAAAAAAATACTAAATGTGTTCTGTAAACTAAAATACAGTGTTTCTATACCATTGACATAGTTATAAGCTGATATGGACGACTCAGGCAGGTTATGGTTTGTCTTAAGCTGTTCTCAACACTACATGAAGACCTAAAGGTGTGGAATTTTCTTCCTTGTCTACCCCTTCCGATGGCTAGGATTTCAAACCCAGTGGCAAACATCAGTAAGGATGAACGAGTCTGTGTAAATTGTTCACCGTCTCAAGAATGCTCCATTCTGCGCTACGTTCTGAAAGTTCCCAGGGTGAAATATTTCACACTGTGGATAACTGCATGAAGTGTTGGAAAGCTAATTCAGTAACAGTTCCTGCACGGACTGTGTTGTTCGAAGAATGCTATTTGCAATTAAAGGAGTAAAAGGGGACTCGTTTAATTTTAGTACTGATTTATCATCAGAAAGAATCATTGTGTAAACATTAAATAATTGATTTAAGCATTAACAATAAAGTGATTCTGATGACAAACCAGCACCGGAGCAGGATATATGCTTGTCTGCAGTAGGTTCTGGTGTGCATTAGTGTGTACAACACAGGAATCACCAGTTACCTCCGTGGATGGTATTGCCAGCAGCTGGTTCACAATTGCAAATCCCAATGAAATGAGTTTCCATTCCCAGTATGTTCTTTCTCACCACGCAAACTTTCATGGCCATACCGAAAGCAGAAGGGAGATACTTCTTCTATGCCCTATTCCCCAAGAGAGCTTTGTGTCACTGTAGCTTTACAGTATGGAAACAGCTCTTTGAAACAGTCCAAAAATTCACGGAGCTATAAAGCTAAAAACACTGGGGTTTTTTTGTTTCGTTTTGTTTTTGTTTTCATTTTCTCATACTAAGACTACCTGCAGAAGAATCTTCTCACAAAAAAAAATGGTGGTTTCAGATACAATTGTCATTCAGTCCTATTCTATTTAGTAACAGTAGGTTTCCTCAGGAAAACAGTCAAAAGGCTGTAAAAAACAAATCACCACTTCGATAATAAAAGTTTGTGCATAGAATCTAATACAGTCTTTGCATGACTGGATGCCACTAATATGCCACCAACATACTACAGCCATAATGCTACAAGTCAACGGTTTTGAGAGTACACACATGGTGGTATGTTCTTTTAGAATTGTATCCTCATTGCTTCTTCAAAGACATCTGCAGATCACGGAACCTCAGGTCTCCAGAGAAGTTTTGAGACGCACACACGCACACACACACGTACAGACACACAACACGCACACTTCTTGATTTTCTTCTAGATCCGTTTAGGCTGAAGCATTCCATACATTTTAGGGTGCAGATTAATACCCAACTCCTGCATGAATTTTAAAAGCCACATCAGCTCCTAATATAGGCTGCATACAATATCCAAAACAACGTAGGAGTGCAAAAAAAGTGATCAATACAAAAAGTAAACACACTAGTCTTAATTGTCAAGATTATTCCAGGGCAAGAGTTCTTTTCAAACATTTCTCTTCACACTTGTTCCTGTTAAGTGGCCCAGCCAAGATAGTTTCCAGTTTTGCTTCAAATTTACTAATGGTTTTACATACCCTCCCCCCCATTTTTGGGATGCTGGGACACTCAGCAGCAATCACTCTTAGGTGTTAGACAAACCAGTAATGTCGGTCTGTTGGCACCTGTCGAATCCATCCCTTTCAGAGTCCCAAGGTGCATAATATTTTTATTTATTTTTACCAACTTACAAATCTGCCAATTCCCCAGTATCAACGTTCTCTTACAATTACTCTTCTAGCAAATCCAGTCTTCAGTGAGAGTCAAATTTGAGGTCATAAGGCCACTCGGATGCAGTGGTGTTTGAGTTTGCAGGGCAAGACTCCTTTGTTTAGTTGATAGAATTCAACAAGCTGGATTAGATCACTGAATTTGGTGTTCCCATCATCCAGGCTGAAAAATATCTGTCCATCATCCTCACACTGGGGAAATAAAATGTCCTTTTCAAGTTAGCACATGAGAAGATGCAAGCGGTGCAGAAACAGGACAAGTAAAAGTGCGTGACGTGACATAAATGATAGGCACCGCACAGAAAACCTAGTATCTAGAGTTCTGCCTGAAACCAGGCACAATGCTGGAGAAGAGTTTAGGTTAAGCCAACTGGAAATCTTTTCTGCACAAAAATGAAAGCTGGTGGGCAGCGTAATTCTAAGTTATAGAGACAGCACTGGTTTCTTTTACATAAAACAAAAATACCACAAAAATAATTGATGGCTGTTTCCAAAATTAGCAAGCAAGACAAGATGAGAGGGTTTGGACCAATAAGCGGGTCTACATGATCTTAAACTTTTGCTGCTCTTTCTGGCTAAGATAAAATCAACTAGTTCGCACTATCTCAATATAACATTTTTTAAGCTCAACATTATGGGATAAAATTCCAAATAAAATTTTTAAAACTTCCTATAAAAAGCTTCCTATAATTCTTACACATGTAATTATTCCTATAATTATTATATATTATTACTGTATATAAAACTTCCTGTAATTATTACAACTTCCTATAACTTATTCTAGGTTTGCCTAAGTGATATGGAGTGCGGCTGTTGCTGCCAGTCACAGAGTACAAGTTATGTTGCATTATTTCTGTACCTCAGTGATTTATCGTTTTCCAGATAGTGTTAAGATGGAATTTTATTCAGACATTTGACAGTTCTAGAGGATGATATTTCCTGATGGAAACATGCCTGTTCATGCCATTAGTAGGCAAAAAGAGGCCTCTTCAAATTATGACAATGCTGTTTGTTTAACACTTATTCTATATTTTATGATCAGTATTGAAAAAAAAGTCACTTACCGGCAAGATTTGAAAATGCTTTATTTTTTGATGATGGCAAAGCGTAAGTACAAATGCCTTTGGATTGCTTTGGCTGTCCCGGAGAAGAAATAGCCTAGGAGAGAACATTTTTAAGCACACAATAAATGCAACAATCCATTTCTACATAAATAGTCAGAAGTACTAAGTAATTTTGTACTACTGCCTAACTCTTCTTCAGTTGCTTTAACAGGCAATTTGCTTTTCATTTTTATACCAGGCTTATGCAAGAGTAACAGAAGAAGAAAAAGTGAAAAATGCTTGTCGTTATTTTTTCCCCTATGTATGAGGGCTGCTTCGAAAGTAATGCCTTCTATTTTATGACGTTGGCCCACGATGTCAGAGGCAGATGGTGGTGGTATGGCAGTAGAGGTTGAACCTTCCCACCAATATTTCATTACATTTTGTTGCCATGCGACAGATGGCAGCAGAGAGGCAATGTGACAGAACGGCATGTGACATGGAAGTGTGGATGAAGCCAAGTGATGAAGTCACCGAATTCCTCCATGCAAAAGAAACTGTACCCACTGACATTCACTGACACTTGCTGAACATTTATGGAGACAAAATAGTGGATGTGAGCACAGTGAGGCGGTGACTCGTGTGTTTTAGCAGTGGCAGCAGTCATGTGAAAGATAATCTGCATGAATCTCCAGAATATAACCACAGAATTGTCTATGGAGCTGAATATAGGCTTCAATATGTTGGAAATGATGGTGGGAACACCAGAATATTGCAAAGTTTACACCAAGTGGGTCCCAAAAAGCTCAAATACAGAGGCAGAGAGAACGCCATGTGCAAGGCTGTCAGGATACTGAACCAATGCAAGACTGAGGGTGTCAGCTTCCTGGACTGCATTGTTACTGGTGGCAAGACTTGGTGTTACCACTACAAGCCAGAGTCAAAACGACAGTTCATGGAGTGGCAACATGTGAATTCCCCATCAGAGAAAAAGTTCAAGATGCAGTCCTCAGTGGGTAAAGTAATGTGTGCTTTCTTTTGGAATAGGAAAGGGGTGATCCTTCTGGATTTCCTGGAACCCAAACAAAACATCAACTCTTGACTGCTGCATCATGATGCTGACTAAGCTGAAGGCTCAAAATTCCAGAGTCAGGCAAGAGAAGAAGATAACCTTTCCTTGCAACATGATAGCACCTGGCCCCATTCCAGTTCGAAGATGGTGGAGCACACTGCCCATCTTGGCTGGACTGTCCTGTCATACCCACCATAAAGTCCTAGTTTGGCATATCCTCATTTCCATTTGTTTAGGCATAAGAAAGATGAACTGTGTGGGCAACAACACTATCATAGCAGCTGTGAAACTGTGGATCACTTCCACTGGCACAGATTTTTATGGGTGCAGCATGCATGCTCTTGTTCATCACTGGCGAAAATGCTTAGCTAATGGTGGTGTTTTGTAGCTGAGAATTTGCTTTATCAAATAGTTTTTCTTGTGCTCTTTGTATCTGTAGCTTTTTCCACAGAAATAAACAGAAGCCATTACTTTTGGAGCAACCCATGTAGGAGGCATTACTTTCGGAGTGAGCTACGTATGTATGAAGCTTTTGTGTTTTAATATACAAGAACTTGTTCCCATTCTCCAGTATCTTGCATTAGTTTACAGAACTTCAGTGTTAGTAAATTACATTTAACCTAAGTGGCTGCAATTCCACAGAAACAGATCATTACCTTCTTAAAATGACTTCTCAGCTAAGTAACATCCACATTATCAGGATGGGGAAAACACACACTGATTTTCCTCTAAAAGAGACTATTTTTCTCTCAGCATCCTCAGAAAAGACTATACTTTAGGAAGTATAACTAGCAACAACACACACCATGGAACTGTCACTTCTGAGTTGACCCACAAAGTCCTAATTCAAATAGTTAAATCTTTACTTTAGCAAGGAAAAGTATGTAGACAATTTAAGTTGTCAAAAACATCTCCTTTCCTTAAAATTTATGAGCTGAGGTAGGAGAACCTCTCCGTGCCACAGGAAACAAGTATATCCCTTTGGCATAAGGCCCAGAATGCTAATCACAAGTGGACTTGTGAGATGGCCAAGTGTTGTAGTCGGGCAGGCCTCAAGCCCTCTTACTGGCTAACCACTAAGGCAGGAACATGCTCTTTCAAGGCTGAGTTGCAAGAACTGCTTGTACTTTACAGACCTGAAAGAACTTACCCTAGCTCCTCTGAGCCAATTGAGAAATGTCAATACCACAAAAATGCACCATCGTAACCAGGATCACTCCAATACCAAGAGATGGCATGTCTTGCCACTACTGGAAAGCATGCTTCACTTTCCTTTTTCTTCCTAGTAAGACAAGATGTGTGGAAAAGGAACCTAAGACTTTACAAATTGGGATTCATCTCAGCAAGAAAGATCTTACCTGCCCCTGCCCCACAGTCACTCCAGCTGGTCCTTCAGATATTTCTAAGTTACCTTTCATCTAGCTATTTCAGATAATGCAAAGTATCATAAACTGGGGGTACAGTGCAAAGCTCAGCACAACTGACTCTGTGTTTATGCAACTTCTTTGGCAAAAAACCAGCCTGTCTGCAGTAACAATGACCGCATATACAGGTATACCCTCAACAACAGCTTCAAGAAACAAAGAATAGAAGCATCACCTGCATATTTGCATCGCTGGACATGTTAACAAGAGCCACTAGAAGCGTTCCCTATTCTTCCCCAGTGTTAACTTTTTAGCTTCCTTTGTTTAAGAACACACATAGCAGGAAAACACACACAAGACTTTTCTGTTCTGAAAACTGTCACCTACAGATCCCAGAGCACACAGGTAATACGGTTCCTTTGCCATAATTGAATGACCTCACTACAACTGAATGCTAACCAATCTCAGCCTTCCATAGTGACTAAGTTGTCTGGAGTACAAATTGAACAGTCTCAAAGGCATCAATGATTGTATGAATACTCGAAAAAGCATGGGCTACTACATTATTACTGCAACATGTCAAAATGGACCCAAGATAGCCAAGCAGTTCTGTAATGGGAGAGAGCCATAAACTCAACAGATCAGCTGTGCTCGTCTTCAGCAGTGCTCTTTTGCTTTCATTGGTCTGCTAGCTAAAATCTTTATTCATACAAATCTCAATGGCTTCAGGCCATCAACACTGACAAAAAAAAAACAAAACACCAAAGCAATAAAAAACACTGTTTAAATGAATGTGCACATGCACTATTTCTCTAATGTGTTTCATTCTCCACAAGCTATGAATCAAGAAAATTAGTTATGCTCCTAAATCAGAAAATGCTGTTGCAAGGTTTGACTCCCGAGAAGACAATATGGAAGCTTCTACCTAAACCCTGTCAGCAGTGAGATCAATAAAATGAAGACACCAATGTCCTTCTCATCCAACAAATAATTCATTGTTGAGCTTCAATGTAAGGAATTTCCCTAGAATTACCATAGCTACACGCAACTGAGTGAAACAAGGATGCTCAGGAAATTCTTAAATCTCAGCTATAGACGATATACAGAAATGGAACAGGTAGTTACTTTCCTCTATAACAGAAATAAATACGAAGAAATAATCATTAACTGCTCTGATACATGCAAAAAAAGCACAAATAGCTGACTACAAATTTGTGCACAAATGGATAATTACAGCTTTGCCTGAAAAAATATTTCCTCAGTGCAGGTTAAAGTAATTAATTATTTTCAAATTCTAACATTCCCTAAAATGTGATTACCTCCGTTGAAAAAAACAAAAACACCCAACAGAACAACAAGTTGTGCATTCTTCATGTTTTGTTTTCCAGATTAAGCATCAGAACCCACTCCTACAAACATGTGCTCAGGCTTTTGGAATTCCAGGCAAGTTATAATGGGTCTGCTAAGAGTCAGGTTACTCATTAGTGCTCACAAACCTGTACGCCCTTACAGCAGACGTGTTCTTGTCCATAGTACTTACCGTGAGATCATAGATACCAAACAAGAGGAATACCTACCCATCTACTAGCCCTTGTTGCTTAATAATCCTGTGAGATTCTTCTCTGGAGATTCTGCCATGAAACCAATGCTGTGTCCTATGAATAACTGGAGGTGAGAGGGAAAAGAGACAATGGTTAAAAAACAGTAAGATGTACCAGTTACTTCCACACGATATTTATTTAAGCATTTTAAAAGTGGGTATAGTTTTGTTGCAGAATATGAAATGTCTTTAATTGATTAGAATAAAAAATGAATCAGTATGAAAAAGATGCACCAGCTGTTGCATAACCATGATAAACACAGGCAATGTCTCCATGGACTTCATGAATTGCAGATATACAATCAGGTTAGTGAGACATTGCCCTTTCACCATTTCTTGAAAATGCTGCACCTAAACAATTCTTGGAATACAATATATGAGCTAACAAGGCAGAACCAAGTCCCTTTAACTCTACAAGAATGAAAAGCACTTCAGATTGTGCTTTCAGGGGTACAGTTATCCAAATATATTTTTATTATTGTTTCATTGTTTTTCAAATGATATGTTTAAGTTCTAATCAGCAGAATAAAAACTCAGAACACCTATGTTCCCTCTTAAGGAATCCGGGACACTAATATGCAATTTCCTATTATTTTAATAAACGTACAATGTCAAAGAGATGTTCGGGGCTCACATCGCAGGTATCTGTATTTTATGTTGTGCAATTATTATAGAATAAACGCTATTTTGAAGACTTTTACTTTAAAGATTATCAAATCAGTTGTTGACCTTCCTTGTTTAAAATGAAGAACTGACTTCTGGATTATCTTTTTTTTTACTGGAAACATTTATGTAGTCTCAATTTTTATAAAATCTGGGTTTCAAAAGATTAAAATGGAAGCAGATCTTGAGCATGCCTTAAAAGAAAGGTAAGTTCCTTCTATTATGCCCTTATAGGTAGGCATACTAATGACAGAAGTTACTCATGAACATAAAACGTAGTATTTCATATAAAGGCATTAACACTACATGGTTGCATTCTATCTTTATAGGGAATAATATTTTATTTACTCATCAAAGCCTCTTACACTATGCTTACAAACAGCAGAATTTACCTGTACTCAGTGTGGAAGGGTGGAGTGGACTTTGGCTACCCAAGATGTTCATTCTTGTGCTACGTTTCTATAGAGAAAATGAATTACCATTAAATCCACGCTAAAACCTCAACAGAAGAGAACTAGTGCACATGCAATACAGATTTAATTTACAGGAAACTTGGGGCTCGGCAAGTTTAATGCAAGGATGAGAAAAAGAAATGCAACTTCGAAGGGGACTAATCTACAAGCAGCAGCTCAGTTCAGTTGGCTTAAAACACAAGCCAGATGTTAATGGTGAAAGCTCAGTATCTTTAAACTAAAAAAAGAAAAGAAAAAATATGACAGAAAAAAAGAAAAGTCTGATATGTTTCTGCTCAGGCAAAATAGTGGGCACTCAGTAAATCAAGCAGTATTTCCCTCCCGTACATAAAGCACTAGCTAGTGCTTCAGTGATGACTCCTATTCCCTAAGAGACGAGCATGGGGGAAAACTTGTACTGCAGCTGTCTGTCCACAAGACACTATAAACAAATTACATCAGTTTTCATTGCAAGAGGTTCTGCCTCTTGTATATTCTGCAATTAAACTTACTGGGAGCAAGCCATTAGTCAGAGCCCCAGACTCTTCCATGTGGGGAAGCATTTAATTTGACATATTCCTCCTCAGAGACTGGTTTTGCAAACTGGCAGTAAAGTTCTGGTGAGTCTGCTTTCCCCCTCAACTTTCCTCTGGACACTAGGGGGACAGAGAAGCAGTGGTAGAAGGTTGTTGTGAATGTGACAGTTTTGCTAAAGATGGATATCGACTTTCAGATCTCCATGCTTGCAGTGTGATTGTTTCAGGTCGGATCTAAGCTATACTGTGACCAGCACTGCACTAGTATCATAGCACACTCTGTGTCTTGGCTCTCAACAGACACCGATGAAAAAAAAAAATAGAAGAGAAAATAGCTACCCTCCAAGCATGTCCTTCTTCCATGGCAGCACTCTGTGCTTCAACAGGATTTTCAATAACTCTTCCTATTTGCCCCGAAAAATCCATTGCTACTAGTGAGTTTTCAGATACACTTCTCTGAAAAGGAATTTTCACTTGTTTCAAAAAACAGGGAAAGAAAAAACCAACTTGAGAGAGTTTCATTTCAAAATGTTTTGCTTTCAGAAGACTTTCCAAAGCTATCCTTCAACAACATTGGAAACATAGCTATTTTTCTTTTCATTGAAGAGCATTAACAGACACAAAAATACATGGTTTTTCTTTATAGGCCATATGGAAGGGAGAAGATCCAAAGCCTCTTGTTCAGGTTGCCCACTTGCCCTATTACCATACCCCACTCATTTCCAGGGCCAGCTGGGATCCAGATATAGCATCTTCAATTTTAGATAGCTAACAGTCAGCTTTTGGCCCAACACTTTTTATGAGATTTAAGAGTGTGTTTTGCCAGACCTAAGCTGGCTTCTGCAGGGACAGCCAGATGTCTCTGTGCTGTACATCTCTAAGTGCCTGGCATATCCAAGATTTTTCAATCACGTGGATAATGTAAACCTAGGATAAGTGGAGAGCCAACGACATAAACTGTACACATAGAAAATGTGAACTTTACATCGATTTGCTACATAATGCTGAATTTACATTTCTTAGTGTAAAATTTTCCACTTTTAAAATGCAAAAGTGAGTATATCTTTTTAAGCATGATACAGTAAGGAAACAAAGTTCAGTACTTACTACTGGAGTGGAAAAGTGTGGAAGCATGGCTTTTCTCTGCTGGGGAATTCTGTAATTCTGATACAGCAGCATTCCATACTGCCAACAGAAAAGCAAATAAATTGTTATTCAAAGGTATGCCCTAGAAAAAAAACTGTAGCGATTCCACTTGCACTGGATGAAGGTGCTGTCCGTTTATTTCCATGATCAGAAACTGTCCCAGAGCAATTTGCATTGAGGAATAGCGATTGGCGGGTGGGAACAGAGCAGTAAGTATGCACAATAACTTTATTTAAAAGATAGCACTTCTACAAGATTGAGCAAAATATACAGCTCATCTCTGCCATTCTCAGCTATTAACATATATTCCTTATGGAATATAAGCTTTCACTCAAGGTCCAGATATCACCTTCCCCTCTTTTTACCCTCCAATAATTTGAGCTTAAAAATATATATATATATTCATAAGAAGTTGAGTAAAAGATAACACAAGGATGAACTCAGCTTTCATAATGTTATAATGTTTTCTAATTCACTTGATGTTTTAATAAATTTTGACAGACAGTAACACTTCCAGTCTTTTTCTCATCCTTAAAAAGTGAGTGAACTACTCATGTCCCTCCTTCACTGAGATCAATTTTAGAAATACTAGTAGCTAGGACAGTAGGAAACCACCTACTCAGTACCTTCCCAAGAGGTATAGCTGAAGTATATCAACATTGCTTACAGACTGTTCTAATTGAGGTTGTATATGTAATTTTGTTAACGAGGTAAAACTGTATGATTACCGAAAGCTGAATCTGTATGTAAATAAAAAGGAGAGCTACAGCCATAGCCGCACTGTTTCTTACAAACAAAACCTTTCTTCTCTGAGCATTAAGTGCCTAAGGGTCGATGTTAGATGCCAGTGCACAGAAATTGAATGCCATACTGTTTTTGCCACAGGTTGCACTGCAAAGAAAGTCTCCTGTGAACACGTAAGATGCACGTCTACACATTCAGTATGAATAGCTAACTCTGTACGCTGGGGGGGTTCTTCCTTGCCATGCCAGGATCACAGCGTGTTGACCAGTGTACCTGAACTCTTCATTCTTTAGAAGATATCATAAATGATAACCTGAAGGCACAACTCACTACAATTAACTGAACCACTATTTCTGCAGTTTGCTCACAGTGAAACGTTATGTATGAATCAGAAATAACAACCATCAACAATGACACCAATCTCAAAGAAGCATCTGGACATGACATGGAAATAAAGTATTGTATTAAATTTGAGCCAAGTCAACGCAGTGAACATTAGATTACGAGGGCCAACAGTTATCAACTTTTCAGAAAACAAAAATGCAAATTGTACCTAGGATTGTTTCTTCAATCCTGGCCCATAACCAAAATGCCTATAATCAGTACACTTTTTTTTTTTTTTTTTTTTTGTAAGAAGTTCAAATAGGGATGAGATTTCTGTACTGCAGTTTGTAAAGAATTTCTTACAATTAGCAAACCAGGCAACATCTGGAGACCATTCAGAGACATGTGCTGGTTTGGAAGATGACTCAATGTAAATGGAGAACAGGCAGCAGACCAAAACGTTGTGGTTTCACACCTGCAGGCCTAGATGTCTAATTTGCTTTCCCTGCTTTTACAGGGTTTTGCGTGATAAACACTCTGTCCAAAGAAAGGAAGAGATAACTGTAGTAAACATTTGTCACATCTTAAGAACAGTCTAACAAGACAAAGTTTTGAAAGGTGCAGGGGTGGGAAATAAAAGACATTCATGCAACACACCCCCATCCCAGGAGGCATTCAAGGCCAGGCTGAATGGGGGGCCCTGGGCAGCCTGATGGTTGGCAATCCTGACCACAGCAGGAGGGTTCGAACTAGATGATCTTTAGTATCATTTCCAACCTAGGCCATTCTATGACTTAATGACTCCATGATCTTTGGAGTTCTTCCTCTGCACCAGGAAGCCACAAAACCACGTGCTCATTGTCACACCTGCTCCCCATCAGCACCCTAGTCACAGTGTGGAAATGCGCCTTCAGCAGGTGGTCCTGCAACACTGACGGGGAAAAAGGCATTTTGCTGGAGAGGTCTGGAGCAGCTTTTGCTGATGTGGCCTGTTGCTTAGGCAGGAAAAGCAAATATAGTCATTTGGGTGAGAGACCAAGCAGATGGAGCCCACAGTGGCCTCAAGGAACATCCTGGCATAGCCTTGAAGCTGTGTCCTCATCCTAGCGGCTTGCTCGCAGCACTAATGATGACAAAACTCATCTTGGGCACAGCTTGACAGACAGCAGTCACAGACAGGACAGAGTGTCCAAGAAGGACCACATCCTGGCCTCATTCCCACTGCTGTGTCTGGGACCAGCCCTGCTCCCTGACATAAAGTAAAGGGATTTTGTGGTTGGCCCTTTCCAAGTATCTGGAATTATATGTTTACTACAGAGAGAGCCAAAGTTGACTGAGTTCAGTGTTTCCATTCATGTTTTGGTGGAAGTGTATCTAGTATGGGTGCCACAGTACCAGTTTGTACATGCTCGTACTTTTTTTAATTACATTTCTTTGTTAGATTTTGAAACAGAATACTAGACAGTAGGATAAATGCATGGAAGAGAAGTGGGATTTTATGGGCAACCCATTAGAGAGAACCTGTACATATTTTATATATTTAATTTTTTTATAGGTGTATATTCCCTTTAACATGATGTAGGACCTAGTCAGGCAGAAAGAAGAAAATAATAGTTGTTTTCTAGGCAGCATCTTCAGGAATAGATGTAAAAAGAAAAGAAAATAACTTCTGCTTCAAACAGCACAAAATAACCAACCTTCTCCTCAGTACTTCCTACAGTGATTTTGTTTAAAAAGTACTGGGAAACCTCTTTCTAGATTATCAAGAAATTTAATTATTTAGTCTCAGGTATGAATAACTTTAATATAGAGACAGAGTGGCCTATTTTTTGTTATTTAACTTGTTTCTGAACCTTCAAAAAACTGAAAAAACTAAGAAGTATGAAGAAAGCAGTCTGTTCTAGGTGAGATATTCACTTACCATAATCAAAATGTTTTCTTTATGGTACTTGCAAATAACTGTTACACAATTTTGTTGGTTCATTCACATATATTTGCCCCCAACTCTGAAATTATACTGGATTCATATGCACAGAGAATTCATCTCAGTGCAGTGCTTAAAAGTTCAGGAGGGACAGTTCAATCTGGCATGCTGCTCTTAGCCCTGTTATTCTGGAGGTAGATAACGTTCAAGAACATGTAGGTATTTTCTAATGAGCAAAAAAATGGAAACTGCAACTTGACAACAGGTGTAGCTCTATTTACAGAAGAAATCTGATACCTTGAGGAGTCGAAAGGCAGTCATCCAGCATGTCCTACTTTGCTCATCTTCAGCACACAACAACCTCAGTTCCTTCGTTTCATTTCTTACTCTGTTGGGCTATAGGGGATTAGAAAGAATTCAGCTCAATTCAGTAAAAAACAACAACACTGTAAATTCACTGTAAAGTAAAGGCAGATATAGTAAATGTCTACAAACTGGTCAGAGAAGGCTTAAATCGCCCTGAATTCAAGCTCCTCAGAAGCAGAACAAGTTTTGAATGAAATTACTTTCTCTGCTTGATCCAGCAAGATAAACTTCAGAGCTCTGTAATACTCTGCAATCCTTGCAGTTCATAGGAACATGGTACTTAAGTCATTTCAGAATGAGAAACAAAGAGCGAACCTGTTTTGTGTTCGTTCGGAGACCCAAAGTTTCAGTAACTGATCCTAAGCCACACAGAAGCCTTCGAGAATCAGATACAGAGACCGGATCCTTCCCTTCCATACCCTCTTTGTTGTACCACCATCGTTCCCATACAGTCATCACTCACTCTGGAAGTCCTGCAGTTTAAAGCTTTTCCTGCTGTTTATGTTCAGATTTTAATGTATCTCCCTGAGCAGTACTCTCATCATCTCCACATGTGGGCCTCCATGTTGCAAGCCTCACAACTCTCCAACCTAATGCACTCAGTAGCTGGTAGTGGCAGCTCCTGAAGCTGACCACAAATGAAGTGTCCAGGACCTGCAGAGAATGACAGGCTTTGTCCTGAATGGACCAGAAATGCCTGCATTGCAATGATGCTGTCCTGCAGAGAGAGCGCTTGGGCTCTTCCCACTGAGTACCTTCCCAAATGTCTGCTTCCATCAGTTCAGTACATATCCTTAGCCAGCCTCTACTAAGTCAAACTGATACAGTCTAGCTCCAGAACAGTTGCTAGGAAGGAGATGACTTCATTTCTGTCAATAAAACCAGCTCCCATCCATATTTTCTTGACAGAAAATGAGATGGAGCTTTGAAGTACTTTTTACTGACATTTCAGTGGCAGTACATAAAAGGGACAACTCTGGATGCAATCCGATCAGGAAAAAGACAGCTTATGCTGCTATGCCTTACTCTTCTTCTATAAGAATAAGTTGTACAAGTAGATGCAAGTGCTAGAGAAAGAATATCTCTATAGGAAGCAATATTAATAACAATCCTAAATGCTAAGAACTCTTCGGAACTGATGTGGTTATTCTTGCAAAAAATAAAATCCTATCCATCAACACAACAGTTTTAATATCTTTAAGGGCAACTGCTTATTTGCATTTCTATCTTCCATGACAATCTTTCACTTTAAATAAATAAACCTATTAAATAAATAAACCTCTGGCCCATAATTATGGTGCAGTTAGACAAGATCACAGTCTGATCCTTGTTGCTACATAGTTTTGGTGCTCGCTGTCCAAAGTAACTTTCCTGTTCCATCAGAATACTAGGAAAAAATGATTTCATGTGTAAGGTGAACCAAGGCCACCTCACAGGCACACCATGCTTCAGCAGTGAACTGATCCTGCACAGAAATTTCCCAATCCAAAGAAGCAACAGACAAAGTGTTAAAAATGTCACATAAAATGATGGCAAGATTCATAGGACGCCTGCCAAACAAAAGACTTTCAAGATCAGGTCTTCCTGACAGAAATACTTGCAGGCTTTTACATACAAATCCCATTTAGCTGTCAGGGCTCTGAGCTACTGTCACCATCTTGTATTCCAAAAGAACTTTGTGAGATTTACCTTTATACAAAATCCATATTCTGCAGGTGCATTGTACAACTTCTTGCCTGCTATCAATGAGAAGATATTGCTGTCTTCTAGGTCAGCCAACAATTGCAAATGTCTTGGCTCCTGCAGAAGTAATGTGTTTTAGAACATGTAAGAATAAGCTTCTGGAACACCTTGCTGCAAGCACTGCAATCTCAAAAGACCAACATCCAACAGAGGGCAGTATGTGAACACTCTGCTCCTCTGAGACAGCCTGAAGTGGACACTGCATGTTGCAATTACCAGCCTACTAGCCTAAGGCGCTTTGTAGAGGAAGTTGACAAAATACTTATTCAAATGCACTACACTGAAAATGGCATAGCCTGTTTCATTGCTTCTGGAAACTCTGAAAATGAGATAATGCAAAATATTTTTTGAAGTATCATTTAAAATAAATTCATCAACAACATGTTTGAAGAGTAGGATTTTTCTTGCTAACCTCGTTAAGGTGACTTCACCAACCACAATTCTGTTGTCTCGCTAGGTTGGTTTCATTATATAACAAGGTTACAAAGCCACTGTCATAAACTGAGAGCCCAAGACTTGTTTTCATTTGATCATGGTTTGCTTATCCTTTTCTATGCAATAAAAAGGGAAACACTTTGTGCAGACATTTAAAAAAAAAAAAAAAAAAAAACAGAAAAAAAAATCCACTGTAAAAGAAGAAAATCCTTTCACATGCTAGTAGTATGCAACTTCTTTTTTAATCTTACCTTTGAAGTTCCTTTTGTAGAACAATAAAGTCCTGATCTTCTCAAACACACATACAATTTCTTCCACGATTTCCTACCCAGCTCTTTCACATGCAAGAAACCTTGTATTTCAGGACAGCTACTGGAGTTTAGAAAGTTCTGTTGGAGAGGAAAACATAAGTGATAACTATCCTACACATTTATCATAAAATTGACATCTTTCTTTGCAGAAAAGACAGGCAAATTGCAAGGCACTTCACTGACTTCAGGCATAGTTTCACTACATGCTTAAACTGACCTACGTGTTTAAACTGATTTACAGCCAAAATGGACATTCCTTCTCCTCCCATCACATCTACCTAGCTAACTTTCTGTCATCTCCTCTGTGCCATGACTAGCAGCCTTAGTGATGCAAAGCCCGATGAACTACTGTTCAAACCCTCCCCAACCCAGAATAGTTAATGTCCTGACAGATCAATGAAATGTGCCGAGACATACAGTCTCCACACAGTTTCAACCGGAGGTAATCCGGCTGCACAGCCAGGGGCACAGAACTGCAACTATCAGTGGCAGCTACAGTTGGACTGGTTTGAATGCAGATGTGAAGCAGAAGCCTTAATTAGAGTGTTTCTGAAGCAGAATCTCAGTATTTATTATACAGCAGGTTTCTCTACAATGCTGTAAAAGCAATCAATTCAAGTTCATGTACTGACATTTTCCTGTTTTCTGTGTGAATACTTAAACCTCTGAAAGACTAAATCCTTCTCTGTATCCTCATTCTACTTGTGCTTGACCCGAAAGGACACAAAGAAAGCTTATTCCTTATTTAAAGAAAATAATGTCTCATCCATATGACTCAGCCAACCAGTCTAACATGGAAACGTTGGCCAAAATCTGCAACTTTATCCAAAGTTTTAGAGTGGGAACAGCCTATTGCAGGATTTCCCATACCAAAGTCCTATACATCATACATGCATCTGTCCCAGGACAAGAGGTATGACAGGCCTCGGGGGTTGGACTCGATCACTTCCGGAGGCCCTTTCCAACCCCTGCAATTCTGTGATTCTGTGACAACAGAGTATATAACTCAAATGGAAACTCAGAGCAGTAAAATAAATGTCAGCAATGATACTACACCTCCAGATCCAGAAGCATTTAAGTTAAGTTCTTGGCATAATTAGAGGGACCACATATGGAATCATTTGATTTGCCGTATGTCAGAGGAAGGAAGTATTAACTATGGTTAGCCAGTTGATGGATTGTTCCTTTACTACAGTGGGATAGATTTTTAAATGACAGAGAGCTTGGTAAGTAATTTAAATGCCAAACTCTTAATAAATTCATGTAATAGGAAGAAAAAATTCATAAAACCCGTTGGTCGAGATGCCTCTGGAATGTTGTATTTTGTTGTTATTTGGTAGGCAACGGTGGGCAAAACTCACAGAAAACAAACCAAAAACCACTGCCCTTTGTTAGAATTTCTAGATGTATTAAAATGTACTCATTTTTCATTCCCCTCCCCAACATCTTATCTAACAGACTAGAAAAGAATAGTCAAATGTATTGCTATTTGTACTATGAATCTACTTCTCAGCTTTGAAAATTAGAGACCAAAGGAAGGTAATATTCTCTCCAAAGGCAAGTAAACTATAGTCCAGGTAGATAAAACTAAAAGTAACCTAAGATGCAAGATTTTTGTATATCTGAGCAAGACTGACATCAGAGAAAACAGATCCCACCATTATTAATGCACGCTTAATGACTATTAGATTGCAGGAAGTTTACCTTCAACAAATTACAGTGGTCACCAAAATTATGAAAAAATAGCTGTATGTTTTTAAAAAAACAAAGGGATGTTTAATATAAATGCCTGAAGTAAGACTGATTTTTACAGTTATACAACAAACTAAAGAGAATGTATCCATGCTCTCTGCCCAACTCTCTTGCACTGTCCATCCCCATGAGTCAACGCTTTTCCAGGACTGCACCTCACTGAACCTTCCCAGAAGCAAACTCTATGATTTCACAATGTTGTACAGTTTTCCTTTGCCTAAGAAGCTGCACTAGGCTCCAAAGTTTTTCCCCTTCAAAAATTTCTTGCTCTTTTAGTCAGTCCTTCTTCTCACCCTAACAAGCAAACTTGATTCCACACTTAACGCTGCTAGATAAAGAGTCCATGGTGTATGCACTTCTATTTCTAGCAGTTTGGGTTCCTGATTACCACAAGATAAAGCAATGGAAGGAGTGCTTGCACATTCACAGTGCTTTCTCTCTGTCTGGCCCACGTCCCCGCAGATTACCCAGACTGAGTAAGTAGGCCATGAAGTACTTGCGTGGCGACATGAAGGAGAAGTTCCTGCTCTAGAAGTATTTAGCGCGCCATGAAAAGCAAGGTCCTAATTAGAGAAGTACGAGTGCAAAGTTGACCCAAGGACATTTGACTTTGTAGCACGTGACTTTCATTTTTAATTACAGGAACTGTCCTGTTGTTTCCCAGCTCAAAATGCATGCTAATGCATTAAGCTCTTTTTGGTGAAAATGGAACCAGTATTTAATAGATTTTAAAGGGGTTGGAGGTCAAAATGAGCAAACTAGTTCAAAAGTGAGTGGAAAATTAAATTTTACCAAGTAGTCAATGTGAATTTGCACATGTGCAAAATGACAGAAATCAGTTATTTGTAATTTGTACTTTCTTCACATACTTGAGCCTTCTGCTTTATAATTCTCCCATCTTATTCATGGTACATCTTATTCAAGTCTTCCAGGCACCACTGTCTTACACGATGAATATGGTATTATTTAACAATGTGTTTTAATTTGGCCTCAACACACCTGTGAGATACATGTCTCCTATTTGAGAAAATGACTTACGGTGAAAAATATTTGACTACAGAGTTTAGGATGGCGTGCTTAAATGTGAGGTTTAAGTGAAGGAGCTACAGGCCAGGGTGGTAGCCCTTCAGCACTGTCCTCAGAGATTAACTGACTGCACCACAGCTCCTTTGTGAGCAAGCAAGAAACTGTACGGTGACATCAGAACTCCAGTAAAAACTCAAGGTACATACGAGTCACTGCCACACAGATTACAGAGCTCTACCAACACACATGCACAGGGTACACACACTTGTAATTTGGGTTGGGAAGCTTTATGTGGGATAACTTTGCAAATAATACACCTAGTTTTCTGTAACTATCTGCACTTACTTTGGGTACTTTAAAAAATTCTTGGTGTGTTAGGATTAGGAACCCAAAGCATAACCTAGGACTTCTATCTGAACTATCGACAGAAGTCAGCAAGGAGGGCAGCAGCTACTAGCACAAAAACACTAGAAAAGGAGAGAAAGTAAGTCCTTTTGTGACAGTAATACACAGAGGTGGCTGCCACTGGGTACCCACAGAGCATTTACCTGAGAAAGCTCAATAAGCATGGAACAAATACATATGAATACAGCTACAAATACTTTGCGTTTGTAACCTCAAAGCCAATGAGTTAGTTCTTTGTCAGGTTCAACATTAATAGTACACGCTAACTAACCAGTCTTTCCCCACACAGCCATTTCTAGACCTTTGAATTCTCCCTCCCCTTTCCCTCAACCTCTCCCCTACGGTTCCAAAACCTTGTGCACACATATAACTTACAGTACCTGCAAAAGTTGTGACTGTGGAATACTGCCATTTGTTTGTTGGCACCAGGCAACCATTTGCTCTGGAAAGAAATTCTAGACACAAGAAGAGAAAACAAATTTAAGTCACATTATGTTTGAAAATATACTATATAGAATCAGGGAAATTTTGTTCCCGTCATAATTTTGTCAAACTATCATTCTTAAATCAACTTGGAGATCTCTTTTCACACAAAATAGCACTAGGGCTTTCAAGTGACATTCTTTCCTCCCTTCTGGTCACCAAAGCTGTAGTCATGTGGCCATGCAGACAGAATTTGGATTTTTAAACATCAGGTATACAGTATTTCCTAAGTTCATTTTCTCAATGCTTTCTCTGCTCCTAAGGGCTTTTTGGTTCTCTAAAGGCCTCTGCTTTCTAGGAAGGGACAGGAAAAGTGGTCCTGCGGGTTGGGTACCCAGCAGCTCTTCTTTATTGCACATTTTGCCACTGAATTCCTGTGTTTACCTCCCTGTCCAGGAAGGCTATCTGGTGAACAAACTCACTGTAACACCACTTGCCACATGGAAGACGCAGAGCAGGAGAAATAAAAGGATTTCTCTAACTTGTAGAGCCAAACAGGATAAAAATGCATTACAAGAAATCTCATGTGGGAATGCTGCAGAATCTCCATTAAGTACTTTTACATTTGATAGTACACTCCTTTTATCCAAAATACAGTTCTTCAGCGTTGCATCTGCCTGAACCTAAAACCTGCTCAGTTCTGTCAGAACACTCCACATGAATTGCCATTCACAGGTTTTAAGTATGAGAAAAGGCGTATGTGTTACTGTTGATGCTTTCAGTTGGTTGTTCAACAGTGAGTTTATACTCAGGACTTCAAACTTTTCAATCCATCTTCTGTTAAACCTGCCCCTATATCTATTTGTATTTCAAGATGATGTAACACAGCCCAATACTTTTTCTTGTAACGACCAGTCAGCTGTGAGTTCTAGGAAGTGAAATACTAAAAACTTAAAAAGGACATGTACAATAATTCTGACTGATGTCACATTCCCTGCCTCACATGCTACATTTGAATAATGTCAAAGTAAGCATCTATCCTCTTCTCCCCCATCCAGTCATCCCAAAGCAAATATTGCCTAACATAAAAAAAAAGTTGCTTCTGCAGACATTTTAATTGTCAGGCCTTCTTTACAATATCTCGTTCATGCTGAATCTTTACATCACAAAAGTCAAACAGCTCCTTGCTAAACAGATGACTTGATTTACATTTTTTTTTCCTCCCGTTCTCCTTTTCCTTTACCATGTTTAAAAATGCTCATGTAAATCAGTACAATTCCATTAAATCAGTCTTGAAATATTTCAACATTATTTCAAGCATGAAGACACGCAGAAATGCCTGAAATAAAACAATGACTGCAACAAGACTGAATAACAACAAAAATGTTCTAGTTGAAAATATTACCACTCTTCAGGCAATATATATTTCAGTCTTTAAGGCACAAAGAGAAGCACTGAAGAGAAATCACTCTTCTGCCAGGTAGGTTGCACAATGAATTACGAAAGCTAACATTTACCAGCTTCTTTGAGAAGAAACAGTGCCATATGGCAATAGCTAATGCAATGGATAGGAAGCGTTTGCATTCTTAAACCAAAAGAATGATTTATTCTCAGACTGCAAGAGTCTGGGACTGAATGCCAAGCGTTCTGCGTCTTACTCCCCTACTCTGTTATTAATTAAAGCATACCACATTAAACTATGTGCTAGCTCTTACGATACCAAACATTCTGTAAAACACTCAGGTGTTCATTGGTTATCAGATGGGAAGTTCAACAGAAGTGCAAAATTACAAACATTTTGCGTGCAGGAAGGTTTCAAGCAGTAAATCAAAGCATGAGTTACAAAGCAAGAACTAACAAATGACAAATGTGTGTGGAGGAATATATGTGAGGATGCAGCAGTTGTGCCTGCCTGTCCATGAGAAAGGAAATTAATTTCTCACCTGTAACAACTTCTGCAATGAGTTTTCATGTGACCTCAGGTATCTTTTTGCTTCTGGCACCAGAAATGCCAGACTGACACAAACTCTGTTCTAATCTAAACCTTCTTTAGATTGGTCTCCTTTCAACTGTTTAGATGGGTTGTACCAACTGACGTAGGTTCATGTCACTTGCCTGTTCCCACTTAATTGTTCAGATAAAATCTGAAAAGCAATTCCCAAATAAGCAACTACGCTGCAAACAGTTGAAAATTACATCATTCTGAGGGCATGATTAGAGTAGTGTTACATACAGTTATGATACTGCACTTACTTTTCTAACATAGAAAACATGAGGGCATGGAGAGGGTGAGTTTCTATGAGTAGCAAAGGCAGAGCACACTAATAAAGCACAGCCATACGGGAGACAATTTTCAACGTATATAATGAAAAATTGTAAATTCCTTGTACATAACAAGGGGTTACAAAGAGATTTTTTTAGTACTACTCTCAGAAATTAAAAATTTAATACTGTATACCATTTGATCAACTTGCATCAAATCAAGTAACTTTGGGAAAGAATGAGAAAACTGCACTTTTGCTTGTTTTTCTCGAATCAATAAAGATTTTTCTGTGTTGGTCACTCTCCAACACGGCAATGGCCATTTTTAAACAAGTATATTTGGGAACATGAAAAAACAGTTGAGGCTTTTAGGCTGGCAATGGAGTGCAAGGAATATAAACATCGATTACAACTTCTTTGGAAAGATTTGTTTGGTTTTGTTGTGCTTTTTTCTTTCTTTTAATAGGTCATTTCAGACCTAGCAGTGCCCATCCCTGTTACTGCAACCCATCCTCCTCTATGGTGCAAACAATGAAGTAGAAAGACTCACCATGGGATTTTTGAAAAATTCATATTTTGCGTAATTCTTCCTGAACAAAAATTTACTTTCACTTCCCATTGTGGACTCAACTTGAACTATGAGCTCATGATCTTCCAAGCATCTCTCTGTGGAAAAAGAACATAATGTTAACACACAACCAACTAGAAGAAGCAGCAAAATCAACTTCCAGAGAATATTAGTAAAAGCAACTTAGCATAATTTCGTTACCTTTATTGAAGTTAACAAAGCATTTTATAGCTTTCAAATCATACTGTCATGAGGCTTTAAAGGAGCCAGGGCTTAAGTATTACAAAGTTTAATGTTACATGGCAGAGTTTGTTAAAAATATCCTATACTGAGGCTACACAAGAATGGGCTCCTGAGAAAAGAAGGAACAAGATTTTTTTGTGTGTCTCACTGCCCATCAGTAGCTTAAATAATACACACCAATCTCTTCCTCGGTGTTTTCTATTTGCTGTGGAACTGGAAACGTGGAAAGATTTAAGGGGAAAAAAATTGTGAAAAGGCCACTGTTAAGTCTTGAACTATCGTGGAAAATACAGTGCCTTCTTTGACTACGCTCTATAAAAATAGTTCATTTCAAGGTGAACTTCAGGCCTGCATTGTAGATGCTAGACAATGGGGTTTATTATGAAAAAGGTCACAGGATCCACTTTACAAGAATACTGACAGAGACAAATGTTTTGTACACATGACAGGGCAATTTTCTGCTCTACATTTGGTTACAAGGTAACTCCCCATAACCACTACTTCTTTGGTCAAAAGAATGACACATCAAAGCATGATCAGATAGCTTAACAAATCCAATTCACTGAAAGCAGTAACTCAAAAGAAGGCAGCGGGCCTAAGTGTACACTACTTAATGAAATCATTATCTTGGCAAATCTTCAAAAGTTTCTAAGAAAATATGTAATGTTCTTCAAAAGTCTCGTAGCCAGTACTTTCCTCTCGTATGTAATAGGGAATAAGAAGTGAGGTCAAACAAAAAATGACTTTCACATAGCTCTATCCAAATCACATGACTGGCTGACCAAAAAAGTTTGGATAGCCCCTTCCCCACTTCATATTTCTGCATCCCTGCATTTTCACAATTAGAAATGCCAGGCAGCCACCCAGGTTCTCTGGGGGAATATTCTGGATATAAAACAACTGGTATCTCAAAAAGCAGCACGTTCTTGAATGTCACTTGAATGATCTGACTTGGCATAATAACGTTAAGTTCTTTGAAAATTTAACTCCTCTGAATGATCCCATTGTCTTTCACCTGCACTTAGACTGTCAGTCATCACCATCTCATTGATGAATTCAGAATTTGCCACGCTTTTGCGATGTCCAGCCTTGCTACAGATTGCATTTCAAGGAGTTAACACTGAAAAATTTCCACATTTGATGGTTTTTACATTAAGAGCTGCTTCCTAACGCATTAGCTGTAACAGTACTTTTAGGGATAGTTTTTTGACTAATATACACTGGAATACTACCACTGATATAACTTAATGACATTTTATACTATCTGAGTCCCTCATCACCTAAATCCCTCCACATTATCCAGGGGCTTCACAGGTGAAGTTTCAAATATTGCCACTAATTTATTGCTATTGTAATGGCTTTAGGAAACTGCTTAGGTCAGATCTCCTCTCTTCATGCCATGAGGAAAATGGTGGGATTTTGAAGGTGGAGGGTCTTTCTGTTGTTCTTTTTTTTTTTTTTTTCTCCTCCAAAAATTCACTAAGTTATATTGATAGTAATCTCCATCACTGTATGAACCCTGAAAGACATGTTCTACTGCTGGATGCTTCTGTTACCTCACAAAGTTGTGATCTTTGCTTTCCTAACTCACTGCAGCCTTGCTTAAAGGCAGGGACAAACCATGTCTTCTTTCTTCTGCAGTACAGAAGAACAGTTGTCCGTTCGGCATTCTGATTGTTAGTTTGCATAACTACAAGCAGTGATTGTGCATTAGATGCTTCATATAACTGACACAGAGGTATATCTTCCCCAAATCAAGTTCCTTCTGACCTCTTGTGTTGATATTTCTGTTTATTTAATGCTGACATTTTCATTTTGATGGTGTGAAAGCCATCCTGAAGAAAAGGTGCAGCAGTTCGTAGCCCAAGTGTGTAAAAGAAAGCTAGTCTTGGTTGGTTTGCTACTATTCCATTATGGCTGAACACTTGGAAAGTCCTGGGCAATTTGTACTTGGTTAGTGCAAGTGGTATGGAATGCCACTTGACATGCCAGCAACTAAACTTTAGCCCTGCTTTGAGCTTTCTTCTACAAAACCAGAAGCACAGATGTCAGCCTGTTAAGTTTAATAGGTCAGTTTGTCTTCAAGTGTCATTGCAGCAAAAGTGACCAGAAATCTCTCTTTGTTTATCAGGTAGGATCAACTCAGTCTCCTCTACACAGGTGCTGGAGGGACAGAACATACTTCTTTTTTCCTCCAAACTGCCCTGTATTACCAACTAAACATATACAGAAGTGTGGAACTGACACAAGGTGGGAAAATTAGTCAGATTCCATACTGAACAACACACAGGCATGTCCCATAATTAGTGTGAAATGGCCCACCCTGTGTTTGTATTTTAGCAAGCAGTGTGGGTTACACTTTTAATTTGTTCACATTAAGGCAAATCAAATTCAATACACGTGTAAACAAAAAATATATACATGAAACTCTGCATTATTGCTTCTATTAATTTCTAACACAAATATTTCATCTTCTTCCTAAATTAATGATAGTTAACAATGGAGCAGCACTAGGAGAACAGCACATTTTAAGATGAGGTTAGATTTATTTCCAAATACAAATGAAATAACATGATCAAGTTTCACACTGCTCACATCTCGACCACAAAGCATTTTAGATACTAGTGGCAAAGTGCAGCAGCAATCATTTACACACGTCAAATCTAAGCGAGTCTCATGATAGATTGCCACCATTGCCTCCAGTGAAAGCAAAAATAATCTGTGCTATCCAATAGCTGCTATTTGCAAGCATGCATGTTGTTTGGAAGACAATTGAGTATGCGTGGAAAGTAACCAGTTAGAGGAAGGCTCCTTAAAAACTGGGACCTAGAAGATCACCATAGTGATAACTACGCAGTAGCGTTGAAGATTTACTCTTGTCCTCAGTCTGCCCAGTGTTAAAAGATGAACTGGTTCTGCAAACAGAACTCTTTTGAAACCAATGTTAGGCAAGCCCAAGAAAAAAGATGTTAAATGAAAGGAATTTGCTTCTTCTGGTGGGCTTCTGGATTGCCACCTACAGCATCAAGTCAGCAAAGATATCTCAATACATCTTCTATAGAAACACAGGATTCTCTCTGCTCTGAAAACATTCTTCTTTCCACACTGCTAAGTTTCTATTGTTCATTGCTTCATACTTCTGCTACGTCAGATGTGCTACAAGCAATCTTAATTTTAGTGGGAAAAATATGGAACTTCGGGCAGCTACTGGTATCTTCACCTGAGGTGAGGGGAGTAGTACCTTAATCTCACAGTATTTGACATACATAGGGAGGCACTTAGGTCACCGAGAACCTGGAAGTATGCAGCCACATAGCAGAACTCAAAACTGCAACCACGAGAGGGTGAATGCCTAGAAGCTGGCATTAGAAGCTCATTGAGCGTGTCGCAATGAATGCTTTGGTCCCCAAAAGATGAATTTTTATCCCCTTCTCTGCCCACATCCCTTCAAACACTAAACATATAAAATCTGTATCATGTCTTTTTGACACTTGAAACGTTAGCCTTATGCCCTCAAACAATGCGCTGCTTTGCGTAGCCTTCAGCTATGGAGCCTGGGGACAAAGTCTGGTGGCTGTTGGCGTCATTGCCTACACCCCTACTTCTGTGGGACTGCCTTTGTGCTCTGCTGAGAGAGAGAGCCCCGAGACAGGCAGGCTCTAATGTATATAAATGCAGCTGATAAGTATCTTGCTCTTTTCCCATCATTGTTAATTACCAAGTTATTTGTGTGTAAACAGAAGCTTTTGATTTCCTAATCAGCCTCCTGCCCGTTTCATTCAGAGATGTCACACACCAGAGTTTGACAGCACAATTAGTCACCATGGAAGCTATTGTGATGTCACAAACACTGAATTGTGGCATCATTGAATGAATCTGGCAGGAGAAGGATGTTGGTTACAAAGGAGAAGGCTTCTGTTTACACAATACCTTGGTAATCAGCAATGATGGGAAAGGGAATATAGCAAAAGGGAGCCTGGTAGTTTAATGAGCATTGATAAAACTCAACATTTGTAAAGGCTGTTACAAGTGTGCATATGGCACATGAAGGAAAGGACATAAAGATTCTGTAATTTATACCTTAATTCTTCACCTCATCCTATGTCCTCAAAACTGAAAGTATACCACAGCCACATACAAACGCTTCCTATTAATTTTTTTCACAGATTTATATATTAGGAGAGATACTCAATTAAAATCCCTGAATAATCAGAATATCCTACGATTCCTCTTTTTTTTTCTTCTTTTTTTTTTCGAGTGCTATTCTGTGGAGAGTGATTCTGTGTTTAGCAATGCCAACGTAGGGCACTACGTTTCCGGCAAATTCTTTTTTATTCATAAGGATTCTGAATTGTGTTTTTAGAACTAAAGAACTCTATTAGCTACAGACAGCAGTCACAGTCCTAGTGCTGTTGACTGCAGCTTACAGTTTGTCTTCCTTTATTTTCTAGAAGAAGGCTCACCATTAAGCATATCGACTAATACTCCAAATGCTACACTTTTTTAAAGCGTTATCCTATGGCAGAATTACAGGCAGCACATCTGAGCGATATGCAGTTGCGTGCTGTGCATCAGAGCCACACAACTCACCAGAGCCACAAAATAACAGGAAAAGCAAAGACTGAATAACACAAGATCCTTTCGGGTACTGTAATTAAACTGCTTTGCGGTGTTATTTAACTCCCCACAGTTTTTCTTCTTGCTGCCTTCTTGGAACTGTAACCATGACACCTTAATTCCAGTCAGGTAAAGAATGCTGCCTGGGGAGCAGATGCCACCGCTGGTCCAGGGACTGCCCGTGTGCCCAGTGGTGCCGTCGCTTTTCCCTCCCCAGGCCAAGTTTGGCCGCCCCCTGCTCCCCCCCACCCCTGCTCCAGCTTTCATAAGCACTGCTGTGGGCATGTGAAACCGAGTGTGCTCGTCCAGGGCTCCGGCTGGTGATGAGCTGAGCTGAGCTGTTCACAGGACCAGCGCTCCATGGATCAGGCTTAATTTGCCTAAGCTGTTTATGTGCAATAGCTTCAGACACAGCAAGGTAGCAACAGAGCTCTAGTGTGAGGATTAGACGGTTACTGTTATTTTTTAAAATAAAAATATAAGATGGGAAACAAGAGAAAGGCTTAACACAACAAATTGCAATACACAAAAAGCACGTATGCGGCTTCAGCTAACGTCACAAATAAAAGCAGCAGAAAGGAAGCGATCCAGCTGAAAGCGCATTCACACGAACCACACGTCATGTCCCCAGGTAACCACGCCACCCCTTTAACCATTCCCTACCTAATCCTAGGTGAGGGTGATGCTCCACTAGAGTCCAGCTGTTATCATCCACACAATGACTTTTGTAAACCAGCAGCTGGCAGAGGTCCCTGGCTGTCATGTCTGCTAGAATCTCGACCACTTTGCTCGTTCCATCTTCACTAAAGACTTTTACATCCTGCAACATAAAGGGTACACTTACAGATCAGCAGCTCTGGAAAGAGGGAAACCGCACGGCCGCCGCCGGACGGAGTGAGTCCTCATCGTGCCTGGGCTTGGGGTGCGGCAGCAGGGGCACGTCGGGTGGGTGTGTGGCACTGAGTGGCACTGGGCAGCACTGGTGGTGAGGCCTTGGCCTCCTGCCCCTCCCCCAGTGCCTCCCTGCACCAGACAAAGATGAAGCAGCGTTAATAGGACCACATAGACAGGAACAAGCCGGCAGCAGGTTCTTTATCAGGCTGTGCGAGGAAAGCAAATGTGAAACAGAACGAAGGGAGTGAGCGCTCCTGCAGGGTACTGGGGTGCAGGAAGGTAGATGTGGTGGGCACCCGCTGTTCTCCCGTCGGTGCAGTTGGAGGCCTCCGGATGCTGGCGGAGCGGCAGGCCGGGACCCTGGGGATAAAATGGCTCGTGGAGCCCCACTAAGTTTGGGCCGCCGTGCCGGGGAAGTGCCACGCGCGGCTCAGCACAGGCAGTGCTCTCCCTTCCCGACTTCTCCATCCCGGATTCCGAGTACTTCGGAACCAAACCTGCCTGACCCACACATCCCAGATAATAAAAGAGAGAAAGAGCAAGTCAGGAACCTTCTCCCCACCTCCAGGATTACATGGATGCTCTCCTCTTGGCATTGTTCTGCTCAGACACGACACAGACACACTTGCTGTGGAATTATGTCCCCCACCAACCCGCAGCTTGACGCTGGAGAGGAACTCCCCGCTTCCAACGCCGCATTCTGGCCAGAGAAGACAAACCTAACAAAAACCCGGAGGGTAATCCGAGACGGAAAATCTTACCTCAGCAGCACGTAAGAGGCAGCAGTCGGAAGAACAAGATGGCATTTTAAACAGCGATCGCCTCTTGGCAGAGAGTTTGCTCTGCTGCCGGCCTCGGGGCCGGGCCGGGCCCTGCCCGCTCCGCACCTGTCGCCTCCCTGCCCGGGCTGCGGAGTGAAGCGGCCCCGCCGAGCTCCGCTCAAAGGGTTACACGCAACCTTTGCGGTAGTGAATCAAACCACACCGCGCAGACCAATCCTAGCCCTCCCTCCGACTGATGTAATCGTTTCCCACACACTATCAGACTTCCAAATTATTCCCGCCCCCCCCACCCCCCCCATACAACAACACCAAAAAACTTACAAAGGAAACCCACTTTCGCGCCCGCCGGCCTGCGGGCACCCCTCCGGCAGCCCGAAAAGTTCCAGGGAGGGGAAGCCCCACAGCCGCTGCAGCCCGGAGGGAGGAGTCAGCCCGGCCAGCAAAAAGTTGTCTTTAAAAAAGAGCGCTCTGATCGGGCCGGCAAACCGCAAACACAACAGCGAGCGAGACGGAAAGTTGGTGCTCGAGTTTGCTTTTGAGCGGGGAAAGAGGAGGCGATAATACCCATTTAATTCAATTTCTTTATTGACTACGTTCCCGTCGCAATCAGCTTTAAAGGAATGATGCAAGTGAAAAGAATTCCCTCCTGCTTTCTGCAGGGACACCAGTGGGTGCTGTCCCTCACAGGCAGCCCAAGCAGCTCCTCACTAGGCCTCGCTGGGCCTGGGGGAGTGAGGCCACACTCAGTGCCCGCTGCTGACCGGTTCCAGGGAGGAGGAAAGCTCTTCTATCAAGGGTGCCTCTCTCAGACCAGAGTAAGCTGTACAACCACCCTGCTCCTACGAATGGCAAGACTTGGAGGGGCATGGCCAATGGAAGAAACCTGTCACTGCCTTTCACACCCACTCAGGTTGTGCTTCCTCCTGCTCCTACCCGTCCCTCCTCGCCCTGCTTGCGGCCTGACATCAGCTCTGGGGGAAGCACAGTGGCATCTCACTGCACAGACACCAGCAGAGCTGTGTCAAAAACCCTACCACGCTTGTGGCCACGGCTGGTCACAGTGGTGCTCCGTCATGGTGCCTTTAAAGCCAAGGGACAAGCTGCATGCAGGAATTAAGAAGTTAACATCACTGACTATTAATAGTGCTGTGTTTGCCATCAAGGACAGCACAAGGCCGCGTATTGCCACTGACATCAGGGATATAAAAGACTCCATCAGCAGCAGATGGAACGGCCTGAGCTGAACCTTACAACAGAGGACAAGAGAGAGGAGCGAGGTGAAACCCCATCCCTCTGCAGAGGCGAGACCGCCAAGGTCCCAGAGAGGCTGATGCAAAGTGTAAGAGGATGCCTTGCCCTGCAGAGTGCTGTGGAGCACGACCTACAGCCACAGCAGAGGCACTGACTCACAGTAAGGATTCGGCTCAAAACTTCCTGACCCTTCCAGCAACGAAAGAGGCAGATAACAATATTTCACTAGCAGAGGGGTCTTGAAGTGAGTTGGCTCAATCCAACCCTCACACACTCCCTATCATCCCCCCCCCCGCTTGTTTTTTTTACCACTTAAAAACATGAAGGGTTCCCCATTCAAACTTCTTCCATCAGAAGTATTATTTCACGTGCAAAATTTACTTGGAACTTAGTATCTACAAAGAAAAATGAAGCAGAGCTCATTCTGAAAAAAAAGCACTGCAATAATGAAATCACTTAGCCTGCAGTGGGGTTCAGAAAGTTAGCCTGACACTTTCGCCCTGCATCCCTCAGAGAAATGCAGTGAGATGCAACAGCACTGCCTGCAACAGTGATTTACAAAAGGCCCCAATTACGTCAGCAGCACAAGGCACCTTCTATTCAAAATTAAGGTTAAGAATGCTAAGCCAACCAGAGCACTATATTGGCTGAACATTCAGTGCTTTACAGCGCAGAGGAGCAGATAACAGACTGCACCATTGTTCTGAGAGGAATTCTTCCCTCCAGCTTTCTTTTCTTTTTTTTTTTTTTAAAGACAAAGACTTAAAAATTAAAAATTTAAAAGAACATTAATATTCACCACTTCGCTAGTTCCATATAATGGGTTGTGTATCAGGAGTGCCCTCATGGTTATTTCATCTCCCAGCCTCAGCTCCTCAACCCCGTAGTACCAAGCGGAGCATTTTGCGTGCATCAAGTAATGCAAACAGCACTAGGAGAGAGGACAAAGAAGTAAACCCAGTTGTGTCACGATCACATTACTTTCCTCCTCCTTCTCCACTTTTATATTTGTGCTATTTTCTTTCCTTTTTGTGCAAAAGAAAACTTAAAAGCGTATACAATTATAAAAACAAAACAAAACAAAACAAAAAAACAAAAAACCCTCAGGCTTTGAAGAGAAACTATGCTGACAATCTTTGGAGCAAATGGATCAGCTTTTGTATTGTACAGTCTGAAACAGATTACAGTGCAATTGATGCCAGTGCCAACCAACCTCTGCTGTCCTGGGCTCTGACTCTCAGCTGACTCTAAGGAGAGAGCACTGACGATGAGAGACCATCTGACGGCAACTTAGCAGAGAAAAGGCTTCTGTATGTTAGTTCTTCACAAGTTTTCCTTTGTAACAGCCAAACATCACAGGAAGCCATTAAAATAAACTGAAGAGTCATTTCAGCTTTCCGTTGTACCAAAAGCCACACAAACTCAACATCATTGCAGCAAGTTTCGATATTCTTCCTCAAATTTCACTTGTTTGTTCAGACTTGAGAAGCATACCACCAACGATATTAATAAAAAAGAAAAGTGAACTGAAATGCATGTATCTTGTACAAGCAGAAAGAGTGACTTACTCCTGATGGCACTCATGTCACAGGCGGGTACACCAAGATTGCACCGTTTCGATGTGGTCATTTTTCTGAGAGCTCTCTGCATTCACAGGCTTACAAGAGTAGAATCAAAGTTGCTGGAAGTGCAGGGAAACTTTTGGTCAACCCAAAGCTGCTGAAGACTGCAGCTTTGCACGCACGTTACCCTTGAACTGCTAATTGCCTAGCTCAATTGTAACAGAAAGGTAGTCGGGGCTTGCTTTCTGGAGCTGTAACCTTCGGTGAAGAAAAGCCCCTAAGCACGCTCTGCGCACACCTGCAAAGCAAGCAGCTCAACCAGTCCCAGCCCTGGAGTATCACCCAGTCCCCCCCCTCAGTGCCCAGCAGCACTGAGGCAGCTTTGTGAAGTGACGGAATTTCAAGCGCTGCAATGAAATAAATATATAGGTCAACCTTGTGGCTCTTCTTGCCTCCTTTGTTGCACAGCTCCTGCGGGAAAGAAAGCCCTTCAAACAAACTGCAGCAGTGATAGCAATAATTTGCAGATAGGACCACTTGTATACAAGTCATTAGACAGCACTTATTAAAAAAAAAAAAAAAAAAGTGAGTTATTTGATCACTGCTTTTTTGCTCTCCGCATACAAACATAAAACCCTAGGAAATGCTGAGGTTAAGGTTCTCATAGCAACATTAACTCTCTCATCTGGCATATACTATATTTAGGTACACATTTAGCAGCCTATGAACAACAAAGGAGAACAATTGTTGTAAGATCAAGATCTTACTCTTTGACTTTCATTTCCAGAGTAGCAATCAAAAGCAAAGGGAAAAAAAAAAAAGACTTGTCAATGTTATAAAACCCCTGTTCCGTCCCTCTTTGCTGGGGTATCAAATTTTATATCCATTTCCAAGAGCCAAAAGAACAACTTGACATGAAGGTGAATTGTCACATGATCAGCAGTCATCAAACACTGATATTAAAGCCATCAAATTTCTGAGGGTCATGGCAGCCAGACAGGTTTTGGGAACCACAGCAAGATGGGCAGAGAAGGACATGGCGGGATTAACACTCCATTCGAGTAAGAATCTAAATTTGTATGCCAGCGCTTCAGAACTGCTCATGTACAAACACTCCGGCCCAGATTCACCCCAGGTAATTTTAGAGAGTTAAATTCCTCTTCAAGCTCGGGGACAGAGACAGGGTAACTTAAGAGCTAAAGCACATGATAAAGGCATTTGTCTCTGCTCACCACAGAGAGAAACCAGGCTCCTATCTTGGGACCTCAGTTGGATGCCTTAAGCTATACGGGCTGGATTCAGGCCTTGGTGACTAATCAAGCAAACACGTCTCCCTACACGACTGGCATCACTACAGACTGCAATTGTTGACATTTGAGCTTAAAAAAAAATTATCCGGTGTGTGATGTTGCATATACACCAGGCACATTTAAAAGAACTCACAGGATGAGAACATTTGGTGTCCGATTAAAGTTTAAAACCAGAACACAGTGAAAACAAACCAAAGCTTTCTCCTCATTCAAAACCACGTGTGAAAATGGCCATTTCTTACAGACACACCTGACAAAACCTATTCTTACAGTTTCCATCTTCTCAAAACTTCAGGTTCTAATGCCCCCTGTATAAGCCTAGGCTTGCACCGTAATTGTGCCAAGAGCTTCAAAAATCTCAGCTGTTTACGTGCAAAGGTGTGAACTGCGCCATGTGCTTTAAAGAAGAAAATGCACCGTGCACATTTTCACGACATACGCACTGCCTGTGCAACAAAAGATTTATTCCAGCATGTACTCAACATATTTGAAGGCTGAAGGTTTGGAAACTGCAAGTTGCTACCCTGTAATTTCCATATTTTACAAATAAATAGCAGAACGCGGATTTAAGTGCTACATGCCTACATACAGACAACACACTGATTTTCTGTCAGTATCTTCTAAAGCTATTTCTCTCTTTCCCACTTTGGTTTAATGCTCACACGCTCAGTTAAGTCATTTGACCTATTTGACATTTTTCTGTCTTCCCACTCGATTCCTCCTTTGCCTCTGGTAATTTACAGGTAAAAGAAAGGAGAAAGACTAATTTTCAATCCTTGCAACAGAATAACAATAGGCCCTTATGAATTTTGCTGAAGCTTCTGGGTATCTGCAGGATACTGGAGGTGAGAAAACCGAGGAAAGAATTCAGACAGGCTTTGAAAAAGTTACCGGCTGTAGAGGGGGGAAGGCACCCCATCCACCAACTCACCCAGTCCTGATTTGAGGCCCAGACTGGTGGTCACAGCACCAACACACTGCACTTTCCTCTTTGCCTGTGCCCTCCCCCACCCAGCACTTACCATTACTTCTGATCATCAGCCTGCAAATGAGTTCTCTTCGCCCTGCACTACTCCTCCCAACTGCAATTGCTTTTCATGCAAAAATGCTTTCTAGTTTCTAGATCCTTTATGTAAGTAAAAAAGATAGTTATACTGTTACACTCCTTTGATTATGTAATGAAGATATTAAGTGGTGTTGCTGGCATTAACCTTTATCTGCTATATACTTCCCTGTGCAATTTATCCCTAGATAGTTTGCAATCTTCCTCAGCTGTGCTTACAGAATGCATTATTTATTGCCCGAGTTTGCTTCAAGAGAAAGGTTTAGTAAAAAAGTTCTTGCAAACGCAATTTAAGTCCCTAACAATTCTAGAAAGGGTAATATAAAAAAACACAATAATTTCTTGATTAAAATTCTTAAGTAACCAAGCTAGTTACCAAGTATTTAAAATTGTTTTGTCATTATAAATTACTCTTTAGAAAAGCAATTATTACCACATCTTCCTCGCTATACAGGCTTTTGACCACAAGAACCACATTAATTTGAAGCTTGGCAGGCAGCGTAACAAGGCTCCAGGGAGCAGCCTTCCATAGGATTCAGAAAAATGGTGCAGGCCCCGTCGGCTTGGACCGCTGCTTCCTTCCCAGTTGGACACTGCAGCAACAGCAGCTGAGGCCCTGGCCACGCTCTGAGCCAAAGAGCCACCTCAGTATAGTCTGGCAATGAACATTCAGCTTCTCACTACGACCTACTGCAGTCCAAGAACAACTTCCACATGGGCAGCCTGCAAAATCCCCTTTTCCTTTCAGGCTTGTCTGAGGAAAAAGGAGCAGGGAGCTTACAGAGCAGAGCACAGGAACAACATGAAGAGCTGTACATACAATCAGACTCAGCTCCAGTCCTCAATCTCCAGTCTCTTAAGGTTGGTAAAGAAACCAGAAGCCACTTTCTAAGATGCCTCTGGAAACCGAAGATGAGTATTAGAAAACACATTCATTTTTAGTGCACAGGAAGATCTTCAGGGTAGCTCCCTGTTACGTAGTATAGTAAGAACACTGTGGTAGACACAGTAGCAGAAATAAAACCCAATCCAACATCCACGGAGGATGCCAAATAAGCTATAATGAGAATGTCCGGACATGACAAAACAAATACATTATTTTAAGAACAAGTAGGCCTTGAACAACTGCAGTTCAATTTACATAGACTGGTAACAAAGAAATGTAAGCAAGTACCATATTTTTGAGACCCAGAAGATGTAGAGATGGTCAGAAACTACAAATGCAATACAGAAGAAGACGAAGGCCTCTTCCCTGTCCTGTATATCTCTGGACAGCCTGGTCTAGTGGTTGGTGACCCTGCACACAGCAGGGGGGTTGAAACTAGGTGATCTTTGTGGTCCTTTTCAACCCAGTCCATTCTATGATTCTGTGATTCCTCCCCTCCACTCCCACCCTTTCTACTCCCTCCTTCCAAGAAAAAAAAACAAAAAGCAGAGAAACAAAGGGCATCTCAGCCTGTTTCCTAGTACAGGCAGCTGTAGAGTTCCCAAGGTTTTTCTGCAGCTCTGGGGGCTAACAGAAACTAAAAAAATAATCAAGCCAAGTCCTAAGCTGAAGCCCCAGATCCTGAATCCAACAGTTCTTGCCAGAGTTAACAGTACCGGGATAAAGAAGAGTTTTCACAACAAGTACAGAGGTGTACTGAATTACAACAAGCAATTATCTGTCTTTCCAGGAGTCACTTTACTACTCTCCACATCCAAATGAAATGATGCTGGTGTCTCAGTTCAGGAAGCTACAACTCAGCTGCAAGGAGAGAGGGAGAGGCTGGAAACCAAAACAGAAATTGAAACTGTTTAAGTCTGTGAGCTTGAAAACATGAAGATGACAACAACTTAGGGCAGTGAAAAAGGTAACGCCAGCTAAAGGAAAAAAGGCAAGAACTGTAGAAAGACTCCTAGTGAAGGGTTGACAAAACCTCTGGGCACACAAGTAGCAATGACTACTTAACAGCGTTGACCTGAAGTACTATGTGACTATGACAGTCACGGGTAATGGCCCCTGCATGCTGAAAAAGCTAAGAGCTCCAGCGTACCTTGGAAACAGAAGTTTTCTGTGCATTGATAGCCTCAGCTGAAACCCACAATAGATTCTCCTAAGAGGGCTAAGTCTGTCCTGCTCAAACAAGAGCAGGGTGCTTTGCAATCAGCTCAGCTGGGGCAGCAGGCAAAGCACCACTGATGCCTGGCCATCAACTCCTTCCTCGCTGTCTTCCACACTACTGGCAACTTTGAGCTATGAGCACTGGCTGATTGTTGCTACCTTCAGCATTCAGGATGTTTTATAGGTTGGTTTGTCGCACACAATAATGCATCCTCCAAAGCTGCTCACATTCAGATGGTATTTTTGTGCAACTACGTATGCATCAATTGTGTGAGCAGAATGAACCCCTTACAGATAAGAGCCTGAGAAAGGTTGCGTCAATGGGAGAAGAGGGCTTATATCATCCTCTCCCCGGTAAACGTACAATTCTCATTTTCAACAATTGCTTTCATCGGACACTGCTCCATAAAACTGCTCACTCCACTGTTTAATTTGTAGTAAATTTAGACACTGGAGCAAAACAATAGCTTTCCACAAATTCAAGAATGATATATTGAAAGTTTCCAGGACTGATGTAAAATCTGGGGATATGTCATCATGACTAAACTCAAAATTTTCTCTTGAATGCAGCAAACCCCATGCAAATCTCACTTCCTTCCAACCCAACTGGAGGAAGAACAAACACAAGCATCTGAGAGATTGATTAATAAATGTCTAGCTGCCTTTTGTCAAAGCACCCAGTGCAGAGAGAGACGTCAGCAAGACACTCTGACATCTCCCCTTAGGCCGTCCCACTGCTGTACTGGCGGGACTGACTCACAGACAGTTCTGGGAGGCTTCATACCACTCATCTCCGTGCATCTGTCCCGAGGTCCCTCCGAAGGGCTCACTCCAGGCCCATCTATAGCCCCCTTCCTCCTAGTGGGAGCACTGCAAACAAAAAAAAAACAACAACAAAAAAACCCACACAAGCCAACCCTTTGCCGAGCTCCCAGGGACAAATTCCCTGCTGCCATGGTTACCACTCCAACTTGTCTGGTGGAACTAGAAATAAAAAACTTCCTTGAGAACAGAAGGCTATATAACGTTAGCTCTTCCTCCCTCCCCTCGCTCATCATTGTTAGCCACTAAATCAGCTACATCTGGCATATTTAATTTGGGCTAAATAAAATGTCACTAATTAAAAAGATGCCGAACAAGCAATACATGACATTATAGAAATGAAGAGCTCAGTATCTGAATACAGCCTATTAGGAACTGAAAAGATTCAGCTAGTTTTTACCAAAAGCTGCAAAGCAAAGGCAACTAAACGGCCCTCTGTGCAATCGTACTCATGGCAGCGTCCCCCAGCAACTTTCCCTTATCACCCAGGTGTACTGAGGTTTCCAAGCATGCCTTCCTGGAGCAACGGCAAAGCAGCTAGCTCATCACATATCGTAACAGTAGGCTGGAAGTCTGCAGCTTTCATTCTAACTTTTCAAAAAAAGATTACTTTGCTAAAGCTACAACGGCTAAGACCTTCGGCAGACCTGCACGTGAGCTGCATGAAAGCACCTATGGCCATGGAACAGACCCTGAGCAGCAGCAGCTTCCCCCTTCCTCTGAGAACAGATCTGCTAAGTGCTTTGGTCCAGATTCCCAGCATTTATACACCAGACCACTGGTTCCTCTCTGGTTTTGCTGGTCTTTGATTACACATTCAGTATCATTGCTCAATTTCATTCTCACTGATAGTCAAGTGAGACTCAAATATACAGCACAGAAATCCCTCACCAATACAGTAAACTTTAACAGAATTCTCGCAAGATGATTAAGTGGATCGCATTGATAATGCAGCCATACATGAGGCACTTGATGTGTGCTAAGTAAAAAGATTACTCTTTTCAGTGTAATCAGTATTCATAACTTGGTATTCATAAATGACGATAAAGGCCACTATTAAGTCACCATTCCAAACCCTAACATTAGGACATAACAGCAAGGTGATACATTTCAAAACCATCATATCTTTCACCCCTGCTTTTTGTTATAAAAGCCTAAGAACAATCACAGAATGACTCCTCCAGAGAAACCCAGAACAAGGTGCCCAGGCCCATACCCAGGGGACTTTTGGAGACCTCCAAAGAGGAGAATGCACAGCCTCTCTGGGTGAGCCCATGCTGGTGCTCAGTCACCTGCACAGCACAGAAGTGCAGCCTGGTGTTCAGAAGGAGTCCCGTGTTTCTCTTTGTGCTGAGTCATGCTGTAGTGGTTCAGAGTGGTACAGAAACACTTGAAAGTCCATTCATCAAAGGCCAATGAGTAACTATTTAAGTCTAAATACAAGGCAGCATGCTGAAACCAGTGTCACAATAAAAAAAAAAAAAAGCTTCCTGATATAGAACTAGATAACATAATGCTAAGAGATTTGATGCCAGATCTTGCATGAAAGAAAATGCCACTTCTTCATTCAACATCTGCCTCAGATTATTTTACATGGAAGCGGCTGCTGCTCTGAAGCTGTTAAAACACTCAGCTTCCAATTAAGCCATCTTATCTTTGAAGCTGATGGGAAATAAAGCTTTCTACTCCCTACAGACATCTCCTTAAAATTAGATAATCTGAGACAAATTCCAAATGCATTTATTCTGTGTTGTCCACTCAATTAAACATCTTGCGCAAATGCAATCAATGAGTCTTCTCTCTAATTGAAAAGCTTAACCAACAATTTTCATGAGACTTCCATTAAACATTTAAAATAATTAGCTGCATTAGAAAGACATTTATATTCAAATAGCTCACACGCCTAGTTTCTTTGTTTAGCATAGGCAAATGAATATGAAAAAGATCCCCAGAGAAAAATAACAAATATTGGGTGAATCTTTTCTTTAAGACAATAGACACTCCCTAGAAACCAATTCTGCATGGTATTAAATGGGAAATCTTAGAACAATGCCCATATTACAGTAACTGTAACTGATGGCAGAGAAACCAACCATTCGCAAGACTGAGACAACAGCAAGAGATTTTACTCTGTATTTTTATATTTTACAGATAATATAAGTCATTATGTTCAAGCCCTCTTTGTTCTTCCCCCTCCACAATCATTAAGAAGTGAAAAAAATCTGCAACGAAAAGCCATCAGTAACTTTATTTCCATCCTGACAGAAACAACAATTTTCAAAGCCTTTTGATGGCTTCACATTTTCATCATAGGTCCTCTTTACAAATTATGTTGAGAAAAATCTGGGTCATTGAAACCATCTTGAAATTACCTGTGTAGAAACTAAGAGCACTGATGACAAATTTATTTTGCCTTTCACAAGCTCATTTTCTTTTTTTTCCAGGTTGACTGGCAGAAGGTAGATCAACCTTTGGACATCTTTCCGATCCTGAAGTTTCTGAGTGAGTTAATTTCATTTCCATCCAACAAAAACCATTCTGAGCACATTGCATATGTAAGAGAAACTTTAAGGCAGTGAGGCTTAAATTGCCAAAGTACAACTTACATCAACATAGAAGATAAGTAAACATCCCAGTTTAGGATTCTTGACATTCTACATTTAGTATTCTTTTTCACTCAAAACTTTATTCTCTAAATAAATAAACATATACGAATGAAAGTAGCATTTTGCTTCTTTTTTTTTTTTTTTCTTTTCACAATAGGTTGTTTTTGATATGAACTTGAATACTTAACCAAATTCTGTTTTCTTTGGAGTGTACTGTTACTGTTGCTCTCCATTTATGTAAACTAGCAATTTTATTCTATAGACTTCAACTTAAAACATCTACCACTTCAGCTCAATCATCATGTTGATTTTTAATTACATAGCTGTACACATTTGACGACTATTTTATTTCAAAGCGTCCATTAAAACAGCTACTGTGCTAATTTCTAATTGTCAAACACAAATCTATCCTGACTTTAGCAAATAGATCAAATTCTGAATTATCACTGTTTGTTCACTCATTTGGAGACAATGTCATTTGTGGGAAAAACATCATTGCCTCTTCCAGCTTCAGAAAACTGTGTCTTTGAATGGTGGTTTAGCATAACAATACATCTTACTACTTGTACAGTGCAGAAAAATGAGATAGCATTTGCTTCTTCCACAGTTTTCCCACCCTACTGCACAAGGTTACACACTGCACAAAACAGAAATTTTGGCTAGCTGCAGAGCATTAACAAAAAATACTCTGTACTGAAGCTAATTTCTGTTCAACTGTTTCTTGCACTCCCATGAACAAAACAGACATTGGTCAGACACAAAGTGTAACTTATAAGCGGTTTCATAGGTTTCTTGCTAGATTTCTGCACTGTTTCTTTCAGTGCACTCAACCCCACAGAAAACAACCCAAGTTTCATTGCTTTACTTCCATCAGCGGAGGGTCTGTCAACATACACACTAATAATTTCACTCTCTGATACATAACAAAATAGCTAGTGCATGAATTTATGCAAGCTACTCTATGAAAACTGTGTTTAGAGACTAATTGGAAAAGTCTGTCCTCTTCTAGACGACTGTGACGTATTTACTCTCCCATATACAATGCCACGTTAAGCCTAATAGCTTGGTCTTCTCTGTAAAGACCATTATTTTCCATGCATACAGAACAGAGTAGATGAACGACCAGGGACCTAACTTTACTCTAGAATTCAGCATGGAAACCATCTTGAGAGGACAAATTCAGCTTACAGTATCATTCCAATGACTTTGACACTTCAATGTCAAGATAATTTATTTAGGGAATTTTCTCCTTCAAAAACCAAATTATGTTTGTTGCATTTGGTCCTGTACTCTAAACAAATGCTAAGGATAGCTTTCCCTGTCTCAAAAACTGCTGGAAAATAAGAGGTCATTTACTTTTTGAAATAGTGGCCAAATGCCTTAAAAATCCACTGTAGAAACTTCTGCTGTCAACTGTCCTGTAGGCTTACTGGCTCTCAAACACCTTTTCTCCCTGTTTCACAGATTCCTGTTTGTTCCTCTAACCCATTCTTTCACAGAATTGGGGTCACTATAAGGTATTGACTACTGAGGGCTATAAGTATTTGACCATAAAGGATCACATTTGTTTCCCAAATCATTTATACATAAGTCTATCTGTTGAAAAATGCTACTTCAGATGTCTGAATGTTACATACATGAGTTAAAATACCAACATAATGTGTGGAAGAGCACTGGCTTTAATTAGTCTATACAAAAGGAATCTAGTTATAAACTGGTCATTTTTCTGAGGTCTACAACAGATGACAAACAAAATTAGCCCTGCGGTTGGCAGCATCTCTCCTGTTACACAAATTCTGCTGTTTCTGCCACGTGGAGTAACTGATGAGGAGGCCAGTCAATAACGTGATCAGGCAACATAAATCTCCCACTTAGAAACAAAGCAAGACTTGCTCCTTATAAAAAAGTTCAGTAACTTAAGGGAAGGAAAGAAGGTGTTACATCACAGGTCACTGCCTAGTTGAAGATTCTTTTTTTGCACTCCATTCAATCTGCAAAGGTGGTATCCACTTCAGTTGTCACTATCTACCTCAACCTAAGCACACAGTCGTCACTTATCACTTAGGTTCTATGGTCAATGGAGAGAGAAAAAGGCCCTTCATTACAATTTATCTTCTACAGTTTTGCTACCATAAAATGTCATGAATATTCTTGAAAGATACTCTTCTATATCAACTAGTAGGAGACACCCAGACAAGCAACTCAGGTTACCAACTTAATCACAGAAATAAATCCCACCAAAAGACTATTCTATTTCTTGACACTGTGAAAAATTACAATAAAAAGTTTAATAATATTACATTTCTTTATCTTTCTATTCTTAAGAGTAAAGAAGTATTACTTAAGATTTGCTCTGTAGAGGTATTTGTTAGAAAGTTCTATTCTACTTTTCGTACAGAATAAATTCAAAGGGAAATAGAAAAAAAAATGTAACTAACTTTTTGTTCTCACATGGAACAACAGAATTTTGAGTGGAGCATACACAAGGGTCCTTTGGCCAGACATGAGGCTATGAGCCAAAATATGGAAAGCAGTACCTTCCTGAAGTAGCTTTTAAGTGTTGTTGTTAAAATGAAGAGGTGTTTGAGCAGAAGGACAGTAAAAGATTGGGGCTACCATACATACCCTGAAGAAATCTGACAGCAGGGGTCTGATAACTTAAGGGTGAATAAACCCAACTCTTGTTAGAGTTTATGTGTGACTTTGTACACTGAGTCCCAGTCAACCACTGACACAAGCTTTCACAATATGAGATCAGATACAGAAAGGTGAAGATCACCTACAGCAAGAAACTCCAGTGTCTTTCTCCAAACATAGAGGTTTTCATCTGAAAGTCTTGCAAGCTGAGATTCAAGAAAGGACTGTCCACAGTTGGAATAAGTAACTGTGCTGGATGTGTTCATTCACCTACATACCGCTTTTCAGCAGCAACAAAAAAATGCCAGTGCACAGTATGAAAAACAAGGCATTCCTACTGCTTGTTCAGTGTAGATAAGGACTCTGAGTTAGTCTTGCATTAATGCGCACCTTTTATAATTCGGTATCTAAGCAAAGTACTAATTCCGAATATGAGTAGTTCAGTTGCAGCATATAAACCTAATTTGCAATCACGTTATGAAAAGTCAAATATGTCCTTTCCAAGTACTGCTAGTGCTCAGAACAACCGAAAATGTGGCTATAGTGAAAAAGGAGAATCTCTCAGCCTCTCAAAGGACCTATTGAGTCAGTAAAACTGGCCTTGTGAAAGTTTGCACCAACAGAATTTTTTTTTACTCAAAAATAATGGACAAAGCCCTTTTGTATGAAGAACCAAGTTTGCCACTAGAACACACAGCTGTGCTATGTAACGTAAGTTGCACTCAACTCAGACTTTAAATACTTTCTTCTCGAATATTTCTACTGATATATTTATTGAACTCAGTGAGACTTTACTGGTTTGAAATTCCTTTTAAATACTGTCACATTCTGAGGGAAAAGAAATGAGTTTTTACTTCCCTACAATTACAGCTTTAAAAGGGAGTAACAAAGCACCTCACAGAGAGAAGTAAGCAGTTCCTCCACACTCTCCTTCAATGCCCTTACCCAGATATTGTTTTTAAGCAGCATCTCCTGATATAAATTTATGTTCAGAAGACACATAATTGGTAGAAGAGATGAAACAAATGACATAGAAAGCAGAGGTTACTGCAAGCTCATAAAGGAATGCAGTCACTGTGAATGACGTCTGGTACCGTAAACATTTTTTACATTATTTTTGCTAGAATTTTATTGGTCTCCCTTTCCTTAATGGCTGCTATTTGAACGTAGGGAGATTAGCACTTGTAAGGTTCTGGCTTAGAGGAAAAACAGGCCCTCTGCATCAACATCATCCTCAATCATTTTGCTGGACAGGAATCAGTTAACAATCACAGTTTTTAGAGCTGTATGTTAGAGAAGGCTCAAGAAAGAGAATTAATGTGAGCACGTTTACAGTGCTGTAAAATTCATTTAATCACCTGCAGATCTACTAGATTGTTTATTTATTTAAAGGATGAGAGTAATATATAGAAAGCTTTCTACAGAAACTTCATAAAGTTCATTCAGCTCTTTCATGTTAATGGTTATTCACCAACATAGCAAAGTCTTTCAGCTTAGACCCATTTGGCCATCTATTAGATGGATGAACTGTTAGAGATATTCAAAGCCAGCAGCTGCCATGCAAGATATTTCCTGACCCACTCAGAGAGCCCATCGTGCCCATACCACCTCTTGCAGAATTTCCTGCTTTAGTTTAAAATCCTATAATTTCTCCTAGAACAAGTGTGTGATTGCTCAAGTGCCATTCCAGGCAAATAAGAGAGGGCAATCAGAATGAAGCCTACACACAGAGCAACTAGAGCAACCTTGTGCAGTTCTCTAAGTTAATTTCTCGTTAGCTAGATTGGCTTTAAGTTCCTCTGTATTGCTCTAAGTGTTGCAATTAAGTACTGCTCTAAGCTATGCTTAATTAGCTTGTAAGCAAATGCTCATTTGTAACTTGCAGTGTAATGCAGAACTAAATGTTCACTGAGAGCAAAGGGAAATTACACTGAAGGTACATTTGCAAAAATATAGCCGGTTGCCTCCTGACAGACTTTGCTGTCTTATTAATATCCTAGAAAATATTAAGGAATGTGTCACACTGTACAAATAGTTCGAAATATACATTCCCCAGTCTTGGAACTGAACGCAGTGCTTTCCTGCCAGCTCCAGCTCACAAGCACTCTACTCCTCTCAGAAGATGAAAGATTACGTTTTTCTTCTGTTTAGTAAAGAAAAAAAAAAAGCGAGGGGGGGGGGGGGGAGGGGAGGAACAGACAAGGATGCAAATTATGAAACGTACGGATACTCAACGATAAACAAGAAGCATGAACAATCTTCAGTGAAGTGCATTAAAACCACTAGTCAGAGCAAAACCCAACATTCAGGAGTAAAGCTCAACTTCAGCACCTCCTGTGAAGTGCACAGAAAATGAAATTAGTATTAGGTTCTTAAGTACATTTAGTATCTTTCTAATACTACAAGCAAAATGACATGAGCTTCAAGCATAGCTAGGACATTTTTCAGTCTGAAATTGAGTCTGCCTATCAGAGGATTTGACAAGGCTGTAACGCAAGAGTCAAGGCTCAGTCTCACTTGAACAAGCTTTACAGTGCTTTGCCAAACTACTTAGCATGTTAAAGAAAAAGGTGCAAAGGTCACCCATGAAAATCATTCATAGAATAAAACTGTATTTAAAATTGAGAAATATTTTGAGTATAGCAAATACGAGGTTTTATTGTATGATTAGTTGTTGCTATTCCCTAAATGTCAGCTTTCAAGTCTTCGTCTAATGAAGAGGAGGGTAATCTGTATGCCCGTTTCTTTTCAAATTGCTCCACAGATCATTTAGAAGGTGTGAGACAGTACTGCAAGCCATCTATCCTCCTATGTATATACAGGTGTATGCTTTTTAATGTTAAGTGTATATATGCGTGTATGAGGATATATACACTTAACATCGAAACACACTTAACTAATCAGGAGCTTGGGACTACTTAGTGAAGAACATTCTTAACTTAAAGCATGATAGGCATCCTTCTGCACTAAAACTGTGTACCTGATACTTGTCACTTACCATAGACCACGTGTCCAGTTTGTAACACTCAACTGAGTATTTGGGGAATGAGAGTGATTGCGAACATGTGTAGAGGTATTTAAAAGGTCTGGAAATACTGTAGTTTGCTTGGTTTCAGTGGATTTCAGTAAGCAATAGGGAAAAGTGTGACTACTAGAATGTTGTTTTTTATCTTAGAATATTCTTCTCTGTAATGTTTTGCCCCTCATTTTATTTTATTTTTACTTTTTAAAGTAATTTTTCCTTCCGGATGGATGGCTTCTATTCCTATTACCTACTCTGTCAAAGATGGTGGGAAACATGTTTTGGAAAGGTGAATGACAAGGCGAGTACAGGAACACATGCAAGACTACACGCAGTAACTTAAGCTTCCTTTGCAGCTGCAGAACACAGACACTGGAGGCACCTGAAGCTGTTCCTTCATGCCCAGCCCCTGCATGACAGCTGAGTATTCTTCAGTATGCCTGAAAATGCCTTCTGAAACATTCTAAGCCTGTTCCTGAGGCACGAAGCAAGCAAAAGGTGCATATGACAATAAACTTAGGTTTATAAAGGTACATGATAATAAACTTAGGTTTTTAGAAACACAGCACACACTGAGGAAATTGCATGTGCAGTGGAAAGTAGTGTTGAAACCATTCCCGGAGAATGGGCAAGTGCCATGCCTACATATCCCCATAAAGCAGAGCAGTTTCTCACTCTGGCCTGATGGTGTGTCTAGGCAGATAAAGGGGGTGGCTGGAAAGACGGCGATGCTTTGGTTCGATAAGAAACTAAGAAAGCTTTAAAAGCCCTTGCCAGCCTTCATCCTCCTCCAATCACAAAAACCCATGGAAGATTTTTTTGTTTTGCTGTTAATGAAATTTCACTTATTATAAGCCTGCTGGGATACAATTACTTTTTCCACCTTACCCAGAAACACTCTGTGCTCAGCACAGGCTCACATCCCAACTCCCAGCTGATGGTTAATCCACTTTGCTTCCAAATGCTAATCGTTTCCCCCTCAGCAACAGGAGAAAAAACAAACACTTATTCTTCATGTCATCATGAAGACATTTTCAACTCTTGCTTCCTGAAATACAGCGGGATAGATAGGCTCCAGTAACCCTTACAGTAGCAAGATCTATCACTGGACGGAATAAACAATCCTAATGCCAATGGAGGAACACATTGCTTTTATGAACTGGTGATGGCTTGCCTTTTAACAAGTTCAGATTGAACTTACTTTTATGTACAATTTGTGAATGATGTTCAGATTACCGTCAGGCTAAAGCAAAAACTGAAGGTACTTACATAATTTAAACAAAATCACTTTTTAGAACAGTAATCTTGCACTCTAAGGAGAAAGAATAATACAGTAAGAATTTGATAATAATAAGGAGACTATAAATCAAGAGAACAAAGAACAGAAACTTGTCCCATGATGATTTAATTAACTCAGCTGTACTCTTCTAATGCAAAAACGTTATTAGATTCCATCTAATATTCCTTCCATTTAGGAAGTGGAACAAAAACACACATGTAAGTTTTAGAGGAATGCATAAACATCCGATTACCACACCAATGAACTTGGAAGTTCATTCGTCCTCTCTGTAACCACACACAGTCACTGCCTAAGTAAAGACAGAAATTTCAAACAGATTTCCCTTTTTAAGTGTGGGCACACTTCACTGCTACAGGTAATTACTGCAAGTCTAAAAAAGCTTTCTTCCTGCTGAGAACGAACAGCATCAATCCCAACACTTGTGCAGCCACTCTTCTGAGAGCTTGGAAGTGAACACTGAACACTGGCTCTGCCCATTGTCCCTAGAAGTGGATGCCAATGATCAAGTTAAAAGTTGGGCACCTTCCCAGTCCCACACTGTGCACATCCAGAGCACCCACCAGGAGACTGCATGCAGCTCAGCAGCAGGTGCCAGCCCCATTCTCTAAGGGCTGCCTTGGATCACCTCAGGTTTCAGAAGCAACCTCATAACCAACTCATCTGCTGGATGCTGGGAACAGCATGGTGCTGCAAGACAACATAGGGTACATAGTGGCAAAGTTCCCTGTTTCTAGCTGGTGCTTTCTTTCATCTGCCCTACTTGGGCAGCAGAGGTCCAAAAGGTTTTTATTCAGAACGCTTAAGTCAGATCACAATCCGCACCTTGAATACAGACAGCCCAGAGGGCAAGGGGAGCTTAGACTCAGTGTAAAAACGCTCATGATGTTGGGTGGCTCCTTAAAGGCTATCAGTATAAAGTTATGACATCTCTAATTCATCTCAGATGTTCATTCACAGTGTAATTAGAATCACTCAATATAGTTCTGGGCTTTTTTTTTTTTTTTAATTCCCTACTGCACTGATGTTTATATTAAAACCCACTTCTGCCTGCCTCACTAAGAATTACAATTTCTCACATCTCCTCATTTTTCCCCACACCTTCAGCCTGATAGCTTCTCAATTCTATCAACTCCTGATCAAAGTAGAGGATAGCTAAATTTTATTTTCACTGTACTATTATCAAAAGATACCAAGAAAGTTGTTACACAATAAAAAACGTGCAAGGCCACGCCTAAGCTGTGCAGACAAAAGCGCGGTGTGAACACGTCAATGCACAGCTACTATAGCTAATGCTACAGCCTGCTCACTATTTACATGAGGCGGTCCTAACAGCTAATTGCAACGGTGCTGCTACTGCAACGGGGTTGTTAAGGTAGCTGCAGGCCATGCTGCACGGCAGCAGTCCTGCGGGGCTGCCAGTGCAGGCGGTAGGCCAGGCCTAGCGGAGTGTCCCCCCGCAGCGTGGCCACACTCCTCAGCACACAGCCTGCCTGCAGCATGTTCGCCTCTGGGTAGAGAGCCAGAACGCTCCCGGGAGCAAGGCCAGGTTTGCGTCATTAAGAACAAAACAAAAAAAAAAAAGAACGCCCTCCAACAAATAACATACTTTTCGGTTTGAATGCAAGACGCTCTTCCTATTTCCAGTAATCAATGTTGGGACTACAGCTACTGTTCTGGCACTTCCCAAAATCAAGTATGTGAAAAGACTCAATTCTTTCTACCAAGCCTCATGATGTAACAGGCATGAAGAAGAAGAAATAGTGGCTTTGAATCCATCCTGGTCCTGGGCCACATCAGACTCCAATGGTCTGTCTAAAAAGCCTCCAGACACCCATGGACCGTGCACCGTCAGCATTTAAGGCTGGCTGTACAGTCCAGTGAACTCATTACTACTTCCTTCATTAGTCTCATCTTCAGTAATGAGCTACTGAGATTTTCAAAACCACATGAGCTCACTCCCTAATTTCTTCAAGAGTAATTGGACAACACATCCGCATAACACAGGTCACAAGATGACAAGAAATGAGATGCCTTTCCTACATGTCATCTTAGTATTTGTCCACTGCATTTAGTTCATCTGGTTTGGGAAAGTGTTGCTTCTCCAAGTAAGAGGTACCCAGGCAAATACAAGGTACAGTTTTATACAGACAGATTATAGCCCCACCACAGAGGCCTGATCTTTCCCCACTGTAAGGGCAGAGTGAGTCCGAGACTGCCTCATGAGACTGAATGTGTACAAGTCTATGGGGCCGGATGGCGTGCATCCCAAGGTTCTGCAGGAGTTGGCTGAGTGGGTTGCTGAGCCACTCTCCATCATATTTGAAAAGTCATGGCTGTCAGATGAGGTCTCGGATGACTGGAGGAAGGGTCACATCACTCCCACTCATAAGAAAGGGAGCAAGGAGGACTCAGGGAACTACAGGCCAGTGAGTCTCACCTCTATACCTGGGAAGATCATGGAACAGATCCTCCTGGACAACATGCTTGATCACACAAGGAATGAGCGTGTGATCTGAGACAGCCAGCACAGCTTCACCAGAGGATGCTTAACCAATCTGGAGGCCTTCTATGATGGAGTGACAGCGTTGGTGGACAAAGGGAAGGCAACCAATGTCACTGACCTGGACTTGTGCAAGGCCTTTGACATGGTCCCCCACCACACCCTGATCTCCAAATTGGAGGGATGTGGATTTGATGGGTGGTCCACCCAATGGATAAGGAATTGGTTGAAAGGCCACAGACAGAGGGTGGTGAGTAATGGTTCTATGTCCAGGTTGGAGGCTGGTAATGAGCGGTATCCCCCAGGGGTCTGTCCTGGGACAGGTGTTCTTTAACATCTTTATCAATGACATCGGTGATGGAATTGAGTGCACCCTCAGCAAGTTTGTTGATGACATCAAGCTGAGTGGTGCAGTTGACACAGTGGAAGGAAGGGGTGCCATTCAGAGGGACCTCAACAGACTTTAAAGGTGGGCCCAGGTGAACCTAATGAGGTTCAACGCAGCAAAGTGCAAGATTTTGCACTTGGGCCAGGGGAATCCCAGGCATGTATACAGACTGGAAGGAGCAGTCCTTGAGAGTAGGTAGCCCTGCAGAGAAGGTCCTGGGGTCCTGGTAAATGAAAAATTTAACATGAGCCAGCAGTGTGCTCTTGCAGCTTGGAAAGCAAATGGTATCCTGGGCAATGATATCCTGGGCTCCATCAGGAGCCATTCTGTGACTCTGTGATTTCCCAATCTCAACTTTCTTTTAAAAAATTAAAAAAAAAGAAGTTAAATATCTTACAGAGTGATCTATGTATGATTTATTTATTTAGCTTAAGAGTCTTAATTCAAAGAAAAATTTGAGGAAGACAAGATGATGCATCATGGCCATGGAAACACATTTTATAGTTGGGCCAAAGGGAGAGCCTTGAGGACCTAAGGACCTTGGACCTAAGGAATTGCCTGAGTTAATTTAGGTGCAGGATTTGGCCTGTTTAGAGGAAGTAAAGACTTGTTCACTCATCCTTTTATCAACAGTTGTTCTCAACAAGTCTTGTTAGTAAATGTTATTCCAGTCTGTCACACCTGTAAAATTTAACATGGTACATGCAGTTTTCATTATAAAAAGTTCATACTTTTATACAGCTATTCTTTTGAAAATCAACATCCTTGTCTTCAAAAGAGTCAATATGAAAGCTTTGAAGGAAGAAAAAACAAAAAAATAAATAAATTTATTGTAACATGGAATTAAAACAAAACTAAAAAGTCTGTTCACAGGACTTCCCCTGAAGGGTTACTAAATCTGGAAAAAAGAATAACATTAATTCATACCCATTTGTAAATTTAATTTGCTAGAAAAGAGTAAGCAATTTTGGTGCATCAAACTGCTATTTGGAAGTTTGCCTGGGCTGTATAGAGGGGGGATGTGAGAAATTTGCCCTATTTTTACAGTTGAAAGCTTCATTGACTCACACAAGATACTTTAGACTAATATCCTGTGGCATCGCAGTGACCTACATGTAATTATTGCATACTTTTTCCAAAATATTTGTACACAACCAAAAATTATAACCTAAGTTACCAACCAGTTCTTAGTTTATACCAGCAACACAAAGCTGGACTCCAATTAGTGGCAACCTTGCTGCCTGATGTTTTTAGCAATTTTTTAGATGAATGTTTGGTCTCGGTTTGGTGTAATTTTCTGGTCACCGTTTTTCCTACACAAACATATTTATCCGGTTAAGTAAATGATGTTTAAAAACTTGCAGCTGCCCTTCTTCCATACTTGCAATCAGTGCCCCCTCAGACACGCAGTGATTCCTTGTTTGTAGGTGCGCACACTTCTCACAAAGACAGACATGGGAAAAAGGGTCTTGCAGTGCCCCATCGAGCACGACTTCCTTCCTGCTCCTGCCTTCACCTGTCCTTCCCAGGGCAGAAAGCGGGGGCACTGAGGCAGTTGCGAGATCTGCTGGAGTTTTGCTTGGCTGGGGGCCAGGCGCTGTGGGGAAGGCGGATGGGTGGTGCTTGAAGGACATGATAAAGATAGGAACATGTAGTTCCGCAGTCTCTCCGGTCAGAGCTCACCTGCCAAAGCTGATGGACACAACTTTCTTAGTTCAGACGTTTAGTTGGTACTTTATGTTTAGAAAAAGAACTTAAAAGCTTTTTGGCAGTTACTGCTTGAAGGGTCATCATTTCTCCACACGTGAGACATCCGGAGTACCCTGCTCACCACATCAGTAGCTGATGAAATTACAACCATTTCAAGTCATGTTTTTTCTTAGGTAGCTATTGATTCAGCAGCCCAAGTATTCAGTTTTTCCCACCCCTGTGCTCACAACCTTGTTGACTTCAGTGGTGCTAATTTATACAGAACTGCATGGATTGACATCTAAAACTTCCCAGAATAAAGCTTAACACGAAATGGGCTTTTTCTACCTGCAGAATTGTAAGAAAGGATAATAACACTGACCCTCCTAGGAGCATGTGCCTGTTTAACTACAACACATTTTTTAACCTCTCATGCTAGGAAGCGTTTGGTCACACAGCTGTATTAGCTCAGACCTGCCCCAGACCATGGATGTTGGTCAGTGCAGTCAGCAAACAATATATCCACTTCATTCTGCAGCCCAAGATGACTTGGGGACCTCTCAAGTCCCCTGTATAGAAGCTGACCAAAGGTAATATTTTGCCCATGCCACTCACATGCTGTGACATAACTTCTTATCAGAGCTTTTGGGGCTCAGCAGTACAGACTGCAACTGCTCTTTGCCTATTTGCCCCCAAAGGCTCAGCAGGCTGCAGGGAATCCCTTTTCATTAACACATCGCATAACCCATATAAGCAGAACAGCTCATTCCAATCTCCAATTTTAATCCTTGTTTATAACCTGCAAGCAGAGAACCTTACATTAAGCATCATTATGTTTGATCTTGCTTTGCATTCAGCATTCTAAATCTATAGTTTGCATTCAAGTTTTTCTTGTTATTGTTTTTTTTTTTAATATGGCTCATTTTCACTAAATCCTGGCCATTAAAATGTGCTTTTGCAATCCTCTTTTAACTAACCTTGTCATTTACTCTGTTAACCAGTAGCGTATAAACCACTTACCTAAACAAAAGTGTATCCTAAAGTAATATATCAAAATTCCCAACGTTTACCTTTTTTTTTTTAAGTGGATGAAGTTACGAAAATTTGTAACATTTCTTAAGAATTTTTTTAAACCAATTATTATGTTTCCAGATTCTGTTGAATGGCACTACAACTAAATTAAATATAATGAAGGTGCTCTGGGGAGGCTGAATAGGCAGGGTTTTTTTTTGTTATCCTGCAATACTTCACATTTAAATCTGAGATATTAAACAAAATGTTTCTCTTCATGAAGAAACAATTCACCTTTTCTGTTCTGTTTCTACAATTTCACTGAAGAGAAGAAAATAACGACTTCCTGCCTTTCCCTTGGCCTAAAGTGAGTGTTTCTTATTTGCCTCCAACCAGTTGATATCAGTTAAAATGAGCAGTGTATCTGCATCTATAGAAGTCATTACTGTCTAAACGTTTCACCTCCTCCTCTTACACCCTACAACTTTTGCAATTACAATGGTTTGTCTTTGATTAAAAAATTGAGCAGCACACACAGCTATGCAATGTAAGTATGTATTTTATTTTAGGCCTTGGAATGGCTTGTCACAATTCAGCATTTTAAGATTAAGCATATTTTTAACAGAAAATTATGAAGTAGAATTTAGAAAAAAACTGCTATTATTCAGTCTTTATAGCCACTTTCTTACATATGTTAAGGGTATGTTTACTTTTATTCTTAGATACTGTTAAACCCCTAGTTTCTAAATATCACCCAAAAATATTTTAGGATTCTTAAGGCTCTGTAGAGCTATTCCTTTGGTGGCATGGCTAGATCTACTGAAACAAAAATAGAAAGCAAAGAATCCCTGAAAGTGAGAAATATTGAGAAAGATAAATGCAGGTTCATCTGTAACTTCAGCTTGCCTCCCAAAGGCAGCCATGCTGTTGTTCTGTTGGCAAGAGCCAGCACACACTAGAGAATTGGCCATTATTTTCTCTCCCCAGAGTCAGATTACCGCTCCCTTGGCAGAACAGCCTCTCTGCTTAGCAGTTAGTGAGGACTCACACAAGACCATGTTAGATTTATAACTGCATGACTCAGTTTTCTCTTCAGCCATTATTTCATTATCTCAACTTTTATATGTGTAAGTAATACTGCAAAACCAAAGAAGATGCACTGTATCTTTCAAGAAAGCTGACAGCTGTTTACAGAGATATAAAATAATGCAGAATATACAGGACAGTATGTTATGGCTTACTGTTTACAGCTGGACTGCCTCCCCAGACCCTTTTATCAGCCATACCAATCGTAGGAACTACTTACAAACTTAAACCAGCAGCAATACAGAACAACATCATGCTTGTGGTACTGTCTCCATTTGAGACAGTATTCAGTATAAGCAACACTTTGTTGCTTTTTGTGTGGGGGTATTTTTTTAAACCCCAGTGCAAGACAGAATAGTTTACAAAACTGTAAAGAACTTCATTGTAAGGGACTTGGGAAGCTACTCAGCCATGGGACAGTTCTGCTCATCAGTCCCACTAGAAGGAGCTGTGCCTGGTTACATGCTCTAAGAACTGAATTTTGCTTTCTGAAGAACAGCAAAACAATAAGGCACCGTGCCACTAAAGAAAACAGACAGCTACTTATAGAGGCAATGAATTTTAAATGGAAACAGGCTGTTGAATGGCTCTGAGGCAACTAGACTATGTGGTGTAACATTCACAGTTGCTGCTCCAACCCTAACCTGACTTCTGAATCAGTAGGTCATTACCTTGGATAATGAAATTCCAAAGATATTAAGCATTACCACTTCACTGACAACATGCGTATGCTTGAAAAAGACTTGCTTTACTCTTACAAACCTTTAACAAGGAACAAAAACTTTGAAGCCTCTCTGAAGATGTTCTCTTGCTAGTGCTGCCCTACTCACAGACAAAGCCTACAGACGTTTCTAGGTACCTGGAAACTTAGTCTCTGCCTTCAAAATGAAATTGTTCACTGCGGGTTTGAACATATGACAGAAAGCTTTGTGCCATACTCACATGCTTATTAGCAGGTTGACTCTGAGGTAAAGATCCAGGGGCCAGCACGGGAGAGCTTGCAGGACTACAGAGTTCTGGAAATGGATTTGGTATGGCTGGCAACGACGATGTTCTGAATTGCTGTTCTTCTTCTTGTAGACGCCTACAGACATAGAAGCATTAAGAGGAGTAAACTGGCATCACCAGGCCTGTATCTCCTGCTCCACCATTCAGTGTACTAACATTAAAAAAAGAGAAAAAAAAAAAAAGACAACTCTATAGCTGCATCAACTGCAAGCCCAATTTAGGTAACTGCATGTGAAAAAAGAACGACCAATCACGCATCTAGCTTGTTTTGTTGCTTATAACTCCATCACTTTGGTGAATAAATAAGGTAATCATGCACAAAAAGTAAACAGAAATATCAGTCTATACCCTCTGTTGTAAGCACTAACTTACAGGCTTAAGCTCCATGTGTCAGAAAGTCAGTTAAGATCTTCAAATTGGCCTAAAAAAGGAGGAGGACGTAACTGCAGTAATTTGGAGCCAAATTCCACATGGATCTGCAAACAAACATGTCTCCCAGTAAAGCAGGTAGGCTGAGGTTGAAATTGATGCTGTCACTTCATTACAATACGACATTCTATTTCTAAGTCAGCTTGAGCAATAAACTGCAATTACGCTCTCCAAGCTTACTCCACTTGTAAGATTACTGTTCAGACAAGTTTTATATGCATCTCCTGAGATGCATCTCATTAAGTCTAAGTAGGACCAAAACAATTTCAAGTTCCAGTTTGCAGTACACCTTTACTGCTCACACTAACTGAAGGTCTACCCGTTAGCACAGTAATGTTAGAAAAGATGTAACACCTGTTCACTAGCATACACACTGCTTTAAGTTTCCTACTGGTCCTGTTACTAGGTGACTCAATGTCAGGTTTGCCTCTAACTCCTTTGCAGAATGCACCACCTAGTGGCAACTGTAAAAGTTTCCAAAGGCAATCAACTAACTCCTGTATTTGAAATGCAAATCGCTCAAAACTTAATTTGACCACTTCTTTTTTTTTTCATATGTTCTTCAGCCTACTACCTTCAGCAAGCTCCTACCAGAGCCCTCTTGGACACAACTGTTGGTTTTGCCTCTAACAACACATCCCATTTTGAGTACACTTGTTTCCCATGCCGACACCACAACTGCAGTGCTGACAAAAATCACTAACACAGAATCTGCTCCACACGTTAATTCTATCCCCTAATTAAGTTGCCTTAGTATTCCATGAATGACCCCTATAGTTTTGTTTTTTGCTATCAATAGCAGGCTCCAACTGTACCTATGGGCTACAGAAATGACTGCTTCATTTTTTGTGCTACCTGCGTGCACACTTCTGTAAAGCATGAAGTAAAAAATCACATGGGATCTCTTCACACAGTGGACTTAACATTTCAGCAACTGTGTAATAGTTCTTTGTATTGCAAATTTTGGACTACACATTTGCAATGATCTCCGCTATAAGAACTGGAATTACAGATTTGGCAATTCAAAAGGTGCTGTTTTCTTAACTTGAAATCAGACTATGCTGCACCTTGCTCTGCCTAGAATGCTGCCATGCATCATTTATGTTGTTACTGAGATAAACACAAAGCAGTACTTTCAAGAATAATAACCATTTTCTTGTGGCTGAGGAAAAGACACAGCCACTGCCAGGTACTAGAAAGATGTCTAGATAAATCTGAATAAAACTTTTGCCATTATTTTCTTCAATGATAAACACATGATGGTCTATAGGATTTACAGAAGCACAGAGTTCAGAAAGCTAGATTGTTTTACAAAGAAAGTATCTAAGTTTAGAAATGCCAAAAACAATTAAAAGGACTGTTTTGACTAAGAAACTTAGAACAAAACATGAATTATACTGCTAGAAAGAGTGAATTTGTTAATACAGCACTATTCAAGGTTAAATCTGAAACTTGTAAAAACAATTGCATCATTAACTGACTTGGCTGTAGTACACAGTAACTGCATACTACACTTTCATATAGCAAAGCCGCCTGTCTTAAGAATATAATTCCCATAGGAAATAACTCAATGTAAAGAATTAGGAGCAATCCTTATTAGATCTTGGATCTTTCTTCTATTATTATTTCTCCCCACTTGTCTCAGAGAAGCCTTTGTCAGCTGGAAGGAAGAGAAAACTCCAAGTATATCCAAATATAATGATTCAAGAAATGTACCTGCACGTACTGACCTTTCTTAAAAAGATTTTAAGAACCTCTATGCTATCTATAGACTCTCCAGTTATCACCAGTCTGTTGTAAAGTGGAGTATTCCACTTTAAACTTGAATTCAAGTCCCCATCCTGACAACAGCGAGACAACCTAAACACTTCTTTTTCTGTAATGTCTACCAGAATACACTCAAGTGAAATAGAGTGCTCTAGGAAGAATGGTTAGAGAAGTACAATGTGTTCATTTTTCATTTGTCTTGGACCCAACAGGAAGCCTCCACTAAGAGAGGCATTTTTATATATCAAAACCAGCTGAATACAACCTCATCTAACTACATCACTCATCATGATGTATAAAGTCAAAAAGCTGTTAATTGTCAGTACTGCTGGCAGAACAGTTTTTAAACATTTGGATTTGTTTCCAACGATGGACATTGCTTCTGAAAATTGCTATCAATACTACACTTCTATGCATGCCTGCTGTCAAAGGCACAGCAGACACTTATGAAGCAAGTAGAAGTGTGGCACGTTTGCATTTTACAGAACACATGGAAAATCTATATCCTCCACCTACCCAGTGAATCTCTTCTCCTATGCAGAAGACCACTGTGACACTACAAGACCCCTACTGGAGCTTATCTCCTATTTCAAGACGTAGTTCCTTCAAAGCTCCTTCAAGATGACTTGAAGCAAACAGGGTGCAGTCCTCTGGTCCTACCTGACTGCCATAATGCGCACGGGCTGAGACCGCTGCACCTTCTGCCTGGGAGACGTGGGCTGCAGGGCGCTGGATCCTGAGGTGGGCAGTGGGCTGCGGTTAAGCTGGCCATTCTGAAGGAGCGGAGTGGTTTCTGACTGCATACTGCACGTCGAGTACAAACTTTCAAATGATGAATTCATGTCATTTACCAAAGCTTCCAGGTCCACATCGTCATCTGAAAGACAAAGGAGAAGCAGCATGACATAGGTGGAAGTTGCTGATAAAATAAATTTGGGGAGGTCGAAGACTAGATTTCAGCCAAGTTGTCACATATTGGATTGCTATATCTTTACAGTGCAAACCTTTATTTCTTTTACAGAAAAAAAAAATGCAGTTAGTAACTTACCAAAAAACCGCTGGTGATCACATCTTTCTTCTTCAGCAAAAAGCTGAATGAAATATTTCTACTACAACGTTTACTGATCTTTTTAGTATACGTATAGAATTTACAACTGGTGCGATTTTTAATACCAATGCTGATGTGAAGCACCACTTAAACTGACATACATTTCCGAGAGCATATCACAAGCATCTCAGTTCAGCTTGTCAGTGTATCAAGCTCAGACTGTCAAACAGTACGATAAATAACATTTGGAAGATCCACTACCCTAAAGACAAAAAAGGGTAGCGTTGAACAAGTCAAAAGGTGGAAGATAAACACCTCCACTGTATAAGTGGGAAAATCTATTGTCATAGTTTCCTAAAAACCGCTCATCTGCACATCTGCCCATTTTTGAGATACAGTGCTTTGAAGGGTGATGCTGAGTTTTTAACTGTCATTCCAACGACTTCATAAGAAGTTTTGTGAGCTTATTCCTGAAATGCACTGAAGAGACTCCTGCCTTAAGGAGCTTAAAGTAAATCAACCAGGGATGTGGTATGCATGGTTGGAAGAACATCATTAGTCCCTAAGAAGTGCACCAACCCTTCTGTACATGCCAATTTACCTTCAAGGAAGTAACTCATATTCATTTGTTCCTCTTTAACAATAATTACTCTGTAAGACAACAGAACTGGGAGCCTTTTGAACTAACCACTTTCTGAACTTCAATCTCAGTCTAATTACTCCCTAGCCACAAGTTACCCTGTATCAGAAGTTCAACACACTGAGGAACACACACATCGGTATCTGCTTTTGTTCACACCGTCACTGTGAAGTAAACAATGACTTCAGACCAAAATCAAATTGGTTTCCAACAATTTGCCCATTCTTCCAACTGTATCAACCGGCCCAGTAAAAACGTACCACAGCTGCCTCTAGTTTCTCAAAACTGTTCATGACAGAGATAGATAGAAGCAGAGACAACCAACAGAACTAGCTAACATTTACAAAGCACCTAAAATACGATTCTTGCCTGAAATAAGTACTTACATTGATACTTTGGCCACATTTCCTAGGTAAATGGTAGAAGATCCTGAGCTGGAAGGGACCCATAAGGATCACTGAGTCCAACTTGAGCCAACGGGAACAATTTTTTCACCCAGATAACATAAGTTATTTTGTACCAGTATCAACTTTCTGTAGGCATCATCAGAAACGGTATCACTGCACTGACACTGCATTTGTTTTGAACACTGACAACCATAGTTCTTGGCACTGGATGAGCTGAAAATCTGCTGAGAAATGGTGCTAGTCCTGTACATACATGCATCTGAGCTCTATTTCATTACTAAAAATATTACATCCCCCAGTGAAACTTAGGAGAACCAGTACTAAAGTAAGAACCACTTGGCCTTCACTGAAAACGTATTCATGGCATTTCTAAGTCTGAACATTATTAAAAAAACACAAAACAAACAAACAAAAAGAGCACCCCAAAAGCCACCACCGCCCACAAAAAGGTTTCTTCTTTATTTCTTCATGGCTATTTCCCTCAGTCTCTGTACTTCATAGGTACTATCCAACTATTTAGACACCTTTGCTAGGCTACACCATCTTCTCTGTCTGCCAGTTCATGCATTTTCTAATAGTCTAGTCCTTGCTTTGCTTGGATAAAGTTGACAATAATTTTCAGGCTATTTTGAGGGATCTTAAGACAGAGTTGCAATTTAAATGTCATTCCATCCTCCACATTCTTATCCTGTTTAGAGAACACATATCTAAAACACTTCTTGAGCAATCAGAAGGGAACCACAAGAGTAGGAGTATAAAAAGGGAGAGGCTGGATTACGTGGCTTTTGAATTTTATCATTCATCTTTAGTACCAGAGGACTAAGCTGTAGGGTTTCAGATGTCTGTCAAGTAAAAGCTTAGGGGTTGGCAAAGGAGGCTCAAAATAAAGACCCTGACCACAGAGTCAATGAGTGAATTACAGCCGCTAACAGCAGTTTAGCAGGAAGGGAAGAAAGTCAAGGCATACATTCTGAGGAAGTACAGCTTTGTCCCTGAGGGTGCTAATTTATTGAAAACCTAGAGAAGGCCATGAATGTGCTAGATCATTAAGTTTTCAGATGATTGTAACTCATGAGGAACAATTAAGAGACAGCTCAAGCTACCTGAATAACCAAACAGACACAAAGGTGTAATACAAAGTCTTAATAAAGCACAAAATGAGGCACTTCATGCAAAACAGTAAGCAAACCAAGCACACCTCTTAAAGCACTGAATTGCCATTAACATGCTTTTAAGCATATCAATTACACACCTAAATTCAATTTCCAACAAGACAGGCTTTCTTAATAATATGGTGCACTGAAGTCCAGAATCTGGTTTCACTCCTCTAGTCAGTTCCTCTTCTCCAGGGATGAAACACCGCTAATTAAAACATTTAACTATACTACAAAACTTGCAGGAGTGCAGATCCTAAAGCTTTGTGGAGATAAAGCCTTCAATCTTGAATTGCATACAGTTTCATCTTTTTACAATAGCATTTACTATTAAGTACCATTATGTTCTGGAGAGATTTCAGCACATGGCAATAGGAAACCTCACGGCTGCAGCCTGCCTCAGAAGTGCCAGCAGATGTCTCAGCCTGCCAAGCAATACAGCACTATTTGTGGTGCTTCTCTACAGAGCTCAATTAAATAAAAACAAAATTAGCGATCCACGGGATTTCTGAGATAAGCTTTAATCATTTGCAGGTATAGTATCCAAAAGGAAATTTCAGATACAGTGCATTCCTTCAGAGTACACTTCCCTACCAACCAGCAAGATTCAATCTCTATCAAGATCACATCACATCATGCGGAATAAAATGCTGACTGAGCTGGATTTTGAGGAGACTTACTAGCATATAACAAAATCTAAAAATCATAAGCCTTTGAGTCAGTGTGTTATCATGCTGCTCCTCCAAGTACACGCACATACAAATGCTGCGACTGACCTGGAAGGGTTACCTTTGTTGGTTATGACGGGCAGAGCCGCAGGTAGCCAAGGAAGCACTTTTTTTCTCCAGCTATCTTTCAGAGATACACTTCCAGGGATGCTAATGACTGTTTTCCTTAATCTGCATGAAATTCTGCAGTGAAAGGGGATATTCAACGTCTGCTTTTTTTTCTCTGAATTGAACTGCATGGAGGCTACCTTATCACTTCCATGCACAAAAATGCAAGCAGCCTTGAGCTTTTTAAAGTTGTTTTTCAAGGAAAACATTGGCAAAAACTAGCTCAGACAAACTCCCACATTTTATTTTTTTTTTACTTTTTTTTTTTTTTTTTTAATAAAAGAACTTCCAAAGTTTATTTTATTTTTTGAGTAGTAAGTTTTTGGTGGTGGAGAAAATACTGGTAGTTCTGGAGACTCCCTATACCCTCAGAAAATTTACTTGGCATGGCAGTGAGCAACACTGGCATGCCTTTCCTCTCTCCAAGTAGAACTAAAGTGCATTCTTTGGCAGCAGTATGAACTTAATTTTGCTTTTTTGCCTACAGTTTGTTAAACTTTGGCTTTGCTCACAAACCAGCTCCACTGGATGTTGCAAGTAATATTTTTGATAAATTAGATCATGATTTCAATTACAAGAAAGAATTAAAAAAATCAGTCCAAGGCAAGAGACAACTCTGTTATAAAAATAAAACCACTATTGAGTTAGTAAGCTAAGCTCTCATGCTCCATAAAAATTAAAGCACTTTGAATACCACTTGATTGTTTTTGAGCACACCATAGTGGGACGACAGCCACTCAATTAGGTCTGAGTAAACTTCAGCCTGTGCCTAACCAAAGGACTTCCAAGTCCCATTTATCTTTCCGCTTCTAGCCTTCCCCTGTCTCCTAGATCCTAATTTATTTACTTATTTTGGTCCTAGTTGGCCTTGGTGTGTCAGCTCAGCAATGGGAATGAGCAGGATCCCACTTACTCTGAAGCAGGATAATGCTGAAGTGAGTTCTGCTCAGCTTCATCTGTGGCAGCCTCCTGAATTAAGCAGGTATTTCCACGGCTGTCAAGGGGCTCGTTACACTGCAGAGCTTCTGTTTACTGAAAAAGTGCTGAACATGGAAAGAATCCTGGCTCTGGACTGGAGACCAGGTTACATTTTATTTCTCTAAATGGCAGCCCAGCAAACACCCTTCCTTTTCACATACAATCTGGGCAGCTCATAGGGAATACTCTGAAAAACAGTGCCGGAATTAAGTGATAAAATACTGTATACTTATATACATAATTTCCTTCATGCTTGCTAATTTCAGAATTTAATTCTTCAGCCTTACTCCTCATATCATTTCATAGAAAAGACCAATGCGAGTGCTACTAGGAATTCAGCATAAGATTCTTAAGAAGTCTATACTACTTCTCCATCTCCATGGAAGTGTATTTGGTACTACAGGTAACATAACAGTCTGTATATAAACAAGTGCTTGATATTACAGTAGGACAGCTGCTGATTTTGATCCTCTTTCCCCATCTGACAGCCTGTGGTAAATCAGTTCCCTCAAAACAGTTTCAGTCAGTGCTGAATATTCAGGGCTCAGGTTAAATACTAAAAACAATTTACTCTGAGAAAGGCTGCCCAGGGCAGAGGTGGCATCACTGTCCCTGGAGGTTTGCAAGAAACACGTGTATGTGGCGCTTAAGGACATCGTTTAGCAGGCATGGTAGTGATGGATCAATAGCTGGACTAGATTATCTTAGTGGTCTTTTCCAACCTTAATGATTCTATGATATTCAAGAACCTACTTGGCAAAGCTAAGGTGAAACTAAAGCAAGATTTAACCCAAGCTAAGCTGAAGGATGATGTTTCCAAGGCACTTTGAATACATATTAATTGATCCTCGAGGAGTCAGAAGGAAACAGTGAAAGAAAAGGAACACACACAGTTGCTCTGATTATGCAGTGAAACTCTATATAAATTGTAGGTAATACAGGAAAAATATATTTATTTTAAAATGAACAGAAGGTCTCAAAAGTTAACAGGGAAAAAGACATCTAAAATATCTGCAGCATCTACCTCAACATCGCATTCCAGGTCTCCAGATGTCCTAAAACCACCTAAGTTACTTGGATTAATAGTGGTGATGTGTTTTGCAAGTTTTTTGTGTTGTGGAAATCTCATGGTTTATTATCAGAAATAACCACTCAGGTAAGGATTGCCATAAACTCCTCTTTACAAGATAACCCTTTCTTATGGGAAACGTTTGCAAAAGAGTACGGTATTACAGCTGCACGTCCCCCCAGTATCATGTCCAAATGCTATTTTGACAAGGTTTTTCACAACTTCCAACTGCTGAAGCTTTTTGGCAAGATACTATTGCTGACAACACACAGTATGGTAAGGACGCACAAAGAAATCCATTCTACATAAGAGTCACAGCCCTCAGGTCCCTTCTCCCTCTGAATGTTATAAGCACATCTCCTGTGCTTACACAAATGTCTCACCTCCCTCCACAATCTGCATCAGTTCCACTGATGCCACAGGCACCAGTTGCCTATTTGGACTTGCAGTTCTTGTTATATACAGGTCCCTATGGTTGCAGGCACCTAAGACTTGAAATTACTATACCCAAGATGTATGCAACAGAAGGTGGGTGATGCAAAGCAATTTCCTACAATTTCCTTTGACACTTCCTCCATGACCTTGACAGAGATGCCACAGCTCAATGACACATCCCAGCTCCCAGTATCAGCTCCACTTCCACACAACCACTCCCTCCAACATTAAGAACCACAGACAGGCAGATTTGCACAAGAAACAAAAAGACTAGTAATTAAAAACATATGCAAATCCTATGCATGCATTCTGTTTTCCAGGTCCACTGCTGGACCCAACCCTAATAGTATCCAAAGACTAAGTTTGTTTGACATTAGAACCCTGGAGGTTGGTTTGTTTGTGTGAAGACACAAGCCCAGCTTTGTCTCCCACAGTCATAGTCAAGTTCAAAGTGATGTAAGACTGATTTAAAAATGCCAGCCGTGCACCTCTGAACTCCCCATCTTTGTGTACCCTTAGAGTGCCCTCATGGGACTCCGCACTGAAGAGCCCTCTACTTTCTAAGTAACATCCATCACCTTAAGCAAAATCCTCTACTTCACACTGTAACTGTGGTTGCTAGCTTACAGAAGGTCGCATCAGTGTATGTGCAGCTTCCCAAATGCTAAACAGATCATGCCATGGAAAGAAGAGAAAGAAGCAGAGATGATGGTCTGTAAACGAGCACGACAGTAAGACAAGCATCTGCAATCCTTGAGCTCACTGAAATGTCACACAGAGAAATCAACAGGGAATTTGTAGCCACTCCAGTATTCTCCAGGTAATTTTTTAAATTCCATGAGCATCTAATTCAATTCCTGTCAAAAAGGCTGGAAACGTTAACACAAAACACAGGCATGTTAATGAGCGGTGGTGGGGAGAATTCACTTTATAAACATCTTAGTAAAGGTTTATGGTTAGACTCCAGTAATGTTCTTACAACAGCCTTTAAAAACTTCTTGACACAGAAGACAAACTAAATTGAACAAAATTAATGTTGCTAGGTAACAACTACAGGAATTAAGTACATATGAAGGGTATTTGTCAAAATCAAAGCATTAATGAGTAACAGGAACAACTAGTTACAGGTGTCCTACAGAAGGAAATAATCATAGAATCAGCAAGGTTGGAAAAGATCTCCAAGATCATCCAGCCCAACCGTCCACCTACCAACAGTATTTCCCCACTAAACCATGTCCCTCAGTACAACATCTAAACGTTTCTTCAACACCTTCTAGAGACAGTGACTCCACCACCTCCCTGTGCAGCCTTTTCCAATGCGTCACCACTCTTCTGAAGAAAGTTTTCCTAACATTCAACCTGTACTCCCCGCCCCCCCCCCCCCCCCGAGGGCCATTCTCTCTAATCCTATTGCAACTTACACGAGAGAAGCGGCTGATTCCCACCTCACCACAACTTCCTTTCATGCAGTTGTAGAAACCAATAAGGTCTCCCTGAGCTTCTTCTTCTTCAGACTAAACAATCCCAATTCCCCCATCTGCTCTGTATAAAATTTGTGCTCTAGTTGTAATTCAGTTGCACCCTCTCAGACTAGTCTTGATCACATAAAACTGGTTCTGGGAATTCTGAAGGAGAAAAAAATGCAGGGTTTAATAATGAAAAATTCAGCTCTTGTCTAATTCTAACACCTAACAACTAGTCATCATAAAGATGACAACCTCAGGGATAGAGGGAGTGGATAAGGAGGTTGTTTGTTTAATTTCAGGGACAAATCAAGGTAAAGTACATCTCTATTAAAGATTTTTAAGGGTTTTGCCCTTTGATGAGGCTGCAGCTATTCACAGACAATCTTGAGAAGCATCTACCGGTGTGCACCTTTCCAACTGTAACCTAGGAACTGTCAAGTCACACTGGCCCTTTATAGCAAAGCACTTACGTTTGTCATCTCAACTGAAGGCTGCTCGCAGTAGGTTCCAACATCACCTCTCAGACCTCACTTCGTTCTAAGACACAGCTGCTGAAGTACAAATGACTTAGCTATAAGACAGATTAACCTGCAGAAAACTAAGACGACGACATCTACAACACCTAGAACACTGGTCATACGCATACCTAAGAGCTTTATTACAATCACAAGAGAGAAGATAAAAGAGCTATACTATGGCCAGTTCCTTTTACATATCCAAACACTCCAGTTAGGGAATGCAAAGTTGGGATTCAGTCTTCCTAATATGCATTTTCTAGGAAGACACTTGCAGCTTAAAAAAAAAGAAAAAGAAAAAAAGCGGGGAAGAAACATTCTCAAAAAAAGCATAAGGTCAAAATTTGAACCAAACCCCAAATATATACACCAGTTGATCCAGTGTTACTGTGAGGAAGTAGGAATGACCAACCGCTTGTCAGCAAATGTACCACACCCTGGTTCCAGCAGCCATTGATGGCAGAGCGGTCAGCAGCAAGCACCAGCCTTTCAAAAGGCTCTTTGCACAGCCCATGTTTGCAGAAGCAATGCTCTATAGTAAATAGTGAGTAAACGGATCACTTAAAGCAGTCTGAAGTTAAGTAGACCTCTGGGAAATTATCATTCCTGAGACGGTTACAAAATCCAGTCATGATTAATTTTCAAGAGACTGGTAACATCTGCAATTTTCTTCTATGAACGTTAGTTTCAGTGATTTCCCTGACCCATTTTACCGTATCACCTGATTTTAACATACTAGTTAAAGATAAAGCCTGAGAAAGCCCTTAGACGGAAAGTATGTGTTTGATCGAGCTTGTAAAGACGGGAAAAAATAACCTAAAACCCAAAATGCTTCAGTTACAGGGGATAAAAAATAACATTGACAAGAGAAGTGACCCCTGTGAGCACCACACAGGACACTGCGGGGTATTATTTCCAAGGCCAAGCCTGGAGCTGGAAGAGACCAGTCCTCGGGAAGCCGTATGGAAGAATACAGTGGTTCCATCAGAGAAAACCTTGATACACCACGGGGTGTGCAGACCCCAGAGGAGACACAGAGGCAACTGTGAAGCTTAAGTCACGATCATGTTGTAGCCTTTAAAAAAAATTAAAGAGAGCAAGTGAATGAGTGCATGAGGCAGTAAGACCTACCAAACAACTAACTCAGGGATCCTCTGCTCATATCCCGTCTTATTGGTAAGGTGAATTGGATACCTCAGTCTTGGTGCATCATCTCTACAGCAAAATCAGGAAAGAATGCTGCGCTGTTGCATTCCAAAGTCACAACTGTAAGAAGGCTGTCATTCATCCTTCCAAAGAACACAGCTGGGTAATGCCTGGCATGCCCAAGAGAGCAGCAGAACTGCTGCTAAGCTGTGTAGGCCACACAAAAATTAACAGAAAGTCCAGCTTGGCTTTTCAGAGAAAGGGGAAAACAGCATTAACCTACTGACCTGTTACAAGGTACTTCCAGTCCAAACTCAGGAAGTACAACACCGGATGGCAACAGATTGATGAATTGAAATACTGTCTGCCGGCCACACAGTAAACACTTGGCAGACTGCATCTTACATTAGAAAGTCATATTTACGGGTGAGCAAGTTTAAGAGGATATCCTGTATCGGCAAGAGCTGCAATTTGACACAGCAAAGGCCAGGTTTACTTGAATGTTTATTAATACTGCATATTTTTACACTGAGGAAACCGAAGAAGCATTTTAAAAATAGTGTGTTCTCCTCACACTTGCATGAATGAAAATGATTATTTTTTCAAGTTTACTCTACCATTTCTTCATGTACGTATTTCTATTCGTGACACTGGTTTTAGATACCTTTTTTCTTATTACTCGTCTCAGAAAAAAAAATAGAGCACAAATCAAATATACACAAATAAGTAACACTCCAACAGACAAGTCAGAGTTCAAAAAGTAGTTAAAAACTCAGACAGATGAGAAGAGCAACCACATGTCTTGCAAATCCTAAACCCTTAAAGGAAAGTAAAAAATGCAGTCAAAGCATCTATCGCTTTCCTTCAGGGAATCTATGCCGTCTCCCTGATTAATGTCGTAATGCCTAGCCACATAATCCCAGATGAACACTACTTACGACCTGATATAAATACTCCTGCCAGGATTAGTCACTCCCACTCTGCCAAGAAAGCCCAAGCTTCACCCCAACTCCAGGGCGCAACAACACGTAGCCTCATACAGAGCTGCTACTCACCCATAGCCGGACCCCCAAATACCCCACTCAGGGCTGCAGGCAGGCTGGGGATGGGAGCTGTGTGCCTGGAGCAGCAGCAACATTTTGCTTCAACAGTACCACAATGCAAGCTGAGGAAAGCTTCCATGTGATATAAGCTGGGGGTTCCACTAGTGCATCCCTTCACGCAAGGGCAGAACCTGAGAGCTAACACTGGAATGTCATCAGCATTAAATCAGGCAGCTACCTCCTCACGCCAGATAATCAAACTTTTGGTCTTTGGCTCTTTAAACCGCAAGTTTTTAGGATTTCCTTGGAATAGTTTTATTGTTGGCTTAGGGAGCACTTTGAAGAGGATGTAACTCAAGTTCCAGAAGTTGCACGTGGCAATTAATGAATCAGCTGTTCCTCTGGGTTAATTAAAGATTGCTTTTTCAGAGCATAATAGTTACATAGCTGTGATCCAGATATCAGCAATACAGACAACAGGAATACATCATATTTTAAGGTACTTCTTCTAGTCAGAGTTTAGTTAACAGAACTGAAGCCATGAAGAAGTACAGTTCTTTAATACTGGGGTAATTTGGGGTTCTTTTACCAGCTGCTTTAATAGTTTACTATTAACTGCAGCTGTAATTTCAGCAAATTACCTACAAGAGACTGAGCTGCAGGAGTGTCGTTCGTAATTTCAACATCAAAAAAGTCTCCCAAGAGCCTCTAATTGGTGACTCTCTAAATCTGCAACTGAAGTAACAGCGAGTGAGCTTTGCTACGTTAACATCATTTTATTATAGACAAAGGCGGCTGCTGTCAGATATTCTCATTTCCTCAGCATAACCTGCTATCAGCTTTCCTTACATTTCTTTGTCCTCCATGGACAAGAAGTATTTTGTGGTATTCATCTAATTCCATATGCACATGGATACCTTGCCCTTGCGTCAGAAGCCTGTTTCAGCCTCTTTCTTCACATCAGTCCAGCTCAGAAATCAGCAAACCAAGCAGCTCTTTCAGGTGCAAAACAAGGAGCTCTTCCCTGGCTCTGTCAATAGAGGAAGCCAAGCAACAGGGGTGGATAATTTCAGAATTATAACTGTAATAAAGTACGAACCACTCTGCTGCTTTAGAAGGGAACACCACAGCCCGGTCGCACAGATTCGCAGATGGCACAGCATATTGCTGCATTCGCATCCCAAATGGCTGCCTGGAGACACTGCCGCACGCACCCCAAGCCAGGACGTGGGAGCTGGGCTTGGAAAGAGGGATGGGCATTGCCAAATGGCACCTTTCCCCCTAATCTCAAGAGCTCCCATTGGAGAACTTACTAGTTTTATTTTTATTTTAAATATAAATGGAGGCTAAATCAGGTCAATGAAAACGAAGAACACACAAAAACAGTGCTGACAAGGAAAAACCAGAGACACTGAGGTAACACAGAACAGCAAAGAAGTTTCCTCAACTGTCCAAAAAAATCTCCCTACTCTTGTGTCACGCTACATAACCACACATTACCACTCTGATATTAACTGTTTGCAGTCAGTCATCTGAGACCAGCCATGATGCAAAAGAAAAAGCGATCAATTTACCAATATATCTAGGCCCAAGAAAACCAGATGCTATTTGCTCCTCCTAGAATCACAGAATTCTAGACACACCAAGTTTTCTTTTTAAATCAGCTACTCAAATACTTGGTCCTTCATTGTTTCACATCCTGCAGGCAAGCTGCACCAGTTAAAGTAAGTTAGGATCAGGTTAACCCAAAAGCAAAAGCCACAGACATGCTACAGAGAAAACCCACCATAACTCCATATGACTCAGATCCCAGTGGCCAGTTATGCTCACTGTCCTTAGGAGACCCATACACTCAATTTTACAAGGCGCACTCATTCCCAGTTTGGTACTCAGCACATCATGAGATTCCTAAGGACCAGTTTGATGCTCTTCTCCACTCTGTCCCATTTCACAGAGTTGTGGGCAGAGACCTGAGGCTACTTCCATGCATACCCACAACGCAATACTGCTAACTGGACAGAGAACACGTATTTTCTCTTGCCTGTATTCTGTTAATAAATGATCCCTTTTTGCAAGGCATCCTCCATTTTCTCCACTCCAACAGCAACCAAGCCTTACAAGCCAGAGGCAGCTGCACCCATGACAAAGGATACACAGGACCCCAGGTGCATCAGCACTGGCCAGAGGTGGGACAGCCTGCTCACCTCCCTGTGTTTCACGTGTGACACAAAGCCCAGAGAGTCAGTAAAAACTGGTTCTTCCACCAAGGGCATGCCCACAGACTGAAGACCAATGCCTAAAAAGAGGCCGCGCATGAACAGGACAGAGCTTAAGGTAGGCAAAATGCGTAACCGTAGAGCTGTAAAGTCTTGGTGTTCTGATGAACTTCCTCTGAGGGCTTTTTAACAGCAGCAGCAAGCTCAGGTTAATTGCTACAGTAGCAATACCCATCATCATCCAAGCAGCAAGCTGCTATTACTTCAGTCACCTGAAAGGAGAAACCTGCAGCCAAACAGTGCTGCCACAGTGCCTTGGAGGGAGACCTGTATTTAGACCTTGTCATAGACCCTAGATTCACTCTCCAGTGTGTGTTTTTCTTCTACCCAGTCTCTAATACTCATCATTATCTGCTGAAAAATATTTTAATGGTTATTCATGAGGGTACAGGCTATTCACCCACACATCTTGTTGTGTTCACTACGCACATCATCCACTTGCCATTCAGCTGCAAACCTCCTGGGTTGAAAACTCTTCACCTGCAGCACTTGAGATTTCGGAAGGACTACTGAAGTAGGCCTGGGCTCTCCAGGATTTCTCAACCATGTAAGCACAAACCACGAAAACCCGCACAAAAAGAATAACTTGGGTGTTTTGCTGTGGTCCTTGTTGTTTTATGTAAATAAGAGCAAGCTCATAACTGAATTGCAAAGACAAACTCAAAAAAATTAGCAGTCCCGTGATGCCTTTTTAAAATACAAACTTTCAAACATGCGAGCTTATAAAAATGTATTTGTGTATGTAAGCTTGCAAGCAACAGATACCTACCAAGAGGCACCAGCAAGACACACAGTCAGTGTAAAACATGTCCTTGCGCAGTAACAAATCCGCTCAGACAGTGGTGCTATAGCATACCGTAACCGAGCATGGCTTCCAGCCTCACTCTGTGCATGTCACAAACTGCCCACAATCTTGATTTGGACAGAAAGACTCAAATGTTGTTACTGCAATCCTAACTTCATTAATGAAATTACATACTAATTGCTTTGGTCAATAGCACCTCAAACACTTTAATTACTTAAGAAGCTGCTTGCTGTCAAGAACTACAAATGTAGCTGTATCTTCCATCCTATATTTTGGTTTCTTACGGGTGTTTTTCTTTTGCCCCACTTTAAATGTGCTGCGCTTTTATTTTTATTTTTTTAGCTAAAAGCATCATTAGTTTGACAGAAGCCTATCCATTTTAACAGGCAAAAAGAGATTTAAGTCAATTAACGAATTCAGAATGATCTTCCCTTGAAATTTCTTGGCTTTAGGAAAAGTGCTGCAATCTTCTGCATCCCAAATGCAAGAACGTCAGCTGCTTCGAAATGATGCATTTCTCAAGTATCCTCACATGACACAGCTCGCCATCCTGGAGTGCTGTCATGAACCACTTGCAGCGCTGTGTTTACATAAAGGCAGAAATAAATACTCCAGCGCTTATCACAGCCAGGTAAGTTCGAAGACAGTGATGACTGAGGTTTATTGCTACAATGCTACACTCTGGGGATAAGTATTACTGCACAACTGATATCAAATTACAACAGTTCTTCTACAGATTTCTCCTAGTTTATCAAACCAGGAAATTGGTCATTTTTTCCCTCTTCTATCACGTGAGCTTAAAAAAAAAATGCTGGCTTATTATGTTTGCTTTATAAATGATAAAGAAATCACAGAAGGATACTATTCTAATTCATTTTGGAGCACGTTTAACGCCACAAGAAGATTTTTCAAAGCTAAAGGCACCATAAATAATGCAGAACACTGCAATATCATCAAAACGATTTTCTTTGGAGCAATAATGTGCTTCCACTGATGATGTACAATTTCTTGTTAGATCCTTAATGAACCTGTAGACTATCTATGTTCAAAACAAAGCAAAACAAAAATGCAAGGAGGCTGTCTTATTTGGCAAATACACAATGTAAAGCATAAACCACAGCACTGGCAGTGTTACATCAATATATACAGTTATCTACAAGTATTATGAAGTTTTAGGAGGAAAAGTAAATGAAATTTGTTTCTGTTTTCTGATGTGCTTATACAACCATGAGTTCTTAACTAAGATCATAAAATGGATGAAACCCCAACACAGTTTGAAAAAAGACATTTATAAGAGCTTCTGCACCACAGAAACTGCTAGAAATAGCTTCATAGCTTTCTCCATCTCCAACAGCCCTCCAGTGCAGACTCTCCATCCAAGCTTCCTCCACAATCCCTGGGGACTCATTTTGCAATTTACCTTGCATGAGCTGAAGGACAGCACTCTTCCTTTTGTACTTGACTCAAGTAAAATTCAGATTCTTATCATCTGACTATTCCATCATGGGAGGCACTTTGTCAATGACAGCCAGTTACTTGCTTGCTCTTTGCTACCACATTAAACTCTATAGAGTCCCCTCTACCAACAATCCCAATTTTGTCCCCCCTAGCTAACTCTTCTGCTGATACCCCTGCCCCAAACTGAGGTTGTGCTAGACCACTCTGCCTTCCCACAAGCCCTCAAAAAAGAGCATATGAAGTAACCTAGACAAGGCACATCACGTGTTTTGACTGATGTTTTTTGGGCAGGCGTTCAACATAAAGTTCTCAACAGCATTTGCATCAGGTCAGTGAATAAAACACAGCCTGCTATATAGTAGCATCTTTCTGTATACAAGGACCTACCATGAGTATAAAATACTGTAAATGGATTGCAAACCTATAATGACAATATTATACCCATAGAAGTTTGAGATTCAGTTCCTTCCAAGCCTATTTAAAAGCTATTTAACGCACACCACAGAAAATCTCTTTCACCTCATATACTTGAAGCCACCAAAGATGTATTTAGATAACAGCACAAAAACATTTTTCCTCTGCCCCTTCCGTGTCAGCTTTGTGCTCACAATGAATAGAGATCTAACACTGAGGGATGAGCCACCCTCTGCATTTGTATGGTAACATCAGAAGGACTGATTTCAGGCTGGACCTGGGACACATGCAATAGTCAAAGTTAACCTCCTGAATTCACTCAGTATAGGGCTCTATGTTTGCCTGAAATACAATAATAGGTGCTCAGCTCTACATTCATTGAAAACAAACTCACACAAACTATTTTTCTTGCTAAATTACCTGTATTTCTAGTCCAATACGAATGCCTACAAATGCTTCTACTGCAGCATTTCATTTCACTTGTTAAATCAGAATAAACTTCCTTCAGAAAAAGTGTTGCTTTTTTTTGCCATTACCAGCTGTACCACCAAACCTCTGGGAGACACAAGACCCTGGGGAATGCAAATGGTCTGAGAACAGCTTACTTGAAAGGACAGCTTTTTTCAGGGGAAAGTTATCAGCGCTGCGATCACGAAGCGCTCCTGCTCAAACAGTCACTGTAAGAAAGGAGGCTTTCACCCAAGCAGCGTCTTTAACAAATTTCTCCACAAGAGTCTCAATTTGCCTCGGAGCCAACAATCTGCCAAATTCATCTCTGAACTTGTTCTTCAGTGAGAGATCTCTCTGTTCTGTGTTTCACCAGCCTAGCGCAGCAGGAGACATGTAGCCTGGCCCCAACTGCTATGCACTATTGCCATACAGAGAGAGGGTTGAGAGGCTTTTTGTTTTGCTTTGTTTGGCTGTTTTTTTAAACAGAAGGTTTACAAAGATACACAATGGCGGAAAGATATTACTACAAACATAAATACTGTATTAGTAGACATCTTGGCTCCTACAGTAATGAAAATGAATTATATCTCATTCAACAGTTACACTCCAGCTAAATGCTAAAATCATCTTAAAGAAACTCCGTGGCTATTCACCATGCTTTATGCCTCAAGTGGTTTTCCCTTATCTCATCCCACATTTATGTCATTTTTTTTTTTCTTTTTAGTAAACATTCCAAGGTCAGTTTGCAAGGCTGCTCAGGACTCCCAACTTTGGTTTCATACCCCCACACACATATACAGAGAAAGCTTCAACTATCCTTCACAGCTTAATTCACATCTCTACTTCGAGTTCAGAAATATATCCCTCCCATCCTTCTTAAAAAGCACATTCACAGCACTTAAATCTGCATTATCTTTCACTACTTCCAAGTCGTATACCACATACAAACAACTCACTCTATAGGATGGCTACACATCACATCAAATTAACAGTCTACGCTTTCCCCTATATAATAAGATACAATCTCATGTACGTTCATGTGTTGTGTGCTCTTTCCAAGCCTGTATTAATTACAGAAAGTGGGAATGAGATAGTTTGCTTCCCTCCCTACCAGTGAGTGAAGCCCCATCCACTACTGAAAATATACCGTTTAGGACAAGACAAAACTGTCTTTATATTTCCACACAGATTTCTACGCGACACTTTGTGTCTGAAGGCTGCTCCAAAAGTAATGCCTCCTGTTTTATTATGTTGGTCCATGACATCAGAGGTGGATGTTGGTGGTATGGCAGTAGAAGATGAACCTTCCCACCAACATTCCATTACATTTTGTTGCCATGTGACAGATGGCAGCAGAGGGGCAGTCTGACATGGAAGTATGTATGAAGCAGAAGTATGTCTCTGAATTCCTCCATGCAGAAAAAGTGGCACCCACTGACACATTCATCGACGCTTCCTGAATGCTTCAGGAGACCAAACAGTGGACATGAGCACAGTAAGGCTGTGGGTGGTGCAATTCAGCAGTGGCCACAGTTATATGAAAGAAAGACAACCCGTGTTCTGGGCAGCCATGCAGGCTTGGGTTTTCTATTTGTTTTTTTGTTTTGTTGTTGTGGTTTTTTGGTTTTGTTGTTGTTGTTGTTGTTGTTGTTGTTTTTTGGTGGGTTATTTATTTACTTATTTTACATGAACATGGCATGCAGACTCTTGTTCCTTGCTGGTGCAAATGCATAGCTAACCGTGATGACAATGTTGAAAAACAGTGTTTTGTAACTGAGAATTTGCTCTACCAAATAGTGTTACTGTACTTTTTGTACCTGCTGTAGTTTCCATGGAAATAAATAGGAGATGCTACTTTCAGAGCAATCTACATAATATCCAAGCCTCAAAACAATATCTTTGATCTTCAAAATAGTTGTTGAGGCCAGGAGGTTTTCCATGGAAAGCCATAAATGACTCAGAAGAGTTGCAGTGGAAACACTTCAGTTTTGATTATGTCTCTCCAGGACTGGTTCCCAACTTAATGCCATAAACAAAACAAGAATTCATCTATGAAAACAGCACGCACCCTATGAAGCACATCTCAACCACATACTTGACAGAAATTTTGCAACAACAATATCCTCATTTTGCTAATGGGAAAAACTTAGGGAGACAACCAAGAGAGATTTGTATCATCCCACGTAAGAGGTAATTTGTTGAACAAGCACTTCTAGCTTCTTGCTCAGCAGTCAACACCAGCAAGTACTGCTCTCATCCAATGAGGATGTATAGACATAGGTCTTACCAGCACACTGCTGTCATCAGAACTTGTGTCATTTTATACAGTTCTGGCTATCTAAAGTCCAACTTCAGACATGAACTTGGAAACATTTTTTTAAACACAGAAAATCATTTGGTACTTAAATAAACACAACTTTGCCAGTATGAGAGACTGCTTTCACGTTCACTCAACAACAAAAAAAATTATCCAGGTAATTTAGTGACATTTTCTTGAATATACCTCAGTATACACTCATCTTGACATAACTGAGTAGAGTTAAAATTGCTGATACAGACCATGAACACATTCCAATGCAACTTGTTTGAATCAACTAGACGAAATATATTTCCATACTGGAAAAACCTGGAAATCTGCAGTCCACAGATTCACAGTTATCTGGCAGAACCAATGTCTTTTATAAACAGATTAGAAAATACATTTTTAAGAAAGACGTTGTTTAAAGCTTTAACTTGAATTGGGCATTTTCTTCTCAGCTACAAGATGTGTTCTGTCTTTATTTGATGATTCCCATTTTCTAGTACGTAAGCTCCTGCAACTTATCCTACTATACAGTAAATGACACTAAAATCTTAAACTAGTTCTATGCTTGTTCAGACTGCTTAACCTAAATTTGAAGTAATTGTGCCAGCCAAGTCTTAAAGCCCTTTTTGTTTTCAAGTACCATGCCAACTTTTGTTTAGTACTCGTAATTCCTCCTCAAACTTAGACCTGCAAACAAGTAAAAAGGAAGCCCGGTAAGCTGCTGAATCGTAAGGAATTCTGAAGCCTTTGCTGAGAGAACCGCCATGTCTCAAATATGCCTCATTTCCCTCTTGCAAACAAGTCTTACTTACCCTTCATTCTGTTTCTTAACCCTGGAAATGTTAGTGATTTAAACATTGCTTGATTTTATGTATCGATTTGCTTATTCTAAGGGGAGCAAAGTGAATTTCTGTATTCCTTCATAACATAAAAGCCTCGTTTAGAAGATGAAGCTCATAAAAAGAGAAATTAATATATATTTTACTTCACCTGAGGCACTGGAAATAAGAGACAGAAACCAAGTGTTAAGACACTTTATCGTTAGGACAAACAATGGAAGGAAATAAAGAGCTGTACTGCCTGTTCCCCACCCTCTCAGCACTTAGATAGAGACCAAAAATACAACCTTAAAGGTCAGGGAAAATAAAAACCTAAAAACTGAATACACGTCTCACAGCACTGTTTGCAGACAAGAGGGCTGCATTGTGTCAGCTATTAGAAATTATCTGCCATCACCAGAGAGATCAAAGGTACATGGCTGATCAGAGGCAGAACACAAATCAGTTCAGTGTTCTTCAAATGGGGGTGGGAGTAACTCAGGTCTTTATCTGAAGAAGTTAAATGGATTTTATTCTGGGAAAAAAAATGATGTCTAGTCCCAGAATTGCTAAATTGTACTGGCATACTAAGGCTGTTAAAAGGTCTCTTGCCAAGCTCAATTCTAGCTAGTTTCAAGAATTTAGGGAGAAAGTAGTTTCTGGCATGACAACTTCCTCCACTTTGTCACACCACTGTTACGACACTCTTAGAAATAAGTTTTGCAGGACAGTTGGGAGGGGAGCTGTATGACAGCACAGAGGCACTGTGCTCTGCATATTGATTTCACTAAAGTAGGCAGAGATTTAAAAAAGAAAACAGTTCTCTCTTTGGTCATAGAAATTTCAAATATTGCATGCATCGTGAATTTGGTTGCAATTTATCTGCATTTATTAATATCCCAATGAACAGAATATCTTTATTTCAAACTCAAACTCAGTAGCGATGAAACCAGATTAGCACCTTCAAGTCTTCCAAACAATGAAATACTAAATGGCAGTTCTTCCCCTTGCTCTTTTATTTCAAAATTAGAGATACTTATGCTCCCCCCCAAAAAATTTGTTTTAAGCAGTGTATTATAACAGGCAGTATAGCAACAGTTAAAAAGATTGTTTCCGTCTTTGAATATACCCCTCCCCTTTACATGTCAAATCAGCTTTGAAGCTTCAGATTTGATTTTGGGCACAGTGTTAGAATTTGAAGTTATTATGATATCAGAGAGACACTGTTTTTCTTGAACAACTGCTTTTGTTATGGAGTGATTAAAAACTAGGCTACCTAATAAATCAATTTTCCTAGCTGGAAAGTTCATTATGCCGAGACAATTTAAGTGCCCACAGACATGTTTTGACATTTGGCTATGACATCTTCACTGAAAGGTTCAAAAAGTTCTTGTATAAAGCAAAATGCACTTAAAAGACACCTCCGAAGAGGGAAAAAATAAGCAGAACCCATGGACATACGGGAAGATGGTAGAGTAGCACTATCAGGAATTCAGCTCAGTTAAAAACGTCATTCCTAAGTTACCAGCAGAGCCTTTCCTGCTGGTATTACTTCCCAACCTTCTTCTCTCAAAATCTTGACAGTACAAATTTAGTCAGATTACAAAAGAAAACATAAGCATAAATAAAGGCAATAAAATTATTCCAGAAAACATATGAGCTCATCTCAAGGTTTTACAGTTAACTTACATTGATTAAATTAGAAGAGGGCATTTCAAATCACTCAGCTCAATTATGGACCATTACCTCAAATGGAAGAAATAAGCCACCTAGGAAGCAGAGGACAACTTGAGACTGCAAGTCTCCTCATACTTGTTGGACAGCAAATACATCAGCATATAAAACAATAAAAAAAATATTGAAATCTATTGCACTTGGCCGCTTTAGTAATCTGCTTACAGAAAGGATGACGTAAGTAGTTAAGAACATAGATTTACACAGGAGAGAGCACAACAACAGTAGGATTTGGGGCTCATTTACTCAGAAAAAAAAAAACACCAACAAAAAAACAACCATGAGATGAGAGCTCAAGCAATGAGCTCAGCCCAAGTACATGGGAGAAGTGCCTCATCAGAAGCACATCTTGAGACCTTGCTTTCCGTCTAGTATCTAAGTTTCCTCAAGCGTATAATTTCCAACTGGACACATGAGCTCAAGTTCCACGCTACCACCTGAAGAGCAGCACTGTTTCACGTGGATACCGACTGTTGTGGTTTCCCGCCCATCACTGAAGCAGACTGCTGGTTTCTAAGGCTCAAGCTTTACAACCTGCAGGACTACATCCTCAGCCAATATTCCACACTGACAACAGAACTTAACCTTGCTCAAGTTTGACCATCAGCCACAAAAGCGACTTCTTAACACGGCGAAGACTTCTTGTGAACTATTACTGCTTGGGAGGCTGGAACAGACAAACCAGACAGCCAGATGCCAAAAGGAAACTTCCCAATAGCTTTTCTCCGGATGCCTGCCAGCTTGTGGAAGGTACTGTTACCCATTCCCTCAGCAGCCAGCCCAGCCTTGCATCAGCCTACCAGCAGACGAGCGCTCGGCAGGCAGCCAGCCTTGCAGCACAACTGGAAGAACACAGGAGCTATTTGCGATGGCAATGACATCACCTCTCTGAGCTGATGGACCTCTGGGAAAGCATGCCAACAGCCAACGAATACATTGTTCGAGCGTTTGCCTCCTGCCAACAGAACAGGTTCCTGTACAGAGTAACACACCCACACCTAGGAGCACCCCACCACCTCACCTCACGTTTCACTGTGCTGCAATAGCTGGAGCACACACTACCAGAATTTTCCACAAGACACCCAGAAGTGCACTCCTTCCTCCTCCAGGAGAAAAGGATACCTGTGCACCAATCCCCTGCACTACCCCAGCTGAAAGCTGGCCCAAGGACTCAGAAGTCCAACCACTCCAACATTTAGTCTTAGCTCCACTTAAGTGATAGCAGGAAATACACATCCCTTAGGTTAGGACCCCCCCCAAAAAAAAGTTTTAAGAAGGAGACGCTATTAAATAAATTATAACCCTTGTGGGCATTTTCTTAGAGTCATCACACGCATACTTCAGGCTTATACTAGTATTACACCAACTTGTTTTCAAGTACATCTGTATAAAGGGTGAGGGAAGAAAATGCCCACTTGCAGAGTGAGACATCGAGAAAGCAGCACCAGAATCACACTACCCAGATGCCCAATTCAGACCTTCCCCTCCCAAAGCCTCAGGCAAGAATTTAGCAAGAACAAGAAATGAGCCTCTAATCACCCTAAATTTACACCTGATGAATCTCCTCTAGCAATAACTGGAATCAGAAATCTTGAAAGAGATAGTGTAGGAACACCATCCCTCTGTCTTCAGTATGACAAAAAGACTTAATCACCATAAAACCTATGCAGCTTCAGTACCTAGGGATGGTGTTATGGACTACCTTGAGTAGGGAGCCCTACTCCTCAGCCCAGCTCCCACAGCGCAACTAACTACTCTGCCCTAGAAACTCTTCTCTGTTCTGTTAGAACACATCAAGATCATTGTTTATATAATAACTCTACCTTTTTTTTTTCCCCATAAATCACAATAGAAAATAGGCTTAAAATTTACTTTGACATTCAACATGAATAGCAAGCATGTATTTATAATACTGTAATACTCATTTTATACTTAAAGATCTCATTTGTAGAACATCCAGTGAACAAGGGCACCTAAAGGATATCACACTAAGTACTATGCAACCCAGATAGAGGGGTCCTTCATTACCAGACTACCCCATATTTGGATATTTGAGTATTTTTTTAATCCAAACTCATACCAGGTAACTTCAGCAGAATACTTTCAATTTTAAATATCTTGATACTTATTTAAACTCTTACAAGTTAACGTATAGTCCTTTTCTCCCTTATTTTACTGTCCAGTTAAGACAGCAACAGTTAATCCCCTAGTTAATGAAAAATAAAAGGAGATCTGTCACCCGCAAATATGTTTCTGTGAACACACACACGCTTTAAACTGTTCTTAGTCTTCTCATTTCACTGATTCCAGTCAATCATCATTAGCAGCTTTTGTATATGCAGTTTTCCTGACACTCCATCAGCTAGCCTATTCTGTCATCCCATAGCTTGATGCAGATCTCTGAAGTTACCCTGTATTAAAAAAACAACCTACTTTGCCTTCTTTTCAATTTTCAAATTGTTTCAATTCTCTGAGTTCATACGTTTGGGAACTAATATAATTAGGGAAGTTAAACTTCCACACAGCTATTGTGGGTGCCCTCCTAGTAACTGTGCTAACAAGATTCATCACTGAGTACAATAGAAGCCTTCTCTAAAATAAAACAAAGGTACTGTAATGAGCAAGGCAGGAAGTGGGAACTCAGTTCTGAGTGTAATGGTAGTTAGTGTAAATCCTTTCGGCACTAATGGTGTTTTTTTTTCTAAGGCTGGACAATGACAACAACGTTTATACAATACATGAGAATTCATGAATGTCTGGCAGCTTTTGGCATTGTCTGTAATACAAACAAACAATCTGTATTTCATTCTACATTTTCCATTCAGTACCAGCTGGATTCTGCAAAAACATGGGTTAGTTCTGATGCACCAAATGACTGATTCATTCTAGTGGGATCCCATAACTGAAGCATACCAGAGGTAGCACTGGTACATACTGAACACATTCTTCAGCTACAGAACTGTAACAAAACCACCTCAATTTCACATGCCTATCCCCAGACAGATGCAAGAGGCAACACATTTAAAGCAAGTAATAATAGTAGTGCTGGAGAAAGAGGCCTATGCAAGATCATTTCTCTAAGTTTAACCTGAGGCATCATACCACTTCATCTATGTCCACACTCATTCAAAAATCCTTATTTATTTACACAGGCTCATTTATTTTCCTTTAAGAAGCATGTTAGAAAGGTAGATTCCACCATCACTGACTGGTATCCCCTTTACAGAAACTCCCTATCAATTAGAAGCCAAGTGTAATACTGACCAATGGCAACATGTTCACCATCTTGCTGTAGGCAAGATTTCTACCACAGCCAGCCAAGAAAGACCAAAGGGTGAGCCGACTGTTGACTCTAACAACTTATCTCACTGTTGCCAAAACCAGAGGCATGGCAGCATTCGGCTCAGCTCTCTCTGGGAACTCCTGGGACAAAAAGCATCAAGTCCAATAACAGATGAAACAGCTACTAAGAGAACAAATGCAGAACTAAAAGGAAGATGAATCTTTCACTGCAGACCCATGGCAAAATGCATTTGTACAGATACTGACAGTCACCTCTACAAGAAAATACAAAGAAAGCACCAGAACTGCATGATTAATACTTCAATTAAAAGTTCAGGCGACAGAATGCATCTTATTTATGCCCAACTTCAAAATCCTGCATTATAATTAGGTACAGTATCTCAAAGGTATGTTAAGTATTAATAAAAGGCACTGCCCATAAACTTCACTGCTGGGACTGGAGTTGGCATAAATTACCGCTTGTTAGAAAACCAAACAGAAATATGAGCTCTGAAACGCCTCAATGAAGAAAAGCCCGGGAGTATGAAGTGAGAAGAGAAACAGCAGCAGCATAGCATGCAGGTTAAGCTTACCCCCTGAAGTCTAAGGGTAAATAAATGTAGTTGTTTTTCTAGTTTTCTGTAGTATGTTGTATTTTGCTATCATATTTCATACGGCAAGGCCGCTGTTAGTTAGCACAGGGAAATCAATTAAGTAACTTTATCTTGCTAACAAAGCACATTGAAGAACAACTTCTGTGGCACCCAATCGTGGGTGCACTCAACCGAAGGGAATAAGGCTGAGCTACCAGATGGTTAGAGAGAAAGGAGAACCCTTGGGATGGGGCAGGGGCAGTGACTGCTGGAGCTGATGGGCTCTAATAAAGATTTCAGAACGCTATCTCAGTATTCTGAACTCTTGAATACAAGAGTTCAGATGTTTGACAGTTTCCAGTTCTGTCCAGTGCTACTGGAGAGGGCACGAATGCTGCAAGCATCCTTGTCACTGTGAAACACAAAGGATATGCAAGTACTAAAAGTTTTACAGAACTGAGACATGGCTAAGTAGGCTTCATCTCCACACTCCTTGGGAAAAAATGAAATGATTGCTTCCCTCCCCCACAAAGCATGTTTTTACTTCCCCTTCCTCTTTGTGGGTTTAAAGATGGTAAATAATCATTCTGACCACTTCCATGCTTCTTTCCATAATCCCTCAGGAAATGCCACAGTTCAGACGTTTTTCTTCCCCATGCTCTAGTCTTTACTACACCTTCTGAGTGACTGCTAGAGAAACACTTGACTTGCTGTCTATTAACTGTTAAATACTGGCTGTTGGACTTTCTCTGGTGGACGAAACAGCCTGTTGGACTTCCTACGGCTTTCAGTCAGTAGCTGAAGTGTATCTGCTTCTTCACTGAATGTTAATACTGTTCCACTAGATGAGGTTTTGTTTTTATTTATGAGGTAGCTTTTGGGAATATAGGTAAGAAATCCTAGTTCCTGTTGCCTGTGTTTAGTACCTTTATTATACTCACTTGCAGAATTATTGGTAAATGAAGACTACATAATGGTTATAGATAAAAATGTATGTTATTAACTTTTCTATACATAAGCAGTTATTAACCTATTCATAGGAAAAATACCATTCCATGTGCACTCAACTTCCAACATTTGTTTTACATAAAACCTGAGTATTTTAAGACTCTTTGCTTTATGTAAAGCATTCTCTGCTACCAAATCAACGTCTGCTTGAGTAAAAGAATGATTCAGCAGGAAACACGTACTTGAAATACCCTTCACAAGAAAGAGCTTATTCATGCAGGGACAGTTGGCAGGGATATCTCAGTCTCCACTTGCATGCTCTTTTTCCAGTTTGTGTAGAAAAGATTCAGATGCCTCAGAGGAAGCTAATCACCATTTTTATAGGCTGTGGAAAGCAGGGTCTGGTTCAGAATTGTAAGTGCTTGTACCAAAGCTGCCTGAGTAAAAAGCAGAGGGCTGTAAGTTAATGTTCAAAAGAAACTGGCAAATCTGCTGTGCTGACTGAGCAAGGTGGTCAGGTATGAATTACAAGGGTATACACTAAAAACAAACAGAAAAATTAACTTCAGAAACTACTGGGAAGAACAGCTGTGTCCTGATTTAGAAACAGGCCTTTAACTACCAGTAGCCTCCATTAAAGCATCCTGTGTAAAGATATCTACTTTAGAAATTAGTTTGGACCATTTTGCACAGACATTTGACTCCAAGCAGAGCCACACTCCAGGTGACCCCAATATGGATCCATTCAATATTGTGACATTGCTAGAGGAACAGAAAGACCTGAAAAGTAAGTACTACCCTGCTAGGAAGATGTCAGGCTACAAAGTTCTTACTTGGTCATCAAAACACAATGCTACCTGTCTATTCAATATCCATTCAGACTGCACAAGCAGCAGCCATATCTACTCTCACTCTACAGCATGACTTAAACCACACTGAAAGTGTTAAAAAAAAATCCTTAATTAAAGAGGGATATTCACAAATAGCTTCAGAAGAAATCACCTACATAAACCTGCTCCAGGATTTGCACATCTCAAGATAGGTGATATTAATGCTATGCCCAAGAAGGGAATTGTGCTGCAGGAAAGCATACTACAATGCACTGCTTCTGCTACTAAGTTTTGGATTTTTCTTTGGGGCAACCTGTTATTTCCTATTTTCAACAAAAAGTAAACTTTTAAACCAGAAAATCTAAGGTGAGAGATACTCGATATGTTTGAAACCTAAACTGTATTGAGGACCTACAAGTCATGAAATTCCAGCCTTGCTGCCCTTGGCAAACCAAATAAACTGGATTTTTAAAGGAAAAGTTAAGCATATAGCTTTTAGAAGACTAGGTGCAAGGACTTGATTCCAAGTTAAGCCATCAGGAACCCTAAAGATAAGAGAGCTCACTGATTAAGACAGCACTTTCCATTATTCATTATTTCTAAGACAAAAACTGAAGGTGAGTTAAATGGTCTCCACTATGACAGTAAATATCTTTTTTTTTTTAAGGTGTCTGAAGTTTTTAAAGTATTTTTTTTTAAACACTGCAAATGCTGAATTAAATTTCAGTACTCCCCTAAAAACAGGAGAACATTTCTTCTGCTCAGGCTAGTTAACTTAGATCGAGCTAAAAGCCTTCAGATTCTAAGGCTAAGCAGAAGTTGGTGCTCAGCCAACTTCATCCACATCTCACAGCAGTTGTGATGAAAAACCCCACATCTCCAGCTCTTCTACTCCAACCACCCAGAGCTTAATTTCATAAATGAGAAGGAAAAAACGCAAAATGGACACAAGACTTTCTCTTCATACTCAGCACTCCCCACTCATCATTCCTTACCTTGGTGATTTAGGGACATGCGATTAGATGGTTCCTGGAAACCTGGTTCCACCAGATCCCGCCGACCATGAGCTGAAGTCTGATCTACATTGTCCTAAAAAGAAAAGAAAAGAAAAATCTCAATGAAAACAGGCACACTGCTCTCTGTAAGCTATGCTGCGTAGAACCAGTAACACTGACACAAGAAAAATCTCTGCTTTCTCTCTCAAAATGAATAACCAGTATTGGAGGATGGGGAAAAGAACAGGTTAGTGCACACAGAGGGGATACTGGTCAACTACAGTAATACAGGCAGCACAAATCCAGAATAAATGATGCTGATGGCTCAATTGGATGTCAGTTTTACATTTCAAAATGGGAAATAGCAATGTAAATGCATTTCCCAGTTCAACAGAAGTTTCTTCTTGCATCAAATTATGCGGAGGCTTGGGGTTTTGTTTTCTTTAATTCCAGCTCTGTGGCTTAGGGGTTTGTAACTAATTAACTGGACTGAAACAGATTCAGTAGTGAACTACCAAACCTCGAGAGGAATCAGAAGTTCAATTTAGATAAACATCCACGGTTCTGGATGCCAACCTGAATTTTTTTCATACTAGAACTCTCACAAGATCAGGTTTCACAAAGTTTTAACACAGACTGAATTTGGCTAAGTCTAAAATACCATGGTTTCTCACAGGGCTTGCCAAAAATGAAGACTAAGAAAAAGCAGGAAAATTGAAATATAAACAAAAAAAAAAAAAAAGAAAAGCAAGATAAGTCACAGTGGGTTTCAGAAATATAAGTAGAAAATTTAGAGCCGGTACACAGTTTTACAAAGCTAGAATATCCTTGTACATACCAGTTCAATGTTACAAGGAAAAACAAAAGCATGTACATGGGAGTTGACAGCACAAACAGGTAACTGCTCATGATATACATGACAGCATACACTTTCTTACTGCGTCCAAAGTGCAAAATAAATACACAATAGTACTTATGTCAAGGCACAGGAACCACCTTCATGGCAAATTATGCAATTACGGTAGACTAAGGACATGGACTCTGAGCAGCACTTCAACGACATGTAACTGTGAGCTAAACTCAACAGTTCTAGCTTACAGAATATAAGCTAACGCTCAAAATCAGAATGTACACAGTGTTTCAGGGTAAGATGTAAGAATGTAAATAATTAGATAGGATATTAAATAAATTATATTACCTATTCTTCAGAGAGACTGCTTCAAACAGCATTATTTGGGCTTTGCTTAAAGAACTGATTGATACCTAAAAGGTTCAAGCACAACCCATGAGTGCCTTTAGAGCCAGCTCCACTGGGGACCAATTCAGGAACCCACAGGTGCTCATAAGACAAGAACTGTCATCATTGGCATGACTAAGTGAGGCTATTATAAATAAATAATATATGGTAAGATACACATTATATCTATCTATGCCAGATAAAATAGAGACCACTAGAGACCACTCAGCCTTCTCACTCCATGTTGGCTACCTTCTCCTTTCAGAGCTCACTTCCCATAGCTCTCTTTTCCTCTGGGGAACACAGTCAGCACTGACCTGGACCAGAACAAATCAATTTCAAATTTCAGGCAGGAGTGTTGGGACTAACAGTATAAGAAGATAACTGAAGGAAGCAGAAATCACATAGAAAACAAAGAGCCTGTTCACCAAGAAGTTTAGCTTAAATCCTTCAAAGGGCTCCAAGGGCAAAAGTAGGCAAGTTTATATAGGAAAAGTTTCAGTCAAAACTGCTCCTCAGTTATTTCAAACCCAGTACATAGTCTGAGCTGAACACTGCAGGCACTGAGAATGAAACAGAGCATCTTTCCTCTCAGCACAGAGCTCATCTTCATACACTTCCATCTGTGAAACTCAGTATCATGTATGTTTGTCAAGTAGATAAAACCCACAGATGCAGTTGAGCAGCCTTAGTTCCCCTCCTGGAAACAAGTGGGGACAACTTACTCATGGATGCAGCTGTATAATGCCCCATGGCTAGAGGAGAACAACAGGTCACACCAACAGAAATTAGAAGAGGAACAAGAAAAATGGTTGTAAGCTCTCTGTTGCAAGCATAAGGTGCTTTCAGCTGTCCCAACACATAAAAGACCTTACTGAAAGGCAAAGTCCTTGCTTCTACAGAGTAATGGAGGTAAGATGTGGTTGGAATGCATCTTTTTTCTTTGGGGTTGTCACAGCACTACACACAACTGTTAATGGAGAAGACATTTCAGAGATGAAGGCTCACAGCTGGCTGCAAGCACATAACTCCTCAATTAAAACAGATTTTTAACTAGCAGTTGCCAGTAATTTAGAGGAACAGTAGATCCCTTCTCTGGTATAACCTCACAGTTGCACCAGAAGATGCTGAAAACCATAGGCCTTATTCACAAAGTTTAATCCAAGATCACAGTATAATAAATAAATCAGTGTTTTCAGAAGCAGAAGTTTCAGTTCCTAGGCCAGCGATGGGATGCCCCTGCATGTTTCAGAAGGTGCAACCCTCGCTCAGGTCTGCAGAGTTTGCCCAAAGCTTCAGCCAAGCACAGAGCAAAAGGTTTCCTCAGGGCGCTCAGGGCTAGCACAACCCTGTTGCTAAAGTAAAGCAGCAGGCCTGCATAAACAAAACCACACCTGCTAATGCAATGCGGGCAGCCGAGGAAAGGTAAGCACTGGGCAATTTTTAAAAGCTCATGATAGTTTCACATGACCCTCCAGAATCTATTTATGTCAGTTTTTCAAAGACAAATAGTGGCAACTTGCCAGCTGCAGCAGAGATCAGACGGACACGGGAACGAAGTTAAAGGAAAGAAATGAGGAGAAAAGAAGTTATAGTTGCTCTGTGCCAAGGTGCTGTGGCACAGCCCCAAGAGGGCCTCGTCAGGAGCACAGTCATGGCCCAGGCCCCTCAGCACACGGGCACCTGCTCTGGCCCATCACTGCCCCCCTGCTGAAACCAGGCTCCCCATAAGTCATGTGTTCCACCATGTTTTAATCCCCAGATCCCTCTTCTCTTCCAATAAACACTCTCAATATGAAATTAATGCATGTTACTTAACTTACTGTACCATCCAGTGATTACCATATTTTTAGAAGCTAGTTGAAGCATTAACCCTAACTTGTTTGCACATACTATTTTCTCTGTCAGTCAGCATCTGTGACCAAGGATGATTTAATCAAGTGACTAGCAAGAGTGTGAGAAGGATCTGAAGCATGGTTTATTTTTATAGAGTCTCTTAAAGCAGTTAGCATTTTATATAGCCAAACACTGACATTATAGGTTAGATTTCAATGTCCTTTTGTAAACCGCAATGCAGAATGTTCCATGTTGGCATCATACCAAGAGCCAAAGTCCATTCATAGAGAGTGTTATCTCTATGTATCAGTAACCCAGACAAGCTGGATCCATTTTTCAATCTATAACCAAGCCTTTCAAGGTACACTCCTTCAAGTTCAATACACTGTGTCTGCTGCTATTTCTGCTAGCATTTCAGTTATTGAAGAAAACACTGGATCTGGTATTTAAATCAGAGAATCAGTCAACCGCATACTACAGTAGCTCTGCTGTCTGCACAAGTGTTCTCCAATCGCTGCCTTGGCTCCCCATGCTATTTATTGTTCCTGCCTGCAGTTTAGCTCAGTGTTTGCTCGGAACAACATCTATCAGCACAAGACGTTATACAGCTGACCACTGTACTGCTGCTATTCTCATCCTGGTTCCTCCAGAGAAGGTTATCTAGTCAGTCAGGCTAATCTTAAATAGGGCTTAGATAGGAGGAAGTACATCCAAAAGTGTGAATAATAAAGCACCGCCCACACTTCCCTTCTCCCCCACTTCTTTGCACAAAAGGGACCTGAATTCAGCTGAGACAGAGTAGCTTTCTCTTGAGGCCTGGAAATCCCCTTTTCTTGAACACTTCAGCTTTTTCTAACTTAAGCAGTCACTAGAAGTTTAAGAGATTAAGGAAGGCTACCAGTGACAGCAGAGCTTCTCGGAAGCTCCTGGGACTGTGCCCAAACTGTGGATGTCCAGACCACCAAGATGACAGTCCCTGGTTTTAGATTTACTGTAGCTGTCTGCAAACCCATACAGCCGTGCCCCTGAACAAAAGGTTCAATTGAGCAAGAGTCACGCATACTCATGCCAGCAATCCCACAGTGACAAATTAAGATCATGACATACTTCTGATGTTTGTACACTGTCCAGCACAACGGAGTCAAGTCAGACATGCTGACGGGTTCCACTGTGGTTTGAGACTATCAACACAGATACGCCTCAGTTTACACACAAGCACTCCTACAGCAACAGTAGCTCCCTACCTGGCGATGTGACTTAATCATACCAAGTAGATGTTTCAAAACTAGTCAAGCATAAACAGAAGATAAGCCAGGTCATTACCTGAATCACCTTAGCTTTACCCTGTTTAGGCTACTAGTGTGAAGCAGAATTAAGTATTATTTTAGTACAGGCTGAAGACAATATTGCAAAGCACAAGCCATTACTAAAATTCACTCAGGGAGAATCTACCAAAGGCAGCTAAAGAGTAGACAACTCCTGGCCCAGGGAGCCCAGAAGCAGGGAAAGGACAAATACCTGCAACTCGTTACCCTGAATCAAAGAACAAAGAAATGTTCATCTGCCTCTGCATCTGACCCAGTATTGCTGTTCTTTGTATGCTTCTGTAATTTCATTAGGCAATAAACAGATTAAGAAGCATTTCTCCTGAGGACCATATCACGCAATTCTTTACTTCACAAATGAAACACTATTTGCATGAAAATGAAGGAACTCTGCACTTTTTTTCTAAGCTTCTTTTCTTTTTTTTCACACCACAGTTTTGCAGCTTTGGTCTACGTAAAGCATAGATGTACAGAGTCTATTATGGTAAGAACCAAGTAGTTAACTATTCACTAAATTCACTTTCCTGCAGCTTCCTGGTACATGCAGCCATTAACAGTTTTTGTCCCATCATCGACCCTTAGTCTACACGTATACCTTCATGGGACTATTACAGGAAGAAATCCACCCAACAGAGCCAACTCAGTGTTCAGGTTCTAATCTAAACTCGACAGTTGAGATCAACTGGTAACATACACAGTGCTTTCTTAAAAGATGCACGTCATCGAGCTTTTCTGCAGCTAAATACAGCAGCACAGTTCCCCAGCAGATAGCTGTTTGGTACAACGTGTTTTCAGCCTACCTTATCACTGATACCCCAGACCTTGAGGAAATTTTTCTCAAGTACATTTGTGAGGGAAAAGCCAGGCTTCTCTGCTTTGCCCAATGTCACCGCTTTGCATATGATTTCAAATTTACTCAAAAATAGTTCTTGCTGCCTTTTCTTAGAGCATCAATCACATCTTCTCTGGGCCAGTGCTTAATATGCAGCAGAAACAAGGAGAGAAATAAAAAGGCTTTGCACAACAGGCAAAAAAACTTTAGAGCAAAGACAACCCACATATTACATAATTAAAGAGCTGTAACTAGGTTTCCTGCCTCTAAACTACAGTCATTTGACTAAGTAAGAGCCAAGTGAAAGGCTCAGTAAGTCAACAGTGTAACTGTGAACCTAAAATTTTAACATTCCCATTGCTAAGAGAGCTTGTACAAACAAGGGCTTAAAATACAGCCACTTTGCTCTGTCAAAAGTCAGGCTCTGTCCTGAACTAGCAAAACCACTAACTGCTGGAATTCTTCTGATTTTACAAGACTTCTGTTAAGACTGACAGTGATAACCCTAGGGGCCAGCAACAAATAAACCCAGTTTGGGATTATCTGAGCAGCAAAGCTTGCAGCATGCTCCACCTGACACAGCGCAGCACCTCTGAGTGCAGAGGCTGAGAGTCACAGAAAGCATGCAGTAACCTGGCAGGGTGCACAGAACTATCACTATCCTCATGTTCGGACAACCCTCAACAGATTTAACAGCTCGCCATATACATATGCAAAAGCTACAAGAAACACAACATATCAGGAATTACTAAAGATAGAAAGAAAATGAGAGACTGACAGACAGACCTGCGTCCATGGTTTACGTCTCTGCAGTGGCAGGGAATTTGTTAAATGAAGTTGTGATCACAGGAATTATATTACATCCCATGATACACAGAAGGCAGAAATGCTTGCCAGTCTGTCCTTGGAAGAACTTCTCTCCTGACCCCCTTCTGGGTTTTAATACCCCACTGCCCAGAAGGTCCTTCAAGTCAGCAAAAATTGGGGCTCTGGAGCCTGTCAACACCTAAACCCCACAGTGCGCATGCCCACAGTCAGAAAAGCATTTCTTCTCCTTCATCGGGGAAAACAGCTTTCTTAAATACACGGACTGATACAGTTATACAACACGCTGGTATAGCTGAGCCAGAAAGTTATTTTCTGAGGGTGTTTCAGATTTATTTTAAGGAGTATTCCTAGTTATGGGACTTGTCATTACCTGCAGTACAGCTGCTACCCTGGCAGTATTGCTTCACACCAGGAGATAGCACTAGCTACTAGTCAGTTTCACTATTTTTTTTTTTTAAGTGGCTCTTCAGTCCCAAATCCCAGAAAAAAGAACTACTACTGTTGCAAGAGCTGGACCACGATTAGCATCCTCCCAGCCGATTTGGCAACAGCAGCCTATTTGTAAAAGACTTTTCTCTGTATACTGGAGTTAGCAATGCAACCCTTCAGCATGCATACACGCTAGCTTTGCAGATGCCACTTCTATAGCCTAGTGTCGGTAAAACTGGTATTAGCAGGGCTTGCAACCCTACTGTACCCATAATTTGGCAAGAGTTACGTCAAACTAAATTTGTTTCATTATAACAGTTCTCTTTTAGTATAAATTAACCACTTCTGCAAGAATTCTGCTGTCTCCCAGATTCTCCTCACAGAGAAAATGGGTAGTATATTCCACAGTGTGCACTCTTTGGACCATAGCATCATTTATTATGGTAGAAGAAATCCAGTGCATCATGATTGTTGCCTTTTAATCAGCTAGCAAGAAGCAAATCCAACTGACAGGCTTAGAAATGCTAAAAGCTTTGTTCTATTTTTAATGAGTCTAAAACCACTCCGGCTGTTAAGAGACAGTTTACACAGTTTACAGCTAAAATAAAGTCTTGAAATATAGAAGAGAAACAAGCACAAGATTCTCAATGAACGCAATGACTTCTCAGAGCTGTCTTATGCTAGAAAGAACTTACAAAAATGAAGCATTTACTTTATGTCTGCTTCTTTTTTGATACATACACTAAGCTCCTTTCCACTTCTACCACTAAGTAAGTTTAGTATTACAAAATGGCAGTGGTCTGAGATCTTTATGGTGGATAATTACATGCTTACATGGAAAATGCGTTTCTTCGACTGGTGCCCATAGAACCTGAGAATGAATCTTTAGCCTGTACTTATCCACAAATTTTCCTGACCTCCAAGGCAAGGTCCTGCCACTGACATGGCCACCAAAATCCTCTTTTAGTGCACACTCCAAGCTCCTTGGTTTTGGTCAATATTGACTCCACCAACAGTCTCTGGAAGATCTATTTTCTGTGAAAGACCTGTATCTACCAACAGAAATTATGCAGACTAATTGAGTTTTGTTACTCAAAGCATAAAATCAACTACAGTAAGACATCATATTCCTCTGTTTTTTAAAGAGGCTTTTTAGTAAGTTCAGCACCATTCTACTACTGAAGAACTGGTATTTAATAGACTAAATTACGTCACCCATGACAGTGTTGCTACTTCCTAGTATATAGAATGAACATATAGGACAATCATTTCCAACCTGCTGCTCTCCCCACGCTCATCAGACCTGTGAAATATAAGGTAGCTTGTCTGTTCTATTTGGCATCGCCTCCACTAGAGCTCTGATTATAGCAATGCTGCTTCTAAGAACACTGGCTTTGGGAGCCAGGTCTGGAAAGCAGCCTCGCATGAAGTGGACGGGAGATGTTCTACGAACCGCCTCGGACAGTCTGTCCCAGGCTGAGGCTGACGCTGCCCTGCATTAACCTTGGGAGGCTCAGCGCTTGGAGAGATGACCCGACCCGGTGGCCTCTGAGATTTGGCAACAGAGCAACACACTCGGGTGTCTCAGGCCAGGGGAGTGGGGGAGGGAGGAGAAAAAGGAAGATTCTACCTAGGTTGTAGGTATTAACATTTCTACGTAAGCACATGCTCTTTAAGGATAAGGCATTCAAGCCTGTACACCGTGGGAAGCAGGAGCTGCAGCCAGATAACCTAAATTATACTGAAGCATTGTCCCTCATCGGTCATTTTCTCTGAAAACTCAAGTGATGAAATACTAACAGTGGAATGGCAGTAGCATATAACACACAACAAAGGAATTTATGCCACTCAAATATGGGTCTGTTTGCTTACAGGCAACAGTACTGTCCCTTTTTGTCTTCTTGTTGGCTCAGGTGTGCAGAGGATTTCAGCCCTTTAGGGCAGGTAAGGAAGGCAATTCCTTACAGCCATTGGCAGAGCTGGTGAAGCAATAAATCTCCCACAGTAAGTGCCACCATGCTCACAGAGACCTCCCAAGCTCACCAGACACTAGCTAACAAAGCAACCCTCAAAGCGCTAATGAGATTACTCTTAGGAACTTCAAATTTGAAACATGATGAATTTCAAACACCACATTAAACAAATCTATTTACAAGATTGCTCTGATATCCTTACTTGCTTCAACAATCAGTTATATGGTCTTTACCTATTTTCTAGCCTATTTGATCAAACTCTGTAATTTTGGCTGTGCTTGATAACCCTCCCCTCCTTCCCTGAAGAGTGATTCTTAGCACTAGGTAAGTAATTTAACTAGGTCTAGAAGTAGCTGTCCTGTCCAATCAAGCATACGATCCCAATTGCACTGGCCACACACCTTCTTGCTATGTGGTGAGTCTGACCCCTTAACTAACTGCTCATCCCAGAAAAGGACATTTGCAGTTCAGGTTGCTTGTTCTCAGTTAGATACAGAATTGGCTCTTTAAGCATCTCCAACAGCAAGATTAAACAATCTCAGATGTAGGATAGAAAACCCACAGACAGCTTTATGTCACAACAGTCATGTCTTTCACCATTAGCAACCCAGCATTATATCTTGTACAGAGATGGACCATTGTGCTAAGCAAAAATCAGGGTTCCCCACACTTTGCATTGCTTGCAAAGAAAATTATGGATTGTAAGGAATAGTCTACAATGTATGGGTACTTTAAGAAAAAAGCATAATCTTTTTGTACTGCTTATATTGTAAACCTTTGGAACAAAAACCATTTTATAACTAATCAAGGATGTGCATGTATTTCTGCATTTCTTTATGTCTGAATCTCATTTCACCGCCAGAGTTTTAAGAAGGTGACATTACTGTACCTTTCACGCCAGTGATCAAAACAGTTTTCATAAAATAATCTTGAGAAATGATGTTTATTAGATTCAGAGTCACCACTCCCAAACATTACGAACAGTTGAACAATATTTCCAATACAAATTATTCTGCTACATACAAGTTCTCAGTTCACACACAAATCATGGAATCATAGAATGGCCTGGGTTGAAAAGGACCACAATGACCACCGAGTTTCAACCCCCCTGCTATGTGCCGGGTCACCAACCACCAGACCAGGCTGCCCAGAGCCACATCCAGCCTGGCCTTGAATGCCCCCAGGGATGGGACACATGTCTCAATGCAGTGACTGCCATGTTTCCCCTTTCTTAAGGAAAGTGTGCTCTACTAGTTTTCTTGCATCAACAAGATGACTTTATCAGAAAACCTTCAGTGACGTAACATTCTCCAAAGAAAGAAAATTCTCAAAAGCTCAGCCATTTGCATTTAAATAGTAACTAATTACACGTGAAGGTGCAAGCTGCCCCAAGAAAATCCAATACAATGCGTAAATCTTTAGTTTTTGCACAAATCGGTACATGGGAAAAGAAAAAAACTCCACCTGCTTGCTGACAGGAAGACTGTCCATCACCTTCTCAAATTAGGAAGGTTTTGTTTTTGTTTTGTTTTAAAACATGCTGTTTGCAACATAAATATGTCGAGAGAACTGTGGGGCACCTCCAACCAAGTTACTCACAGCACTTCTGAACCTACACTTCAACACTGTTAACAACTGCTTTAATTCTGCATAAATCCTCTGAGTATTAAGCTATGTTAAGGCCTTGACAGATCAAAGAGATTTCATAATTGCCAGTGTGATACTGGATGAAGGAGCAGCGTGCCAAAATCTCCAAAACAAGATAACCAACCCAAACCAGACAGGCACAGGTACATGGTCTCCAACTGGGGATACATTTCAACCCACACTGCAAAGCTGGCCAACAGAAAAGCTTAAGAAATCCCCTAGTAATAAGAATAGCACTATTTGACTGCACCAGTTTCAGCAGTGCTACAGCTACTAGCCATAAGAATGTTTATGTCAAATGGCTTTATAACATTCCTTCCATGGGTAAGGTACCATCTCCTCTCTTTCCTGAAGCATCGCTGAAGATATTGGACAAAATGACTTTGCAGGTCACAGGGTAGGTGCTTCCATAATAAGTAGTTACCTGACTCCAGCTAAGCTAGCTATCAGCTGTGTGGTTCAGGCTGGAAACTTAAGCAACACCATCAGTATTTATGATAATGCTCCCTCTGGTTTTCAGCCTTTTTTTCCAGTCAAAAAATGCAGATCTACAGAATAAAGGTAGAGGAAAATATCCTTTCTGAGATTAAAGACAAATCAGAGATTAAAAAAAAAAAAAAAAAAAACTACAACAATTTTAGGATTAGGAAGAAAAGAAAGACTTTGAACATGGCTTCAGAAGCAAATTGTGAGTGAAAGAGGCCACCTCTGGATACAGTTGTCCCGAGGACAACTAGCTAAAAAAATTAAAGTTAATTGTGACAAATTTCTTGGGAGCTCATTAGCACACCACCACAATACTGACAGCATGCATGTAATCTTGCGTTCTAGAAATGCATATTATTTCGTCAATATTCCTGCTTCAGAATTTGCTAGTGGGATAGTTTGATGAAAAGTTTCTGGTCTTGTGGGTTTGAGTTTATTTTAATCTACAGGGCAAGCCATACTCTAAAAGACATGCTGTCAGAAAACTATTTTTCCAACGTGCTCTCATCCAGCATAGCGGTTATGGTTTGTGACTAAACTATCCAGCCAATTCACATTGAACTACCAGCAGTTTATCACAATTTTGAGGACATAAAGAACTCCAGAAAAACAAGAACACAAAAGATGTCTTTTTCAGAAGATGCTTAGCACTCTTGAGTAACCATTTGCTCATGCCAGAAAAAAAAATGCTTCATGGAGAAGTTTCATCAGCGTGCATGCTGGAAGGTATTTCTCTCAGTGAGTTACAATACACTAGCCTATACTTACTTCCATATGGTCAGAAGGAGAGAAATGGGCACCTCAAAGTCATAATTCACATTCATCTTAGAGAACAAGCTCTGCAAGTGCCTCCAACTACAAAACATATGAAATGACCACCTCACATGTTGAAGACAGTACTCAAGTTCGAAAAATCCCATGTTCATAAGGAGTTCTAACTTCTTATTATTTCTTTACTTTAAATCTCAGAACCTTCAGTGCGAAAGCTTGCAAACCACTTAGCAAGGGACAGCTTCCCCACACTGCCCCAAGACTGAGTCAGGGGAGATATGGCTGGCAGTACATCCTCACAAAAGGCAGCGTGGCAGAGAGCCTGCTTCAATCTAAGCTCTGGGAAAGAAGGTACGCACCAAAGAAGGCAGTAGAGTGCTGTGACAGAAGACTGAGTACCAAAACAAAGACAAGGAAGAATGGCTTTAAACTAAAAGAAGGCAGATTCAGATTAGATATTATGAGGAAATTCTTTACTCAAAAGGCAGAGCGGCACTGGCACAGAGAAGCTGTGGGTGCCCCATCCCTGGAGGCACTCAAGACCAGGTTGGATGGGGCTCTGGGTAGCCTGGTCTGGTGGGTGGCAGCACTCCCCATGGGAGGGGTGGGTGAAACTAGGTGATCCCTTTCAATTCAAGCCACTCTATGAAATGCTTGGCTGGGAAGCCACAAAGGATATCAGTGGGCAAGGAGGCACCTAGCCCATGGGCCCTTAAATTCTCTTTTGCTTCTGTCACATCCTTGTTTCCCATCTCAATGGTTGCTTCCAATCACCATCTTGGAGAAGTTGAAAGTTGAGAGTACCTGCCTTGCCCAGGCAAAACAAGTTCATTTTTGCAGCCAAAAACAGGGGATGGTGAGAAATTGGAGACAGGTCAGCTAAATCACATTTTTGACCCACTTACAAGCAAACAGTGCAGTTCCACATGCAGCCAGCACTGCACACTGGAAAGATTTCTGGAGTGGGCTGAAAATAACTTCACTACACAAGTGATCAATAAGGCAACCAGAAGAGCACTCTGCTGTACCAACAAGCTAACAAAGCTGACTCGTGGGCAGAGAACATTCACTTGGAGGAAGAAGTTGATGGCAGCCCAATACCAGCCCCAGATGAAGGGAGCAAAACTACTAGCAGAATTTCAGTCCTGGACTGCAAGAATGCAGTTTTTGGCTTGCTCAAGGACCTGCTTGCCAGGTTCCCATGGGAGACTGCCCTGAAGGTCCACAGGTCCCAAGAGAACAAGCTGATCTTCAAGAACAGCCTTTTCAAAGCACAAGAACAGCATGCAGAAAGTTACAGGGGAATGGCAGAAAGCCAGAGTTCACGGATAGGGAGCTCTTACCTCAGCTCAAATGCTGAAATGCTAAGATCGAAGCATAAGGAATATCAAGAGATTGCCCAAGAAGAAGAGCTGAAGCTAGCAAAGGATGTCAGTAACAACAAGGAATGTTCTATAGGTAAGCAAGAACAAAAGGATGGCTAGAGTTAGCTTGGTTAGTGCTCAGTTATGGATAGGACAGAGCAGCTGAGGACAAGAGATCCACAGTTTCTTTGTCTCACATTTTCCTACTGAGGTTTGCCCTCATGTCTCCCAGATCTTCAAGCACAGTGTCAGCATCTGTTGGAGTGAACCTTCACACCAAAGGAGAGTTACAGATGGCACAAACTAACTGGACTAAGTCCATGTGACCAGACAGGATGCATTGGAAGGTGCTGAGCAAGTGGCCCAATATCACTGTGAGGATGGTCTCTCATCTTAAATAAATAAATGAAATTAAAACCACTGTGATCATAGGAGAAATCTGATGACCGCAGAGGCAAACCACACACTGTGCTATGTTTTGAGTTCCTCGTGTCGTTGTACTTGCTAGGATCTTCAAATACATAGCTAAAATGTCACAAGATTGGTCAGTCTTGCAGAATATTTCATTACTTTGATTAGAGAAGTAAGCATCTCATTTGTACTTTTCAAAGCAATATGCCCAAGCTATAGCTGAAGACTGTAGAAAAGTTAACTGTGAACTTAACAAGCATTCACTGCAACACTTAAAGATGAAACACAAACACTTCTTTGCCTCCACTGAAGTATCAGTTTTACAGAAACCCCCGTGAGCCGAAAAAACGGTCTGCCACTCTCTTACACTAATAGGTTCAAGAACTTCTCCAAGAAAGGTGCCAATACCACTTTGTTAGAAACCCCCTCCTGAACTGGGCAGAAGTATTTGGCATTCTGGGGAACTTGCCAGAATGACAGTATTTACTGTATGACTAATATGCATTAATGAAGCACAAATGGACAACTATTTACTTGTGCTAATAACTAAAGCGCTTTATTAGAGCTTAGGCCTCTAGCATGAAGGATTGCCAGGTTCTCCCTACTTGCCAAAATTATGTCAAAAAATGGAACCAGTGTGTAAGACATCAAGAGCTACAGCCAGTGTGTAGTAGAGTCTTAAACCATTGTTCAACATTCAGTTTGCAAAGGACAAGTACACTCCAAAACAACTGGCTGTTTCTGAGGGCTTGTCTTTTCATTGTAGAGGCTAGAATTTCAAACACGCACACTGGTCTTACCAATAGTACACAAGCCAAAGCTATCTTAAAATAGCAGTAAAGCTTGAGAGCTTTGCTAACATTTGTGATCTACATTTGATTGCTTGCTGTTCTTACAGGAGAAGAAAGGAAACACTGTATCATAAGGTGTCAGATTAAAATACCAATACTATCTAGCATGAAAGGCCATTAATACCAATAATTTGCTACTTTCTACATGAAAGTTTCCTGAAAGCTGATCAATTTGGTAAAATTCCATCTTGGAAAAGAAGCCAATTCCTCCAGAGCAAGAACGAAGTCCTAGTTCAATTTTGTGTTCTCCATGTAAGGAACATACCTGTAATGCTAGAAATGCAAGGAACTTGTTAAATGGCAGTTTTGTGGGAACTAAGAGTTAACTATGAGATGGTCTGCAAGGACAGACTCAAAAAGAGCTGTGCCATAAGACACTGCATTAACAGCAACGTTTGGAAATTTAACCCATAGTTTTGTTTTAGAAGTAGGAAAGTTCTGCTCTCAAAGTTGTTATACTTAACTTCATGCAGAATTAAGGGTTTCTGTTTGCTTGGTTTTGGTTGTTGTTTAGTTAATTTTGTTTTAGGTTGGAAAACATCATTGCAAAAGTGCTTATGAAATAATATCCTTCCTTTGATCAGTTTCCCTCTAGACTGTGTAAGGCAAGAAAAATCTGTTGGGTCTAACTTTTAGCAAGGTCTGCATCTAGATATATTTCTTAGAAATACTTGTGTATAACACATTATATCTGTTCTTCACCAAGGACAAAAAATGGCTTGTCAGAGCCAACTGGCATGGACAGTAACACTAAGAATTATCTGAGCCACAGCATTTTCTTGAAAAGTGACAGCTCCAAATACACAGGAATCTGATATTCCTCTTAAAAAAATAAAGTCGTCTCCAGCAGTTATTGTTTCCTCATAAGCAGAGTACAGAACATCTGCAGAAGAAAAGTTCATTAAAAACAACTCTCCCCAAATATCACTCAAGTAATTCCAGTTGACTACAGTAAAGTCAATTTTAAATATTTCAATTATTCTATATGTACACTGATTTTTGAAGAATGAAACCATCTTACACCAACTTCTCTCTTGCATTTTGAGTTGTAACTAACTTGCATACACTCATACAGTAGCTATCTTAAATAGCTAGATTCAATATTTCCTCTTTTCAAAAAGAGTATTGCTTCTCTCCAGATGCAGGACTTTGCTCTTCCCCTTGCTCAATCTCCTGGGGTTCTGTCAGCCCATCTCTACAGCCTGCCCAGGTCCCTCTGAATGGCAGTATGGCCCTCTAGTCAATCAGCCACATCTCATAGCTTTGTGTCATCAAACCTGCTTAAGGTATACTTTGCCCCACAATCCAGATCACTAGCAAAGACAATGAACTGGACTGGGCTCAGTGGTGACCCCTGGGGTACTCCACTCATTACTGTTCTCCAGCAAGACTTCATAGAATCATAGAATCACTAAGGTTGGAAAAGACCCACAGGATCATCCAGTCCAACCATCCGCCCTTCATCAATGGTTCTCGCTAAACCATGTCCCTTAACACAACATCCAAACGCTCTTTAAACACCACCAGGCTTGGTGACTCCACCACCTCTTTGGGCAGCCCATTCCAGTGCCTGACCACCCTTTCAGAGAAGTAGTAATGTTCTACTACTGTCTGGTTCTGCGACCAGACATTCAGATATTTTTCAGTCTACCTCACTGCATACTCACTTGGCTCATGCATCAACAAATTCTATATGAGTAACTTCCAGGAGAGAGTGCTGAAAGCTTAACTGAGTTTAGGCAAATTATATTAATTGCTCTCCCCTCAAACACCAGTCTGGTCATTTTATCATATAGTTGTATTAAGTTAGTTAAGCATGATTTTCCCTTTGTAAATCCATGCTGACAAGTTCTGATGAGTTGCTTGTCATTCACGTACCTGGAAATTTTCTTGCCATGTAGTCTTGTGAAGAGTCTGAATAAATTCCATTAAGTTTTCCCTATAAGTTATGCCATCAATTTTTGACTGCAGCTATGAGACTTACTAAAAACAAAGAAAGCAAGCATGTGAATTACATGCATTTGAATGGGGAGACACATCTTTCGATTCTGTTGTCAGTTGTGAATGCACTTTAAATCTGACTTACTATACCAGGAGCCTGATGAAGAGACTCTTGAGAAAAGCACTGAACTCTGGAGATTTAAGCACTAGAGCTTAATCTAGAGATAAATCTGAAAGGCTGCTCACATAAAATGATGTAACAGGATATAAAAGATGGATTCTATCTACTACTGTTCAAGCATATGCATAAAAACATTAATAGAAAGATGCAAAATTAAGCTTCTTTACTTGTAATTTCCTCACATGATTTCCAATATCTAGATTGTTTCCTTACTGCTGTAAGTAATAATGTAAGTAGTAAATTGAGGGGTCTGGAGCATAGGCCTTATGAAGAGTGGCTGAAGGAGCTGGGATTGTTCAGTCTAGAGAAGAGGAGGCTCAGGGGAGACCTTATTGCTCTCTATAACTACCTTAAGGGAGGTTGTAGTGAGCTGGGGGTCAGCCTCTTCTCTCGTGTGACTAGTGATAGGACTAGAGGGAATGGCTTCAAGCTGCGCCAGGGAAGGTTCAGGCTGGACATCAGGAAATACTACTTCTCTGAAAGGGTGGTCAGGCACTGGAATGGGCTGCCCAGAGAGGTGGAGTCACCGAGCCTGGTGGTGTCCAAAGAGTGTTTGGGATGTTGTGTTGAGGGACATGGTTTAGCAAGAACCACTGGTGAAGGGCGAATGGTTGGACTGCATGATCCTGTGGGTCTTTTCCAACCTTAGCGATTCTATGATTCTATGAAATAGGAGGGATGCTTGGCCATTAGAACGCTTTGGGTCTTTTTTTGTGAATTGAAAACAGTACATAACGAAATACAGACTTGGCATGCTAAACTTTCTTGGTATTTAACTTTTTTGAAAAAGTCTTGTTTTGCTGAGCAACTTCTCTGTAAATTAGAACACAAAAGTAGAAGTGAAGACAGTTATGTACATTTTTTTTTTTCCAACTGAAATTGCTGAAAGAGGCTAAAACAAGTAGTAATTGATGGGTATTTAAGAAGAAAAGATACCTAGTTTTATAAAAGCTTCAAATGAGAACACAAATTTCTTAAACTTTCTTTTGCTTCATACAAAATATTCTGATCACATGCATACTACACTTGAATTTCCACGTCAGTGGAAAAGAAGTGCTTCTGGGACAATTCTTTTAACAGATCTTTTTGACAAAAATGTAGACCAAGGCTAGAAATCCAGCTCCAGTTGCTCTTCAACAAAATCTACTAAGTAGCTTCAACTCTATCTGTAAAAGACATTTGCAATCTGCACTTGGCGAGACAGATTTCATAACTTCATATTGGAGGCAACACATCCTGTTAAAACATTCACTAATGTTCTCACTGCTTTGTACTTTACGTCTGCTGCAGTCCGTCAACCCTATACTCCACATACACCATGTAAACTGTTAAAACAAGAGCATCATCAACAAAATAACTGTTGACTGACACCATATTTCAGGAATCTGATGACTTTTTGCAATGGCAGTAGCAACATTCCAGCTTTATTTCTTCATACTATACGTAGAAGGATGCAATTCAATAATGCCACGATTGTTTTTTCACTCAGCTATGACCAAGTACTTTGAAAGCCTGTTTGTACACTCTGGTGGATCTGTATTGCCCTGTTGACACACAAAAATTCTGGATCAAACTCTTGTACATTTAAGCCCAAAGAGGGTAAGTAAATAATTAAATAAATAAACCACTATTGCAGAGATGGGATTAGGAAAATCAAGGCACAGATGGAATTGAACTTGGTGATGGATGTTAAAAACAACAAGGAGTGCTACACGTACGTATGTCATAAGAGACAGGCCAAAGAGAGCATGTCTCCTGTGCTAAATGGAAAAGGAGAACTGGCTACAACAGATATAAAGAAGGCTGAGGTACTAAATGAGTTCTTTGCCTCAGTCTTCACTGACAGCCAGGTATCTCCCATTGCTGAATGTCCATCCCTGAACCTCTAGGTGGAAACTGAGGGAGCAAACCACCCCCCTCCCCCCCCCACACACACTGTAAGGGCAAGACCAAGTCTGAGAGCAACTCAAGAGACTGAATGTTTACAAGTCCAAGAGGCCAGATGACACACATCCCATGGTCCTAAAGGAGCTGGCTGATGTGGTTACTGAGATACTCTCTATCATATTTGAAAAGTCATAGCAGTCAGAAGAAGTCCCTGGGGACTGGAAAAAGGGTAACATCACTCACATTAAGACGAAAGGGAGGAAGGAGGACCCAGTGATCTACAAGCTGGTGAGCTTCACCTCTGTACCTGGGAAGATCATGAAATATGATCTCCTGGAACAAGATCCTCCTGGAAGACATACTAAAGCACATGAGTGATGAGCAGTAACCCAAGACAGTCAAGCATGGCTTCACCAAGGACAGGTGCCTGACAATACAGAGGCCTTCTATGATGGAGTGACAGCATCAGTGGACAAAGGAAAGGCAACTGATGTCATCTACGTGGACTTCTACAACGTCTTTGACATTGTCCCTTACCACATCCTTATCTCTAAACTGGAGATATATGAATTTAAAGGATGGACTATTTGGTGGATAAGGAATTGGTTGGAAGGTCACAGCCAGAGGGTTGTAGTCAATGGCTCTGTGTCCAGGTGGAGGCCAGTAATGAGTGGTAACCTCAGATGTATACAAACTGGGAGAAGAACTCCTGGAGAATAGCCATGCTGAGAAGGACTTAGGGGTCCTGGTTGATGGTAAGTTTAACATGAGCCAGCAGTGAGCGCTTGCAGTCCAGAAGGTCTATGGTATCCTGGACTCCCTCAAAAGAGGGGTGGTCGGCAGGGACAGGGAGGTGATTGTCCCTCTCTTCTCTGCTCTCGTGAGGCCCCAGATGGAGTACCACGTCTAAGTCTGAGGCACCCAAAAGAGGAAAGATGCAAAGCTTTTGGAGAGGGTCCAGAGGAGGGCCATGAAGATGATCCAAGGGCTGAAGCAGCTCTCCTATGAAGAAAGGCTGAAGGAACTGGGCTTGTTAAGCCTGGAAAAGAGAAGGCTGTGGGGAGAACTCATTGTGGCCTTCCAGTGGTTAAAGGAAAATCAACTTTTTACATGGGTAGATTGTGACAAGACAAAAGAGTTTTAAACTAAAGGAAAGGAGATCCAGATCAGGTGTCAGGGGCAAGTTTTTTACTGAGAGAGCAGTGAGGTGCTGGAACAGGTTGCCCAGAGAGGCTGTGGATGCCCCATCACTGGAGATGTTTGAGGCCAGGTTGGATGGTGCCCTGGGCAATCTGATCCAGTATGTGATCTAGTGGCTGGCATACTTGCTTGTGGCAGGAGGCTTGGAACTTGATAATCCTTGAGGTCCCTTCCAACCCAAGCCATTCTGTGATTATATGATTATCTTTCTCTCTGCTAAAATGGATACCCTCTTCAAACACCTAATCAAAGCAAATAACCTCTAAACCCCACAATTCACAGAGATGAAGCAGCCTTGCAAAACAGATGAAAAATCTCAAGGTGCTGCAGACTTTGATCATACAATCTCCAAAGATACCTTTCAATTCAGTGTATGATTTTACAGAAAACAAGAATCAAAATTGCCATACTAAAAACAGAAAACTTTAGGCAAAGTGTAACTACTTCTGTTGTATTAACTGCAATCAATTTTCTTCACAATTCCAATTCTAACAGCATTGAGGAGGAAGCTTCTATTACGCTAGCTAGACTCTGATTACTTCTATTAAGTACTTATTTCCCTGATCTTGAAGGGCACAAAGCTTCTCAAGTATAACGTGCAATACTATGCCATCTCACCCGGTCAACAGGACCAATCCTGAAATCCATCAGGCTGTAAATGTGAGAAAAAAAACATTTCCATTCTTTTCAATTTTGTGATCAAGCGCTTGTAGTGCATTTTATGCAAAGGTAGACAGAGTATGATGTGAACAAGTCTTTTCTTTAGTTAAGAATCCAGCTCTCAAAAATCAAACTCTGTGGAGCTTAATTATTCAGAAAGTCATTCCAGCATCATGTTTACAAGAAAATAAACAGAAGGCAGAAAATAGAAGATGAACAGAACACCTAATTCCCACATGCCTAGAATTTTATCCTTCGAAGCTAAGAAAAACATCATTTTGTTATTTATGTCACTAAGACTTGTACAATTAATGCATTGAAGGGTTAAAGAACTAAATCTTCCCCAAGAGTTCAAGTCACTGCACATAAATACTGTTGTGACTACAGATTGCAAAAGAACGGAAACACAGTAAATCATCCCATTTTTTTCTGAGAAATTCTGGGACTATGTTCTGAATTTCCAGGAACAGAAGACAAACACTGCCAATTCTCACTGCCGGATTTTTATTGAAGAGTTAGAGAATTTGGAAAGGGCTCCTGAAAGCCACTAAAAGGTAGTATTGATTTTTTCCACAAAGCTAGAGATTGTTTCTAGGAGAATACACGCAGTAAAACTGGTTTATGTGCTAACTCCTGAGAAAACTAAACAAATATGTAAATAAAATAAGCCCTTAAAGAAGACCTCAAAGCTTCTAAAAGGAAGAAACATTGCAAATGAAGTGCCCAATACAGAAGTCAAGAGATGCATATCCTTTCTCCCTCTTCAGAAATAAGAAAAAGAGGGTAGATGTATCTCGGCAACAGGCCATCTTAAAGGGTATTCTGTAGCGCACATTCACCTAGCCAGGCTCTCAGTTCTTTTGCCATCTGTTTTAAATGTAATCCCAAACTCGACTGTGTCAATTTATTCTAAATATTGAAGTTGCAGCTATCCCAACCTCAGTGTTCTGTATAGGCCTCCATTCTTATTAAGTCAGAAAATGTATACCAAAAAACTAGAATACTCCTCACGCTCTAATCTAGAGCATATTTACCTTAACCTTCCTTTAGCCCTTTACCAACACAACATTGGCACTGTAGTCAAATCTGAAAGATAAGTGGATGAAAGCTTTTAAGTCAAGTCTAGTAGGGGTGGAGAAACAGATGTCCACTTTTTTCATGTGAACTTAACTTCTGATAGAAGGCGTGATAGTTGTGAATAGGCCTCCAAAGCTCATCTTTAAACTTACTACAGGCACTTGGGATAGCTAACATAAAATAAGCTATGACCAAAAATGTTAATTAACAGGGAGTCACTTTCCCACCATCTTAAGTAGCCCATGTCACTTTGAGATTTCCAGTCTCTTAGACTGCCCTAAAGCCGATTATCTATAGGGTTTGAAAAAGCAAGAGAAATTCACATTCTTGCTTGTCATGAACCAACAGCCCTTTGATGTACCTCCAAGGCTGTTGAACAGGGGTACTAAACATACTGTTTTCATGGGAAAGTTTAACATCTGGTAAGAAATACGCAGCTCAGAAACTGCCTACACTGCCTACAAGTGTCACATTTCTCTCACAAAGTTCTTCTTTCCCTCAGCCTACAATCACAACTCAGATGATGCTCTAGATGAATAGGTAGCGTAATTTCAAAGAGCATCAAGTTTATAAAGTCCACCTATTCATGTAGCCTTTTAAAATTACACCTATATGTACAACAACAGACTTGCAGAACACCTAATTTCTTGAACTGCATTCTAGTGGTTATAAAGGAATAGTTAAATTTTTCATGCTACCAGGAAAAGTCTTCAGGTACATTCAGCTGACAACTCAGCATATATCAACATTAGTATAATTAGCGACTAATAGTAATTAGTTAATAAATTTGAAGTTTCCTGTTGGGAAAAAATTGTTAGTTGGCATATTATGAAACAGATGAGTACCCTGTTGAGGATTTTTTTTTCCCTCAGATATGCAGCATGACTAGTAATTACTATTAGTAATGTTTCTCTTGGGACAAAGAGAAAAAAGTTTCTATATTGCAGTATACTCTGTTTAATCATTCATGTATCTGCAGGGCCCAAATTCATAACTGAATCCTTAGGGTAGTAAGCACTGTATGATAACAAGAGAAAAAAGGGCAAAAAACAGGTCATGCCTGAAATAACAGATTTGCAGTTCCCTAAAAATCACAAAGCATGCATTATACCAACCACAACTGCCTGGAGAAAACACACACACACAAAAAAAAAAACCATGAGAACTCGCGTGCATTTTTTGCCTAGGACCTTTGAATTGAGATGTTTTGTTTGTTTGTTTGTTCATTTTAAATTTAATATTCTTTGTAATAGGCCATATTGGCTGCTTAGATACAGCACAAACATAAGACACGACCAAGTTTAAAAATCTCTACCTCTGTTTCTACAAATGCAGCATTCAGCAAACAAATCCTTTTTGGTGCAAGACATTTCACCAGTACTGCAGCTTGTCATTTTTTTGCTGTTTTTTTTGTTTGTTTGTTTTCTGGGGGGGGGAGGGGGAGAGGTGAGGGGAGGGAGGGGAGCAGAGCAGATAGGATAATGAAGTCCAAGTGCCTTCTTTCAAATATGAGCTGACTATTTTGAGGACAAGTATCAAGTCTTAACCAATGACCCAAATTATTGTGTGTTAGTGACCCAATTTTTTCAACAGGACTTAAATACAGGATGGCAACAGAGGCTCTGCTACTAAATCTTAGCAAAACACAGAGAACTGCCAGACAGCTATTAGCAGTTTGATGAAAAGTTTGAATGCACAATCAATCACGGGCACATAGCAATATGATGCTACAAGCTGACATGAACATGCAATTTCATAACTTACTATCCGATAAGGAAGATGTAAAAAGGAGTCTGGGCAGCCAGCTAAAGCCATTTGTTCCTTCAAATTTTCTTCAAATTACATCTAGTGCTTCACAGGACCTGCAGAGTACAAACAAACTGTCAGAAACCATACTGAAGACATCACATCAACTTATTATTGAAAACAGTTGGAGGGGGAAGACCGAGAAGAACAAGATGAGGTGACAAGGATTTGCATCAACTTGAAGTAGCAAATCTGCAAGTTTGCTGTCTGTAGCCTAGAAAACATATTCAAATAGGAAAAAGAGCCTACGACGCTGTTCCCAGGCTGGGTGGATCCTCTATTTTCATGATCCAGACAAGAGAGAAAGCCACTCATCTCACACAGACCCAAGCCCCCCAAAGTCTGGCACTTACCAGCCAATGCTACATTCTCAGTTGTGGGGAAAAAAAAAAAAGGTTGTAATCTGGTAGTTAATGCAACAATCACCTATGCATTAGCCTTCAATATCTAGCTATACAACCTCTCCCCTTTACCCTCTCCAGCATGTCTTTTCCCCCACAGCTTCATTCTCATGTTGTACATCAGTCAGGTTTTCCATGTAAATTTGCATTCAAGTCTTGCATTTCCTTCTCCAAGTGATTATTAACAGCAACCTGATAAGTTAAGCAGTATTTCTTTTAAGCAACACCTCTACTCTCAGAAACCATTTGAATTCTACATATTTAAAGATGCATATGACTAAAGAAAAATCTAATTAAAAAAACCAACAGCACTAAAATAAGGCCACTGCATGTGAAGAAAGGAAAAAAGCTAAACAAAGGCATATATGTTAAACAGTATTTGCTACTCCCAATGTCTCTCCCAACCAGTTGCATTCAGTGTAAGATATCCCTGCAATGCCAGACAAGCTACTTCACTTCTGAGCAGATAAAATGGGTGGAAGCAAGAGAGGAGACTGCAAAGCAGATACAGAACTTTTGCTTCTACCACAAGCACTCTCTTGTCTAGTTCACTATTACAATAATCAACTATGTCCTCAGAACAACAGACTAAGTTTATAGCTCTCCAGTAGGCATGAACTATTACCAAACCAAAGCTCTTGGGAAGATTTATGTGACAGTGAAGCCATGAACAAAGGTAAAAGACCTTGGGAAAACTGCTCCAAGAGGAGGTGCAGCCTATGGCCCAAGGAAACCATGCCTTCATTGAGACAGCTCTATTCTATCTAGCTCCAGGATAGATTTGGTTGAGATATGGCAGCCTCCCTGCCCTTTAGAAAGGCAGATGCACTTCAGGGAGTTTCTTTCCAAGAAGCTACTGTGCTTCTGAGGTTTTCCTGAGGCGCTAACTTTCTGGGGTCAATTCCTATAGCCTATTGCCTTGGCAGGAAACAGTTGTTGTCAACAGCAAGTAATTCAATATGCATAAATCAAGTTGTTTATTCAAGATACCATTTACTTAAGTTTAAGACTAAAATCTTACTTACATTTGTTGTTTGTGGTGGGGTTTTTTTGTTTGTTTGTTTGCTTTTTTGGGGGGAGGAGGGTGAAAGGAAAGACTACCTCAACCACATAATTCTGTAAAGATGAGGCCAACTTGTTGCTAGGATCTTTCATCATATAAGCCTCTGAACAAAGTGGTCTACAGCTCCCTAGCTCCCACTCCACACCTCCTCGGGGAACTGAAGATTTCATTTTCAGAGCAAGATTGCCCTCATTCTTCTAATAGGTTCTGGAAAACTTAAACAGAGGTTCACAGAAACCCTTTAAATCTTGGCCGATCATAAAAACAAAAAACAAAACAAAACAAAAACAAACAACTAAAAATACCTTTTAACATTGAGAGTACTTTTCTAAGTACCTCTAAAGTGAAATTAGGCAAGCCATTGGATTAACTGTTCTGTAGTTGGTACAGTACAGTAAGAACAGAGAATTGTATTACTAGCCTGTGAACCAACAAAGATCGAAGAAACTTTACCTGAAGGATATAGGAAGGATATATATTCAGCCTTCCATTGCAATAACTTTACATTTGTTGATTACATCAGTATTTTGAGAACAGGAAATCAGGACTGCTGTAAATTCAACTGTAGGTTTTTTTGGACTGAGTATCAAAATGATGGCCTTTATCTTGATGTTTCAGCAAAAGCCACTGATTCACTTACAGCAAAAGAGATTACATACGTTCCTAAACAATACCAGACCAATTTGTCTGCTCTAGGGTGTGCTGCTGTTTATGCTACAGCTCCATTACAGCAGTGGAAGATCATCAATTACCTCAAACAATAGCTCAAGTCAAGACTGCATAATTTATCAAGACCTATTTGCTTCACTGCTACATTCTTCAGTATTCACTTGTTAACACCGCAGAAACAGAGGAAAGCAATAATCTTTAGATGATATCATTCCTTGTCAGTCATACATTAGCACTGATTTAAGATCACATCTCTTTTGTCTGTCGAAAAGCAGTTTATCAAAGTAGTCTTGCCCTAATAATACAAAAAGCCTTTGCTCACCTTTGAGATATAAGGCCTTACTATAGCACATTAATATGTGATATTTTATTGGAAAAGAACTCAACATCAATTCACAAAAAGAGGATTGAAAAAATAATCAACTCTTCCTTCCTATTGTCTTTAAACATGATTTTAAGCCTGTACACAGATTCACATGTTCTCCTATGCACATTAAACAGCACAAAATGGAAGAAAGATATTCAAGTGCCAGTTTTCTGCCCTTTAGATGCAGTAGATGAGGGATGGAAACTCCAAAGGCTTTTAAGTAGAAAACCAGCTTTGCAGTCAATTACTGTCACAAAACTCAGTACATTCACGGACACAGAACAAGAGTCATGCAGCATAAACCCAGACAACTTGGGCACATTGAACCCCAAGTGACTTCATGTGCTTTCAATGGCCGAGGAGGTCTTTCATGGACAGTAGCCCTGAACAATATATAGTCAAGATAAACCCAATTTCAAAGGTTGAAAGAAGATTCACTTTCAGTATGATATCCACCAGTCTAAAGAATAGTCTATTTGTGGGGCACGACATCTCAGACTCTCAATAGTATTAAACCAATTTGCATAATCTAAATAAAGATTATATTCACACAGGTATCTATCCTGGAGATTAATGCTGGTCTCAGTGAGTTGCTTCTACTTGCACTGAAGTTACTTGGCAAACCAGTAGATTAAGTTACCTATTAGCTAGAAATTATGCTTGTAACCAGGCTACGCTTTCTGATCTATCACTTGCTCCATACATATTCTCAGCAAAGGGAATGGCATCTGTGGAAGCACAGAGCCCACACACCTACAGCCACACAACAGGGAGATGGCAGCAGTATGGTCACTGCCAATCCCGGAAGGTTTCCAGGTTCTACGTGTGCAATCTGTCAAAGTCTTTAAATTCAAGAGAAAAATAATTAAAAAAAACAACACCATAAACAACTAATCTGCAAGTGATTGTTAGGAACAGGAGGAGGGTAAGGACAAAAAAACATTTCAACCTGGCAGAGTTGCAAGACAAGCTCCAGAGCTCTTGAAAATCAGGAGTTAGGTTCTTTTATGAAAGGTAGATTAACAAATCTACTGGATGCTATTCTCTTTAAAATCCTCGGTAATTTAGTGTTTGTTGTTTTTTTTTCCCCCTGTCACATTCTGCTTTCTTCAACTTAATTACTGTGGAAGAAGGAGAGGAAAAAAAGCTTCAATACTGCCTTACATTTTTACCTACCTGAAGGCCTTTTGCCAAGACTTCAGGTTTAATAACAAGGTTAAGAATGTTTCCCTCTTACCCTCTGTTATGCATCTTCCACTCTCTCAGACACTGTGTCGTCATTTCTCCCCACACCATAGCTTTAGTCTGCACTGGAAATGCTGTATTTTGATGAGAAATTAGAACAAAATCTTAAAACCAAATTCACGCACTACCATCTCTAAGTCACCTTCGGGATCGCCTAGGTCAACTTAAAACTCAACATCCTGAGAGGCAGGGAAAAGAGACCCTGTTTTGTCAGTCCACACAAAGAACGATCTACAAGATCCCAGCTCCTTCCTCTCTGCTTCCAGGTCCCCAGTGCTTCATGCCATTTAGGAGAGGTTTTTGCTTTCTCTAAAGACTCAAGTCTTGAAGCCATGCTTCAGAAATGCACGAAGGCATCTAATAAGCCCCAATACCAATGCAAGGCATAAGGACTTAGACTCATTTGCCTTCTTACTAGGCTACAATGGAAACAAGATTTGGCTAACAGTAGCACAAGGCACACCAGCACATTTTCTGCTATTGAGACGTGCAAGCTAACAGAGGCCCAGTTGCACTTCCCCACACGAAGAGATCGAGATGACCCACATAGCTGCTCAGGAGGGAAGACGTGCACATTTGCCACCAGACTTCAATGTCACTTTAGCAATCAGTACATGTAAGGATTTCTAAGTGATCTTCCCTCTTTTGGTGGTGATTTCCATAGAGAATGCCAATGTACAAGATTGAGGAAGCCCCCAGTATCAGTTTGGTCAAGGACCCAAAGTTTCCTTAGTGCTAGCTGGCAAACAAATACACCCAAAAGCCCCTGATTTTCACCTACTGTTGGTGATTTCCTGCACAAGTAACAGCATACTGCAGCTCTGCTAGGCACTTGGAAGGCTGCTACATATTTAATAAGCATACTGCATGGCAAATGAACATTAAAGGTGTCTCCCCGCACCTTCTATGTTTCCATGGGCAACCCAAAAGCATCTGAACAGATTTCTCAAAATTTATTTCCCCATCACTCCAAACACCTGCCTGCTCCTTTCCCAGCTCTCACGGTCCCTCCCTGCACTCAGTCTCTCATTTTCCCATGCTGAAAACCAGTACTTGGGCAACTTCCATTTCAAAAAATCTCTTTTGCCTGATACTCCAAAATTACCTCATCAAATACTCCAGAACGCCATCGCGCTGCAACAGCAAAGGATTCAATGACATTATCATTGACATCTGATGGCCTACTGAGATTAGTATTAAATAACATTTAAGAATATTTGCAAGTTTCCTAATTGCTTCCCATTTCCCTTGCACAAGGTGGCATGTGCGCACACATTTTGTTATACGTAAGCACCCAAAATGCATTTGCAAGTCTATGATACAGAGCAGCTGCCTAGCTAGAGTAATACTTTGAATATGTCTTCGAAAACAACGCATTGTTCTAGTTAAAATTTCAAGTGAGTGTTGCACACTAAAATGAAAAGCACTGTTCAAAATATAAATCATCAATCAAAAGCACTTCAGTCAAGTCCAAATACACCCACGATTCCATACTAAAAAATCTGGTCTTTTAAAAAAAGGGAATATAATTCTCTTTGCCATTCTTAATTGCAAAGCTGTTAGTCTAAATATTACACCTTGTAAAGGAAGCCATTTGCCATTGTAATTTTGCCAGAAAGTGAAGAATCTTGGCAACAGCAATTCAGGCTTTTGAAAGCCAAAACAGATACATACTTCAGAAGAAGCATAGAGGAACCGATGCCATCTCACTTTAAGTCTTGCCAAATAAAATTAAATAAAATTAAATAAAATATAGGCAGTTCAGCATTTTTGGGTTTCCTGAAGCTGCCTAAAATTCTGAAAAGGCTCCTCAAGACTCAAAGTTCGTGTTCATCCCATCAGGACAGCTTTGCTGACATTAAAGATAAAAAGTGCTGGGAGAAAAATAGTTACTTTGCACCTTACCCATTTGAGCAAGGTTGATTTTTCTCCCTGTCCCTGAAGAAAGTATTCCAGCTTAAAAACCAAACTTTGTTACAAGCCATGAAATATTTATGAAACTGCAGTTCTACCATCTCCCTTGATCACTCAAAATCCTGTTCTACCCTTTAATAGTTAAACCTATAGCTTTGAAGCAGGAACTTTGACAACTAAACAGACTGCCTCCCAGTCTAAATGAAATGTTAATTAGACAGAAACTGAAGTAAAGAACTCCGCTGCAGCATACAGTACACAGACCCATTAGCCATATGCAGAAGTAGGGCAGGTCCATAGATGCATGGCTGGGGCAAGAGACGCATTAACAAAGCAGCCCAGGGACGTCAGCTGAAAATTCAGGGAATAATGGTCTCTAATTTTGCATATACACTTTCTCACTACCTTTTCTTCCACAAAACCAAGAAATCCACCCTTACACACTACTGATTCTGTTCTCTATGTTGTCGTTTTCCCATTGTGGATTTTTTTTTTTTTTTTTTTTTTTTTGCACAGTCCGTTCACATTTCTCATACTACACAACCCAAAGTTTTGTAAATTTGGGAAACAGCCTAAATAATTATTTCCTTCTGTTATTTTAGGCTTTTATTATCCAACCTGAAGACTTAGAGTGAAGTTACACAACAGTTGGGATGATTTAATAGCTTATTACTGCCAAGAACAGGACAGGCATCCCACTCTTCATCATCCCTTGCTCTGCTTTCTTCCTCCACTTCCTCCCAGCAACTTTCTGGCATTCCCTTCTTCCCCTCTTTTTGCAGCATGTATGGTCCTTAATGAGTTCAGTTTGCAAAATAAAAAAAAAAAAAGTTTTCTGTTCTCTTAATTAGCTCATTGTTTTTGCTGGGTTATTTTTCTGTTAAGTTTATTAAACTTACATTTGACAAGCAGCTTGGCTGGCACAAAGTGAATGGCAGCAGAGGATGTGCAGGAAAGAAAGGGAACAGGAACACTCCTTTCCAGTGGCAGCAAAATATAACTTTCATTTTCTTTGTTTACTGCCATTAGAAGCTGGCAAACCTTTCCTGTTGCATGTCTGTGAGAATTACTGCTTTCCAAGCATCTCACGGAAGATAAACATTTGGGTAAGTCTCCAAACAAAATATAAAGTTGCATCTTCTGGAGTACACTTAATTTCTGCTTTTCTTAAATACTCACCAAAGCACTTGGTTTTGGATCCAGCACACTAAACCTCTGTTCTTTCAACCTTCCACTGGTGCAAATGGTCCTTCTCTGTGACACAGGGGTGGGATTTGAAAGCCAGCGGCTCTTGGTCCCCAGCCCAGATTAAACTAGAGAAAAGACATTTTTCTACATAACTGCTGTAGAAATAGAACAAGTGCATCAGCTTGCACGCTATGCATTTTGCCTTTGTTGAAGGAAGTCATGTAGTTACAGATTCTGGCTGAAAACACAGCTTAAATCAACAGCGTATCACTAAGCGTTATGTCAAGAAGATGTACCCAAGTATTTCTGTCACCTTACTAAGGTGACAAAAGGATAGGATGCTCCTCACTCCTGTAATCTTTGGAACCCCCTGACAACAAATGCTAGGAGAGCAAGTAGTTGAAACATGCACATGCATCTGGGGCAAAAGGGACACTCAAGTTCATAAAGCAGTAATCTAAAGCATCTGCACCCTGTCTTCCCTCTGTTTCCTCATTTCTCTGCAATACTCCTTGATTTGGGAGGAAAATCTTCCAGAGCTTTACCTCCCCTTCTAACCAATGCAAAATAAAGAGAAAAGAAAAACTAAGAAAACAATCGCTCATGACAACAGGATCGGCTTTCACCCAAGATCCATTCTACAATAATCACAGTTATCCACAGCTTGCATTTCTTTGCCTGGATGCTTATTACATGGAAGCTTCCCTCTCAGTGAGGTTTACACAGAGGGCTTAGCAAAGCTTCTCATAGAACTCAGCAGTTTTTGTAACACAGGGCTGGCTACAACACCTTAGCCAACCTGCACACTGAGGCGTAGGCAAATATCTGTCAACGCCACCCACAATTCCTCCTCTTGTCTTTCCTGCCTTCTGAAACTTTCACGTGGGTCAAAATATTTCTCCTGGATTTACCTAAGTCTGAAAAGCGTCAGTGCAGAGCAAGGACTTTAGAGGGATCTTTCATTTTGATGATTTACAGCACTTACTACGAACAGTTAACACAACAGTAAGCTTAAGTGTACGTGTGTCACTCACTGTTCTCTTTGTATGAGTTCTCTCTTTTTTTTTTTTTTTTTGGAGAGTTATTAACTAGGATTATCAGAAGCTTTTATTTAGACAGCGAGGCTCGTGTTTTTAGAGCAAATCAGTTGACTGAGGCTTTTACAGTTATCTATAATTTATGTTAGCGAATAAGCACTAGTTTATTTACATTGTCTAATACCATATAAATGGCTGAAGCTGTAGGGCAAGTTTAGACATTTCAATTCAAACAGAGTGCTTCTCACTACGATGGTATCTCTGAGTATCACAAGAGGTATACTTAAGCACAGAGGTTACTCTCACTATACTCTTCCAATAGGTTAGAGTGCTCAGAACAAAGTCTTTCTACTTAGTCTCTGCAAAAATTACATGCTGTAAGCAGAGATGCATTCCCCAATCTCAGCAGCACATTAATTTGTTCTCTGAAGAATTTTAGGGTGACATATTCCCAAATATGGTTTATTCTAAAGAAGTCAGCTGTTCAAACAGCCACAAGCCAGCTGAAATGCAGCAAAGGAATAAGTAATAATAGTAACTATTAGCAGTGAACAAGGAAGCACATGCTACCTCACAGTCACAGCAGGATAGGAATTACAGTGGTAGAGTTGGTAAGTGATAACACATTAAAGCTACGAGTAGCTCAACAACATAACTGAGCCCTAGACTACATCAACCCCAAGCAAGCAGACGACTGCTAGCTCAACTCCTATTTGTAAAGAGCACAAGGAGGCAATTCTAGCAAACGCTATGCTGCTCCCAAGATGAACAGAAGATTCAGCCTTATTCAAGAGGGATATAGTAAAGAAGTGCAAGAAATGCAAAAGATAACCCACCCAAACAAAAGCAACAGATGCATTTTCCAGTGACTGGAACACACAAATTGCACCAGTCAGCTTGGAGGACATAACCAGGAGACTTCATTGAAGTGAATGAGTGCAGTGAAACACTAGCTGTGCCAGAACATATTCAGCTGCAAACAGTACTCTCAGTTTTAAGATACTGATGTCATAGTTACCTCATGTGTATCTTAACACTGCCTTACCAACAAATCAGAGCCATCTCTTATATCAAAGAGAGCACTTTGTAATCTCAGGTGCATTTGCTGGTAGTATACAACTCAAATGCTCCAAACGCATAGGTGATTTACAACCCTGACTGCCTGCTGGGAAGTGTAACACCACAACTAATGCAATGGTTGCTGGTGCTCTATTCTTGGACACAGACTGGGAATTTCTCCTTAAAATAAATAAATAAATAGCACAAAGATAAGAAATGCAAAAGTCTTTATTACTCCCTTGATCTTTCCAGCCCTTGAAAAAGTTTCAGTCTTACATTTTAAAAGCGTGTATGTTGGTCTACTAGCAAATACATCTCCCTCGGACAAACAGGGCATAGCTTTTCCAACCAAAAAAACCCAAAACAGAAAATAAGCTTACAAAATAGGTTAATATTTTATAGAAGGGTTAATGTGCTAATGTGCAAAGGAAAGCTGAAGTCTGGCCAACGGATCACATGCTCCATGTCCATTCGTGTACACTTATTTATTGCTATTAGCCTGCACCTGCAGAAAGAGGAAGAAAGAATATTCCTTCCTTTGATCCTCAAGGTCATGAGGTAACTGAAATCCCAACTTAACAAAGACTCTGGAGAGGTTCTGTTCTAAGTGTCACAGTTTCCATCAACCTTTTCAAAACGCAGCGTTGGAAAGCACAGGAAAGAAACCTGAAATAATACCACCCAGGCTTCGCAGACTATGTCAACTTAATTAGAATGGTATTTTGGCAGCACCCAAAGATTACATATCGAAGGCTGGGTAGCAGGCCAAATACTTGACTTGACTAGAATATTTTGCCAAGCCACCTACATTAAGAGCTACTTCCCTGTTCTTCCAGGGTGCCATATAAGCAATGTGTTGTTTCAGGCCTTATAAGACTATTTAACAGAGGCATGAAACAGTGAAAGTCACTAGCATCAAAGGTTAACTGGATACACGGGATACGCGTTAAACTAGAAACATCCCTAGTTAACCTTCAAACTATAAAGCTGCTGAAGGGGAACATTTGTTCTCAGAGGGCGTAAGCTCCAAATGTGGTGAAAATACCTTCTGTAATTTCTCACTCTACATACCAATGTATTTTAACCCTCAGAACACTTTTAACCCCAAGCTTGGAACCCATGCCCAGGTCCCACTCACATCCTTCCATTTCCAATTGTCCATTTGGAACTGAAAGTAGTGATCCATGTTGCTCACTGAAGTAAACCTATGTCCACAACTGATCATATCTCTACTACAGGAGAAGAGAAAAAGCTTTATTAAAAGCCAGTGCCACTGGAAGAAGAGACGTCCTCACATAACTCCCTGCTTTAGACAAATATTTGCCAGAAGTTTTCACACTACTTTCTCATTAGAAGACAAATGTTTCCTTTACCTAAAGCTCTGTTACTTACAGATCTCACAGAGATCCCTTCCTTGCAATATCTTCTCTCCTTCACTTGAGCTGCAGTATTGCTACCAGTGCCTCATATTCCATCCTCTTTACAGCTTTGTTGGTCTTAGGCAAATTCTGCTATAGTTTAGATGCCATCACACAGTTGTTTTCTGCAACATCTTGCCTATGTCTCTTCTAGTTCAGGAACTCATGTAAGTCAACAGCCTAAAATAATCACCAGCATTGTCATGAGAAGGGTCTCATTTAACTAAACGTTAACTTCTTCATTAAGCGAAACAAAACAAAAAATGCTTCCCTACTTCAGAACAGAAGAGAGATGCAGAAATGCCTTGAAGCTGGATGTCTCCCAAAAGCAAGGCTTGAGAAAGCTAACTCATAGGGAAGAAGTTTAGGGGGTTTTTTTTGGTTTTTTTTTTTCCCCCCTCTATGGTGCAGGAGATGCTGTAGTTCCCAGAAAAGCTTCAAGTTGTAAGCTATCCCGTTGTTGTCTCCTGAACTACAGTCATGCTGTCATACTCCGTTCCTGCTGAAGTGCAACCCTCTGTGTAACAGCATGTTGCCCAATAAAGTATTTTGGTAAATTGCAGTCTGACTACTCAGAATGGTGAGGTTAGTGGCAAGAATAACAAGGATATCATTTTTTCCCATAATTGCAAGCAGAAGTACCAGCCAGAAAAAATTTTACAGCTCAAGAAGTTTAGGGTGGTAGAAAACCACTGACAACAGATGGAGAAGTAAAAACACTAAGCAAACAAACAAAAAAAAGACACACCTGAATTTCACCCATGGTCTGAGAAACAGAAAAGCATAATTGCTTTCTATCAGGCTTTGATGACAAGAGTCCTCAATCTTTTGATATAGGCAACTGCTCAGCAAGTGAAGCCTTTTAAATTTCTCAGATCTTACAAGATAGATACCTATATATTAAAAAAAAAAAAAAGAGAGAGAACACCTTGGAAAAAGCAGAATTGCTTCCCTTCTGTGCCACTTGAGAACACAAACCATTTCCTCAGCAGAGATCATGTGTTCTAAGAGAGACTGCACCCCTGGCACCTGCATGTGAGCATCACTGAAGCTTTCATTCTCTGGTAATGTGGAACAAGATAGCTACAGAGGAACAGCAAAACCAACAAGTGACCCTGTACAGTCAGGCAAGGTCAACATAGGATTCTTACTGACTAGGAATCTTATTACGAATCATAGGAGGATATTTCTTTATACTTGTATGGCTTCATCTGTATAAATGCTTCTGAGCGAAGTTCAGGATATTCTCTTTGATTTGAGAGTTGCTTTTATTCATAATTTTTCCCAAATACATTAACAAAGGTCCCACAAGCATTAGAAGTCAGCCATTCACAGTGCAGCCTCAACAACCACTTGTAGAAACAGCCATCCAAAACACATGCAGGTGGTCCCTTGCCATCGCATTTCAAGAACTAATGGAAATAAGTCAGTGATGCAGCAAATTACCCCCTAACAAACCAACTCTGCTTCACATCAAGAGAAAAGCCAGTTAGAGTCAATGGCAGTTTAGGAAAACTCATTTTATTTGATATGAAAAAGGACCAGGCTGTCTGTGCAGCAGGGCCTGAAGTGAGGGGCCAACTACAGAGCAAGGCCGCACCACTGCCACAGGTTTCATTCACCATGATCGTGCACAATTCCCACTGCTCATAGCACGCTTGGCATCAGCACGCAGCTCTAGGTCAAACCATGGCCTACACAGCTGGTGGTCACTTGCACAGGGTCAGCAAGGGAATGGTTAAAAGCATGGGTTTCACAAGCCCGCAGTTACAAAACAGATATGAGCAAGTACTATGCTGGCAATTACTACTCTAGCTTTATTTTATTTTTTTCCCCTACCATAAGAGCAGATGTTGCAGTTATTCGAAGGTTTTCACAACCTTAATTGTTGACCTTAATTGTTGTTAATCTTTCCCATGCAGTGGAGACAGAGAGACGCCACCCGTGTTTTCTGAAGAAGATAGTGTCCTACGGCGTATGAGTAATAAAAGACAGCATTGTCTGCTTTCTCCCTCCTGTATGAAATATGAGAGTATTAGGATTGGCCAGCAGCATGGAAGAGAAGGGATGAATGAGTGACTCAGCAATTTTATTTATTTTCTGGAGGACACATCTGCTGCAGGACAGTGCTGTGACACTGAGGCTGCTTTTCCTCTCCCCGCCCTGGGCACGGCGAAGCTTCCAAGCGCCAGTGAAGGAAGCACTGCATTTAGACTTCAAGACGCCTGAAACAGCTGATCCACAGAGCACCCCGTCCACCTCATTGAGCATCGTTGAGCTGTAGTATTAAGAAGCAAAGTGCTGAGTTTCACAGTGCAATATTAAGTTTCATAAACAAGTTCTCACAGTAGGCAGGAAAGCAACGTTTCAGCCTGCACTTAGGATTGTTGCAACATATGCACAAAAGCTTCCCTGGTCTTCCCCTATGCTAATGGGAAGCTTGACAGAGACTTCTTGCTCATCAATGGAAGCTCATCTTTTTGCTGCAGACCGTGAAGACTGTTTTCTAAGAAGTACATTCCTCCAAATTTGTTCTGCCAAGTGTATTTGAAGATGTTAACTCAGTGTCCCAGTAACCTGAGAACCGCCAACACTGAAGTGGGACACTGAAGTTCATAAGTGAAACACAGGATGTACTGATGCTGCAAAAGGCACTCCTCCTAGCCTAAGACATAAGCTCCAGAAGTCGGGATGGCGAAGATCAGTTTCATGTTTATGTTTAGCTTCAAACAAATGCCCAGAGTGAACCTGGATACAAGGCCAAACCCAAAGACTTGACTGCAGTGGCATGTGCTGTCTGTTTTAATGCAAAACACAATAAACAAAACCTTTCCTTGCTCACACCCTACAATTCACCTTATTTGCAAATGTTTTTAAGGCTCTTCAACAGGAAGAAAACATAATGAACTAACATCTCCTAAGCACTTAGGATCTGTTTGCTCGCTGAAAGAAAAACAGTATAAAGTAAAAATTGATAAGTCAAGCTCCAAAAGCTCACCAGGCACCATATATTAGGCAATGGCTGATAAAGGATAATTTAGGATATGTTAAGAGAGAGTAAGGTACTAGAATGGAAGGAATACAGACAATACAGACAGTATTTTTGATGGAAAACATCAAACTGCCAAGCTATTAATTACAATTTAAACTTTGGCATACCTCATTTGAGTTGGACATAGCACAGCAGATGGTAAGTTCAGATCAGTTTTCAGAAGCGAGTTCAAGATAAATCCAGAGAACTAGAAAAACACAGGAATTTACTCATAACAAAAGAACTAGTTAAAACTAGATAAAATAAATAATGGATAAATATGATAGAAGAAGAGTTGGTACAGCTTTTTCAGAAGTTTTGACTCAAACCTATTCAAGTTTTGCAAAAGGGAAGAGAAAACATCTGGGACTCCCAAAAGAACCTGACCTGCTGCTGTATGTAGCTGTAGTTCCCCTGCCTTAACCATCATCTGAAGGATACGAAATAAAGGTAGGAAAACACAGTGAGGTTTTCCCATGGAAGGAGTCTCAGGTGTCACTGATGTTTCCATTCTTTTCAATGGATTTACACACCATCTAAAGGATGACAAAGAGTGAGGTGATAAAGTTGTCGGCAAGAACTATTAAGTCACCTTAGCTAGAACATAACCCAAAGCATGGTGGAACAAACTCACAATCCTGAGCAAATGAGCAACTGAAAGGATAATTCTGACTTTCCATAAACTGAAGCCAAAGTATAAAAAAAATTAATAAACCTCTCCTTGAGTATCACTGCAATAGCTATCCTAAGGCTTATTTGAAAGCATCAGCTTAGCGTTCAGAAGGCAGACAATACCTCACGTGGAAATACAGCATTCAGAATTAAGAAACTGCTGCAAGCAAAGCAGAATCATGACAAGTCATTAAACTCGGGGCACACCCACTTCTCAAAACCTGTGGGCTGTTATGACACCAGAAGAGTAAAATAGAATTAGAAAAAGTACAGAGGAGAGGAATTCCGACAGCAGAAATTAACAGACCCGAATCTTTCAGCTTTGAGGAAAACAGAGGGAGAAGACAGACATCATCTAGTCAGTTATGAATGACACGGGCACAGCGCCCAGAAAATTGACTATTCCCTCTCAAAAGGGAAAGGTAGATAAGAGACCTAAAGTGGATAAGGGATCAGAGAAAAAAAAAACATTTCCATGGGATGATCTGGACATATATCAATATGTTAAAATAATTTAGGCTGAGTACTAGAAACAGCTTGTCAAAAGCTCTTTCTCCCTTCTTTGGAAAAGGAGCCCTGTAACAATTCAATTTTCAAAGAGAGAAATCAAGACAGCCACAAAGGATTTTGAGGCCACTAAACAGGCCCTGAGCACAGACAGCAGCAGAAACCAGGTTCCTGAGCTATAGGCTTTGCAATTCAAGACATCCCTCTCTCCAGCTGCCAGCCCCAGCATCCCTCTGTTCAAGGTCGTGTCCTCCCCTAGAGGCTGCAGGACAGAGGGGTATGTACCCCTCCGCCAGGTTGGGCAGCCTGGTCTAGTAGTTGGCAACCCTGCACATAGCAGGGAGGTTGAGACTAGATGATCACTGTGGTCCTTTTCAACCAAGGCCATTCTATTACTAACACAGCACTTCCACAGGTTGTGAATGACAATGCAAATTAACAGCATTAGATCTTTTTAAAGTTAATATTCCTGCTGTGAACGATGGGTGCCAGACACAAACCTCACTGCGATGGTGAAGGAGAACTGGAGGGACAGTCACATGAGATAGACCAAGAAGCACCGCCTCAGCACCACCACACTGCATCCTCCAGAAGGTAACGCACCAAGTTAACAGATTTGTACCTTCAACAATTTGGCACAGACCTAAAAACTGCAGTTGCTAGGCATCTTCCAAATAGCATTCACTTTTAACAGCAAGTCCTGCTGAGTGCTGCAGTATGCAGAAGGTAGAATACATATAGCTTGTGAGTTGACAAGCACACGCCTAAACGCTAGCTCTATACAACACAAAACACGAACTCCTTCACTAGAGTGTCTGTCCCACAGTTTCTATAAGAATTTCCTGCACCCAGGATGTGGTGCGCCTCAGCATGGATTACAAAAGGCACCATTCTCATGCCGGGCATCTAGGAAGACTCTTCCTTTGCATATCAGGACAGAATAAGAGCAAATCTAAACGTAGGATTTAAAAGAACGTGAAACTTTGTACACCAGAATGAACTCCTCCTGAAATCACAAGTCCAACACTGTACTGAAAGCTGTTAAGAGTCAGAAATTGAACAAGGCCTCGAGCTCCTCTTTCATCAGCTCTTATTTTGAATGAGATGAAAAATAAATCCAAAATAGCATGAGAGTCACAGCACCAAAAGATTCTGGCTTTTTCATGTTCCCAAAATAACACGCTAGAAAGATATCTACAGAAATACCTTTTAGGTGCATTCAGCTTTCATCTCAAGCATCGTCACGATTCTATCCAACTTGGTATTTGCATAAAGCTACACGAAGCACTACCTCATCCGCAGCCACATTCTGACAAGGAGAGAGAACTGGGACCAATGGCTTCAAAGCACCAGAGCACTCACATACCATCACCCCATGCACAGAGAAATTCAGATTCCACTAGCTTGCCTCACTGACATCTGAGTGATCTAAGAGACGGTGGCAGTAAGCAACATCATGAGAGGTAAAGCCATCAGGGAGAAAGTGCTGAAGTGGAAAATCATGCTTTGTTTCAGATACTTAAAGGTGCAAATTATTTTCACTGTACTTTTCGACTGGGGAAAGTTTTGACAGGGGAAAGGGAGCAGTAGCAGTATGTTTGGGTAACTATACTCTGTTTCCTTTATCTCTCATAGGCAAATCAGGGAAGGATGTCTTCTCTGGACAAGCCTCTGCTCCTCAGCACTCCACTCATGGGGAAGGACAGGGCCTGCTATCTGTGGTGAGAGGGCACAGGGCAGCGACCATCACCTCCCACACTCGGCCTTCTAGGAATTTCCCAAGTGGCTGCTGTAGGATTAGGAGCCATAATGCTATTAAACACTGCAATATCAAAATCTGAATCAAAGTACACAGTCTCTCTAAAGAGGAGGATTTTTGTTTTTATTTTTAAACGTCTGGAAAGGCATCTGAGAAACACCATCAGGAAGCAAGGTCAGAACTGGCAGCTTCGCAAGCAAGACAGTAGGGCTTACTTTCACGTTGTACTCTGCCTACTACTTTAGATTACTGATTGCAGAGCAACAAGTTATTCTCTCCCTAATTGGGTCCCAGTCTAAAATAGTCCTGTTATTTTTAGTACAGTACTTAAGTATCTGAACCGTGGCCTGTACTGCAAAAGCTGGCATGTGTCCCTGGCCATACCAGAAATTCCGATATTAAACAAGAACACACATGCCACATATCTAGGCCGATTTTTGTTCTTCTTTGTTGTCTTTAGTGGGAGACTTTAAAGACTTTAAATGCTAACAGCAGGCCAAAAATGGCACAGGCACATTCGCTAATGCTGCATTTAAAGCCTCTCTACCAGCTACTGTGTGACAGGGGAATCAACACAGCAAGAAGAGAGCACAGGGCAGGGTGGCAGTGGTGAAGAGTTCAATAGCACTGATTAGTTAAAGAAAATACAGTCAACTTGATCTTACAGGATAAGGCACAAGTAGAAGATGAGAATGGGAGTATTTCACTTCAGCTTTGCTTACTACAAATCTCACAAGTTCTGAGCCACTAAAAAAAAGGGAAACTCTAACTGTACCCTGTAACTCATCTCTCTCCTGCTCCCTTCCATGCTGCCCATACACATGGATAAATTTGAACTAGAAGGCCTGTGTTGAACATGTTTACACACACAGAGAAGGATTATGTAAGCCATGTATGACAAACAACATGCTACTGCAAAACAAACAAGAGAAGATCAGAGCAAGATCTTAGGACCACCTTCCATCAGAGGAGTGACCACTGTCCTGCAACATGCCAATTCTGAATTATGAAAACTAGAACAGGATCAGAAGCATCATCAAGCTGTTCTAATGAGGTCTGTCTACCTTGTGAGATTACTTCCTCTTACCTTGCACTGTCATTGCGAACATGTTTTTGTTAGACAAGGAAGAACAGCTTTCCAAAAGGAATTTATTCTGCCCTTTTATCATACGTTTTGGAGAAAGGAAGTCAACTCCCTGGAATAGCTTTCAAAAGAAGATTCTAACCTGAAAGGAGACTGCCAGCCAACAAAAATTTGTTAGTGTCTATTACTACTAGACCATCTGTTCTTGAAACTGTATGTTCCTTTTCAGAGGTAACAGTTTTGTGAACAGTTTTATCATTGTTCGTTGTTTCCACTCCATAAGCATCCCCTTACCCAACATGTTCCTAGATCTGGTTATGACACATGGCCACCAAGCTCTAGTTTATCTTATTATCTAGTCGTTTGGGAGTATATTGATATAGTTAAGTGCTTTCTACACAGTCACAGTCTCAGACAGCAGCAGAAGTACCACACAAAACCTCATAGAGCTTATGAACTATAACTGAGCTGATTGGAACACCAACTAAATAATGTTCTCAAACCCAACTTTGACAAAACTAGCTAACATGAAGACTCAACCTTTTGGCATTTGCCCATTAACCACTTAAAAGGGCTGATTCTTAATGAAGGAATTTGCCTTTGTATTTTAGGACATCCTTCTACCATTCTCTCTCTTATCTTCAGTTTAATTGGCTTCCTCAAATCTAGTATGTTTAAGTTTTAATATTACTTACATATAACCAGAAACAAGTAACAGTTGTTTCTTCTTCCCCACCAGCTACACACATCATGCACAGTCACTTCACCTGCATTATAACACAGCACTGAAAAGAGAAAGAGCCCGAAGACTATTACTGCAATTCTTGCAATAAGTGGAGGTGAAAGCAAGATACAGTAACAAGTAATTAAATAAAAAACCTCATTCTATAATTCTGCAGCAATAAAATGACAATCGAGGAAAAGGTCAGTTCACTCACTTTCTCAGAAAAAGCTGCAGGTAATAAGATGGCCAAAACAAACAAAAAAAATCTAATACTGGTAAAAAGGAAGAATAATATAAAAATAGCACAGATCAGACGCGACTAAGGTGAAAACGTTCTCTCAAATTACCTGGGTTTGATTAAATTGAGTCATGAACATACTTACCAGTTAAAGCCTTTGTTAAAAATTCAAACTATTAGTAATCATTTATCAGAATCCATAGAGGGCTGATGAAGTAACTGAGGCTAGAAAAGAGCAGACAGCAATGTCTTTAACAAGTGAGAGGGGAAAAGAGTGGAAAGAACCTAAAGAATGATAAGTTGTTTCTTATTTGCACTTAGATTGTTGTTAAATCTATCTGTTAGCACCGAGAAGAAAATAAGAGATCAGAATAAACAAAAACTGCTAGCTTATGGATAAGCCAGGTCAAACAAACTCAACTTCCAACTGCAAAAAGAAAAAAAAAAACCAGCAGCAGTGAATACAGAATCCTGAAATCAGCAAAACCACGTGAAAAGATTCAGTCCATATCCTTACGAAAAATTAGGAAAGCTTTGTCCTACAGCAGACAGTGAAAACAACCACCTTACGGTAGATTGGAAAGTGATTGGCAACTGAACTTGTTTCCTTGCAGTAAAAAAAAAAGTCTCAAAAGTCTTTAAAAAACAAACAAACAAAAACCCATGATACACCAAATAACTGCTGCAGAGATCTACCTGAAGATCTCCAATACTATTCTAATCCAGATGTTTCAGGTAATGAAGGAAAAAATGGATTGTAAAACCTAGGGAAGCTGCTAACTTAGACAAACCTGTCAGCTTGCTGGAAGACTGAACTGAAAGTAAATTTTACAAACTAGAAAAATCTCTGTTAAGGAAAAGGCAAAATACCATATAAGAGTGTATAGGGAACATATGTGAGAATTGAGAAGTAGCAGTTCTGTTCTACTCATAGCTGATAAAGCTTCCAGCACGATGCTGTATCCAGTTTTCAGCAAATTTCAAAAAAGATCAATTGGAAAGAATCCAAGCAAAAGCAATAGGAACATCACAGAATTAGAAAAACATGACATCTGGGAGGGAAAGAAAAAAAAAAGAACTGGAATAAAAAACAGAATGAACTGGAGTTCAGCCAAACAAAGAGAAAGTAGGGGTCACAATGATATCCTTCATAGAAATAAGCCTGCTGCAAAGAAAGAGGGAAGAGTTCTCCATGCCCACAACCTTCAGAACAAGAAACATAAGTTTAAAAATCAACAAAGAAGATTTAGGAAAACATCACTGGGTGGAGTGGCAGGGAGGGTGTGGTGTGAGGGCACTGAAGAAAGAGGAAAGAAAAACACCAAATCAAAATTGCTAACAGGAAAAAAACAATGAGTCAACAAACAGACTGACTGGAGAGTACATGGAGTCTCCCCATCAATGTCACTACGCTTCTGACAAAAAAAAAAAATAACTACTTTTCATCCCTCAGCTTTTCATTGACTAACTGACCTCTCTCAACTCTCCTCTCCAGATCTGGGAGTAGGCTGCCAGAGAAATAAAGCTTAAAACCAATGTGCTGCAATGAGAAGGTCAATGAGGCGTATGCTGGCCGTAACTTTCTGAGCTGAAATACTTCCTGAGAAAGATAACCTATTACAAACTGTGTTAAAATATCTTTAAAAAAAAAAAAAACCATCTAACCAACGTACTTGCCTCTTGATACAAGGATCCAACTATGTCCCAACACTACAAACAAACCAGAAATTAACAAAGAAACACGTGACCAATGCCCTGCAGAGAACAGCGCACAGAGAACTTTTCTGGAGGACAAAGAACAGAAAGACCACTGTGAGTCCACTGTCCTGAATATTTTTACGTGCTTAGCCATAGCCTGCGAGCTGCTGATCAAAATCATAAGGTTTCACTGCCTGTCAGGTTTTTGACAGGTACAAAGAGTGGTGAAAGTTCTTCCAAAGGAATGTGGAAGAGAATCACCTGCATATGGTTGCTCCAGCACAATTAAGTGAAGTTAATTCTGTAAGATACAGCCCTATCACTCTGCAGCTTGGCATCAACACTTACTAGGTACCAAGAGGGTCTGAAAGTTATTAAAAGAAAAAATACATATCTCAGTCCCTTCAGTATTTTTAGCTCATAAACCATGAGCACTGAGATGTACCCACCAGCAGACACCAAACCACATCTACATTTGTTCTATGTAAAACCCTGAGGAATATCTACAGGGGGAAAAAAAAAAACCACCACCAAACAACTCTGATTAGACATAGATGCAAACATTTTCATCTTACTCAGCCTATTTTCTCTTCCCAGCTCCCCCCCCCACACACACACCGCAGTTTGGCTTCCACCACTTACATCAACTGAAGTAGCCTGGGACGTGCATTTTACAAATCTCACAAATCCTCTGCTCCTGGGTACAACACTCAGCTTAGACTTTAGCCATGCAACTGGAAGATATTTAAGGAAGCCACAGAGGCTTAAGGGTGGCTTTCGGATTGCATCTGCTTTATAACATACAGTGTCAAAAAATAGTTATCTGCCATCTTTTTGTGAGTATACCAGAGCAACATGCTGATTCAGGAAAAAATATTTATAAGGCTGTTCCATGCAGTTTTTCTTAAATCCATCGACTAGACCTAACCATTTCTTGTTCTAAGAAACAGGAATTTATGTAAATATCACAGCAACATCAAGGAGAATCTGTGAGTTAAGATCAGGTTTCTATATGCATGGGAGGGGCTCTCTGTGGATTTACCAGATTAGCAGTGGTGCCCTTCCCTCACTATCAGGAATGACTTTCCACTCCCTGCTTTGCATCTTCACAACTGCAGATACTGGGATGTTGGAGTACTAGCTGACAGTCCACAAAGGCAAATTACCAGTCCTTCCTAAAGATGACAAAGCTGTAGGGGAAAAACAAATAAAAATAGGTGTAGACATTTTAAGTCAAGATAGCTGAGCAATCATTACCATTTCATAGCATTTAGAGGTACCATCATTTGCATTCAAGCCAGAAGTATTTTTGCTTAGCCACCTCACTGTGTGGTAAACCCTGAGATTCCTGGCTGCCCAAGTTGCCACCAGACCACAGGACATGGCAAATAAACATCTACTCAAAAATGACAATTGTGGTTTAGAGTAACACTGAAGTCAGGCCAAATTTTAGATGTGCAATAGCTACCTGTATCCCACGTGGGATGTTTATCACACATTGTGGTATAAATACTCAGTTTTCTCCTGCTTTTTTTCCCCCCCTTCTTCCTAATACTTCGTCCACATTTGAAAAGGCGATCATCTCACAAAATTTAATTTCCATAAACTGGGATTCAGAAGCCAACACAGAGCAGTGTAGTGATCACACAGGCAAAACACTGCCCCTAGAAACAGAGGCTCAAGAGGGGCTCCAAAAAGTGGTACTTTCACTTCCCACACCTTGTGAACTGCCAGCTTTATCTAGAGACCAGTTGCAAGGCCTATACCAAACTCCACCACACCAGAGAGCTACTTCAATATTCATTAAAGAGCCCCCATGAACAAGTCTTAAACACCCAATAAGGTACTCCAGAAGCTCCATGCAGATATTTTCTGCACAGAAAATCTGTACCCTCTGTAATATAACCTTGGTTTGACTTAGTGCCAGCATAGCACACTAACATAGTGCAAAGCACAAGGGTTAAACTTGTCTTACGCCAAGATCATTTATTTTAAGGCACACCTCTAGCCTTTTCTAGGCAGCTTGAACTTGCCTCGATTCAGTGAAAACTACCAGTGATTAGCTGCATTTCACCTTCAGGAGAGACTGGTGAGGAAAGATTATTAATCTTTCAGACATTTCTTCTTAGAACTCCTCTTAGGCACTTCCTCCACAACACTGTTGCTTACCACCAACCCCAGCTTGCAGCAGTTAGTCATCACTGGGGACTTCCACCAGCTCTTCTGATGCAGAGATGCGCATACTCCTCCCAATCCTGGACCTCGAGAGAGAAAGGGGGTATTTGGATAGCAGGGAGGAGGACAGCACAGCCATACAGCTGCTCTGGTGCAGGACTGGAGGTATTGCTGAAGAACTGCATGGAGATGGCCCTGGCTGAAGGACAAGAGGAGGACCAGAAGGAACTATTTGGGAACCTCTATTCTGTACTCACAGCAAACTAGGATTTAGAGGAGTTTGAAAGCTCCTTAGTCAAAGTACACATTTCTTGTTTGGGTTCAGACAATTAAGACTCAGAACTAGAGGATGCCTGCATGCTTGTAAGAAGAGGTGAAGAACAGCTAGTGGATGAAAGCACTGCTGCCCACATAGCACAGTGATTTATGGCTCAAACGTAGGTTTAGACAAAAATTCACTCTGACCACACAGCTTGAATGTAGATTTGTACTCAAACACTGACTTTAGAGAAGCCACAGTTGAAAGAAAAAAGTCCCCATGGATGCTTCTGTCTGGGTAACTCCTCCCTGAATCACTGTCATAGCCATTATAGATGTGACATGGCTGAAGTCAAGTCAACTAGATCTCTGCTGAGAAGGGGAAGAAGCCTGGCTGAACTATGCAACTATGTTAGCACACCCAAAGCATCACTTCTGTCAATCATTACTTCCTTCATCCCAATAGCCCCAAATCTGAATACTGCTATACAAGGCGACTGAAGCATTTACAGCAAATGCTGCTCATAAATTTGACCTTCATTCAGTAGCTGCTAAGCTATGGTACAGAGCGCTTAAAAGATGGGACAGTGAGACTATTCAATATACATTTTTTCACTCTCCAAATGATTTTTCAAAAAAGACAGAACATTATTTTAGGCCAAGGCAGACCCCTGTAGGAAGGCCAAGGATAGATCTCCTCCTCAGAGCATTTGAGAGTTCACATGCTAGAGAGTTGGTACCTAGCCAGAAAGCCTGAGCTAGTCATGTAGCTCATTTTTAGAATTAGAGAAAAATACTAAGGTTGAACGTTTCTGAAGAGAAACAGCATTCACTACTGTGCAATCAAGAACCTAAGAACCCAAGAACCCAAATTTCAGCTCTTCACAAGCCCTGGCCAGTAAAACAAGTAAAGCCACGATCTGTCACCCCACACCAAAAATGATTCTACATTTCCAAGGTAACCAGACAATTCTTCATTTTCACCACAGGCAAGAATAGTAACTGAAATTACTAAAGCAGCACCTAATTTTGCTGTTTCTTTGCTTCCCCACCCCCCACCTCAGGTTAAAGAATATCAGGTTTAGCAAGGCTGAGAAACTTGCAGCTCTTTCAAATGCAGCCCCTCGAGATTCACAAGAGTTTGATTGAGATCTGCTCAACAGAAACCAATTTCATTCCCTAGCAGACACAACAGCAGTCCATCCCTAATGCCTTTTTTGACTTCTGCTGTAGAGATCACTTTTCAGAGCCGAGCAGAAGTCTTGGGACTGTGAGACTCAAAAAGAAAAAAAAAGTGAAGACGTTCCAGGAAAAATAATCTTGACCCACGACTGGCCTGGAACAAGCATGTTTTACCACAATGAGCAAGTGAACCCAATCTCCGTTTTCCCCCATAGCACTAAGGTAAGTACTAACAACTATTACACTCAGTATTTCTTGTAACATGAATAATGATGGATTTATTACTACTTCCTCAGTGTTTCTGGCTTATGGCGATCGTATCGTAAGATACAGCTACACGCTACTTGCATAATCACCTGAAACTGCAGATGTACTATTTGTGCTCTTCAAACGTAGAGAGCTATAGAAACATTTGTGTTACGGCTGAGTTGCTCAATCAAAAAATCCCCACCTCACACTGACACATCCTGCGTTCATTTTAAGAAAACAACCAAACGACATGCATCTAAAAAAGACTGAAATTGAGACACCATCACTCAGGTTCACATTTCAGGGTAGTATGCAGATCAGACACATAAGATGAACTCAAGTTCTTCTCTCCAAATCCATACACACACAGTCAAAAGTAAATAAATAAATAACAATTCCCTTCCACAGGTAACCCTTGCAAATTCAGCCAGCCACTGGAAATGCTGTGCAAAGCCAGATCTAGTCAGCAGCTTGTTTGCTTGCACAGCTCTGTAACATCTGTTTGGAAATTTGTAGGAATAAAAACTTATACTGGGGCTTCATAAAAAAAAAAAAACAACCAGCAGGCTTCCCTGGCTGAGCTGGCCCAGCAGTTGGCTATCACTGAAAGAAAATGAGATCCATTCTTCTCTTTGCCATATCTTCCCCATCCTTTTCCTGCAAGGGCATGTCTCTTTGGCTGCCCCACTGCACGCTTCCCAGAGCTGATCCCATTCTCTAATCCAGAAGGAAACCAATTCATGAGAAAACAAGTGTGCAGAGCAGCTCTGTGCCTAGTTACAGCCAGCAGTGAGCATATACAGAGAATGAGCAAGATGGCACAAGATAAGAGACATTCTGGCAGCAGTGAGCTCTTCAAATCGCTCACACCTTTTGCCTCTTTTCCACAAGAAAAAAAGCTTCTTCAATCTTTTCACATCTGCAGACTTTTCATAGCAGAAATCTGTATTCCAGCACTAGAAGAATAAAAGTGACTTCTGTCACTCCTGGCTATATGCTAGCTGACTCTGACACTGTACTGAGAGCTGCCAAATTGACCTGATGAGTTACTCACATGATCTACAGAAGTATCATCTTGGCTCGTCCAAATTTCAAATGACTTGGAGAGCAAATCTTGTAAGGAAGAGTTGGACTATCATATGCTAAGAGGACAAGAATTACTCAGAGAAGAGTATCAGCAAACTTAAAGTAGGACCATCGTAGCATAGGAGCTTTCCTTCAATCTGTTTTCTCAATGTCACCCATGAAACCTTTTTCTATTGCTGAGAAAAGTTGGACCACACAAATCACATGCTTACTAAAACTGGCTAAGACTAGCAAAATGTCTTGTCATTCTCTACCTACGACAGTATCAGTAGGACTGTTTTCCAAAGAAGAGGTGAGGAGAATGTTACCTGACTGTAATTCAACCAAGTGTTATCATACACCTAAATTCAGCCTGCCATTCACAGCATCAGCTGAAATGTCCTTTCGAAATGCTCCTCTGACTCTCCATGTGTTAACAGCATGATCCCCCTCGCTAACAAGAAACTCCAGAGAGATTTTTCCTGACCTTTTCAGCGTCAGCACTGGAACAGAAAATGCATATGAAATCAAAAAACAAGCCCTAGCACACACTGAAGATAGCATTTGCACTCCTACATCTCATAGCCTCCTTGTTCGATTCCCTCAAAGTCTTTTTGAAAAGAAAACCAATGCCTCCTCCGAAGCCTTTTAGATGTTAAATGTCATGGCTACGGGTAATGCTACAATATCCTACCAATTAAGAATTTCAAAAGTCATCAGCTTATGGAAATCAAATATAATCTGTGACATTATATTTTGATCAGTCTTAGAGCATAATAATGAGCTATTTTGATCGCTTCCTCCTTACAGAGCCTTCACTAAGAATTATCACTTAAAAACAAGAAATGAAGCTACAATTCTAGCAGCAAGGGGAAAAAAAAGACAAGAACCAACCTTTCTACCTCAACTTTTTGGAGTTCAGAATTCACAAGATAAAGTACTTCATCACAGTGGGGAAAAAAAAAGACTTAAAGTTGACGAGTTCTTTCATAAATTGTTAAAGATACATAAATTTGTGCCTAGAGCATAGATCCTGGTAGTGAATCTGCCTCTAGGGTAAAATTTAATGGCAAGCAGTAGCCTGTCCTCAGGATTACACTGCACAGATGCTTTTCTCTTGAAAGCTGTTTACTACACTCCTCACTGTGACCAAGTACAGTAACTTGAACATAACAGTTGAAAAGAGGCAAGAAAAAATTAAAGCAACCTGACCCACCAAGAAAGTGTTTGCTGGCACTTGAGCCATTGTTCTGTAAAATATCAGGGCTTGAATTCTGTCATAATCCCCTGACATCTTGGGTGATGTCAGCACAAGCAGCTATTAGAATGAAGAACGATCACCCACAAGACATTAATTCGGGAAGAATCAATGGCCTTGTAATACATATGCCTCCCTTAACGTTCTCCTAAATGGACTTTAATATATTTGAGCCAGAAGGGGAAGCAAGCCTTTAAGAAAGACTTTGGCACAACACTGAAATATCACAAGCTTCTGAATTTTCAGCTTTCCAGGATCCCCAAAGTTTGTGCTTTAGTAGAATAAGAGTTACTCCTTTTCAAGGATGTTCAGAACTTTTAACAGCATACTAGGGAAGGCCAACCTATAGACTTAACACTTCGCCCCATCCTTCCCACTCTCCCCTTCCCAAATCCCATTTAAGGGGAACCCTCCCTGCCTCATAGTTTGGCGTAGATGAACACAGGAAAGAAGTTAGAAAGAAAGGACCTGTTATCACCTACCTCCCCCACCACCCTCCCAGAAAAGCCGTATTTGTTTTGGCTCTTGAAAGTTTTTCATTTGGTTCCTTCTAATATGTAATATTGTCCTACTATCTTCAATTAGAATCAAGATCTGGGAAAGTTTTCACTCTAGGAAAGGATCCAAATCCCTGCTGCCGGTTAGTTCTGAGATCTGAAGAGCTCTACAAATGTATGAAGCACACAGTTATACAGCATGGTGGCAATTCCCTGATCAAGAATATGTTTAAGCGTTGAATACTTTAAGCATAATAGAAATACCCACAGTGAATCAGACTCAGGTAACATGACAGGGATTCCCTTCCCCATTGTTTCAGAACTTACGCTAGCATCTGAAGATGAATTATAATGAAGCTAATCAAAGGAAAAAAAAAAAGGTTCTGAAAACTTACTGTGATATAGACAGACAAGAACTGTGACAAAGCTGCAGCCTCTTGGTCAAGTCATCAGAAACACAGAATTTAGATCCCAGGCATCAAAAGAATCCCCAAGCGTTCATCAAGATTTCATCTCCACCATGACAATTCTACAGACTTAAGAGATTCTTCCTGTCTATTGATTCTCTCACCAGGGATACATAATAGAAGAGCAACACTAGTGTCATGAAGTACTATCCAGCCTTATTTATCTGCAACCTTCAGCATCCACAGGCTCTGCCTCATAGCAACCACTTGTTTTCTCTGATTTATCTGTTGACATAAACTCTGCAGCAGTAAGTCTGAAGGAAGCATAAGAACTACACTCTGACTAATGCAGAAATCCCTACCGCCGCTCAGCAGAAGAGCTCCTTCCCACTCCACTGTAAGTTTATTCAAACTGGATGGTATGGCATTTCCTCTAAGGTTTGCCTGCCAGGAAAGTCATTTCCTATTTTTGTACTGTCGAGACCTAATAGAAGCTGGCATTGGTCAAGACTAGGAAGAATCAGAGGCTAGTTTGCTAGTGGTTTAACCAAACATGTGCTTACAATTACTCCAATCATCATGATCTGCCTGCATAAAACTGCCTTTTTGGAATTTGCCCACGTTCATTGGCTTTGGCCTCTAGAAAAGCTGAAGCCAATTCACTAAGAAATAGATTTTTTGAACATATCAGCATTATTTCAGCAACTGTTCAATAGTTAATAATCTAATCATTAACGTAACTGTTGGGCATTAAGATCAACATATCTGCTCTACTTACTGCTGTTGGCCTACAGACAACAGCTCAGCAGCAGCAGGGTTAGATAATGGGAAAAGCTCTCACAGTCTTCCACTGGAGCCCAGCAAAAGAATACAGCAGAAATAGGACACTGCTTTTCTTTCTTAGATACTCTATAATATCGGCCCACAAGAACAAAACAGACGGTCAAAATGTTCCCTTTAAACTTGTCTAAGGCATTCATCACCTCTGTATTCAAGGACTACAACTATCAACGCAGTCCCAACACATTGAGGATGTAATGACTTGCCAGAAATGATTTAAAGATTCCAAAAGGCTTTGGGAAGGAAGAAGTCTCTCACACTAATTTACATTATTACTCTGAGTTGAGGTTTTTATTTAGTATTTTACTTGCTGCTTTCCAGAGCGTTGAGCGATGTGACACTTCTCTACTCTGCCCTGGTAAGGCCATATCTAGGGTACCAGGGAAACCAGTATCCAGCACAAGAGAGACAAAGCACATACTCAAGCATCTTCATGTGAAGAAAGGCAGAAAAGACCTGGGACTATTCAGCCTGAAGAAGAGGAGGCTCAGGGTGGGCCTTACCAACACATATAAATACCTGACAGAGGACCTGAAGAGAATGCTACACTCTTCTCAGCCGTAGCCACTGACAGGACAAGAGGGAATAGAATTTCATGCAAGTTATTTCCACCTCAACACAAGAAAACACTTCTTTACTGTGAGGATAATCAAACACTGAAACAAGCTGCCCAGAAAAAAAAAAAAAAAGAACCACAGTCTCCATCTGTGGAGCTATTAAAAATCTAACTGAACACAGTTCCAGGCAACCTACTTCTATTGGACCCTGCTTGAGCAGGAGAGTCAGACTAGATATCTCAAAAGGTCCTCTTTAACCTCAACAATTCTGGAAAATTAGTTAAGGATAGCAGTGCTCGGGAGGGGGGGGGGGGGGGGGGGGGGGGGGGCTAGAAAAATCCTTCATATTAAAGTTTGAGAAAGTTCCCCCCTCTGCTAGAGAAAATAAGAAACTTGCATCTCACTATGGGTAACGCTGCAATGCAAATAGCAAGCTACTTTAAAAGTTCTCTTGGCTTATAACAGAGCATTAACATTGAGTTTTGAAAAACTCATGCGATTCATCCTACCTCTTCTCTACAGTTCATCTTTCCACTGTGAGTCCTTCACTTGCAAAAACCTCAAGAATCCACACAACCTCCTTTTCGTCCTAACAGAGAGTGACTCACACTGTAGTAAGAATGTCTTCCAACAAGTTCTCAGGTTCACTGATGTCAGTGGCTCTTCACCAGTTGAAGCCACAGAATAGTAGAAAGGATTGGGTTGGAAAGGATCTTTAAAAATCAGCTAGTCCAAGTCCCTTACCGTGAGCAAAGACATTCCAATAGATCAGGATGCTCAAAGCCCCATCCAATTTGATCTTAGGTACTTCTAGAGATGAGGCATCTGTGACGTTTTCAGGCAGCCCGTTCTACCATCCCACCACCCTCACAGATGGGAAGGGACTGTCTTAAAAGCTTCCTTAAAGTACTGAAAGGCTGCAGTAAGATCTCACTGAAACTCTGATGGCAAGTTGTGTCAGCAGTGTGCCCTGACAGCCCAAAGGGCCAACCACACCCTGCGGTGCACCAAGCCCAGCACAGCCGATGGGCAAGGAGAGGTGCTGTCCCCTCTGCGCTGCACTATGTGGCCTCACCTCCAGTGCTGCATAAAGGTTTGGGTGCCACAATATAAGAACGAAACAGAACTATTAGAGAGTATCCAGTGAAGGGTTACAAAGTTGGTGAGGGATCTAGAGGGTAAGACATAAGAGGCCCTGGGTTTGTTCAGCCCAGAGCACAGACGCTGAGGAGAGGCCTGGTGGCAGCCTGCAGCTAGCTACTCACAGGGAGTGGAGGGGCACTCCGGTGACTGCAACAAGGCCCGAGGGAATGGCATGGAGCTGTGTCAGGGGAAGGTTGCGTGTCAGAAATAAGTTCTTCACCAGAGGTGGTCAGGCACTGCAACAAGCCTTTTTCAGAGATCAGGAAAGAGAACAGTTCACACCGACCCTACTCTAAGTTCAGGGTTGAATTTGTAATTTCCATCCTAACAGCTGTGTATATTTGGGCTTTGTGAACTAATCTATCCCAGGAAAGCAAAAAGGGGAATGAGTTCTGAGGCAATGCGTACATCATGAGTCCAAAAGCTGCTACAAACTACAACTACCACCGCTTCCAAATGCATGTACTTCTGTGAAAAATGTAGCACCTGTCTCTAACATCAAATATCCACTAACAAGACAGTGCCCAAGGGAAAAAAAAAGTGTGACAGCAAAGGGCTTTGTAGGGTATACCCAACCAGATCTCAAAGTCAGGCTGTTCTGGTTACCTCAATCACTGAAGAGTTTAAATCTGCTTGTAGACAGGATGCATTGCCCTAATCAGCAATTTCCTTTTATACTGTACTCACAGTGAATTCTGGCTCCTTTGGATAGCTCTCCCCAAATCCAAAACATGAGAAAGAAGTCATTCTGGGCTAGTATGAAAACTGTTGTCCAAGAATATCATCCAATTCAACAGATGGCATGAGAATTGGAAAGACTTGGCACAGGACAAGTTCTGAAGTGTACAGTTCAGCAAGTATACAGAAAGAAAGGTAGTAATGTGACATCTGTTTACTTGACAATTATTACTTGTTGTAATAGCCACTGGTTTGAGAGAACAATGATGGCAAACAAGACTACTTTGCCATGGCCAGGCTTAGACTGTAAAGAGCTCTCCTGACCAGCAGGCAGCATGAGGATAAGTGAAGTTCAATATTCATAGAAGGACTGCTTGTCAACCTCATAGTTCCTGAAGAGATGTCAGTTTCACCTTTCAGGAAGAAGATCTCCATTCCTAGATTTCCCTAGGTAAAGAGTCGCAACTGTTATACTTTGGACATGTCCAGGAGCAGGTCTCAGTTCCAAGAAAAACAATCCTTATTTCTTAGCCTGCTTTCCTACAGAAGGAGGCTTATGCAATCGCCCTGTAAACAAGCCATTTGGCAAATTTCATGCAAGCTTGACAGAAGCAGAGGTCTCAGGAGTTACCTTTCCCATTTGAGAAAACAGCAGTCTTGGTGGGCACGTGCAATGAACATGGCCCTGGGAACCCGCAGCAGGACATTCACTATATAAGAACCCTTTACAAACACTGCTGACAATAACAGTTTTGTCAGAGCTCACGATGTATTCAACAAAGAAGAAGAATCACAAGACAAACCCAACGACAAGTGGGCTTCCTCAGTCCTAGCTCTCACAGAACTTTGGGCTTAAAATGAAGAAAAGCACTTCCATTGCCCACTAACAAAGTTCACATAGAGATTTAGAATAAGAAGGCCCAGGAAGACAGCCGAACTACCATCCCCAATAGTTTTTGCTTGAAATCAGCCCAAACAAACCTCAGGCTTCCACAGTATACCATGCAGAAACTGGCAAGGTTTTTTCCCCCCACACACATCGTTTGCTGTAACCGCTGAAATTTGTACCTGACCAAATACTTAGGTGCATCCTGAAAATGCACACAGCTGGTTATCAAAGAGGCACCCATCCATCTCCCACCTCCCAAGCTTCCAGCACTACTTTGCCTCTGAAAAAAAAAGTCCTTGAGTGTATTTCCCCCTCATTCCACCTCCCACAAGAGAGCTCTTTGGTTTAAGAAAGAGTTCTGCCTACAAACCTGTCCTCATTTCACACATCACTGTGAACCTCTATGCCCGTGGCACAGATGGGGATACAACAGCAAGGAGCAGAGATGCGACAGCGCTGTCCCATCCCATGCCACACTGTGCAGGAGTCCACTCAATTCCACAGCCATGTGTGCAGGGATAAGTTGCCCATTCCTTGCTGTTTAGAGGGACATCTGCTAGTTCAATACTGTCAGAAAACAAGCTCCCAGCACAATACTCTCCTGTTGCTGGCAGAAATGGCACATGACCCAGCTATGCCTTTCCTTTGCCAGCTGGGAACTCCCCACGTCAGAAGAATCCCTTTGCCAAAGAGATCCAGATACTTTTAGCCCATTTATACCCAGAGTGCTGCTGAGAACACAACCAGAGATCTCTAAAACCTTTGCGACAGTTCTTGCTAAAGTCAGAACCATTTAGGTACTTGCAAGATAGAGAGTCGCAAACGTTTGTTTTATTCACAAAGCACACGGTATAGCCTTAAGCACTACTACGAAACAGAACCGTTTGCATTTAGGCAGCACTTTCGGACTACACAATAAAAACATACAGAAGTACACTACTGAAATCCAGGTGTGGCCATATCTAAGGATGAAAGCCAACTCACACAGCAGTAAGGGAGGGGATATTTTGATTAACAAAACCAAGGAAAGCCATGAAGTACCACAAGATCTTTAACAGGTAGCCAGGGCAAACAAGACCTACTCTGAGAACAAATAAAGTCCAAGCAAAGAAAATAAATCAGAGTATAACACGCTGAAACGACCACTGTATGAAGCACCGGGGTTCACCGCTCTGTCCATTTACTGCTCAGAACAAGGCTACCAAACACCACTCTCCAGGCCTTATTGTTTGCTCTGCGCTGCATAGAATTTTGAAGCGTTCTGGTTCAGAGAAAGCGAGCCCTCAGTATCAGCACGTAACCATGCAAAGCCAGCCAGAGGAGCACAGCTCCTGCACAGCTCTGCTCTCATGCCGTGCCGTTAGGTGAGCCCTTTGGACAGAGCAGCACGCTGCCAGCCCGGCACCTTCCCAGCATTTGAATGGCCGAGAAACACAGCCAGAGCCATCACATCAAGTTTCCAGCACACTTCCCTTTTCCACACAGGTTTTCTAATCTCCATATGCTTTTTTTTTTTTTTTTTTTTTAAACCTGCCCTCATAACTCACTCCTTTTAATCCCAGGATTAGCCTCGCTGCCCTTCTCCATACCTTTTCTGGTGCTCTAAGTACAGTGAGCCTCCGGATGCAGGAATAGATCGAGCTGGAGCATTAGGGCATCACTACTGTACACCCCAACAAGTCTTTGTTAAAGCGATGAACTGCTCGGCACCTTTATGGGGCATCACGCTCCATCCCAATGCAGTGGCTCCCCACATCCCGCCACCTCGGTGCTGGTTGTTCTCCCCCCTTCCCTCCCCGAATTCACTCTTTCCTAAGGAAAAGTGAGCCACGGTTCTCGGGGCTGTTTGAGAAAACCCCATGGGTGCCGCTCTGACACACCAGCAGCACACGTTCCCGCTTCGACAAATAGGAACGCGTTCGGCAGACCACCACTTCAGATGGAGCAGGGCTCCGGGCTGCTGAATCAGCACTTTCCGTCCTGCTGGCAGTACGGAGTTATGCGAGGCTTCAAAGGAGAGCAGGGGAAAAAAAAAGGGGGGGGGCGGGGGCGCTGGCACTTCAGCAGCACAAGTGGGCAGGAGGATTCTGCACGAGTTCGCCTGCCAAACCCATTAACTGCAAACTGTGCTTACAGAGATGCCACAGCGGCGTTCCCGCAGTTACACGAGGGGAGAGCCGCGTGCTCGGAAGGCTCCAAGGGCCCCCCTCAGCCGCCGGGCGCCGGCAGCGGGCAGCGCGGCCACGAGTTACCGGGACAGGTCCGCAGCCCGCTACCACGCCGAGGCCGGCTCGGGCCGCTGCCCGCGGGCACGGGGCTCGGCGAGGGGCGCCGGCGGCCCCAGGAAAAGGAAGTCCGCTCCCCTCCTCCTCCTCCTCCTCCTCCTCCTTCCCCGGCCTCTACCGCCGAGGAGCCGGCAAAGCCGCCCCGCGGCCCCGGCGCCGCCCCCCGGCTCCCCCCGGCCCTTACCTGCAGGGCTGCCGGCCAGCACCCGCCCGCCCGCGGCCCGCCGAGTTCCGGGGCTCGGAGGAAGGGGGTCGCGCGCGGCTGCGGCGGGGATGGGGGGTGGTCTTCGTGGCGGCGGGGCTCCCACAGAGCAGGCGTTTCGGAAAGCAAAACTTACAACAAAATTAAAAAGAAAAAAAAAAACAACCAAGAAAAAAAAAAACCTTAGAAAGCAACAAAAAATATATATATCTCAAAATTAAAAGCGTAAAAACAAAAACGCACACCAGCGCGCACGGGGACCTCCGCGCCTACCTAAGGCGGCCCCGCGCCGCGGGAGGGCTCTGCGGAGAAAACTTCTGCCCGCGCCGCCGCCGCTGCCGCCGCCGCTCCCGCTGCTAACGGCGCCCCGTCGCCGCCGCGCGCTCGCCCCGCGCCCAGCTGACTCCCGCCGGCGCCCCGCCCCGCCCCGCCCCGCGCCCGCCCCCGCCGCACGCAGCCGCAGCCCCGGCCCGCGCCCCGCCGCCGCCGTGCCGCCGCCGAGGGCAGGGGTCGGGCGCCCGCCCCGCCGCAGCGCCCTTCGGCGCGGGGGGGTCGGGGCCGGAGGGCCTCGAGCAAAAGCACGCGCACAGGTAGCGCGGGAGCGTGCTTTGCGGGAGCCGAAGGGACGCCCCGGGGCATCTGCGAGCGTGGGGCTGTCCGGTGACTCTCTTTTGAACCTCGTTCTGCGCGCCCTGCGCTCGCTTTCCCCCTCCAACCTGTCCCGGCTGTCCGGGGATGGGCTGCCAGAGCGTTTCTCCGTGCCGCGTAGCGCCGCGACCGTCCCGCTGCCGGCCGCGCTCCGGGCTCTGCTGCTGCTGCTGGCTGCGCTCGGTGCGCGCTCCCTGGGTGTCACCTCCGAGCGATCCCGGACCGAGAGAAAGCTCCTACGAGAGCAAAGTTGGGCGCTTCCCTCAGAGCGTCGCGAACCTCAGCGCAAGCCGAGGTGCTCCCCGAGCAGGGTATTCCCTCCTGCCGAGCGGCCAGCGCTATGGAAAGAACCGAGGGGAAGCGGGAGGAATCTCCGCGCGCTTCCCCGAAGCCACACGGGCGCATCCCGGTGGCAGCGCGGGGCTGAGCTCCTCAGCCCGGTGTGTTTGGAAGCGTAACGCGATACATCGCCTCCCTTGATCTCATTCTGCCTTCCTCCTTAGCCGTACCTCACTGTACTTAAGAGGACGGTTTTGCTACCAGCCCTCTCCCCCCATCCCCACGTTTTCATCTCTTCCTCCTGCTTGCTCTCCTCTCGACAGCTCCATACCTTTCCATTATTTCCTCACACGCATCACACCACTCGATCTCTGGCCATTCCTGGCACCGCTCTCTGCCTTTGGCCACCACCCAGGTGTCCACACAGAGTTGGCATCCATCCCATCCCGTACTACTGCCATGTCCCGGCCCCGGGTGGCCTCTGTCATCCCACTGCCACCTCGGCCTGCCCTGACTTTCCACCAGCCATTGCTCATCTCTGGAGATGGAGTCACCTCCAACCTGTCTGGTACCAGGACCTGCATACCTGGCATCGTGGTCACGCATGCTCACACTAGATTCCATCACATACGAAGTATAAGCAGTACCTGTTGGACTTGGCTAGGGTTTTTGCTGTGGACTTCCCCATCACCAGTTTGTGCTTCTCTCTTGCCATGGGCATGGCCAAAGACTCCACTGCTCACCTGTGCTGCATACTGTTTAACGCTCTTTGCCCTGGCACATCCTTTAGCCGCATAACGACCCTGATATGCTTTGTTGTCGCCAGTATTTCCACCCCAGCGGATCACCTTTCAGCTTGGCATTATGGGGAGCCCTCCAAGAGAGGTGTGCGAAGGGACAGGCACTGCACAGCTGCACTGGTGCATCTGTCAGCCAACCAGCCGGTCAACCATTCAGGCACCTCAATGCTGCACTCGGGAGTTCCTGTCCTCCAAAATATACCTCTTCTTTCCCAAAATTCTGATACCTCGGCCTGACAAGCACTTCATATATGAAACCTTAACGCCACAGCCTGCTGTTAGGAATGTGCACGCTGCACCCAGTGCTGGAGCGAAACCAGAAGGGTAGAGCTCAGGTGTTTTGGAACCATCCCACAGGCAGCCCCTGGCGGCCTTCCAGCATGCTCTTCCTTTAAGCGTGCTCACTGTGCCTCTGGAGAAGACTGCTGATCCATCAGTTAATCGTATTGAGTAAGTACCTAAAATTAACTTTTAAATTATTAATGCATGAGAGCATATCCGTTTGCCATGCACATTATTTTAAAGGATTACAGTGTGTACACTGAGTGCCATTAGCGCTACGTTCTGAAGACAGCAAATTGACTTGTATGGAAATCCGAAGAGTTGATGGATTCCTCCACCAATGCTTTTGACAATGATAAAACGTTACGTTCAATTGGGTTATTATTAAACATGTGTCTGTATTTTAATTTCTTTCTTATACACACAAACCAAGAGACTGCGAAGCCGTCACCATACAGAATTTTTCATTTTGTGGTGGGTTAAAAATGCAGAGATCTGTGAGCATTGAAAATGTTCCTCTGACAAACAACAACACTAGGGAAGATATGTTTAGTTTCCTAGACTACAGCTGTGTCGTTCAAGACAAAACTGTGCTGCCATAAAATTGTTTATCAAAAATAGCACCGTTAAACCTGTTAAATGTACAAGTCGCAATACATCCTTTCCATGGCCACAAAGGACATACCTATGGCAGTTGACTTCTTTTCACTTAGCTAACATTCTTCTGAAAAATCCTACAGCGCGCCATATTGTGAAAATAAGGACCTGAAAAACCAACATTTTCTCTAAGAATTGTGATTTTCTGCAAGAAATAATGGTGTCAGTAACGTTCTGCGACTGCGTAAACATTATTTCTACTCAAGGGCAGTCAAAAAAGCAAGCAGAAACGTTAGTGCAGATGTCATGGTGCCTTCTGGGCTTCTGTGCATGGGAATCTTGGTAGAATCATAGAATACCCCGAGTCGGAGGGGACCCATAAGGGTCATTGAGTCCAACTCCGGTCTCCACGCAGCACCACTCAAATATCAGAACATAGGACTGAAAGCATTTCCAGATGCTTCTTGAACTGCGGCAGCTTGCTGCCATGGCCACTGTCCTGGGGAGCCTGATCCAGTGGTCAATCAGCTTCTAGTGAAGGACCATTTCCTAACACCCAACCTGATCCTTCCCTGTTGCAGCTTCCTAACATTCCCTCAAGTTCTACCTCTGGTCACCAGAGAGAGAAGATCAGTGCCAGGTGAGTTTGTCCCATCTTCCTGCCTTTTTCTGTGCAGTAGTTAAGGCAGTGGACAGAGATGTCTGGCTCTGCAGGCCATGTGGAGGATGCAGCACTCTGGAGACCCCCTGCCCCACTCAGGAAGCGAGGGCAGAAGGGGATGGGGCTGAAGGCCCCTGAAGGCTGGAGAAGGCCTGGGTGCCGTGTGGCTGCTCGGTACAGAGCCTGTGCTATGGCCAGGCTGAGCTTCTCAATGTGTTCTACTACTTGTTACTCTTGAAACATCAGGAAAGAATGGGAAAGGTCCTCTTTGCCATTTTTACTTGTTGGAAAAGTTACATTGGGTTTCTTATTTGTTAAGGCTTTGGAAACAAGTCCAAAACACAAGCCAAATACTGGCTGTCTCTATCTACACATATTTAGGACCCGAGACCTAATGATAAATGCAGTTAAAGTTCAAGTACAGTGGACTTAGTTTGCTTTGCGCTGAGACTTAAACTCTGCAGGGTGACTTTCCTTCCTGGAACTTATCCAAAGGACACTAAGCTCTGCAATTCAGCTAGCTCCACTAGAGAAAGAGGTCATTTTAACTTAATAAATTGAATTACAAAAATTCTCTAACAGATACAATGTTTTCTTTAGAAATAGCCTCAGATGTCATGCATAATCTGAGAACGAGCATAATTTGCTTTTCTATCACGTTGATTTAGGAAATGAAAATCCAATAGTGTAAGATCTGAAGAAGAGGGATCAGAATCTGGCCACCGCTTTCATTCTCAAAGGCACTTTCATGAAAGCGTTATATGAAAGTCAGCACTGAGCATCATCTTTAACTAGTATCAGTGCATTCATAAAAGCCTTTGGCGATCAAAAGAAGGGTCAACATGGTCATTATTACCTGGTAGGTATGTAAGCAAAAATGCTGACCAACCTTTCAAATGGTAATATGTTTCTTTTGTCAAAGAGGAGGCTTTTCACCTTAAATAGACAGGAAACCTTCTAACACATCAGAATTTTCAACAAGGTTAAATCTGGTACAAAACCAACTTAAAATTAATACGTCTGTTGCTTTTACTACAGATGAAGCAAATGCTTCAAATATTTTTCAAAGCTCTCCAGAAAAAAAAAAAAAAAAAAAGCCTCTTTAATGTTAAGATATGGAAAAGATGCATTCTCCTTCCTTTCTGCATCTTTCGTTCTCATTGTACTTCTTTTATTACTATGTGCTGGAGATGGAAAGCTGAAAAGGGAAAGGAAAACGCTCAGGAAGAAAACCCCTAAACGTGTTTATAAAAACATTCGCTAAGTATAGGTGTATGAGCTAAGGGATACAGATTGTATTTCAGTGCTCAACAACAACAACAAAAAAAGTGACATTTTCAAAACTTCACATTCATTCTGTTCTGTTTTTACCTGGCCCAGCCAAAACTCCACCGAGTACGTTGGTTTCAGAAGTGTAGATAATTTGTTTCCTGCCCAGTTATCAGCAGGATTTCTTAACACCACTTGAGAATAGAAAAGGCTTTCTCTGTAGTCTTTTTCTAAAAGATTAACAACGCGAATATAAGAGCTACAGCAGAACCATAACTGAATAAACTCACTGTGTTCATAGGCTGCATTATGGAGATCTACTTTTTGTTGCTAGGTAAGTTATATCTCTATTTACGGCTTTTTCAAAAGGCTGAATAGTCAGGGACATTTTGTAATTTGAGATGGAGTTGTGAGCTCCAGTGAAAGATATGTGCTCTTTCTTGGCTGTACAAAATAGAGCAGTTACACAAGGTGGTAGAAAGGAGAAGGGAATTCTAAGAGAGATTGATGATCCAGACAGAAGCTGTATTAAAAAAAACGAATGCATTTAGCCCACCGTTCTACAAAAACACATCTGTTCCCAGTGCTAGCTGACAATTAACACACTGCCTAATTCAATGTTAATGACTATATATTACCGTATTCTCTCAGTTCTGATCTAGAAAGCTGAGTACGTTTGGACATCAAAGATGTTAAGTGAAATGACATGTTAAAAGTATTTCTCCTTTTCCAAATCAAAGTCAGCTGCTTTCCAGATGCATAATTTTTCAACCGGGTTGCCAGATAACACTAGATGGGAAGAAAAATTCAAAATTATACTGTGATAGGAGGAGATTCAGTTCAAGCTATACTATATATTCTCATTTTTGACAAGAGAAATTGGGATTAATTCAAAACATGCCATGCTCATTCACAGCTTTGCCACCGAGGAGGAGAGAACACAACGAGTGCTGTGACTCAGAATGAAATCCAGCCACACTGAAGTCAGTGGCACAGCTCTCGGTGAGCTTAGCACGACCATGATTTCATCTCAAGTCTTTTCTTGGTTCCTGGAGGGGAAATAAGAATAATGACAAAAAACAAAGATAAAAACTTCACTGCCATAACTTGTCCTGCATGCTGAAGCTATTAGGAGCATATTTTCACCATTCCCATAGCAGGGTCTTCTGGCTAGTGCCAGCTGAGAACCAGAAACGTTACAGAAATGTAAACAGGAAGGGATTACAAAGAGGTAGATTTTACCAAGCTAAGAGAAGGGACACAGCAATCCAGCTGTACTGGACCCAGACCAGATCCTCCCTCGGTTTGTGCACCAAGCTGTGTGCACATTGCAACACTCTCCGAATTCAAATGTGTCCGTACTGCACATCCCACAGTGCCAGGTGCCTTTTGCCGATGTGTACGGCCTGCAGAGCTGAGGCCCAGCCTGGTTCTCCCTGAGTCCTGTAGGCGCCACCAGGCTCTGCAGCAGCCAGCTCCCATCTCACCCCATGCTCCAGTGCAAGCCCATGCACAGATTTGAAAGCATTTCCATCACGTGGGTCTAAATGAGCAAAACTCAGACACCTGACTGTCACTTCAAGTCAATGCCCTCTCTCTGTGGGAACATCAAACCTTGCGCAGTGCCCACTGTCGTGTGCTTTGTGAATGAGCAGTGAATGGATTCATCTCACTGTGACAGGTGGGTTTGTGAGCTACTTCTCTTAAGCTGACCCACAAGGAGAGAGTAGGGTCAGCTAGGCAAGGCGCTCCCCTGGGGAATGTCAGTGTCTGCTCACATCCCTGATCAATCTAGCAGGCTGCCTGGCACACAGCATCGTGTGCCCCTTTTGCAAAGAACTAGGAGGTACTTCAACATACGTGTTAGAAACGTACACAAATAATGTCTCTTACTCATATCTGATAGAAAACTGAGAGTTACTTATGGAATTGAAATCTTTGTATTCTTCTCTCTTGAATTTTCAAGGACACCTATAATTTCAGGGTTGCAACGCAGATTTAAGTCAATATGAATTTCCTAACTGAAGTTTCAAACTCGTGATTTCTTGTGTTTAGACTGCAGTTCCAAAGGAATTCACATTTTGCTTTCCTGGCACAAGAGATTACAAAAAAAAAAAAATCCCTGAACCAAAACAAGCTGACACTGTATTATTATCATCTAAATTAATCCCTTGTCATAAAGTTGTAATCCCTCACAAACTCTCCTTAGCCAATTAAACCAAACCTTTCTCACAAGTCACCTGGCAGCAGGAGATTCCCCTGCTCCACCCATGGCAAGCAGTGGGCAGATTGCTTACGCAAAGTACTGAGAACTTACATTAACATGCAAGTTGTGCCTGCAGCGATTTAACATCTTATCTTCTACAAATCTTGCCTATTTATTGGACTGTATGAGAGGAGTAGGAAGTCATTCTCAAATGATCCCCTTTTGTATTAAAGAAGTTACTTAATCAGCCAAATGGAGAGCATGAATATGAATGACCCTGAGCTGGTGAATATGAAGGACCCCGAGCACAGCCTTCCAGGACAGGAGAGACTCGCACTTCAGATTGCCTGTCCAGAAGCAGGCATTTACTGTATCTTTATTATAGAGGAAAGCTTGGAGGACAAATTGTTCCTTGTCATATACATCCTTTGTTAACAGATCTCTTGAAACAGAAAGGACTGCCTTGTAGCTGCTATCCTGACATAATGCAGATCTCCTCTCAAATTACAAAGGTTGTTCTTTGTCAAAAGATGTCCTTTCCCTGACTGTCAGAAATATGCAAGAATCTGCATATATTCTTAGTGTGATTTGTAACATCCTTGGGAAGGAAATTTTTGAGGATTTGCCCCCCAAAGGATATAATTAATCTTATTAAGGTCAATTAAACTTATGGAGGTCAAGTTGCTCCTAATTGTTCTCTTCTGATTCTTTATCAGTTGTGAAGTAGAAAAACAAAGACATGGCACAACACAGTAGCCCAGATGTTCCTCTTCAGCAGTGCATTTAGGTCCAAGAAGGATGACAGGCAGTGAGATGTCTGAGGGAGCCTCGCCAGCGCTTCTGCAGGACCTACTGCTGCAGCTGAGAGGAGATCCCACTGCTCCTCAGGAAGTTCTCACATCTACAGCTGGAAGTTTGGGGGCAGGCAAGCTTGTCAGCCATGGCCCGCAATATAACTATGTATTCTATTTTTCTAAATTTAGTCGCATAAAGGTGCACTTCTGCCTAATACCATAAACCATTCAGACCTTGAAAAGATTAGAGAAAGTGAACTGAATCCTTGTGGAGAAGTATTTCATGACAGTTTCACCTACCAGGCCTTCTCTTTGACCTCGCATCTTTCAAGACACACTTTCTCATGGACATATAGGCACATATATGCCACTGGATGGCTAGCTATCAGGCCTGAACAGGATCAGGGCTCCACTGAGAAGGGCTGCTTTGAAGCAGGAATGTGACTTCTGTGTGAGCACTTGCCCACTACAAAGGCGTGAGTTCTGTTCCAAACAGCCTCTGCTCTACGATGACAAATGACGTTTCTGGTCTTACATTGATTGCTTTGTAGGTTCTCCCTCCTCCCCCCTCAAGATTTGGTGATCCTCTTACACTGGTTATTGTTTGGGAAGCATTTGTACTGACCTTTATTTCACCCATGCCTTAGGGATGAGATCATTTAGAAAATGCCATATTAAAAAAAAAAAAAAAAAAAAAAAGAAAGAAAGAAAGAAAAAGGAAAAAAAAAGACTTCATTCTGTGAACCACAATGGAGTGAGGACACAGCAAGGATATTTAGAGCAAATCAATGAATCTTACTAATTACTATCCCTCTAATTTAGAGGATTTACTTTTACAGTGGGAGCAGGCTACCGGTGGAGTGTTCCTCGCTCTTTAAGACCTAGAGCTACATATGTCATATTGTGAAAATGTGATACGAAATTGATTCTAAAAAATTGCCTTCAGATTACTCACCATGAAGCAATTGGAATCAGTCCAGGAGCAGATGGTAACTCAAAAGGCAATCCTCTTCCTCCTCTAGAAGTACTATTACTTTGTACTTCAGTAGTGGCATTGATCTAAGAAACCTGCTGCTTTTTGCAAACAGTTACAAATGACTTTCTTGTACCCTGATAGCACACTGAGGAGGATTTCTCTGCCTTAGCTTGTGGAGTGACTGATGCACGTGGAAGTTTACATCATTCCCACACCCCCACTTTACCAAGAGATCACATTCTCTATTTGAAGAGAATCTCCCAGCATCTCCAAAATCCCAGCATTCTACCACAAGTTTGTCATGCAAAGATCAAGCATACGAAATTAATGGATGATAATTAGGGAGAAAGCCACTGCCAAAAGAAGCTTTCTCAGCTCACAGAAGGCAGTACATGGCAGAGGCAGGACCCCAAACTACTCACCACTGCCCTGTGCCGTTGGCACCCCGTGAGGTGTGCCCGTATGCTCCTGAGACTGCTTGCCACACAACACTCCTCCTAGACGAGTTAAGCAGTTGTTTAAAGCAGGAGATGACATCTTGAAGGTGAATACCAGCGATGTATTACATCCTGCAGCACAGCTGGATACAGGGAATGTGCTGAGGTGGTGAGACTCTGCACAAGCACATGTGCAGTACGCTTTCCTAGTAAGGGCCCAACTCTTCAGTAACAATTTTTACATTTTTTTACTGTAGTAAAAGCAGGCAGATTTTCCTACTCCTTTTTACATCAGTATAGTAACCAACAGAGTCATGATATTGAAATGCAAAGAATTTCAGCCCCAATGTTGGAGGATGGTATAAACAAGTTAATTTGAGACTGGGAAAAATCTTGCATGTTCCTGAGACCTTATTCTATATGTAGTGAAGTCAAAAGCAAAACCCTCCAGCAAGAACAACATTGGGCACACCAGCAGACAACTCCATTGCAAATTAAAGTGCATATCTGCAGCAGCAGAGCTATAAGAACATCTATCAGCCACGTGTTGTCTTCAGGACCATCGGGCGTATGTTGTGCAAAACACGCTGCATGATTTGCAAAGCTTTCAATGCCACTTAGATTAGAAGTGGGGGTTCAGCTCCACTGAATACTTTATTTTGCTGTTCTGGTACCGTGACTTCTCAGAGATGTTTGAAAGTTGACTCTTCCAAAATAGAAATTCTTAAGTAATGAACTTCACCAGGTAGGTGAGCAGAAAAAAAGAAATGACTGTCAAATCACCTAGGAAGAAAAAACAAAAGCACATTTCTGGAGAGGCATATCCCTTTTTTTCCTACCACCATCTCAGAAAGTGAAGTAAGCAAAGAATAAATATACATTATGGTTTTGATTGTTGCTTTTTTTTTTTTTTTTTTTTTTTTAAGTGCTTTACTTCATAGAATTTGGCTGTATGTGAATGTGTTTCAATGGCTGACATTCATGTCCTGACATGCTACTTTGCCACAAAACAGGCTGTATTATACACTAGGATGCAATGCTGGGTACAGTGAGGCTAAAGGGCAAGTTCAACTTGCACTCATGTTGATTTCTTCATCTCTAAACTCTGCAACACACACTGTATACTTAAAAGTCATTTTTTATTTTAACTGCTTACACACTAGTAAGTTAATTATTCTTAATTTCTAGGAAAATGAAGGGAAATACGTTGAGCTCTTTACATTTTTTGTATACATAAAACCTTTCCACGCAGTGAAGTAACAAAGTAGAGCACCTTTCTATTGCCAGATATGGACTGACCAAACATTTAGAAATGGAAAGAAATAGAATATTCCTCCAGGACAGTAAAACACTACATAAGTATGTGCTTGCAGAAAACAAGCAGTAACTTATCCTAAAATCTTAGTACTGAATGCTGTGGTCATAGCAGGCAGATAGCCCTGATACCTGCAATTAAAAGATCCTTTCATTCAGATGCATAGAGCACTGCCTGGGGAACGTCGTCCTCATCGTAAGATGATACAGATGATGTTTAGTCCCACCCATAGTCCCCCATGGCTATACAGCTTCAACATCACATCATATCCATTCCTGCTGTATAAGCAGGCATGGATAGCAATACCAGTACCTGCATTGTATGATAGGGAAGAGTCTGAAGGGGCACAAAGAAAAGGGAAAAACATGGAGCAGGCTGTGTCTGGATGTTCTGGTAAAAAGAAAACCTGATATGGTCAATGTGGCACAGGCTATGTATCCATGCTCTAGGGATGGATTAAAAACATAGTATTTTTGGGTCACAACATGCCACACCAATGCAGAGAACACACTTAAAGATGTGGCTGCTGCTGTATAACGGAACTAATATATACAACTGGAGGATACAGTTAAACCTGTGCTTCTCCAGACAGAGGATTTTGTTCATTTAATAGAGAGCGTTCACTTACTCAGACAGCCTTCCAGCCTATGTTTTTTGCTGCTTCAGACTTTGCAGAGTTACTCACAGAAAGAAAGCAAACTGTCTTCAAAAACTAGAAAAACCCAAGTCTCCCCTTCTCATTGAAAAGAACAGAATACAGTAAACTAGCCCAACATCCTGAGCTCCCATTACTTGTACTACAACACCTTCCAGGATCTGTGATAACACACCAGAAAGTCATTGCGCTGATCAGAGACTGGAAGCATTTCCTTAGCTGGTAGAGCTATTAGCCCATCTCCATCTTATTAGGAGCACCCCATAATTGAATACACTTGACCTCAAATGCAATCGTAACAAGTGAAGCTGTTCTCACTTTCTCTAACAGGAGAGTTTTGCAATGCAGCCATACTGCTTCAAGCTCACAATGCAAACACTAGATTTTGTGTAAATAGAGTCTTATGTGACAATGGCATAGCTATATTTGCACAATCTTCCCCTGGTCTGTGAGAGACCTAAGAGCCAGTGATAACAACAGAACGGGTTGGGACCATTTGGGTAATCAGGCCACTAACCCTGTAATTGCAGGCAGTTGTGTCAGGCAGAAGCACTGAGCACTCAAGGACTTCGATCATCCAGTTCAGTCTTAAGAAAGACTCCTGCTTAGTGTACAATCCCTTCCACAAGCTAATCAAGCTGAATGATAAAGCAGTTTAAGTTACATCTCTCCTCTCAATTCTTCCAATTTAGAGAGCTGTGTTAGAACTGCACTCCTCAGGTAGTCTACAGCCACCTTTTAATTTCCAGCCTAAATATATTCACAGCCAATCTTATTTCCTTTCTGCCACCATTTGTCTGTCTGGTCTATTTGTGATTCAGTCCTTATTTATGACTCACCAGTGTGAAAGATAAGATTTGTGGCTTAGCAAGTGGCCTAATTGCCCAAGCAGTGATTATATTAGAAATGCTCAAAAGGAAACATGTGAGTGCCCTTTTTAAAGCCCAATTAAGAATATATGTTTACATCTAAACAACTCTAAATAAAAATTTTAAATTCCATTTGACCTGGAGTTTCCTCAATAAATATTTATGCTGTGTTTACTAATTAATTACTGCAGCAATTTTCCCTCTGATCCTCTTGTCCTACGTCTGTGAGGAACAAGGCAAGGCAATTGAATATATGATGACGCCATCTTTCTCTGTTTCATTAGCTTCCAGCTGTGGGAGTGACCAGCGCCCTCCATGCTGGACTGTAGTTCAGATGAGCTTGGTGGAGCCGAAGGTACATGGGCAGCTCCCAAAACAGCTGAAACAAACGGCCAAGTTACCTTTGCTCCACTGGTCAAGGGAATACGTTCTGCCTTCGGTTCATCAGCTCTGCTCCATAAAGGTCTGGCTGGAATTTCAGCTACTCCTAGATGTTTGGATAACAGGAGTGGACAACAGCATTTTTTTCCAAACTGTGCTAAGATCTCATTTCTGCAATGCACTAAATGTAATGGGATGAAAGGCTTTGCAAGAGCAAAAATAAAGGCTCATAGACTGTTTGGGGAAGGCTGTTTTAGTATTAATTATTAACTTGTATTATTCTTGCAGGAGAGCCTAGACACTCTAGCAACAGATGAGATCTCCACTGTCCTCAGCAACATAAAAAGAGAAAATGGTCAGCTCTTGCCCCAGAGAAGATTACATTTGGTGGAGCGATAGGAAATATTTTCTTGGAAAATGCTGAATTGTTTCACGGCAGTCTATCAAGTCCTGGTTTCAGATATTCTATCCACCACCTATTTCATGACTGTTATTTAGGCCTTGATCCTCAGCTGGCATAAATCAAGCATTGGGCTATGTAAGTCAGAAGAGCCCTGCTGATTTATGTTTGCTGTGTCACCTCAGTGAAGCTGATGAAGTTATGCCAGCTGACATCAGCTCAGGATCTGGCCCCTAGCTGCTGTCAGTGCCATTTAGTACCACCCTTCTTTTTCTGCTGCTTCCTTAGCACTGTGAGATTCTTCTGGCTGACTGCAGGACCCAACAGAGACAGCTCCGCTTCCTGTACCCAGCCTCCTCTCCAGCTCATTAACTCCAGTAGGAACAGGGGTGTGGGAGGGGAGAAGATCCGGCCCCTTAGAGGTGGTTCCATTTATAAATATTGACTTTAATGTTAATTTCATGTAGTTGCTTGTAAAAGTCTTTTAGGCTGAAGCAGAAGGCATACTGCAGATGGCAAGTATATTTTTCACAGTTTTTATGGTGGATAACAATATACTTGACATTTTGCTCATTAAATGTGAGCCCTGGTATGTGAGTAAACATGCTAGGCATCTGCGCTCTAAAATTACCAGCGTGAAAAGCAACAACTGAAATGTTTCAGTCAATAAATGTACAGCACAGAAGCAACATTCAGCAACTTTCTGAATGCTGCGTGCAAGGCGTGGATTCAATTTGCAACACTACATGGAACACTCTAGAACCAACAAGGGAGAGGCAGCATATTGCTTTTGCGTCTGTACTTTGCAGAGAGAGGACTGAATCCAAAAATCTCAAAAGTCAATGTAAACATGTGGTAGACCATACCCATCAATTTCTGTTTCTAAGGAAATCAACACATGCATAGTCAAATGACAAAACTACATCAGAAGGAAAGGAAGATAACCCAGATTAGCTCAAACGACAATCTGTGTGATCTATGTTGATCTCTGTTGATCTCTGGAGGGTGGGCTATGAAGGAAAAGGCTGTTTGCCATTGGGATAAACAGCATAGCAGGTTAAGAACAGGCAGAAGGACAGATCTGCAGTGCAACGTAAGCAGTAGTGTTGTGAGCAACCAGAAGGAAATCAAAGAGAATGGAAGGCACAGAATTGGTTCTCCTTTCTACTACAGCAAGTTTTATTTTCCTTGTCTTTGGATTTTGGCACATTCTTACGAAATGAAAAAGAGAATAGATGAAAATGAAATGGAAAGCTGAAAGAATATGGTAGCTGCAGGATCTTAAATTAGTACCTGTTTTTTACTTCTATTTTAAACATTCTGAAAATACTACCTCAATATGGCTGCAATTTTGAGCAGTAATGAGATAAAATAAAACTAGAAGTAAAAAGAATTAGCTTAAGATATCTTGTAATGTGCACAAATCCAAGCTGTTCCAGAAAACAATGTCATGTAGACAAAGATAGCAAGTTCAAATTATATAAAAAAAAAACAGATATCTAGATTACAGTAAGAGGAAGACTGGTGTCTCATAGTTTTATTCATGGATTTAGTATGTGTTTTGGCACATTTCTTCCTGAAAAGACAGCTAATTTGTTATTTAATTCTGTAATGGGAAAAGGTGTGAAGAAACTGAGACATCATATGAGATGGCGATTTATTTAAAAAAAAGAAAAGAAAAAGGCCAGGAGCATTAAGGTAATGTTAACTTTTTCATTATCCTACATCTCTCACAGCAGTACTGGTCAATACAACATGTTCTTTTATTTCCCAATACGCATAGATGTCTCTCTCTTTTCTCACTACTCCACCTCCTCTCATGTCTCCCAATTAAATCTGTGTTCATCCCAGTGTAAAATTTCCATTTTCTCTGACAGTTACTATGCAAGACATGCATCTTTTCTTCCTCTCCCTCCAAATAGAACTCCTTGAAATATTTCATTATTTTCAGGGAAGAAGGTCTTTGGTAAACCGCATCACAATTTTAGAGATACTTATGAAACAGTTAGAAAGTCAAGCTGAAATGTGAACTTCGGTATACATCTGAATATACTAATCTCAGCCATAGTACAAGGTTCTGTCAACTGAAGTGGTGGATTAGCTTCTGTTATCATAAGTGGAAATGAGATTAGATCCCATTTGACCAAATTAAATTAGATTGGCTGGATTTTACTCAGGAAACTAAATATCTAAAAATCTTTGCACACTTAGCTACATCTACCCATCCAGTCTAAGAATTCTCATGCTCAAACCATGCTCATGCACTTTTTTTTTTATTTGTAAAGCCATGAGAACACGAACAAAACAAGAAACAAGCAAAAGATGGCTGAAAGCCTGAATTTGCTACAGAACTCTTAAAGCGAGTGGCAGTATCAAACACCAGGCTCTGCAAGATCCAAAGAATTACTGAAATCCCAGAGTGGGGTTAGTTAATTTGCATAATAAACACATCAAAAGGTCTTCCTGATCTTTGAGAGTTTTTCCCTGAGACATCTTTGTCTCTCTTCTTAATGACTTCTCTCTCAGAGATAGGCCCTGACTTTTTTACCTGCAATATCAAAGCTAACAGGGTTAGCTAAGCACACAGCATCCATTAAGCGTCCAGAAATTACAATGGCAGCTAGGTATGTAATTTATATTCAATAAATACATAGCCAAATCAATATGATCTGATAATTTTTGAAAGTGTAGCATCAGAGCCGATGGAGCAATGGTCTCCATACCAGCTTAGCCATTTGTATAGATGTCTGCACTGAGGTATACAAAAATCCTCAAACCTGACAGCAACTACATAAAATAGCTTTATGATTAGCAGTTCGTAATAAAGGGAACAAAAAGGTGAAGGGAGCAAACGTGTTAAATAAAACACGGCATACAGCTGAGATCCATTAAATAAATACATGAATTCAATCATACACTTTTCATTTGAATCTAATGCTTCTTTTTGCAGTAGTATGAATATGCAAAGCTGTACCTTGATAATCTCTGAAGATCCCATTGAAACCAATCATATAAAACTTGATGAAATGAATAGTTTTCCTTCCTCGTCCTCAGAATCTTCAGGAACCATCAGATAGGTTCCCCCAAAAACTAGAGCAATATCTTCATAGTTCAGGCATCACGCAGCCCTTGCCAATTCAAACACGATGAATTGGGATAATAATGGCTTCTGATTTGTGCTATGTATCCAGAACCAGGGAGCTGAAGGAAGAGAGGTGGGTAGTGGGATACACACATAACTTGTACTCTGATGGTAAATATGCTATTGCTGCTCTACTGAGAAATCCTTAGAGTAGCTCTGGAAGGCAGGAGGTGTTGTTACAGCTACTCATTGCTGGAGCGTTTGAAGTGAGGAAGGGTGACAGGATCTGTGCTGCCCCATTTTCCTATAAATGCTTATAATCAGCTTCTTGTGATGAATGATCCATTCTACTGTTTAATACTCACAGATCATAAATCCTTGTTTGGTAGGGAATGAGTAAGTTCGTATGTTCAATATTAATGTATTCCTTAGCTGACACCAGGGCATTCAGAGCACAAGACATTTATTCCAGACAGATAACGGTGAGGTATTTCCGATTATTCCTAACAAGCAGACTTGACATTATGACATATATTCTATAATTTAGAAGAAACTGAATAGTAAGCTGTGGCGTCTGCTCTGCATTTGTTAAAATGTAAGACTTGCAAGACAGAACTGCAAAGATTTTGCTATCAAAGAACTGGATACACAGCTAGCATAGCCTTTAAATAGCAAATAGTCACATCCCCAAGATCCTCAGAAACTCAAAACACACCATTTCAGTATCGTGATGTGGTGTGCTGTGACATAACTGCTAACCTGAATAAAGCAACTCCTTTGGGGATAAAGTATTTCTAACTTGAGAGTCTTGCTCAAGTTACCACACTCAAAATGTTGCCAAATATCAGTTGAAATGGGATTACCATTTACCAGCCTGAAGCAAACCTAAGGTACTGCAGCAGTTGAAATGCCTGCACAAGACAATAGGCACATGTTCTTGGTTGAGATTTCCAGGATCTGTTGTAACCATGGTAGAAGAGAGATAACGTACCATCAGAAGTAAACAGTACAGTCATTTAGTGATTAGAATCCATTCCTGAATACGATGACTGTACATTCCTTGTCCATATTGACATGATCCTTTTTAAATTGCAAATGGGAAAAGGCTATCTTTGGAGTTTTGCCCCCCCCCCCCCCCAAAAAAAGCACAATTGAGACTGGTTTATAAAATGCCTTCTTTTTCTCACCTGTGTCACTTTTCCAGAGCTGCAATCAGATGAGGAACTTCAGCATGCCACGAGGTGAGAAGAAGCTAACAAGGAATGATTTTAGCTGCAGCACCGATGGAGCAGGCCTCTTAATGCTGAACTGAGTGTGTGCAAGGACTCTATCATATTAGATATGCATCAACTAGATGCATTTCATAGATAAAACTGCACATACTGCATCAGACCAAAGCCCACCAGCCCTACGTCCTACCAGTGAAAATGACCAGTAAATAGAGGCTTATGGGAGAGTATAATAGCAGGACAAACATAATGCGATTATTTTCCTTCAGTAGATCCCTGTTGTACAGTAAATAGGTATACAGATGTTATACAGAGAAGTTAGGCTGGTAAGATTACCACATTGGAAAAGATAATCAGATATAAATGAAAGGTGTTCACCAGTGTTGTAGGCTCGCAAAAACTCCACAAGGAGAGATCTCCAGGAAGAGATCCTTCCTCAGTGGCAGTCAGCCCTTAAATGGGGTCTAGGAGAGGTGCAGCCTGGCTCCACCCCTTCCGGTCACACAGCTGAATTGCCTTCACCTGTGCTCCCAGGGCTGACTCAGTGCTTGCCTCAGGTGGTCAATCAGAGGTTCAGGTCGTAATTCAACAGTTCCCATACACCTGTTCTCCCAGATCCTATGGTTCAGAGATTGCCTGCATTGAAGCCCTTTCCCTTTAATGCTTTTGCCAAGCATTTTTTGGTCTTTACAACGCTGTGCAATCAAACTACGGAAGACCTTACAGTTTGAATAATGCAGCATCTCTGTCTACTTTATACCCATTGTTCGCTATTCTTCTTTTTCATGTCCTCTAGTTTTTGTATCAGAAATCAGGTGCCATATCTGAGTATCCGTCCTTTGCCCCACTACTCATTGAAAGGACGTGGCTTTCGTAAGGGAGACCTTCTGCTGCATCTCTTATATTTGAGCCTTCTTGCTCTGCCCGAAAGATTTTGCCCTGGACTGCCTGAGAAGAGTCAATTCTGTTACTTAGTTCAACTTTTTCTTTCTAGCTACTTCTTCATTTCACATCCTGGGAGAAGATAATCTTTCTAACCAGGCAGAACCAGAGCAGGTATCATGGCAAAAGAGAACAGGAGGGAAAAAGAAAACTAATTTCAGAAAGCAGGCCAGAAGTATGAAAAGCTTAGCACAAGCTCCCTCTTAGGGGCTTGCCCACACTAGAAGGTGCCTGCCTGACCAGCTGGGGAAACTCTTCTGTGGCACCTGTAAGATACAGGGAGAATGGAGGAAGTGCAGCAGCTCCTTTTTCCTATCTCCAAAGCTTGTGGAGGCTGGCATTGCAAATAAATCAGTTAACCAGCTTTGTACATGGACCCTCTCTGCCGATGGGTACATAAAGGGTGAGTTGGGAATAGATTTCCCAGGAGAAACTGTGAAGCCTTTGCCCTGCAGGGAAACATGGGACATTTAGGGATGAAAACAGTGACGAGAGTATCCACACGAATTTGGTTCAAGGTCCACGCTGTGCAAGGACCTGTACATTAAACAAGGATGTGGGTTAAGCTGTATCTCTGAATGCATTTGCTCTCTCTACAGAAGTTACCATCACGCAGAGCAGAATAGAGCCTTTCACTGCGAAACCTGCTAGGTCTGCACTAACAGGCTTCCCTGCCAAAGCAAACATCGCTCCCGCAGCCCCTCAGTGGTACGTGAGGAGTACAGTTTCAAACCTCCCCGACTCGTACAACGCTGGGCACCAAATGCAAAACTGCAGCCAACCCCTCAGCTGGTCCAGACTGCCTCGATTCCCTCGAAACCAGTGGAGCTCCACCACCACGGTCTGGGGTTCTGTGCCAGCACCTCACCTTCAGCCCTTCCAAGAAGGCGAGCTGTGGCTGCGCTCATCCGCTGCAGACATCTCTTTTTTTCCCCCTCTCTTCTCCCCTTTCCCCTCTCCCCCCCTGCAGCCATCTCCCCCTTGTTCCCTAGGCCAAGGAGGCTCACACAGAGGGCATTGTTTGTTACCCTTTACAGGGGGTGGAAAGCACTAAATCATGGGTTAGGAAAATAAAGCTCTTACCCTGCAGCAACCTGAGGCGAGTAATACTTCACCGCTGAAACAGTATGTGCAATGGTGCATTTTAACTGGATTCCAGGGCACAGAAATACACGTTGGTCTCGATCCTAAATTATACTCACATCCAATATCTTGGATTTTCATATTATTCAAACATAAAACTGTCACCGTGTACATTTGGGCTTTAAATTATGTAGAGATGATATTTTACTGCATAGAATTTGTTTCACATCTCTGTGGAAACCTGGCAGCCACCCCACCACTGAAGTCCAAAGGGGCAGTGAAAATTGAGGAACAAGCTGAGAAACAACTCAAGAAAACAAGCTACACATGCTTTGTTATCTAATTGCGTTCTTTAATATTGGAGGGAAAAAATCCTAGGAGAAAGCATGGTTAAATAAAAACTGACCTTGAGTAATTTGGACCATAGACCAAGCAGCAGCATAGGATATTTTCACAGGAATTAGCCTTCACCCTGTTAGGTTCTTGTTTGGGTCAAAGCTAATTTCCATATGGGATTGCATAAGCTACGCCTGTATGGTAGTAGGGGGAGAGCACCTGGTTATGTCCCGTATGTAGATGTGAGTTGGCAGATAGGCCTGGGTGGTGGCCTGGGCTCCTGGTGAGCAGCAAAGGGGCTGTAGAAGCCTAGGACTTGGCTGTGCCTTCCCTCGGGTGCTGGCTGCAAGGTGTGTGCACCTGGAGGTTGCAGGGTTGAAAGGAGAGGTGCTTGGGGTGGTGAGGTGAGAGGAGGTGGGTGCAGGCCCTTGCTGGCCTGGGGACCAGTCCAGGCACTTCTCCAGCACTTCTCCTGTGGGCTGGTAGGGGACCAGCTGTGACCTCCAAGCGCAGTCCCACTTCATCTCCAAGAATAGCACAGCCATAATGCTACTCAGGGCAGAATCCAGTGCATTCAGAAAGCTTTCCTAAGTCACCTAGAGAGCAAGATTGTTGTCTGCTCCTGGGAACCATGTGTCAGACCACGTGGCTCACTTCTCCATTTTATCTGAGCTGGCATATCATGCCCAGTGTGAAACTTGATGGAAAATGACTTAGCATGAAGGGTCTTGTGATTTGCTTGTTGATGTGTGCGTGTCTTAAACTCTGGGTGGGGAAAAGGAAAGAATTCATGCCTTGGGTTGAAAAAGAAATAAAAGAATTTCATTATGAAAGCTGGACTTTGTTAGAGGTTTTCTTAAAAAAAAAAAAAAAGAAAGAAAAAAAGCAAATGAGACAAATAATATATATATATATACCTCTGAACAACATTTCCTCTAAAGCAATAGAGAATGTTGCTAACTGATGTTAATTTTCATGCTTCTGTGGGAGAAGTGAAAGAGGCTTGCTGCAAGGGATATTTTTGAGATGTCACTAATAAAAATGCAGCATAAAAGTAGCACCTCAATTCTGTGTTCGTGTCAGAGAACACTTTTCAGCTCAGGTTTTTGCTCATTCTGTTCCTGCACTATCTGTACACCAAATAATATATATATATACACAGATATTTATATATATACCAGCTATCACTAGATCCATAGCCCTACTTTCTGCGGCTAGCAGAGCTAGCATTTACCAGGATTATCTCCCTTCTGAGCTGTGCTTCATACAGCTAGTTGTGCTTGTGGGAACCCAGTTTCTTCTTGTCCTCACTTTTGGCTTTGGCTGGATCCTACCACAGACAGGTGACTGTCTTGTTAGCATCCTTGTGAGTCACGAAGGACAGGACAGCAACAGGCCCTGCACTACAGCCTGGCTCGGCCAGTGATTCTGTGCCTGTGTTGGTCTTCGCTGGAAGAGGCTGTATGAAATGGAAGCCCTTCCGGGTCAGCTCTTCTCCTGTTCCCCATCCTGTGCACTTGGAAGAAGCCATCTTGATAGGGAATTGCCTGAATGTTTATTTCATGTGTGGTGCTTATCTCAGCCAGCTCCTATTTTTGTATGCATTGTGTCTAAAGAAGGATGCATAGGAAAGCGTGCCCTGGGTAGCTAGGATTAAGCACAGGGAAGGTAGCTGGTGGTAATGCCTCCAAAACTGGTGTGGAGTATTTTGACATGTGCTTACTGGGGCTGCTGAATACACTTAGTATAGCTGGTACTTTCCCAGAGCAACTGCAGCTTTGCTCCTGTTCTCAGCTGCCCGTATACTTCTGTGTTCAGACAGAGCCTCCTCAGATGCCTCCTTTCTGAAGAACTCTTCCCACTGCCTTCCCACTGCCTCCAGCATTCCCACTTGGCATATTCTTGCTCCCCGCCATTTCTATTTTGTGGGTGGAAGGCTCCCTGCTCAGCCACCCTCCTCTCAACTTAAGGTTGGGGTCTGGAGGGGACCAGAGGCCTCCCGCTCTTCCCTCCGTCTCTGCCTCTGCCCACAGGATCAGCCGTGGGCGAGGCAGATCCCTCTGCCCGCAGCGTTCCCTCACACCTTGTCCCTGGTGGAATACCCTTTTCATGTTGCAGAACAAGAGCTTCTCCCCTCCCGCTGCTCTGAGCTGCCTTTGCTTCTCCCCAGAACGAGAGGAGCTGTGGGGGAGGGAGGCACAGAAAAAGCACTCCCTTGCGCAGGGAGGATCTGCAGGCACTCGGTGCTTTTGTTATATAAAATTTTAAGAGAGGATTTGCAAATATTCAACACTGGTGTCACATCTACAAAGGTGGAAAGGCTCTGAAAGAGGAGCCCTGGGCCAAACATATTTCAGGGTAAGAGGGGAAGGGGGCAGAGCTGTATGTAATTACATTAAGCATCCTGCGTTATTTTCTGTTGATATTTGTATGTAGGGCGCATATATTTGTGAAATGTTAAAACCCTGGTAAAGGAACAGCTTCAGAAAGATGTCTCTAGGTGCATATTTATTTTTTTAAAGAGAGTACATAGCTATAAAACTCTCCAGCCAATTTTTTATTGTTATTTTGTTAGACTGCCTGCGCATTTCTTTGCAAAACGAGCTAATAAAGTGAAGAAAACTGATGACACTGGTGCTTGGACAGCTATCAGAGGAAAAGAATAAAGTATTAGTGTAGGGAGAGAACTGAAACATTTCCAGAACTCCATTAACAGAATGAGAAGTGGTTTTAGAGAAGATGAGCTTCTATATTAGGAAAGCTTTACTTATTTCCTCTGAGATTCTGCCAGTCCCGGGGGAGAAAGAAAAGGCAGTGGTGGGGGTAGGAGTAGAAGAGCAGCAAAGAGGCAGGAATTGAGTGGATGATGTGGAAAAAAATACTTTGCCACTGTTTATGCAGGATAAAGTGGGGATCCTGCCTGAGCATGCAAAGCTTTCTCAAGTTGCACCTGCCACACAGTTTTCCTGCAGCCTTTCGGATCAGGGGTGCCTGGCGGACAACATCCTTTGCCCTTGCAGCCAGTGGAGCAGTCTGAGCACAGGGGATGACACCAGCCGCCGCCACACACCCACGCTGCTGTGCAGCCACAGCAACAGGGATGTGGAGCTGCACAAAAGCACCCACCCAGAGGAGGGCACGTGGCAGAGCAAGAAGTCAGTGGACAAACGTCCTCTGCATGACTGCGCTGCAGCAGTGGGAGCAGCTAGGAGCCGAAGTGACAGCAGCAATTAAAGACAAGAACAGCCAACATCTGTTGATGTGCTGCTGCAAGTGAGATCTGTATTTACAATAGCTGACAGAGATTAGAAGGGAATTTCTGCCCCTCCCCTCTTAATCAAGACATTATATAGCTTTCTTTATTTTTTAAGTTTCAGTGTCTTTCCTCTTTAATTTGTCGGTTCTCCGTGTTTATACAAGTCCTACTCCTAACAGTGTGTAAAAGAAGACCTAGAAAGATAGGCAAATATGATTATGACCTCCTCCCTCAAAAACCTGCATGGTTTTGCAGGCAATCACATTTCCAGTTATCTAAGGAAAAAAAAAAAAAGTCAATTTAATTTCCAGTCAATGTCTTTTAAGTATGAAAGAATATCTGTGGCAAAGAAAACACATCTTACAAAAATGCAAAAACGACGGGGATGGGAGGAGGGAACAGTTTTCTATAATGACTATGACTTACTGTAGAAAGATCATAATTTACTGCACAATCAAAGCATGACACCACAGTTTACACTTAGACAACACTGGCCTCAGTAAGCTTTCTGATCTCACCCTCTGCTTTCCTCCATCTTGGTCATCCCTGCTTACCAATGCATTCATCAGACATAGAGGAATTTACGGCATGCTGGTTTGCTGGAGTTTTACACCACATTTTTATGCATATAAACCAGCAGGCAAGCTGTAGTGGTAGTTTTGCAATCAGTGCATCAGTGCATGGGGAAGGGCAGCAAAGAACGGAGACACAATTAAATATGACATGAAGTGTAGCAGCTCAGCATACACAAAGCCTCTTCTTATGTTGCAAAGCAGAAGAGGTTCGTCCAAACTGAGAACAGAGAATCTCTCCATCATCACCACAAGGAGAGATCAGACATCCAACCAGGAACTCCTACAGCAGCTGGAACAAACCCCAGAGGTGAAGATTGTATTGCCCGAGACCCATGGCATCTCATACTTCTGATGAAGCATTTCCCTATTACCTGCATTGCCTCAACTGAATACTTGTAATGACCCTGCCATGTAGATTTTGAGATAATCTACATGTCTCTACCTCCCAGCAACAAGAATATTAATTAATTAACCCTCCCACCTGCCTAGGAAAGAGAACAAAGACAAATGAGGGAGCACGCTTTGGAGGAATGCAAATATGATAATAGAGAAATCAGCATAAAGAAGATAGGGTTTCATACATGTATTTAAGTTTGTCCATGTTAAAGGCAAACACAAGGAATGCAATGCTATTGATGTGTCAAGGAACCCATCAAAGTAAAGAACTCTACACCAGACAGAGCTGTGAGAGGGAAATTCTGACTCAGATTTTGCTTGAATGGCTGCTTGAACACAGTACAAGTTTTTCAGTTCTGCTTCATTCACATGGACTGGGTTTGACATCCTCTGGAAAGAATCCATGTATCATCCTCAGTTACGCAACTCCTGGGTGACCATGAAGCTCTGATCTGCTGTGGCCTCTGTATTGCTCATTGCTGTATATCCGCACACAATTTCTCAAATTCTTTACAGATGTTAACAACTCTAATGTCTTCCAGCCGTCAATGGATTGCCTCAGAATGAGAGGCGTCGTTCTCCACCCAAATCTGAAGCTGGACAACATGACTTTAAATATGAGAGATGGAAGAGTCCCAGCTTTCCCAGACTAGTTCACACAGTTCAGTGGCAAACTACTTGAAGAAGCTAAGCAGGGTAAATGGAAAGCAGTTTCTTCCTTGTATAACAATTAGTCTCTATCCCTTAGAGCCTGTATTGCAGACTGTACGTATTTGTATTGTGTTGTGGTTAAGTCCCCATATAACCCCTGTAATTATTCATCTAGATTCTGTAGCAATTTCTTGGAACTTCCTAGTTAAGACCTTTAGGTGGAAGGTCATTCCCTCAAAAGCCTCTTCCATTTGTATTTGTTGGAAAACTCTTCTTAGCCTCCTGCATGAAGTTTTATGTGAAAGAACAGACTTTGTTCCTTCTTATCTTTATAACAGAAGAGTGAGCAAATTGCAGGTCTTTTCACACATTGCATAGGAGAGAGCAGGTCCAGAATATTCTGGTTCCAGACAGACATAAACATAGAGGCTTCATTCAACAGTTATTTATCCTTATCCCCAGCTCACAGTTTGCTAAAAGGAATCCATGTACAGAAAAGATGATCCAGCAGAGAGAACAGATATAGCTAGGGGGATATTGTGCCTTATGTTACTAAAAGGTAGTTGAAATCTACCTGAACAGAAGACAAGGTCTCCAGATGAGAACATTCAAGATCACATTAAACCTAAAACTTTGCCAGTTCCTCTAGACAACAAAAGGAAAGTTCTTTTTCTTTATTCCTGATAGTGCACCTTTATATCAAGTAATCCTTCGTTTAATCTTATGGTTTAGCAGTAGGATAACCAAAGGCAAATGCAGAGGTGTGGTGGGTAATTAGGCAGAAACAGGTGAGTTTTTCAGGCTTTCGTTTACCGCTACAACCTGAATGCTACATACACTTAAAAGACAATTTAGTATTCAGCTCCAACAGCAGGTCTCAATGCTGTACTGTATCCTTATGCTTTATAAAGCTGACCCTACTTTAATGAGAGTACATAAGGAATTTTTATTCACTTTCAGGGGAAGTGAGGCCAGACCTCTGTAATTTACAGAAACAAATCTAGGCTTTCTCATGTTCAAGCACAATTTCTGAGCAGATAGCTGACCTCATTTCCCTAGGCAGTTTTCTGACAGATAGGGAGCAATGTACCCTTACTTTCCTCAAGCTTCTTTTCATTTGTCTGTCTACCAGTTTAATATTACATGGTGCAGAAGGTCCATTGGGAATGAAAATGCAACCAACATCTAGGTGATCTCTGTCCTACCACGTAAGCCAGGTTATAAAGAATCACACATTTACAACCTAGTAAAACCATCACACTATCTACTTCATTTTAAAGCTTGTTTTTGAGATGCATATGCTTTGTATTGTCCTTCAGGAGGAATAAAAATTGATGGCTCTTTTATGAGCCTTGCAGAACTTCTCTATCGCCAGGTTCCCAGACAGAGGAAGGCTGAGCAGCACAGCTGCCAGGCACTGGTATAGATATGATTTCAGAGTTTCTTTTCCTTTCATCCTGGGGCCATTTCATGCAGGTCTTCACAGCAATACTGTAGTAACCTTTGCTGGTGCTTATTAGCTCTAATGGATGGTGGATTTCAAGTTTGCAGATTTTGTCAGGATGTTTGCAAACTTTGTGGTGCCCTAGACATATGGTGCATATGAAATGAGCTATATCAACACCACGCAAAATTACCTCATTGCAGTCCAGCCTTCTTTTAAGAAATCAATTAGACGTTACTTTTGATTGAGGTGCAGTCACTGGAACAGGTTGCCCAAGGAGGTTGTGGATGCCCCATCCCTGGAGGCGTTCAAGGCCAGGCTGGATGTGGCTCTGGGCAGCCTGGTGTAATGGTTGGCAACCCTGCACATAGCAGGGGGGTTGAAACTGGATGATCACTGTGGTCCTTTTCAACCCAGGCCATTCTATGATTCAATACATGTGTCTATTGCCATACATGCTAAAGTGCACAAAATAACGCGTTGATTTCCAACAGAATTGTTTTTACTTTGCTTTGCACACAGTTGATTACAGATGTGGGGGAGAAGAGGTTCAGAGATGGAGAGGCAAAACAAAGAAAAAGGAGATAAGCTTGTGACCTGCAATTTTTATTTTGGGAACATATAATGGTGACAAGTAGACTCTTGATTACTCAAGCCATATTAAATATGCTTAGGGCTTTTCCAATATCATTTCTTAGTTGTTTTTCTTGAAGGTTGTTCTGATCTCAAGAGAGAAACTGTATCTCAAAACATGGATGATACAATACATCAGGAAAAATAGGTTTTGAAATAAGTTATTACAAGAAGGAGTATTTAAATACATTTTCTTTCTGATTACATTACTTAAAACAGGCATGCAGCTTGTGGAGGTGAGGTGATTACAAGCAGCAAATCATCTCAATTGAATCAAACTGAATTAGACATCCTGCTGGCTGTACTCCTGTGCTTAGACATTTACAGGGTTGGGCTGTTGCCTAGGGAATTGGCCTCATTAGGAAACCATATCATATATGAATATGACTATGGACTCATTTATACAGAGAATGACTGGCTATTCTTCTACATTGCAGAACAAGAGCAATCCTTACTTGTGCCAATGCTGATTTAAGTTTGGTCTTTGAACATTGGATGGGCAACAGAGAAAGGAAATGTCGCATCATTTATAAGCATATCAATGATAAGGATTTGTTAAACATTCCATATTTCACGGAGGAGAGTGCTTCAGTCTAGAAATACTGGGATAATTGAGAGACCGTCTCAGGCTGCACATAGTTCTCTTCGTTTTATTCAGTGAAAGTGCCTCTGAGCAGGCACTTAGCATTAGTTTTGCCAACAGCAGTCAGATAAGTAAGTGTGTATGTATGCATATAAATATACATTTTTATATATGTACACATAGATGTATATCAATCATACTTTTTTTTTAATTTAGTGTTAATTTTAAATGCCTGAAGACATTTTCACTTATTTAAAAAGAAAAAACAAAGCAAAACACAAACCTTCATCTAAGTCCAAGAATGGAAATTGTACAACAATCCAATTTCCATCCAAGTCAGAACCCGGATGGTGTTGGGTTTTGCAGTGCTTTTATAATTGCACTCATACAGTGTTTTCTATAAACATGTATTTCTCAAAAGAATCCATTTAAACTAGGCAGAACTAAATCACTTCTAAACCAGACGACATTTTTTAAAATCAATGTAAGAACAACTTTGTTGTGTAGGCAAGCCCTTAAGAAGTGTCAAATGTGGGAAGCTGAAATTGTAGATGTATTTATCTGATAGTGTTAGCAGAGAGGTCTTCAACACCGCTATTAGTTTAGAGCGGTAATTTGTCAGTACTGCTAACTTTTGGAAGGGGTTAGTCTCTAGCTAAAGCTAGTGATTCTCTCCCTTGCCACCACACAGAAACATTAGGCACTATATGTTTGTAAACTTGTTAAGATTCCCCTAGCCTAGTATGTAGGCATAAATATATAAGCACAGCCACCACATACTTAGCACCCAGACTTTACATCCACCAAAAATGAATGTACAGTTTCCAAACAGAAAGGCTGATTAGTGAAAATAATACTGATACATAAATAATATCTAAATACAGACATAATATAAACACCAGAATAGCTGATGGCAGATCCACAAAAGAACATGGAGAGATTTCTCTGCTGACATTAGAAAATAACGTCTCTGAATGGAAGACTACCATCCGCCTGGGTTTGCTCACCATGCTACAGCCCACTCTTTCTGGAGTTGTACAGTCCGTGCCCAGTATTCTGGGGCTGTTGGAGCTGAAATGTAGTCTGATAAAGGGACAGTGCGTGTGCAGACATAGCTGTTAGGAAAACAGACACATTTATTCGGTTGTGCATCTTTCTAAGAGCGTTTCCCCTCCCCAGATAGGAACTTTCTGATTAGACTTTTCTTTCCCATATAGTTTCATCAATCGTCTGCTGCTGGATATCAGCCAGGCACAACTCCCAGGCCTTTGCTCTGGGGCAAAGAGATCTTCAGTGAGCAGAACTTGGAAAGTCTCCAGGCAGGAGCAAGCTGCAATGTGTGCTTTATGCCCAATTCGTAATTCTGTCTATAAGATCCTGAGATAATCTAATCTTCACAGAGAAAGATAGGCTGTCAGTGAGAATATTTTAATTTCACCTATTAAAAAGGGAGAAAGGCCGTGACACATCAGCTAAACAGATTAAAGGTGTGGGGATCTTTGTAGGGGAGATAAGCTGATGAGCAGTAGCTTTATAAAGCAAGAAGGAAGACAGAAGCAGGAGAAGATCTAAATGGAGTGACACTAATTAATAAAATAACGATTTGTTTTAAGGGTTGAATGGGTTGTGGAGAGATGACCTTAAAAAAATCACCTCGTTTTGGTACTTTTGCTTTTGATTTTATAATTCACAGCTTTAACATATACTGAACCAACCCCCCCCCCCCCCCCCCCGAAAAAAATTATACAGCCGTTTATCATTAATTATACAGCTGTTTATCGTTAATACAATTATACTAGTGAATTTGCATTACGACATGAATAAAACTAATGTCACAAAATACAATGTCAGCACTTCTACCATCTAATTTCATCTTCTTTAACATACAGAGGAAGAAGAAGGCTCTGAGCCTCTGGTTAGCTTCTCTCGCAAGTCCTGACTGCCTTCTGCCTACATCTCCCGCGTATGGGAACTGATTGCTCTGCTCTCTACTGCTTATTTCCATGGAGCTGCCACCTGTAACAGGCCCGCCTGGAAGAAAAAGACCAAAAAAAAAACCCACTCAAAACCCAAGAAGCACGTTACTTGGGCTGCCCTCTTGCTTTTTTCTACCCTTCCAGTCAGGCATGATTTTAACAGGTTCTATCTTGAGAAGTACTAAATCCAGAAACCAGTATTTTATGCCATCTGGAAGCTTGATATCCTTGTTTTTCAAATGGCTCACAAAAATATATCTAATTCTAAATACAAACTATGGGCTGCTAAATTCCAATTCAGAGCAGAATAAAAACTAATGCAATTGAGGCAAATAGAAAAGCAGATCCACTGCAGTGCACCGGGCAACTGGAGGAATCAGCGCAGAAGAGATGCCTGAGAACTGCGGATGGGCTGGAACAGGGAAGGCATTTTCCAGACAAGAACAACCTGAGCATGTAGAAATGCTCTTGCAGCCCCAGGACAGAGGAAGGCGAGCTGCGCCAAACAGGACTTTGGGCACAGGCCTGAGGGCAGGTGGCAGGGTGCTTGCAGTTGCAGCACTCTCAAAGCAGATACAAGCCCCCAGCAGCATGCACAGAACAGAGGAGCCAGCAGAGAAGCTCAGGCAGGGGGTCAGAAGCCTTCTTATTGTAAAACATCAAACAGATTTGAATAGAGGAAAAGGTGAGAGCCGTGGGGGCTGGAGAGAGAGTTTCACTGATTGTTCTGAGGAAGAGGAGGAGGCACATGAAGCAGACTTTTGGCTGGCCTTCTGGGAGAGTGCTGCAGGTGCAGGGCCTGCAAGGCTGCCCTGCTGCTGCTCCGCATCCGTAGAATCACAGAATCGTTAAAGTCGAAAAAGAGCTGTAAGATCATATAGTCCAACCGTCAGCTCATCTATGCTCACTAACCACGTCCCTCATTGCCACATCTACCCTTTTATCACACACCTCCATGGACGGTGACTCCACCACCACCCTGGGCAGCCTGTTCCAGTGCCTCACCACTCTTTCTGAGAAGAAATTGCTCCTAATATCCAACGTGAGTCCAGGGGCAGAGTTCCTTGCCTTGGGTGCTAAGAACAACTCCAGCAGGAAAGCCAGCTTCCCAAGCTTGGCACAGAGTTTAAAGTTTCGTGGAATATTTCTCTCCGGTATGTGTGTGTATAAATGTGTGGATATATACACATAAACACACTTTTTGTTCTCTGTCTTTTCACAGTTGCAGTAAAAATAATCAGTGGCATTGCCAGCTACCCTTGAGCTTGCTGACTTCTTAGAGATAGGCACTGGTGCTTCCAGGGTACCTCCTCAGCAAGCACAGCAAGGAGGTAAAAGGCAGGCAAAAAAAAAATGCACAGCAGAAATAAATAATAGTTAAACTCTAATAAAGGAACCATTCATCTTCTCTATTCTGTTATTCTTGGGTACAATATAAAACCAGCCTTCTGTTCCTGAATAAAAGTAATTGCACTACAACTTTTTTTTTTTTTTTTTTTTTTTTTTTTTTAAGAAGAAGAAAATGAGAACTGCTCATGGTTACATAATGGACAAGAAAAAATTGATTCTGGCTGCAGTTGTGAGAAGTTTACAAAAACTTGGAGAGAGAAGGGAATTTTCCACTGTCTGATGTCTTTGGGAGTTATTGTGGAAGTATAGGAGTGTTGGGTTGAGAACACTTCTTAGAATTGCAGCCAATTAGAACTTCTAGTTACTTTAATCCAGCGCAAGCTGCAGGCAGCCCTTTTGCAAAGTTCAGATCTGCAATTCTAGTTAAGTGCTTTCAAAGAAGTGCATTAGGCATATGCAGACTGAGGGAGGGAACACTGAATTCTGTGAATGGGCTAACCCCACTCCCTGCAAAGGAGAGGGAATTCTCCCACTGCTTTGGCTGGAAGGAGAGTTCTCCCCATTACTGCTGCAGCACGTATTTGAGCAGGAGACATTCCAAACCTGACCAAACATTATTTTAAAAAATGAGCCATTGATCCGTAAATACATCCCCAGATGTTCATACTGAATTTGCAGTATTCAGCACGCTGAGCCTAATTGTCCATTCAAATCACCCTAGCCGAGGAGTTCTCTGCTCAAGGGAGTTACCATATGCCAATATAAAACCTGTGTTAAGTGACTGGAGAATCAAGCCTACGCTGTTTTACTTTACATTGCTATGCATTGCTCTAATCTGAGTGAGAAGTAATTGCAAACGTTTTAGCTGTGAAAGAATAAGGAGTCATAAAACCTTCAATCATATTTTAATATGCAGTCACACTCTACTTGCATAAATAGGAATTGGAATAATTATAAAGACATCATTTTTAATTGTCACTCATCATTCAGTTGACTCCTTAAGTAGAACACACATTTAATTAATGCCTTAGACTTTAGTGTCAATTACCACATTAGATGTTCTCCCATATTCATTCCATCTGCTGCAAGTAAATATATTGCCACTGCGCAGTTATACACCCATACAGGAACCTGATCACAAATTTTCCTGCCTCCTCATGACCTATTGTACAGTGAGTGGAAACATTTGCAAAACACAGACACACACACAAAAAAAGGTTTGGCTTGAAATTAGAGATATTTTCTTATAAGCATAAGGAATTTGCTCAACTCACAGGTATTGGTTTAGATAAGAACGATATGTTGCACTTAATGAAGATGCATAATGAAGAGCGTGTTAGGCACCGAGTAGTCAGTATCTCTCAGTTACCCAGCACACAGCATATAAGACGTCATTCTGATATTTCACTGTTTCTATTCCTTTTTCAGTTATCTTATATTTCCAATAGCCAGTTTGAATTTTTAAATTCTTCAGCTGATATAGATTTGACTGTTCTTCAGAAAACAGCACCAACAGTGAATTGTGTTCACAGATAACCATTAGACCACAGTCCTTATGCCATTTGCTGAAAGGCAAAGTCTTTCAAGTTATTCTTACTGCTTTTCCCTGTTCTTTTCCAAGTTTTTGTTGTTGCTTTCCTGGGGCAAATCCTAGTGTTTCAGCCACAGTCTCTGTACCGCCTCAGGCAGACACAGTAATCTCTCTTCCCTGCTCCAGCCTGGTGTCCTCTGACTCACTTGTCCACCTATGGACTCTCAGGTGCCCTGTGAACAGCAAGGTCACACTGGGAGATCTGTTCAGGTTATCTGCAGCACGCAATTATTAGGCTGTTATTAGCTCAGATCTGGAGAAAAAAACAAGGCAAAAGAAGAGGAGGAGGACACATGGCCTAATTTGATGGGGCCCAAGAGGCAGGTAAGGTGCAAAGAAACCTTGCAGGTGGAAGAGCATAGATTGAGCACGCCGATGTCACTCAAAAACCTTGCTCCCTGGGGCGTGCTTTAATGTAGGATGCTGGTCATCCCCTTTTCTGGCTCCCTGTGGCAGGGCCTGGGGCCTGTTCTGAGGGCATGGCACTGAGCACTGGAACAGCCAGCGCACACAGGCTAGTACCCAAGATGTTTAGATCTGCAGAAATCTGATTGACACCAGCCTGCCAGACAGCTCGCAAAGGATACCCCTGTGTTTTTTGGGCCATTTATTGCTGCCGTGACGATTTTCAGGCATCTGTAGGCTTTAGGTGCAACAGCTGATATGTGCTGGGAACACGTCTGCAGGGAGCAGGTAATGATGGCCTTTACCCCTGTGATTACAGGGTGTAAGAGTGGAAAGGAATGTGAGCCCCCATGGCTCCTCTGAGGTGCATGAGACACACTGACAATTACCTCCCTAAAAACAACACCAGGTGCTTGTGTGCAGTACAGTTCACTTCTCCTCTCCTCTCCACTCACACACAGTTATTTCCTCCACCAAAAAGTCCTGACGCGTGAAAATCCCACACTTAGCCATGGTCGTCTGCTTCAGAGTGGAACTCCCGAACTGATAATCCCTATTATGACTTCCTCAGCATCTGCCCATTGGGTGGAATGACCTGAAAATCAGGAAGAACAATGCTCCCCAGGATCCCAATCAGTGCTGGCACTCCTAATTGCTGTCCTGCACAATGGGCTGCTGTGTTACCAGTGTGAGGGACTGCCCTGGGAACTCTGTCATCATCTGAGTAGTCAGCTCGGTCTTTCAAAGTCATCTCAAACAACTAAATAGCATGGCTTCAGCATTTGCTCAATCACCTGGCAATTTCCTACAGTAAGACAGACTGCACATGTTGCAGAGATGATATCTACTGTTTTAAAACAGGTCTGTAATTTACTTCATTAAGCCATGTAATTTTAAAATAATAGTACAGGTTTGGACACCTATTAAAAAAAAAAAAATGGACATCCAAAACATGAAAAACACATACCTATCAAGGTGCTATTTTAAAGCAACGATGCATTATGAAATTTTTTACAGGGTTATAGAGTATTGCGTGTTTGACATGACGGTGCTGTCAGCGATAGTAAATATGGAATAAATATTTTATGAGAGAATGCTGAAGTCGGCACGAATTTTTGGTATAAGCAACATAATGATTTGCTGAACTTTGTAAATGCTAGGTTTTAATTAAAATATTTTAATAAACATTTCAAAATGCGGTTTTCACTGGAAGATTTTTATGAGCGTTTTATGAGTGTTTTAAGGAATTCTGAAGTACTAGTACTCCAGAATACTTAGTTTTACTTTCTTGTTCAAATGCAAAAACCCATTCACTGATGCTAAGGACTTCACTGTCTCCCGAACAGCTGTATATCTACTTCAGCTTTTGGAGGTAATTCATAGTTCACATTTTGCATCCAATCTGAACAAGGCCTTTGAACTAATGTACCATCACAGTATTTAGCCTTTCCTATTAATTAACAGTGAAAAGCAGTCATTTCGTTCAGATTTTCCACACAATTGATCAAAAATCTAAATCAGTTCCTAAACCCCCCAAACCCAGAATTTTACAGTACAGGTGAATTTTAGAGATGCCAGGTGACCAGTTCACTTAGCAGTTGAAACAGAGTTCTTCTTCTGTTGTTGTTCTGTAATCCACTCTTTCATTTGCTGAATGAACTATAATCCTATGTTCTTTGCTAATAGAAATGATGAACAGGAAGGCCTTATAGGATAGAGGAGCAATAAGCTGGAAGCATCCACGGAGTATCAAGCTGAGTTCTGCTGAGTGGATGGAGGAAAGAAGGAGCTGCTGAAGGAGAAGGAGTGATGGATGATCCTTAGGGCTGATCCACTTCACTGTACAGACACTGAATAGGTCTCTTGGAAGTTCAATACCGAGACAGACTGATATACTAATTGTCTTCATTTTAATGTTTCTGACTTGAAAACAAATGAACAAAGCCCTGAAACAGGCTCTCTAAACTACAAAGAAGGGTGACATTTCCATGTTGTCCCAGCATTAGTTTTGAAGACTTGTTCTGAAGTTCACTTTTCTCTGTCCCACATCTTTCACTGACTTTTCTTCCAAAATTATGCATGTACTGTCATCAAGCACTGTGTTTGCATCTAAATCCTTGTTCTAGTAATCACTGTAAGGCGCAGAACAGAAATGGCACGGGAACAAAAGATAGCCAGAAAGCAAGAGATACTATCCAAAAGCCAGAGTGTGGGCATTTCTCCAGTTTCTGAGGCTCGTTGTTCTTTCTGTCCACTACATTTATTGCCATGGTGTTTAGGAATTTCAGCCCTGGGATCCCATAATGAGCTATTTCTGTGAAGTGCTGTATAAAGGCAGAACAAAGAGATGGTCCTTCCTTTAAGATCTTACCGTGGACGGCAACAGATGGTGATGAGCAGACAGAGGGGGAGTACAGGAAAACAACAAGACAACTGTGAAACTAATTAGGATTGTAAAACTCTGGACAAGTCTGGTCACAATAGAAATATTAGTGGTTTCGGAGAGTACATTATTTCAACTTCAGAATCAATGAAGCAGCCATCAGAATGAATCTGCCGGCAGTGTCCTTGTTTTGAGACGGGAAACTGTATTAATCTAGTAGAAAGCAAACACTTCAAATCAGTGTGGATACAAACAAAATATGGGACTTCTATATAAAATCAGTGCTTTTCTGTTCCTCTTTTTGTCAGCCTTGCATTATTGCAGACAGGCCAAAATACGGCTGTTTTCTTTCACACTTAAGGACAGCTAACTATCCTTTGCATGTCTTCAGATGCTCTGCAAGGTCCAAATGAATGCTCTGATTTTCCTTTTTTCTTATGTGGTAATCATGTGTCTCTTCGTAAGGATGTTGTTCATACACCGTACTGATTTTTACCACTCCATGAGAGCATCTGCTTCTGAAAATCAGCATTGTGTCTGTGTTAATAATGCTTAATTCAAAAAAGAAATAGGCACTGCTGTCTTTCACTTCAGAAATTAAACATTCCACTTCTCCCTGCACCATTTTATCTCTCCCTGAGACATCTTCGTGCTGTTACTGTCTCTGCATTAGTCGTGTTTCAGAGATGGCAGAATCAGCTGAGAATTTATAAATTGCTTTTATATCTTTTGGCTATTTGGTCTTCAAATTCCTCCCCGTTTTTCTCGTGTTCTGTCTTCTGCTTGTGCTATCCATAATTTATACTTCCTGCTGTTATCTTTGACAGAAAGTTGTTCAATAGAAATATTCCTTCCTACAGCTTTCTTTGCATTCCATAAACCCCATTTGTTCCAAGTTATTAGTCTATATAAAGTAATGTGGTGCTTCTTTCTGATTTATCTTAGTAGGCCTTGGAACCATGCTAATCGCCAAGTTATGACTGTGTATCAGCCAAAAGAATGTGTGGGTAGCATTTGTCTCCATCAGGAGGGAGTCCAAGAGCCAGCCATAAGGATATTATTAACATTGTGTCTTAGGTTTAAATATTAGCATGTCTCTCCAATGCACTGAAAAATATGCCTGAAGATTCTACATAATATTCTAGGCTTCAACAAAAAAAAAAACGATAGCCAAGCTCCAGTTTGACTGTACTGTTCCCATGTTGCTGAAATGCCGAAACAGCTGTGAAATAAAAAGGTAATTGTCATGTAAAGTATTCAAAGAGCATGTCATGACAAGTGTATTTGCTCCCAGATGCTCCTTCCCTTTGAGCTGGTGTCCCAGTAAAGGTTAGCAGAAGTCTGGGCAGTACTGATGTGAAAGTGGAAGTAAACGCTGTCACAAGGAGCACCACCTTCCCTGCACTCTGGGAGAGGAGGAAAGATGGAATAATGGTAACAAGCTTCTTGACCACGTAGCTCATAGTTTACATTTTGAAGCCCTTTCCAAAGCCAGTCAAGACTAATTAACTAATTGTATGGTACCGTATTGTATTATTTCATTTTATATTTAATTTTATGTGTTGCTCCTTTTGTTATAAGAATCAGGTGCAAATGTTAGGTTTCTAATCCAGAATGACTGTCTAAATTGCCTCCGTAGCCACTAACAACCTTTGGATTGGATGACCTCCCCTGCAGGGTAGAGAGGACTAAATTCTTTACTTTCAAATGGCTGAGTTGAGGTGCAATCTGACATATATGGATTGCTCCAAAAGTAATGCCTCTTGTCAATTTCCATGGAAATTACAACAGATACAAAAAGCACAATAAAACGATTTGATATTTAGCCTGGAGATTGATATTTAATCTGGAGAAGAGAATGCTCGGGGAAGACCTTATTGCTTTTTACAGCGACCTGAAAGGAGGTTGAGTGGATTGAGGTTTGCCCTCTTCTCCCACATAACAGTGATAGGAATAGAGGGAATGGTCTCAAGTTGCACCAGGGGAGTGTCAGGTCAGATATTATGAAGAATTTCTTCTCAGAAAGAGTGGTGAGGCACTGGCACAGGCCACCCAGGGAGGGAGTGGAGTCACCATCTTTGGAGGTGTTTAAAGGAAGAGTAGATGAAGTACTTAGAGACATGGTTTAATGGGCAGTATCGTTGGAAGGTGGACAGTTTGGAGTAGATGATCTTAGAAGTCTTTTCCAACTTTACTGATTCTATGACTCTAAGATAGAACAAATTCTCAGCTACAAAATGCTATTTTTCAACACATGCCCCACCATTAGCTGATTTGCATGGGTGAGCTGATTGAGGCACTCTTCATTTTGTGGTGTGACAGTAGAGCATGGCCATCCAGAATGTGGCATGTCTTTCACATTGCTGTTGCACTGCTGAAACACACCGCCCACTGCCTCACTTGTGCTCACATCCATTGTTTGATCTTTGTAAACGTTCACCAAGAGTTGATGAATATCAGTGCTGCCACTTTTTCCACATGGAGGAATTTGATGACGTACCTTTCTTCATATGTGCACTTCCACGTAAGATGTCATTTTGTCAGTCCCTCTGCTGCCATCTATCACACAGCAACAACATGTAACGACATAGTGGCAGGAAGGTTCAACCTCTACTGCCATACAAGTATATATTTGTGCTGCTCTGAAAGCAATGCCTCCTATTTTATTATGCTGGCAGATCAGAGGTGGATGTTGGTGGTGCTTCTGATGTCATGGGCCAACGTAATGAAACATAATATACAAAATGGCATCTGATACAGAAGTGCATATGAAGCAACTGTGAGTTACGGTGGCAAGATCCTCACCATCATCAGTGAAACTACAAATGGAGTAGGTTGTCACTGACATTTGGTCCACAGCATTCACACACATCAACACTCTACACAGTTTTGTATACACACTGTAGCTTACATGATATATTCTGTTCCTGGAGTCCTCTGGTTCTGCTGAATACACTGGTATGAGAGCAGGTTACTAGTTGACATGGAAATCTGGCAGAGCCATCCTCATATGTCTTTACAGCAAAGCCAGCAACAGCTTTCTTGAACTAAAGGGATGTCCAAGAAATGCTTTGTGTTATGGTCAATAATTACTGTAAAGAGAGAAGATGCTCACGGGAATGAGCCAGAGGGGCCCTTCTTTGGACTTGAACATCATCTGTGCAGCAGAGTGAATCAGACAAATATTAAAAAGTCCTCAATTTTTACCACCTTTGGGTTCTCCAGAAGCCACTCTGTACTTCTATCAAAAAAAGATCAAAGACAGATTAGCTAATGAAACTTAGCTTGAAAAGGATATAACTCTTCCTGATGTTTTTCAGCATTCTCAGTTTTCTATTGAAAGACTCAACTGAAGCTAGCATTGGGCTAGGCTGTTCATTATTTTTAAAAGTATGCCTCCTGTTCCTGCCTTGGTTGGTTTCAGAAGAAATGAAGCAGCCAGTTTATCACAAATGAGCACATAGAAATGGCTTTTCTCCCACCTATCTGTAGGAGTGTATTATCTTGCTGTCAAAGAAGAACTGAACAAAAGTCTTCCAGAACAGAATATAGAGGAAACTACGGAGGACATCAACTTGCATTATCTTTTAAATTATCTTTAGACACATCAGGACACATAGTTAATACAGCACCACGTACAACTGACTTCTTTTAAAGTTGATAGTTTTCATGTACACTTGCAACAGTTCATGTTTACAGATTTTTAGCGAAGAGTAATGAGTATTGCTGTGGATTACTCTCTGAATATTTTTGCTAAATGATTTTCTTGTTTTGAAGGACATAAAGGGGAAATATTTTTAGGGATGACGAAAAGGAAGTTCTGTGCTCCTAAATTTCTCTCTGATGGAGCTGGATTTCCCCCTCCCTTTTTACAAGACACTGTTTTTATGGGCCATTACTTGCCTTAGTGCTGCATATAACACTATTGTATACAAAGCATTACTGTCTGACCTCCTCATTAATTATGCTAAGCACTACAGCTGCTTTCCACTAACTGGTGAAATAAAACATAATAGCTTGCTTGCCCGAGGACGTTGGCTCTCCACGTCAAAAAAGGCAGAAACAAAGTCTGACCTTTAATCTAGTCTAAAGTTTAGATACGTGCAGGGGGTGATTGGAGACACGACTCACACACATGTATCTATACTGCTGACTCCAGCGTCTCTGGCTGTGCATCCTGCCTGTGACCGAGATGTGGGGTGAAATGCTGCTTTCTCCTTCACCAAGCTACAACGTAAGTGCATGTGACGTAATGAAGCAAAAATACGGTGTGAGTTTTAATGGCGATTCTAGCTGATGAGCTGCTCTATTCTAAACACTTCTTCCCGATCATCTGAGGAAATCATGGAAGGAATCTGCATTTATTGATGATACCGTTACCCTACTAAACAGAATTTCACTACCACCTGAAGTAAGGGTTTTTTGAAGAATGGCTAAGCAAAACTAAAACCGTTGACACTAAAGAAGCCACCTCTGTTGATGCCATCTGTGTTGCTTGTTGATCTAATAGCTGCTCTTTAGCAAGAAACTAGCAGTGGTGCTCCTTGTATCAGCAGCACCACGGACACAGGCACAGAGATCAAGTTACATTCTTAATTCCCACCTTGAGCTCTACTATCCAGTAATTTCAAATTGGATTAGATTTCTACAGGTGTCTTGAGTGATTTCAATGTTTTTGTGGACTTTATTCTTACTCTCCAGATAGACTTCAGTAAAATAAAATACTTCTCTGTAGCAGTGAGTAAAAGACTTTGTCTCTGAACATTGCAGTGACAAGGATACATTAAAAAGTAGTGGGAGGATTTGCTTTCCATGTGAGGAACCTGAGCCATGGAGGAACTGAGTTACCCAAATTCATAGCAAATGGAAACTGAGGGCCTTGAGCAATCCTTTTTGGTGCCTGAAAATGCATTGCTGAAGAACATCTCCACCTCCGATGGCATATAAGGATAAGCCTGTCTTTCCCTGATAGCTGCAAAAAATAAAGAGATCTGTGTAGTCACAGGAGTATCTAATCTCCTAGAAACTGCTGCTCTGTTATTGCAGGGCTTTGCATTGTCACGGACACTCATGGAGTCAGAAGAACCTTTGGCTACTCCCCACATACACTGCTACAGAAGCTAAATAAAGGGGCATGATTTCTCAAACATTACCACGGAGTTTTTAAATAAGATTTAAACAGAAGTCATCTTCTACTGAAAATATTCACTGCAATGAAAGCTGTGGCAGAAAGGAGGTGATGTGAGTGCAGGAGTGACATCAGGGATCCTCCAGAACAGTGAGGAAAGACCTTTCCTGGGTCTGTTCTTCAGGTGCCCCTCAGACAAAGGGGACAGTTTTCCTTCTTGGCCTTCTGCCATACTGTTAGTTGGGCTGCAGCGAGCCATGTTTACAGTTCACATTGCTGAAGATAATCCTGACAATGCGTACAGTATAAGGAGAACACAGCTGGGCTGCTGAGAAAATAAAACATCGGAGGATGAAAAAGCAGAGGAGGTGGGGGCTTGGGAGCTTCGAGCTTTTTCCCCTTCAGCTAGGGTAATCAACACAGTCATAAATTAAATATTTATTCCAGGACATCACATAAATTACTCAGAAGCCATCATCATCACAGGGCTCTTACTCACAGAGCCTGTACATAGTTGGAAGGGAAAAAAAGAGTATGCTCAGGGAAGTGTTGTTTTTCTAAGTAGTTAGTCAGTATTTGTGGTCTTTCCAGATAAGAGGGCAGAACATATTACACTACTTATCACCAACATTATCAGCCATTAGACACAACTGAATGGGATCACTGCTTCTATTTTTTATTTCTGTACATTTTTTTTCAGTAAATAGAGCCACGGAGCAGTTACATACAACTCAGCCCCATACTCTCTTTTTTACTTTCCACCAGTGTACAAATAACTTATCATGCAGCAGTTTGCTCAAAGAATGAAATAAATTATTTTTCAATATATTTGTGTGACCTTTGTGGCACTAAATGTGACACTGATCACGTGTGGAAAGAAGATTATTTTAAATTTGTCTATTCGAGGATAATGTAACATTGATACATGTTCTTCATTAATCCAGAACTGAAGTTTATGACCTGAAACAATGTAGTAGCCATTAATGCTGTTTATTTAATGACAGAATATAAACTCCATAAGGTACAGAATGTACTTGATAGGCTCTTGCTCTATTTATTCGAAACATAGAGTGTAAGTAACATATACTGGGAGAACAGTTACGAAGGTCACTGAACTCAACACTGCATAAATTTCTGTGGTATCCTCCCTCCTCTCTGAACTGTATGCCAGCCATGAAGTCTTTCCTACCTTTGCCTACAAGTGTCATTTGTTCCAAAGCTTTGATAGCTGGTTTTGATGAACAGTTTAGTGTATCTGTCCATGGTTGTTTATCAGCTTTACCACGTTGGGTTACACTGCATCATTTTAGCACTTGGACCTGATGACTGAAAAAGTTTACCTTGAAGTAAACAAGCAATCAAACCACCTCTTACAGTTTTGGATCATGTAATATTTCAAAGTAACAAATACTGTGACCCTACAAATAACTCAAGTAGCAAAAGCTGCTATACTACAAGTAGCTGTAAAGCTCCATCTTCACACATATGTTTGCAAATACTCTCCCTGTCATTCAGCCAGCTTTTGAGATAGTCACAAACAGTGTTTATCAGGCACTTAAAACTGTAAAAATCTGTGAGCGTCTGTCCTGGAACTACCACTGATCATCTTCAAACAGTAAGTCACCAAATCTGTACAAAATGTGGAATTTCTGTGAAATGTAGAATTACTGTGGAAGCCCCCTCCCAGTTCCCACATACATACATAGTTTTGTCTGGTACTATACTCAGATATAAATTCTAACAGGGCAAGAAACAGAGACTCGAGAGTTCCATCTTTTCTTTCCTATTCCTTCCCCTTAAGGGCTTTTATTAGATATAGAAAACCTGCTGCAAGGCAGTATTTGAGTTTCCAGCATTTACTCACCATATTTTATACTTTCTCCCTCAAGGTCTGTATGGTAGCTGCAGAGTATGACAGAACTCTCTGACTTTATTACAGACTAAGTTGCATGAAAAACTGCACTAATATTAAAACCTTCTCTGTATTATATCTGAAAGTGGTGCCTTTTTAAAGGAAATTGTCAGCATATAGAGAGTGATAGTTCTGTACAAGTAAAATGCTGCCAATTGTTTGGAGGTAATTTGCCATTTATTGACTGGTTTGAAGGCTTTCAAATTTCAATTTAAGTGATGATTTCCAAGTTCTTTTTTTATTATATTCTGGACTGCACCATTTGGATACCGCTGGAGTGACCAGGACACACTTAAGTTGGTTTAACCTGGCCTAGGATATCTGGTCTTGCTCAAGTCCCAAAACTTTGTTTTCTGTAATTGTTTGAGAAACATGAGGAATCCCCAAAATTAAGTCTTCAGTGACTTTCTGTCTTTCACATCCATGACGTTAAATACCAGTTTGAGTCTATGAAACTAACATAGAGTGTTACTTGGTTGCTTAAAATAAATGAATGCAGAAAGGGCTAAAAAAGAGCAAAATAGCAGTGGTTGGCTTTTGAATGTAAAGAGACCACACATACACACGGACCCAGAACTAGAATTGCACAGGAGTTGCAACAGGAACCCAGTTTGACCTTCTCTATAGTTCCAGGAAAATCTTATTTATCTGGGATACCAAAAGTGTTGCTGCCGCTCTTTTGTTTCAGTGAGGCTGGGAAACAGGAATCGAGCAGCAGGAGGACAAAAGCTATTCTTACAGATTTCCCAGCTCAGCTAAACCCAGGACTGACTGGAAGGCCACCAGGAAAGCCTGGACTCTGGAGACCTCCAGCCCGATCCGGAGACTTTTGGACTCTTATCCACTGGGAACAGAAACACCGAGAGTCACACTCGGAGTCAGGCTTGGAAAGTGTCAAGAATAGCCTCTGTTGCGGTATTTCTGTACTACCGCTTCCTGCCCAGGCTGAAACAAGGAAGGACAAGGTATGTCACTTTTTAAACACAGTTCTCAAACCCCGGTTTTGTGTGCTTTTCTATTAAAGGTCAGGAACCAGGCAGCAGGGCTAATGAGATTGTGTGGGATATAAGTTGCGGGTAGATGCGGCGTGCTGTCCCGTTATAGCAAGCACTGCTAAGTGGATAAAGTAGGTGCTGGGGACCAGGTGCTGGGATGCCAGTCCTATTTCTGTTCTGCTTTTCTTGCAGTCCATGCAGCCTGCTTCAGGTACCTTGGGTTTCTTCTGCTTCACAGGGAGCACGCTGCGAGGGCTTTTTTGAGTCCTAAACAAATGCTTTGATATCTTCTGATAAAAAGATACTTCAGAGGTGATAAGCATTATCATTTCTATAATGTAATACTGAAGGATGACTCAGTACTGTTACCTATGCCAGAAGGATGCAGTTGTGTCTAAATTGAATCAGTCTGTAATTTTCATACAAAATTCATGTTTTCATACTTTCTTTCTGTTTGTTGACATCCACAATGAGATTTACCCAGAACATTACTATAATAAAACTATAACAGTTCATTTCTATGTTGGTGCTGTTAATATTTAATAGACAGTGTGACAGGTGTCCCAGTTTATGAGGCCATAATACATTGCCTGACTGAATAAACTATGAATGCTAAGGAGCCGAATAGGTGTTTGGTTTTTTTTTTTTCCTATGTGGGAACGTGACTATTGCTAATAGGATGTCTGTTGTTTTGTCCAGTGTTGTCCTGATTTAGGAACGGATAAAATCTTTCAAACTGCCTGCCAATCCTGCTTGCTGTGTTCAGCTCCCAGCTTCTGCATCTCAAAAACCATCTAATGAGACTTCAGCTACTTAGCTCAGAAGCTAAGAGTGTCTACATGATGTGGAGCAAGAACGAAATGGCACTATTTACTCCTGTCCACTTCAAAATTAATCTTTTCTTAAACAACATTAAGGAGAATGAGAAAAATGAGATGCTTTAGCTTTCTTCAGTTTGAAAGAGGTTGTTGGGCTGCAGAGTAAGAGCATTATCTAAGTCTGACACAAGTCTGTAGAACTCCCAATGCTGGGATGTGATGGGTAAGAGATTGCCTAATGACATAGCAGACTCAGAGGCACCTGAAATGAAGCCAAGATGAGTGTTTGTGCTAGAAATTCCACCTCATGGTCACAATTCTCTTTGTTCTACCTCTTACAGAATTGGAGCTTTCAATTTAGGTTTTCACTTAAAGGCTTTTATGCTTATTCTAAGATGCTGCATATGGTATAAGGGGAAATGGATAGTCTTTGGATATTTCTCAGCTGAACACCTATGATGCACAATTGTAGAGGCTGAAACTCAATAGCTGATATTGTCCCATGTACTCATTTCTACACCTGTCAGAACTGTAACTAAGAAAGTAATGGTAGTTTACAGTGGCATAAACATAACATTACCCTCTTGCTTCTGTCTCTCCATATCAATCAGAGCCCATCAACCTGATATGCTAGCCTCAGGTGCTATGGTGTTTTAGTGAACATGTTCCTCACGGATGAACCTCTTTGAAAGTCCTGTTTGTGAAGTTAGCCTGAAATATCTGCACATCCTTGAAGCAAATCCAGATGTTCAACAGGCCAGCCCTATGTTGCATTCAGCCCTTCCTTCATCAAATTATTTCTTATCTGCCTGTTAGAATGCGGGTCATGGTAAGTCCACGACTATTCACCCTCCAGGGAAAAATCAAACAAGTACCAAAATCTCCACAAAGCTTACCTGGTCTTAGTTAAAATAGGGCCTGCAAAGAGACCAGTGAGACTTGATGGGGACTGGACTAATGCGACCAGGAAAGGCAATGTGCCTGAGCACAGAACAGTATTTTTCTTGAGGGAAGTTAAATAGTAGCAGATCTACTGGGATCTATCTTCACTCTCCATGTTATAGTCTTAGTAATTTGAGGGATCATCATGATCAAGAAAGAAGACAACTCTCAGCACCTCCATGGGTGCAGACAATGGGGCACATGTGAAAGGGAGAACAGCACTAAAAAGGGCATTTGGTTCTCAGGCAGTTCACAAACTGACATTTCATTCTTTTGCTGATCCCTTTCCAGAATACTTCAACCATACCTTTTCTTTTCTGAGCAGGAAGTTACTGCTTGCGTCAGCGGTTCATAACCTGCCCCATCACTTTCTTTGTTTTACAGGGAGACTGATGTGCTCTTGTCCACATAACTCTCATCTGGAGCTCTGAGGAGCACTGAGTTTAGTGGAGCTATTAATTTACTTCATGATTGTGAGGAGAAGGGAAGATGGCGTGCAATATCTTCTTATAAATTCACTGACCTCATTTCTTTTCTGTTTCTTCTCTGAATAGTTATCTTCCACCCAAAATGAAAATTAAAATAACCACAAACCCTCAGCTCCTAGAATCACATAGTAAAGATAGGACAATGTATTCCGAGCAACATCAGTTTATAATTAAAACATTTTTCTTTTACAAAAAGTGCCTAGGCTATTCTTGTAGGATATATTATTTTTTGTAAGACGTATTTTATGCAGATTTCCTCCTTGTTGGAGAACCGAATATTTAAACGCATTAAGTCTCAGCAAATCATCTTCTTTTACTACCATTTTTATCTGATGCATTTGGGACTACACAGACTGCAGTGTTCTTTCAATTAGTGGTTCAGATCACCACTACATGCAAATGTTCCTCATAAATAGCCACGGGCGCTGCTTCTGCACAGTTCTGAGCAGCTTCAGCCCTTACCAGTATAAAGTGCGAGTCTGGCAATCATCCCACCTGTCAGGATCAGAAGGACAGAAAGGGCAAAATTTCTTTTTCCTGCAGCTGAAACGTTCTTGAAGATACAAGGCAGTTCTTATCACATTCATAATTTGAGCCACATCCATTTGAAACCACTATCCACCAATTTTTCTTTTTTCCAGCTTCCAATGACTGGGCAATCAAAATCACTAGACCATTCACCATATTAGTGGTGATGGAACACTTCAGAAGGTATTTTACGTTAGCTGGCACTGCTCCTGGCATAGCAGGACGTTACTCTTCTATTTCCTCTCAACTTTCATAAGGGCAACAAGGTTATTTCACAAACCTTCTCAGCCCACCCAGCACCATGGGTCAGAGCATCTAGGTGATGTAATTCAACACAGTCTCATCAAAGCCATCCAGAGAAGACACAGGCAATGGCCTGGAGATAGTTCAGTGCCTCCCAAGCAGTTTCTGCTCTCCTGAACCATTTTATTCTGTCCACCTCAGCTCTTGCCCTGTCTCAACTTGTGCCTATTGTCTCCTCAGCTTCACAGCTCACAAGATATGAAAAACATTTTGCCATGTTCTCTTCCCTTCTATAGCCAGCATTTCCTGATAGTCTAAGTGCCTCAAATTCTCCACAGCTGGCCTCTAAGACAGTTGCGGCTGTGGGTGCAGGGCTGGGTATATCGGCTATGGTCACAATTTATTTTTGGGATGCAGGAGTATGCCCAAATTTTAGCAGCTGTGAATGCTGGCATGTGCTTGGGACAGGAAAGGTTTACATTGTCTGGATTCCAAGGGACTGATTTAGAGCAACTCATTTTGAGGCAGTTGGCCAGATAAAACCCATGCTGACTCCTTCCCTGCCATTTAAAAATGATATGGTCACATCTTCATCTTCCAGGCAGTTGCCCTCAAGAAAACCAGCAATTGCTTTGGGGCCTCTTTCTGTCTTGTGCCAGTCCCTAATGGGCAAAGGACAAAGGGTGGACACTGTGGCTATTTACTCCTCTTTCTGAGATGGAGGTCTCCCCCAGCAGCACCAGGGCTGTCAGGCTCCCCTACAGGGACATGCGAATCAGAGCCAAACAGCTCAGCAGCTGAGCTTGTTGATGGATGCATGATTTGTTGTTCATTTTCCTTAGGGTCAGCATCCCCGGACCACGGTGAGACAACAGATGATTAATTTCTATACTTTTTGTGATGGTGACTAGCCCATGGAGCATTCTGCCCTAACCCAAACAAAGATATGATGCAATGATTCAGGGAACGATTAAAACTGATTATCTTTTTTAACAACTTTACTAATGACAGCAACAGCAGGAGAGTTCACCCTCTCTGAGCATGCATTTCTCGGTGACATAATACATTTCAAGCTTTAAAGCACCCTTGTGGTTGTGAAAAATGAAACAATTCAATAAATTAAACATTGCTCAAAGAGAGAGAGCTGGTGAGTGCTGGCTGACTCTTGGTTCATGCAAGAATAAAACAGCAGAGGTCCCGAGGCTTCATGCAAAGCTCTGCTTTTGATTAGGCTTGCTTGTGGTATGGTAGGAGGCACTGCGACCTGCTTAAGCTGCCTTGCAGGACTCATCTCTGCCTCATCTGCTTTGGATTCACCGCATGACAAATGCTATCACCACTGCACAGCTGGCAAGAGAGACATGTCCTGAGGTCGCAACTCATGAAAAATCTGGGTGGGACAGCATATATTTTCGAAGTGCCTGATGCAAATAAATTGCTGAAGCAGCCCCTTTTTGCATAATGGTTTAATTAACAACTGCCATGCTGCTGGGTTTATATGATTCACTGTCCTTATCAGAGGGCTGCTTTTCTGAGACAGGAACCTTCTCTTCCTGCAGTGGTTTATAGGGGTGATTTCTCACTCGTGCAAGGCCCCACTTCTCTCTCAGCCCCTAAGCAACACAGTGAGGCAGGCAGTGAGCAGTCATACTCCTGGGGAGCTCCTTGGTCATGGGGGTAGAGGGCTTGTCTATTTGTGGGGAAGGCTGGCCCCTGGCCTCTCCCCTGAGCAGGTTTCATAGGGATTCTTGCAAAGCATGATGCAGGAGCTCAACACAAAGTCTAACAGTAGCCTGAACCCCACTTTTTATTCCTTATTTCTGTTCCGTAGTTGTGGATTACGACCAAAATCATCTTTGTCCTTTACTGGGACTGAGAGAAAGACACAGAGTGTGCCTTAACAACTCAGCTAGAGCTGAAGATGACCCCATGAAACAGCACTGTCCACAAAAGACATTTCAGGCAATGCTACTATTGAGTGAAATTTCTTGAAACTAACACAATCCTTAACATTTTTCAAAAGCTGTTTGTATCCCGAGCTTTTAAGCTCTGAGGGAATTGGACCATGCCTCTATCTAAACTGTAAATAATTTGTGGCGAGAGCTGTTTTTATCACTGTGCTTCAAACAACACTCAGCATGCTGCTGGAACCAATTATATAAATAAATTATATAATATGTCTTTGGGTAACTTAAACACCACACTGAGCAGGCAGTGGTTTAAAGTTGAAAGGTGCTGAAGTCAAATTTGAAAGCAGAGGGATCTAAAAACATCAGATAATTCAGTCATATTTTTAATCCTTTTTCATTTTCTGTAGCGGGCGGCAATATAGATAGACTTCTGAGTTAAAACTTCATTGTCCTACAGAACAGATGTTTTTATATTATTTTCTCAATTGTTTCTAATAATATATCATATGACATGCTATAGTCATAAGACATTGTTAAGAAACTTCTGCAGATACAACATTTACTTTTGATTAAACAAGTTGTGCTGGGACTTCAGTGTGTCCCAGTGTAATTAAATATTATTCTGTTTTGGAACAGTTAAATAAATTGCACAATGAGCTACTTTAAGAAAAAAAAATGAAGAATAACTTTCTTCCTAAAACTTCAGGTAAACAAATTTAATGCTGAATGTTGCATGCTGTTGAGGTTCAAAATAAATCCTATTCCCCTATTTAAGCATCATTTTTTGACAGTGGCTAAGCACTGGGCTCAAAATACAGATTGCAAAGTGAGGGCTAATGTGAGCTCTGAACACAGAACATATATGGTATACTGGACACTCCACAGCTTTAAATCAATGGAGCTAGACAGACTGAAGTTTTGAGCATGAAGGACAAGATACGCGCCTGTAATAAGGCCAAATTTATATGAAAAAAAAAAAAAAAAGGAGGCTAATAGCAAGATCATCTAGTTTTGAAGGAAATGATGCTACTTGAGCTGGAGAGAAACAAACAGTAAATTACCATGGATAAAGAAAGGCAGGCAATAGTGGTCTAGACAAAAGGTCATCAGTTGATGGGAAAGACACCGTCTTTTTCTTACCATCAGTTTTCAAACATGTTGATTAAAATGTCTCTGTATAAGTGATCATGAAAGTCAGACTCTCCCACCACAATTATGTACTCCCTGTATACCTTGATTCATGATATCCAGAAGGCATCTGGTAAGTTGGTTGGCAGTTAATGACCAAGATTGTGCCAGAACAGGTCAAGGAGAAACTGGGAACTCTGGAGAAAGCACAACTTCAGGACTATAGGAACAATCTCATTAATACAGCGTTCTACATCACACCCATGGTAAAAGGGAAACTGTCTCTATTAAGATTACCAGGTCAAAGTGTCCTTGACATGGGTAACTTGATCATTAACTTCCTAGCACAAAGTTTGAACTGTAACATGTATTATTTAGCTGCATATCATATAACCTCAATGTATCTGTGTGACGGAGTATCCTTATCTGAATTATTAACATTAGGTCATAAGTAGTTGCTAAAAAAAGGTGCAGGAAAGATAAAAACAGTGCCCTAATTAAGTAGCATCCCCTCAAACAGATTTACAGCTCCAAGGTGACAGTTGTGGCTCCACAGTCCAAAGGCAAGGTTGCTTGCCAAGGTTTAGAGAAAAGTAACTGAAAGACAGAGATATGTTAAGGACCCGATTCCTCTAAAAGGAAAAGGAGAAAATTTTAACTCAAAAGCAAGCAAGCAGAGAGTCCAGAATGTAATCAGGTTCTCCAGAGTAGGAGGGCACTGACATTATGCTTTCTCAAAGTGTGAGGTGAATTCCAGGCTGAGGTCCTACAGCATGTAAAGTACAAGAACTACAAGAACCACACTCAGCCTGGCATGAAGTTACTGCCTGTGAGGAGATCATTAGCTCACACCAGATAAAGAAGTGAAGGGACCTGTCTACTGCTTGGAAAGGCTGCCCTCAGGTTGCTGGGAGAGGTCTGAGGAGAGGCAAGATGGGTGACAGATGGCATCAAGGAAACCCGAGCTGCATCAACAGCTCATTTGAGGAACGTAAGGTCACATTCATAGTATTTGCTGATGAATGGGCAGATTTTACTGCACATCCTGGGCAGTCTACCCCGTGCTATTAAGAATCATAAAGTAATTTAACACATGATGAGTGTGTAACTTGATACTTACCAAGTCTGAAATCTCAGTTTCTGCAAAGAGTCACACCCTTCTGCTTAGACAAACTGTTGAATAATAAAAGTATTTGGACTTAGCATTCCATGACATTTGAAATCAAGGTTAAATGTCAGTTCGTCAGACAGCTAGGGCTGGCCTAGGTGAGGTCGTCTGTGCCTGAGCGGGGGTAGGGCTTGCCACACAGAGTGAACTACTGCATCCCAGTTGGTGGAACCAACTTTATGGGTTTCCAGGCAGACTGAAAGCTAATACCTCCTGCTTGTGTAGAAACTTCTTCTCCCTCTATTTTGTTTATTTCACACAAAAAACCTTGAATTGCACTTTAAAATATTGGACAACATGTAACCTTAGGAAACCACATTCCCAGTGTTCGAACATATTTTGAGGCTTTGCTAATATGATATTAAAGTGTATGAGACACGCTGGCTACCATTTGGTCTGAAGGAAACAACAGATGCCAGGTAAAATAAGAATCCAGTGCTGCCAGTTGCAGGGCCTGGAGGAAATACCAGAGATGTCAATGGAGCAGAGGACAGTGATAATTCTAGGCTATGTCTACACAGCTTGTCAAGCAAAAATAGGGAAAGTCCGATGCACCTCCTGACCCCACTCTTTGCATTTGTGCCACCAACTCTACAATTCCTCTCAGTCAGGCTTTTGGTATCCACACTGCACCAGAAACTCAGAGCTGTAAGTTGCACTTACGTCTAGGTTACAGAACATCAGGAGCCATGCATGAAGGACCGCTTAGACACGTGGGCACAAGGGCAGATAGTATAGATGGCTGTCACCAAGGCACTTAAATTGCATCCATTCTGTCTGCAGTACAGTCACAAAACATGCCTTGTCCTTCTCATGTCTTCCCTCACCCAGACACCTGCACGCCCTTCCATTCTTCCTTACATCCACATCTGAGTACAAGCATCAGAGATTTGTGGATAAACCTGGGCTGAAGTGTAAGCCTAGGCCATTCTAGACAAGCAGTATTAAATACACCCTTGGTATTCAGAGAGCATCTCCAGTGGATTCTTTCTGGCAATGATTTCAGTGGGGAAATTGAACTTCAGGTCAGATTTTACCCTTGGTTCTGGCAAGGAGCAAGTTCCAGTAGTGTCCTCCAGAAGTATGAGAGCAAAAACACAAGAAACTGAACAATTTCCCCCATCTCTAGGATTTCAAGGTGAATGACCCTTTAGATAACTCTTCAGCTGCTGAGCTTTTACACCTCTGATGGATTTCATCTTCTGTTTTTAACTCTTCACTTTTTTTCTAAGTATTTCTTGCAGAGGAGAGCTTATCCAAGAGTTCATCACTGTCCATTCTGTGAATTTTTAATTTTAGCGATATTCTTTGAACACCTTGTGTCCCCTCCTGCACCTAAGTGAAGTTCAAATGTCCTCAAATGAATGTGCTTATTATTTCTCAGGAGACGACTGACACACAAACTCCTGCTGTCTGATTTACTTAAATTCAAGATCCACGTGAATACAAAGACTGTGGACAAAACGTTTCAGATGCTAGAACAGGAAGGCTGTTCAGAACTCCTGCTTTACAGAATAAATAGCCAGAACCAGGGTAGCTATAGCAACGTGTGTGTCCCCATGTTTAAGAGAAATCTAGTTTCATCATGGATAATGCAACCTAGCAAACAAAGCAGATACCTACATAAATCTAATAAAGTTATTAAAAATAATTTAAGATTAATACAGCGATATAAAAATCCTTTTTGTGCAGCATGCAAGTTTTAACTCTTCAGCTTCAGCAGATAGCCAGGCTTACTACATCACCAAACAGTGTCAGAAAAAAACTGTTACTTAGAAACAAACTTCAGTTGTCAATCTGATGTTTTTATACACACATGCACATACATTGCACATATATGCACGTACCCACATTTCATATAGACAGTCTATGTGTGACATACATACACAAAGTTCATGCACTTGTATGTATTCTGTTATGCTTTTAAAAGTCATACTCTTCCTTAATCTCCACTGTAACATTGCTGGTGCCATCTACACAGGCAGCGCTGATGTAGGAGGATTCATGTCCTTCAGCTCAAGAAGCAAAGGCCCTTGGATCTGAGCTGAAGAACTTCCTTCACCTGCCAGCAGCCCAGGGCTTCGGATGCATCCCTGTATGGCTTGAGTACAAGGAAGTCTACTGGTAGCTTTCCCTTTAGAATTAATCAGCTACCTTCCTGTCAAATCCACAGCCTCCTGTTCTCCTGGAGTCGAGGACATACTTCCCAGTGAGAGGAGGATAAATAGTTCCTTTTGTCTGAAAAGCAGTGGACAATTCCTAAAAGCACAAATTTACATTTTATGATTTTGGCCCTTTTTCCCTCCACTGTTCCTCCTTCTTGGAACTGCTTCCCTCTTTTATGATCCAAGTAACCACCCATTTTCATTTAAATCGTTCCCTGAAACATGCTTTCTCTGGGAAGCCTCTGGCTACAGATGACTGGATATGGCAGAAATAGTGTTTGAATTCAGAACAAGGGTTTTATTTGAGCAAATTGTTTGGGGAATAGCCACTTTTTATACCACACCTGATACTCAGCAGAGTATTAGCATGCAAACAAGGATTTCTTTTATTCACGAGTCATTATTTCATTATTCTTCTGCTTAAAAGAGCTTCAGTCATCCAATCACAGCACTGAGGAAACAGAGACATATCATGTCACTCAGCACATCAGCTACAGGCCTTAAACAAGGATGAGCAAATAGCCACTGGGAAGAGTTTGCCAGTTTGCCTACTCTCTGGGGTGGAATTAGGTTCTGTTTACAAACAAGCAAACAATGTGTTTTTAGGAAATATGTTTGCAGTCAATAGCTTAGCAACTCTTTTTCCAACAAAAATCTGTCATGGAGAAGAGTTTATTTAAAAAGAGCTAGGGAAAAAATATTTTAAACCATCCCATTTAGTTGAATTGTGTATGGTCTCTTCACATTCTTCTGTAAGTTATTTTGCAGCTCCATATGAGAAGGGTTTCCTTCTGCCATAGTTAGTGAGGCTGTAATATTCCTACTGAGTTTCTGCAATAGTGAAAAGGCAAATTTTCTTGGATTGTGCTTAAAAGCAGAATACAGAAGAGAGTCTCAAGGGAGAGCTGGGGGTAGATCCTCCTTAGCCTCTAAACACACATTCTTTGATGTCCCTCTGCTCACATGCATTTGCACACGTCAGAAGCCGTGCCCATCACATGAGCGCATTGCACCAAAGGCCACTGAGAGAAAAGGTGACAGTCTTGGAGAGGAAGCTGCCAACAAAGCCACTGCCACCAGCTGCCTGTATCCTGGGGGAATTCCTCCCACAGAGAAATAGCAGCGGATTTATGGACTACATGCAGGAGGCCAAATAATAAAGTGGTAGGAGGAATGCCCAGTTGTCTGTGTGGGCGCAGAGTCTCATTGTCAAGTGCTATAAATTCCTCCTGTGATCCTCCGAAATTGTGTCTTCAATCCAAGACACCGTTAACCACAATAATCATATTGTCCCTTTGTTCTCAAGGCTCTATTATTTTTCATCTACTTTCTCACTATCTGGAGGCCCTGAAAAAAAGGCTGGATCATGCTGACCTAACTGCTCTGTCAAGGACTAAGTGGATGGGAACAGTTGTGTTCCCTGAGAAGAACCCAGCTGAACAAAGCTCGCTGGACCATTTGATACCATTGTTTGACATTGAATAATCAGGTAGATGCTGAGAAGTGCCATGTGGTGAGGCAGAAACATTACGTAAAACAAACCCAAGCCAAACCCAAACTTTTGGGCCATCATGAGGTGGCACTGGGAGGTCACTGTGCCTGAGCACACCATGCTGCTTTGTGTCCCTTTCCCACCAAGACCTCGGGTGCCAGCTGCTGGCAGGCTAATCCTAACACTAGAAAGTGCTGTACTGCATCAGCCCAAACTGCAGAAAGCCAGGAAGGAAAGTGACTAGACAGCCTCTCCAAACAGTATATATGTGTGTGGGCATGGGAAATAGTGCAAGTATGAAAAATGATATGGAAAAGCCAAAAAATCATATCCTCAGTGCAAAGTTAAGATACAGACTGCCTGTAGTGTAAGTACATCTGCTGGCTTTCTTGCTAATTGAACCTAAAACCATCATATTCCTCACTTAATCCTCTAAGGAGAGGGAAGTTGCTACCAGTTGTGTCTGTGCAGTCTGAGCAATCTATGTGCAGCAGAGCAAAGCCTTATTAGCACATCCTGCAAAATGCTAACTGGCGGTGTGAAGTCCTCACCTAATATTTATAAACACTTCCTCATAAGAAACGCCAGGCACTCCAATGTTTTTAATTTTAGGAAAGCAGCTGGTCCAGAGCAGTGCAGACAGTATTATTAGTCTCTCTCTGGGGCAGGACTGATCATGCTTTCCCAGCGAGAGACCCAACAGGCGGTGTTTTGGGGCAGTTCTGGTGCCATGCAACAGGGTGGTGCAATTCAACTGTCCAGCAAAAGGGACATGACCAAGCTTTTCAATCTCCAAAATCTTGTCTCAAAACACGTTCTACATTTTTTATCTCAAAACATCATTCTGTGATTCATAGCTGAGGGCAGAGCTTCTGACCAGTGACCTTGTAACTTACAAGTACCAGTCCAGCGTCTTCACAGAATCATTAAGGTTAGAAAAGACCACTAAGATCATCTAGTCCAACCAGATTCCTCCCATCCTGCATCTGGAGGAAAGTTGTGCAGAGCTGAGCAGCGTCAGAATATCCACCAGCCCATTTCAATCCATTACAAAGATGGACCTGAGTTGCAAAAGCTCTTATCCGAGCATATGTTCTGCACCACTAGGGCCAGGTGAGGCCACCTGAGCCCCTCTTAATTACTGAGCATGTAAAAAGCATATGGAAAACCTCAGGATAGGGACACGGCATAGAATGTCTTCATTCTCACCTGTGCCAGTAACACTGCCCTGCACCCTACTAGGATGCAAGCCAGGGAAGCACAGCCTAAAATGCTTCAGCAAGAGTTGATCTAAAAGCCCTAATTTAATTTGTACCCAGCTCAGCTCCATGACTGTCTCTTAGCTGCTTCAAATTGCTTTCTTTTTTGGCAGCCCAGAAATTAAATGTTAACTCAGAGAACTGTATTAATCTCTATTAGCAAGGAGCCAGAATCTAAACAACTTGAACCTAGGCCTTCTTATATGTCAGCTAAAGCAACATGCATTTATCCAGTCTAGAAATCGGTTTGTCAGGCAGAGCAAGAAAAAGCAAGTGCCATAAAAATACAGTGTTCTAGGCACAGTACTTACCTTGAAAATGTTTTATGGCTGTCTTAAGAAAGATCCAAATAAACAAACAAGCAAAATTATGACAAAAACTGGGAACTGATCTAGGAAGGCTAAAAATACTAAAACAATCCAACATGTATTTATTTTAAGTCTGTCCCAAACATTACAGATCGCAATAGCATTGCTGCAGGTTTTCAGCTGCTACCGTTGTGTTTCTGTAAGGGAAACTCTCTCTTAAATAGTTCTCTCATAGAAGAAACTGGATTTCTTCTGTACAATACGCTGTGCATAGAAAATGCCTGCTTGCCACCTAAACCCATTTCTCTTGTTCAGGCAGCAGCAGAATGCTCAGAGGGAGAAAAGGGCAAGAAATGTGAAAATGAACAATTACTGAGGAACCTGCCCCTAGCCAAAGTTGCCTTCTAATCACTGGGCAATTTATTGTTATTTATGATCTAAAGCATGGTGATTTATATCCCTTGTAATTTGTTATTCTACTCAGCGCAGCACTTGGTGTTTGTATTATTCATGGGCCTTTTTAAATCTTATTTCTTCCCTGACCTCAATAATAGCAGCTGGGGCAGTGAGCTCCACAAGTTAATTACTGGTTGTGTATAAAGCACCTTCCTGAAAAGAATTGTATTTTACTTACGTCTGCCTCCTAATTTGTTTGAGTCTCTCTCGTTCGTGCACTCTGAGTACGGCTGCTTCGTCTGGAAGGTTCATTATCCTTCTTTAAACACACTTCTACAAGCCATTGCTCATTTGTCTCTTTGTCAGCTCCAAGCTTGTGTATCTTGTTATGTGCATGACCATGTGCACCACGAATCCTCCACCAGCCTATGTCCAATGGGTTTTTGTGAAGGTCCTTGGCTTGCAGAATTGCTTTGCCCTTGCAAGGTGGCCACTGGAGTAAATGCTGGGGCACTGACAAACAACAACAAAAAATGAGGAATTCTTTCTCAATTTTCTTCCTAATTAGGAAGCGAGCCCCTGAGCACGGCTTCAGACCAGCCATGTTTGCACTGTCTGCCAGAGCTGTCACAACAGGGAAATATATTGTCCCTGGGCAGACTTTGCCTGACAGTAGAGACTGAAAATAGTGCCTCGCTGGGGCTTGCTCCTGCTCCATCCATGCCCCTCACTGGAGCTGCCTGCCCTCTCAATGCATCTCCCCACTGCTCTCCAGCTGCCCTCTCAGTAAGGCCGCAGCTGGCAGGGACAGGGAGCTGCTCCCTTTGGGCCTGGTGCCCACACTGCCTGCTCCTTCTCTGTCCCAGCTCTGGAGGGAAAGGGAAACCCACTCAGGTGACTTCGCACCATGACCAGGGCCTAATCCAGCGCCTCTCCACTCACCCTGAGTTTGCACAGGATTAATTTCTCAGCTGACTACCAATGGGGGCAAAATGGCTTATTCCTACTTCATTTATCCCCCATGTTTGACACCATGCCATCTCCCACACTGCATGTCCAGCTGCTGCCTTTATCTCCAATTTCCTTTTAGTGGAAAAGTGCCCCACACCAGGAAACTCCATTAGAAGCACTGTTTCTTATCCCTCTGCACAGCCAAAGCCCTAGAAGAGGGTTCCCATCCCTGGCATGCCATATATCTGCTCACAGTCACTGCTGCCTCTGCCGTGCTTCAGCAGCAATGATCAACAACCCATGAGTATATTTTTGTGGTTGTGTCCAGTAAATCAAGCACCTACCAAGGCTAGGCTTGTCTAGTCTTCTAAACAGCTTCAAGTATTTGAAGTTAACAGTTCTTTGCTTGTGAATTTTTCTCCTTTTTCCCCTCTGTTCTCAGACCACCTCCTGGATACACTAATGCTATTTGAAGCCCAAGATAATTCTGAGTTTTCCTGTTTGTATTAAAAAAGTTAAAAACTGGAATAGAAACATAGAATCTAAAGCACTCATTTTAAATTAGCAGAGCTTTGAATAAAGCTGATTAATTTGAGAGCATAGCCCCTAACGCATCCTTTGGGCTAGCAGAATGAAGCATACCTCTAAATTTCATTTCAAAAGCTCAAGTATTTGCCCGATACAACTGAACCAGGCCAGTTCAGAAATACCAGCATTCCTTCAAAATCAGTGAAAAGGCTGTTCCAGAAATCCTGAATTCCAGTGGAGGCCAAAACCTGTGTGCTCTGAAGGGATGCTGAAGGGAGGTGGCTAAGAAGCTGCCAGGTTCCTGGCTTGGGCAGATGTGGCTGTGCATGGCTCTCTGCCCACGGGTGTGCTCACACCTCACTTGCCTCCTCTGTAGCACAGGCCCTTAAGGTTAAAGCTTATTGATCTCCAATGAAATCTATAGGTTATGAATGCTGTTAAATTGCAGCTGGCTTTCAGGGAATGCCTCAGCCAGAAGGCTCAAGTTATGAGAGCTACTTCTTGTTGATGAGGTAGAAGAACCCGTCTCCTTTTGGCAATTTTAAATGAAGTGTTTTTCCTCATAACAATATGCTTTTTAGCAGTACCACTGCACAAAAAAGGTAGTGTCTTTTCCTTGACAGTCTCACAGGGCAAAGAACTTTTCCTTGAGGACTGCAGGAAGAAAACTGATAAAAGACCCTAGTATGGGACAAACTTGCCTTCAACCATTGCAGATAAGTGGCAGAAACCACCAGAAAAAGCCTGTAGATTTCATTGTTCTTCTTTACATAAGAAGATGTTATTGGTGCATGGGGCACGGATGCATGAACCAGTATTCATCTGAAGCAAGAATGGATACAGGTTGCCAAGGTGGGAAAGGGAGAAGGATGAAATGTATTGTCTGCAGGATGTAGGAAAAGGAATCCATATCCTCTAGTGTAATGCTGTAATGCGATGGAAAGCATAGCAATGACAGCAGAGTAGCAAAGTCCTAGGCTGCATCAAGTGAAGATATACTCAAATGCAGCAGCTGTGAGCACAGAAACAAAGGAAAGAATCTGCTTACCTTTGGAAGGCCTCAGGTAGGCAGGGATCTCACAGTCACAGGCTTCTGCACTGTGTCAAGTTCAGCAACAGAGCACATAGCGTGGGCTTTTCTGGAGTGCCACAAGTGCTGGGGAAAAAGCACCACTGTGGTCCAAGAAGTCCCATGCCGTAACCAGCATGGCTGTGGATGGAGCATGCTAGAGATACGTTAAAAAGCCTATATTGCAGGTATGAATTCTGAAGAGGCATAAAGAAATATAGCTAGAAAAATGACAAGAAAGTTCTGGTACTACAGTGTTGCAGAAAAATTGAGTAATTTTGGAGATACTGCCGTTCACAATTTCTTATTCAGTGCAGGGAGGAAAGGAGCTTGGCTCTCACAGTGCTCCCTCCATCTAGAAAGAGCTTGTGCTTTGACTCGGCCGGTATCATAGCTATAACAGATGAAGAATACTAGAGAAAAAAGTTCAGGCCAATGTGTGTTCGGGCCAGGACAGGAAGGCTGTGAATGCTGACTCAGCAGGGGCTGTGTTTTCAGGAGGGAGAGAAGAGGATTTGTCCGCACCCAGCAATTAAGATGTCATCTCCATCTGATACAGCAATCACCTCTGCAATTGCTCTGCAGAGCAATTTGCTTCTACAAATGGACTTTGGTCCTATTACTTAATGTGACTACGAGAAGCTTTTCCAATATTTAGTGCAAGACAGAACCTATATGGGAAGAGGGTAACAGCACAGAGCCCTTTCTGATCTAAGAAAACACCCAGAAGTCTAAAAGAAATGCTGTACAATGTGAACAGGACTGACCTTTCTCAAGACAGAAACAACAAATTACCAGACTGAAAAAAAAAGAAAAGCAGTCCCTCTAATAATGGAAGTGAGCCCGGGAAACCAAGTAATTTAATGGTCTTTAATGTCTCCAGACAAGCTTCATATCACTTGGAGCAGTAAGGAAAAAAAAAAAAGGAAAGAAAAAAGAGAAAAAATCAAACCACCTTTAATTCCACGAGGAGGTCACAGAGTTTATTATGTCCAAAGGCTTACAGCCTGCTACTAGGGCTACAAAAGACAGCAGGGAATATTTCTTCATAAAATGATACATCTTTTTCCCTTCTGTCAAGATTTTGCTGCTTTAATCAGATAAGATCACTTATTATATTCAGTATACTTTATAAAGAAAGAAAAATATGAGATTGTGGCTTTTATTCGACTTCTTTAAGGCCTTAAAGAGAACTGTAACAGAAAATCCAGCCTATCTGCCTGAGTACTTCTCTCATCTCATGAAAAATAAGAAGACTGTTAATGTGTTAATGTATTGTACTGAAAGTTTAGCTCAGAGGTTCATATTCTCTCTCTTTTTTTCCTTCCAGCTCAGACTTTCAGGCATGCTTCTTGCTGCTAACTTCATGTGTGCACTGAGGACTTTGGGAAATCCACCCTACCTCTGCCCTATAGGACAGCCTGTGGAGTACCACTGAAAAGCAATCATGCAAGTGAACATAAATGTACCCATCTCTTTGTGCAGTTGAACTCCAAGCAGTTGAGAGAGAAACTTTCTTAAAAACACACAACCTTGCCTCTACAATGAGAAAGCTCCCAATTTACTTCATCAGTCCTCTCAGCAGGCATGAGTAAGGCCATCATAAAGCTACCTCACAGGTCAACAAAAATAAGTTAAACCTTGTAGGGCTTCTTTGTGCACTTTAATAATAGTTATGGAAGAAAACCAGTCTTGAACTGATGTTCCTATCACAAAGATATCAAAGCTTTTAGGCCTGGACTATTGTAATGCAAGATGATCTCTCAAATTCCTCCAAAACAGTTTGTTAAGCAGGGAGCTACCTACCTGTCAGGCTGAGCAGGCTACAGAGCCCATGAATACCACAGAAGCTATCAGTTATTCTGCTGTACTAATACACTCCTCAGCTACATGGCTGCAAGTGAACTCAGATCTGGGCATAAGGGATAAACCTTCTTTACAGTCCTGCTGCCTGTGGCAGGATAACTCTCACAAAGAGTCAGGCACACCTGGGAGCTCACTGTCACTGAAGTAACAGAAGTCAATGTTTAAGCCCTTTTTTGACTCAGAAATGTTGCAGCACTTTTCCAACACTTCTAAAGGCTAGGGGAGGTAAGAACTCCACATGAACACTTGCTGATTGGACTTAAACAAGGGAAGAAAGGAGTGAAACAGCCTTCCAGCTGTTATTAGGGCCCCAGACTGTAATGCTATAGAAGTGATAATCCATGAATGGGATAATGTTGAGCAGGGCTTGCAGCAACAGAGTGAAAGACTGTTTCTATATCTACATCCCCATGAGAAATCTTGCATTAGGAAGCTCACAAGCTAATGACAAGCACATAGGCAAGACATGACCAAAAAGAATGACAGCTCATAAGCAATTTATATACAGCTGGAGCAAAATGCCAGATGTGTCATTGACAAACGTTTGCCTACGATCTGAGGGAAAGATTTATACTGTCAAGGGAGCTTCTTTGCCAGGCAAATCAAGCATGATGAAGTTTTAATTAATCAGCCTGCAGTAGGGTAGGAGAAAGGAGGCCCCGGGTCACTGAGAGCACTTGTGGCCCTTCCTTCTCCAACCCCTGCCTACTGAGATTGTGCTTAGATGAGACTTAGATGAGGTCCTTGCTATGCCCCTTTAACTATCTTCCGTCAGATCACCACAAAGGACCATAATCACATCAGAAACTTGCCCAGATCCCAGCTGGATCTGGGACTGTGTGTGTAAAATGAGCATAAAGCCATCATGAGTGACTCTCCTTCCTGAGGGACAGCATGAGTGGCTCTGAGGCCACCCCAAGAGGCCCAGCTGTATTCTAGGAGATATATTGCATAAGGCTGCCTTTGAAAGGCAGCTTCCCTCCTTTGCCATAAGTTTCCAATAAGGTAAAATGTTTGCCTGTGATCAGGCAAAAATGAATTTGTCATATTAGTTTTGCCCACCACCTCACTTACCAGGCCTCTTCATAGCAACATCCACTTTACTGCTCCTTCTTCCCTCCTTAAGGTTTATTTGAGCATCAGAAAAATCCCTCTAGGAAGCCGGAGCCATCCAGACAGCTGGAAAGACCTGCCACCTCTGGAGGAAGAAAGCCAGACTCATTTGGTTGTTTTCCAGGAGGAGCCAGGTTATCCTGGCAGCTGACCCAGTTGCTTGCCAAAAGAGCTAGGAAAGCTGGGGAGGGTGTTTATAAGGAAAACCTAAGTCTTTGGCTTCATATGTGTGGTGCAAGACCCAGGGATGAAGTTAGGCTGAGATTCAAGATCTGGAGACAAGAAAATATTTATTGATGCTTGAGAAGTATTTGCAGAGAGAGGGGAGGCGTGAACTGTCACTGATTACGGAGGTAGAGTCTGGAAGATGTGAGACATGGAGAAATAACAAACCATGAATTTTTAGACATTGCTAATGATGTTGAATGAGCCCGGCGGCTCTGAGGATGGCAGGATTTCATAGAATCATAGAGTCACAGAAATACAGAATACATTTCTGAATTAAAAGGGACCCAACAAGGATCACTGAGTTCAGTTCCCGGCTCCACACAGCACCGCTCAACATGCAAACCCTATGTCTGAGAATGTTGTCCAAATGCTTCCTGAACTACAGCACCCGGGGCCACCACGCCCACTGCCCTGGGCAGCCTGTTCCACCACCCTCTGGTGAAGAACCTTCTCCTAACACCCAACCTGACCCTCCCTGATGCAGCTCCATGCTGATCCCTTGGGTCCTGTTGCTGTCACCAAATAGCAGAGCTCAGCACTGTCCCTCCACTCCCTGTGAGGAGCTGTAGGCTCTGGACATATTCTGGAGATTTTCAGCTGATGCTTCAATAGGTCTGACTAGCTTATCAGAGTGTCTAACAGATAAGCACTGCAGAGGATGCATATTTGAATGAATGTATTGAGGACTCTTATTTCCTAATCCATCACTGATAGGTTTCTGTTTTAGCCTCCTCAGGAGGTATAACTCTTGCTTGCTCTCTTCCTTTGATGTGTGTGCAAGTATGTTTGTGCACATGTATTCGTCTAATACCTTCCCCATTCTACCCGAGCTTGACTTAATTTAGACATAAGGCAGCCAGTGTAACTCATTCTTCATATTTATTTTTATTTCTACACTTTTTCATAAGAAGGGCTTTTCAGAAATGTTTGTCTCAACCTGTCATCTTTCATGAAGATTAGAAGCTTAGAAGAGAGAAAAAATAGGAAAGGATATGTGTTTTGAGTAGCATCATTCTTCACTTGGTCCACTATGGATGTTTTATTTTTTAAGTGGGTTGCTTTATCTTGAACACACGGACTTGAAAAAACACATTATTAAAGAGTTTTTTTATTATTATTACTTGCTTTCAGCATTAGAAAAGGTAATTGAAGGAAGAAATAAAACTATTCCTCTGTAAATAATCTTCAGCAAGAGCCAGTGAATGCTCTGTGGTCTGTAGATCACTGTGGCCTAGCTGTGTTGGCTGTGAGGAGACCTGAAATTCTGAAAATCTCTGACCTTTTCCCCAAGCAGTGATGCCATAAGCTCCATCTCGGGTCCCAAGGTCTGCTCTTGTCTCCAGCCTTACAGTTGGAAATGTGCAAGATGGTGCTAAGGACATTGCTCCACATCCCAGAACCACGCTGGTGGGCTGCCAAGAACAGACTGACGGAAAGTCAGAGACAAGCCACCCACCTAAAAGACCATAACTAACCAAAACTGCACCACTACTGAATGAGCCTACTTCAGTTAAAGTCTTGTAATTGCTGTCAGTAGTCCTCTACCATAGCCTAGTTTGCACTCCTTAAAGGCCTTTGATTCTGGTCTCCTTTCTTGAAAGGTCCTAGCAGGGGCATCATGGAACAGTAGTATTGTAGAGTATCCTGAGCTGCATGTGACCCATAAGGATCATCGAGTCCAACTCCTGGCTCCACACAGGACCACGCAAAATACAAACTCAATGTCTGAGAAACGCTCCTTGAACTCTGGCACTTGGGGCTGTGCCCACTGCCCTGGGCAGCCTGTTCCATGCCCACCAATCTCTGGTGAAGAACTTTCCCTGATATCCAGCCTGCCCCTCCCCTGACGCAGATCCATGCCGTTCCCTCAGGCCCTGTCGCTGTCACAGAGAGCAGAGCTCAGCGCTACCCCTCTGCTCCCTGTGAAGAGCTGCAGCCACCGTGAGGCCTCGCCTCAGCTCCCCTGCTCTAAGCTGAACCGACCCAGGGACCTCAGCTGCTCCTTGTACATCTTGTCCTCTAAAGAGAAGAGAAAGAGCAGCTCTGGGAATCACAGATTAATCCAACTGAGCAGATCTACTGTGGGTGTGAGCAGGGGACAAGGCATAAAAGAAGCTTCTATGTGTTTTCATCACGCAATTCTGCAGCTGTTCTGTGCCAATGTTATCTCTGCTGAGAGTGGTCTCACTACTGCCCAGGTTACTTTAGGAGCACCATGGTCTAAGATAACAAATATATTCAGTTTTAATCTCATTAAAGACCACGTGGTGTTTGGGAACCTTTTCTCCATATTAGTTTTAGAATTCAGTCATCAGAGCTTTTCTGTGGTTGTGCTGGTGACCTTCTCTTTTGGTTAAATGGTTACAAAAAGATGACACTAGAGTGTATTGCACTTTGCCTGTCAAATTTTTGTCCTGCTCTCATTTGGCAACTGCTTGTGATTGAGGTCCTGCTCCTGCTTGTGCCAAAACTAATGAGTTGTGCCTTTTACTTAGTATTCCTGTTCCCAATTCACTTATACAAGAACTTGCTGAGATCTCACAGCAATAGCAACAATTGAGCACCTTTGATCTACCAACTGCCTCACACAAACACTACCCACACCACCTTTATGAGCCCGGAACTCATCATAAACATCTGCAGTTTCCCTTCTAGGAAGCTGGCATAGATAGATTGAATTAATCACCTTATTATTATAATACTGATATGTTAAGATGATCACAACTGCTGCCCAAGACTTGGACCTCCCCGTGTTTACCAAATAAATAGGAGTGTGGGCAATTTCTTGTTTTCTGAGAGTTTTATTTTGAAGCAGATGGAACAGAGGAGTCTAAGAGAGGAGATACCCTATACAAACAAGGGAATGAAAACCAGGGTATGTAAGAATTAAGTAACTTGCCTGGGTCCCTGAGGATGTCTGTGAGGAGACTGCAGTGTAAGTCAGGCTTCTGAGGGCTGGGGACCATCTTGTGTTTCAAAGAGGAAATCAGCCAGACACTGCTTGGAAAGTGGGAGATTTTAGCTCCCTGTCGTATACTGAGATCAAGGAATTTTGCTTCCTTTGGGTGATTTTTCCCATTTCTCAAAAATTCCCAGTGGGAGCCACATCCATTTTGGAATCTGGACTGCTTCCCTTTCAGCAAAATGCATTGGAAAAGGCTAGGAGAGGAGCTCATTACTGCAGGAAGCCTGCACTACAGGGATAGAGCAACTCACCGTGGTCTGACAGCACTGATGTACAGCTCCCTTGCAAATCCCCAGCAAGCCTTTACCCTCTATAGCTAACCTATCTCCTCCTTAACATGAATCAGTTGTGTTTGTTCTGCTGATAAAGTCTTCACTTCTCTTTCTTTCTTTGACCGCATTGGCTACCTCGACCTTGCAAAAATGAGATGAAATACCACACTGGAACCAATGATTTAAATATAAGACTGCACATTTCATCTTGAAATAAGGATGGTCTTATTAAACTGTGAAGGGAAAGCAGTCTGAAGTACAGTCTTTTGTGTTCGGTTGGGTGCATGTATTATTTATGATGTAGAATGAATGACTGATTGCCTTGAATTTTGATATGTGAGGCAAACGAAGAAACGTTACCTCTTCACACACAGTGCTACAGGAAAGTGGTTTTTTCAAGTCTCTGATGTGGGGAGAATTGGGATATGGCACATTTCATATATTTAGCTGTAACTGAAAGGTAAACAGGCAGAGCTGATTTAGCAATGAAGACCTACAGTCACCTGTAGTGCAAATGCTATTATTCATCGTATTTAACAGTGCAGTGCTGGAGGTATACTTGCCCAGAGTGTGCTGATTAAAACTTCATGTGACAAGTATTGTGGTTACTGGCAGGGCAGTGACCTTCAGCCTGAAACTCGGCTTCAAGGCACACAGAGCTCTGTGGCTGAATAAGACTTGTGTCTGCAGACCCATAAACACTGAGCTGCTGCTCTGACTTCGTCATTTTCTCATCATGGCCATCAGGACAGCAGATGAATTAATCTCTTTTTCACACTGCCAAAGTGGCCTCTAAATTATTAAAGAGATGAGAACTGCATTTGTATATAGCAGGAAAGGATTTGGGTCATCAACTTGCATACTCTATCAATAACATCATAAGTAATCCCACTATCTGCAGGTGTTGTAAAGCCATTTTGACCCTATTCCTCAGTTACTTACATTAGTCCAGAGACAGAGAGGTTGACCCCATGGTTCAGCGCAGCTGGAGCTAGGAGCCCATGGTGCCCGTCCCTTCCCTCCCATCCAACCATGGGCAGCGAGCAACTTTCCAACCCCTGCTCCGCATAGTCCTCCTGCTCCATGTGCTGACCTATCAAGTGCTATCTGCTTTCCTCTTATGCTTATGCAGAGCTTATGAGAAAGGACAGAGAGCCCACACAGACAAACTTGCACATACATATGCTGGTGACACGAGTTTAAATATAACTGGAGTTTGCAAGGTGTTTTAAGGTGAAAAGCTTTACGTTAACTGCTGACTGTCATTAAAAGTCATATTTATCCTTCCTTTTGCCTGGCAGATGCTGCCTGTACATGACAATGTTACTAGCACAGGCTGCCCACAGGGTAATGGCTTTCTGCTGCTTTGCAGTGCTGTGGTGAACTGGAGATATCTGTGTGTGAGCAGAGAGACACTCAGTGACACTGCTTTGCTACCATAGCTGTACTCTGCTCTGTAACACCAGCTGGGGCAGACATTGCGAGAGTAACTCTTCCTCATTGCAACATGCTGCAAAAACTGACTCTCATTCTACCTGCCATCTGCTTCTAGATAGGGCAGAATTGCTTGCCCATTGGTGCCAGGTATGCAGCTATCGTATTGGGCAGCGAAAGTGAGCAAAGGTGCTTTCTGCAGCTCTTTTTGGCATGACAAGTTCCTGGCCATCATGAGGGTTTTGCTACACAGATGTCGTACCACTGTGAAGGCCTGGCTGCACACAGAGCTAACACAGAGTTAGGCCGGTAGAGTAAAAATAGTATGGCTTTTCCAGTAGAAAGAGCTATACCTGCATAAAGATGCTTATTTATGAAGAAATTTCCATTTCCATACTAGGAGGCAAACAAGTTGCACTGGTAGAGGTCCCTTTGTGCCAGTGCAAGTGTCCCCAACCAGCCGTCATTTGGGCCCATTTATTTCAGTGAAAAATATCACACCCCTAAGTAGAAGTAGTGTACCAACACACAATCTGTGAGGATAAATTTTAAAGACAAGCTCAGTAGTATAAGAACCCACCTTCATAAGTGAATAGGCTGGAAATATTGGAGCCTTGTGCTGCAGAACCTTCTGGTGCTCACTGGGAAACATGGGGCAGATCAGCTTGGACACTTCTCTGCTGTGATGGAAGGCCTGTGCCACAGACCACCTCCCACTTCCTAATATCTAACCTAAACCTCCCCTGTCTCAGTTTAAGACTATTCCCCCTTGTTCTATCACTGTCTACCCTCGTAAACAGCTGTTCCCCTTCCTGTTTAGATTCTCCCTTCAAGTACTGGAAGGCCACAATGAGGTCTCCCTCTCTTCTTCAAGCTAAAAAAGCCCAGTTCCCTCAACCTTTTCTCACAGGAGAGGTGCTCCAGCCCTCTGATCATCTCTGTGGCCCTCCTCTGGACCCGCTCCAAGAGCTCCACGTCGTTCCTGTACTGGGGCCCCAGGCCTGGACACAGTACTCCAGATGGGGCCTCATAAGAGCTGAGTAGAGGGGGACAATCACCTCCCTCTCCCTGCTGGCCACCTCTTTTTTTAATGCAGCCCAGAACACAGTTGGCCTGCTGGGCTGCAGGTGCACACTGCTGGCTCATGTCCAGCTTCTCGTCTACCAGGACCCAAAAATCCTTCTCCGCAGGGCTGCTCTCAAGGGGTTCTTCGCCCAGTCTGTATAAACACCTGGAATTGCCCTGGCCCAAGTGCAACACCTTGCACTTGGCCTTGTTGAACTTCATTGGGTTATGAACCTCATCTTCGTTGCTGATGATGCTGCCTCGCATAGTTAGAAATCTGCTCCTCAGCTCAGGTCAGGCAGATTTAGGATGATGGGTTTCTTCATGCATTCCACCTGTTGCTTCAGTGGAATGGCTTGTGTTGGGAAGCACTGCTATCTGCTCCTGGGAGAAATCTCCTCTTAAAACTTTTTCCTAATCCCAGCTTTGATTATTGGTGACAGTTAACTGTCCTGCTCATATCAGGCAAGTATCCAGTAATCCCATTTTGGTAATGGTAGAAAACTTTCTCTTCATTAAAAAGAAAAGGTACTTCAGTGATGCAGTGTGACAGTAGCATCCTGAGGAACAAAAAAAATCATCACCCTTTGTGCCCAGTTTTGGGGATGTGTAGCATGTTACTACGATGGGCTCCATGTCGTCTCACAGCACAGGGAGAATCACTCAGAAGACAAAGGCCTGCATTGCATTGGAGACCACACAACCTCAAGAAGGGCTTTTCAGAACAAATGCAAAAAGAATAAAAAAGGGGGTAAGAAGAGAGTACAGATCCTTTTCTTGCTTGTGCAATTACTTTGCTGAGTTCTGACCTTTGTTAGAAGCAGGATTCCCAGGATAATTGGAGAATAACTATAGGTGGGCTGGAAGCTGTAACAGGCATAGATGCTGTTGGACGATTGGGGAACTTCAGTCATACAGAAAACCTGTTTCAGATTGAGCAGCAGAACTCCATCTTCTTTTTCTACTATGTGTTTGCTGGAGATTGTCTAGTTTGGATACAAGTACCCAAGAGCAGGTTTATATAAACCTCATCCAATAGGGAGAATAAATAAAAACATGAGAGCACATTAAGGATGCCCCATCCCTTGAGGCACTCAAGGCCAGTTTGGATGGAGCCCAGGGCAGCCTTAGCTGGTGAGTGGCAGCCCTGCCCACGGCAGGGGGTTGGGGATGGGTCAGCTTTGAGCTCCTTTCAAACACAAGCCACTCTATGAAAGCCAGCTGAATGGCTGCTTTCCCTACATCCCTGTCACCAGAACTATACCACGTTTGTTTCTTATTTGATCCATAGCTGTTGCACACAGTGTATGGACCAGGAAGCTGCATGACTGGGAAACATGGCCAAGCTATGACACGGGCATTCTGAGTCGCATCCCCAGTCCTAGCTGTGCCTCTGCCACCTCAAGCAAGGTACTCGAGCACTCTGCTCCCCTCTGACCCTCTTCCTGACTCTTCTGGTTTGTAAAGGTCTTCGGGGCAGGGACAGTCACTTGTGTTTGCACAGCACCAAACACAACTGGGCTCAGCAGCTCAATTAAAGGTTGTATTTACAAATATAAGCAAAGAGTAATATAAATAGAAGCCATTCTGCCAGCTCAGCATGCTGCTGCTGCAGAAGATTAACCCATTCCAGAAGTCCAATGTCTTCTTGACCGCTTTGATGCCAGGACAATATGAATAAAACATGCTACTCATTACTTTTAAAAAGCATTTGCATAAAATATATTGCTATATTTTACTACATTTTCCTGTTATGCAAGCCCACCTTTATGTGGTAAGATTTATTGCAAGCTAAGATTTATTGACTTATTTCAGCATGGAAATGACTATTAAGATTGACCTGTCAGCAGTTTTTAATTTAATTGCTCTTTGATCCCTCAGCTCTGAACTTATTTGCATTTTCAGCTTAGCATCTCTTGGCAACACTTGTAGCACACAGCAGAAGCAGCAGCCGAGATGCAGACTCTCAAGAAAACCCATGAGTTTCTCCACTTCTGGACATGTTCTAGTACTCAAACACAATAGCATTTCAATCTCACTTTCTCTGTACAAGTGGGCTTGTGGGTGGGAATAATAGCGCTGTTTGTTGTCATTCCCCCATCTTTCAATCCCACTCTGAGCACAGAAGAGAGAGAATCTCAGGGGAACAATTTTCAACCTGAAACTAAAACAAGATACACTCAAATTGTCCACATCCTGTGCTCTCCACCAAAATATGCGCACAGGACTCATTCACAAGAGAGGGGAATGAAACCTGTGGCTGTTCTGCATGGTATCTTAGTTTGCTCCTTCACATAAAGCAAAGGTCTGTGAAGACAGATGATTTCCATGGTGTTTCTATGGAAAAAAAATTACACCTCATCCTTCTCGGTGAAGAAAACCTGCACTAATTGATATATGCTTTCCTGTGTAGAACTGACTGTTTGGAAAAGATTTGCAATGATTAGGACTATAAATGAGAACGAGAAGGGAACAGCCCTCTCCTGGAATGAAAGACCTAGTTCCCAGCTTGAATCTGGAAAAATTCTGTCTCAAGGCAGATGCATAGGATAAAACTAGCAAGCTTTAACTTGTGTAACTGGGCTTAGAAGAACACTTTGTACCAACACCAGCCCCAGCAGCAGTAAAGCAGTAATTTTACATAACACAGAATTGTTGCTAAATTATTCATCAACACATAAAAATATAACTCTTTGCACTTCTGTAGCACTGGCTATCTGCAAATTGTCTTTGACAGTTCCTTCCATAAGCTAAAATGTTCGGAACGTTAACGGTGAGCCTAATGAGCAAGGAAATATGCACTGTGCGGGCAGCTGAGATACTGGCCTGTGCTCAGCGTCTGCTGGTCAGGGAAAACACAGGCTGTGCCCAGAGCTGGGGCTGGTGGAGGGACTAGAGCTGTGGGAAAGGATGAATTTCATCAGCAAAGGATCTACAGTGGGCACAGCTGAGCCTCGTCTTGAGTGGTTGTATTTACAGAGGTATCTGCAATCACAGGATCTCTGTGGTGACTGCCAACATCCAGCGTGAGCACCAAGCATAGTAGCGTCGGAGGACTTTTCATGAGGACAGGACAAAGGGGGAATGGTTTTAAACTAAAAGAGGGGAGATTTAGGTTAGATGTTAGGGGGAAATTCTTCACGCAGAGGGCAGTGAGGCACTGGCACAGCTGCCCAGAGAAGCTGTGGCTCCCCATCCCTGGAGGCGCTCAAGGCCAGGTTGGATGGGGCCCCGGGCAGCTGAGCTGGTGGGGGGCAGCCCAGCCCACAGCATAGGTTCCTTATGGTGCATTCCACTCAAACCAGTCTACAGTTTTATGATTCTGTGACTGCTGACCAGGTACCCCTCTGTGTGTTGTTTTCACTTCAGTGTGTTGGTGGAAGGCTGCAGCTTGCTGGCTTATACGTGCCTCACTCCTAGATTTTGTCTGGGGGCAGACACGTCCATTTAAATCTCCCCATACCATTACCTCAGGTTTAAGAATAAGAGGAAACCGTGCAGACTGCTGTCTCCTGGGACCTGGGTATTGCAGTTGTGTCCCCCTTTCCCTGTGCCAAGCACCACAAGGAGCAGATCCAAGCACATCTGACAGAAACTCCTCTGTTGAATGCATGAAATCAGACAAAGGAAAGCCAGGCGTCTTTGCACTGTGTTTGCTTTGTTCGTACAGCAGTAAACACAGGTTACAATATAGAAGACAATGATGTTCCACAGGCTTGTTCTTTCAGCACGGTTTCCTTTTCTCAATTCCTGAATTGCAAACTGGACAGCGTGTTTGTGCGGGAATAATGTCCTCTTTCAGTCTGATATATAACTGCAACAACGCTACTCTTTGTTCAAGGGAAAACCTTTTAGGTCCTCAAAAACAATAAAGACCTTAGAAAAGAGACATGGCATGTGCATATTTTTATAAGCATATAGACAATAAAAGTAAAGAAGGAAAAAGAAAAGCAACAGAAATTGGTTGAAGACATTCTCTGGAGCTGGATTTGACATCACTTCCAGCAACGACTACATGTAGCTGTTGTGACTGCATCGGGACTTGGTTGCTGCCTTTCTGAACGTTCCTGTTTCACAGGATAGAAGGGCTGCTGTCATGAAAGGAGCTTAAAAAAAGCACAAACCCTTTAATTGCTGGACAAAACCAAGAGAGTGTGACTTTTACATCCGACACAGCATCACGCAGTCTGTTAGTATTTAAACCACATTATACTGCTTTAAGAAACACTTAAGAAAATCTAGTAGCAATAACAAAAAAAGATATACTTTTTTGCTCTTAGAAAGGTTCATCCATCTTAGCATGCTTTGTTGACCAAACCCATGAACGGAATGACGCGGAGACTTTCTCCAGCCAAACGAGGACATCACCATCAAATCAAACCCCACACCCTATTCAGCAAAAGAGAAATGCAGACTCAACAATGCTCTACCAAATCCAGGTGAGCGTTCCTGAAAACCCAGGAATTCCTTTTTTCATTTTATCTCAGAAAGAAACACTGCCTTTGGAAAGATCGTTTTCTGCAACCACAATGGCAGCTACAGCTGCAGGATGCAGCCTTCCATATTTTATTGCCCAACAGCAACAAATGGAGTAAGAGTAGGAATATTCTCATAAATCTTAATACACATCTCGGAGGCAAAGGACGTTGGTACATAGCACATATATAACTCAGTGGAGGAACAGAGATGCGTAGAGAAATAGTACACAAGCAAATAAGTATTTTAAAATGAACATTTACTGTTGTCAAAGACAACTATTTTTCATATTGCAACAATGAAGAACCAAATTATGAGCATTTAATTCAGACAAACTTTGACTCAAATGGAGATGTGTGCACATTTTTGCATTCAAATTAAAACACACGCTTAACTGCTAAGCAACACTAAACAACAGATCTGTTTCTCTTCTGGAGAGATAGGAGGAAACACACCACAAACTATCTCTGGGTGGCATTTTCCATTGTTTCATAATTGCATCTCGTTCTCTTCCATCTTCCTACACACTGATGAAGTGCCAGTTTTTTCACTGCAGTAAATATCACATAAATTGTGCCAATCACTTATATGACCCGGGGAAGTTAAAACCTGCCATGTTCAAAACTGTAGGTGGATGTCTATGTCAAAAGGCCTTTTTGTGCAGTACTTCGCATGACCAACATTAGCAGGCTGTCTGCTCAAGAAGAAGGAATCTATAATGAAGTCCCCTAAGTCAAATAGCTCATGCAGACAGCCAATATTATTTAAACCTAAATATTTAATCAGAGCTATTTAATGCTTTCTTTATGGTTGAGTGATATTATGAGCTCAGCCAAAAAAAAAAAAAAAAAGAAAAAGTTAGTAAAAACATGTAAAAAAGAAGAGAAGGGTGGCTACAAATTTTGTTTGAGACACAAGAATAGATTCTCTATGCACTGAACACTGATTTATCCCTATGCAAGGAATGAAGACACCAAATCCAAATTCTCCATTCCATTTCGCTGGTGATGCCATTTTTTCACCTCATTTAAATATATCTTACCCACATTAAAGGACAATATAAAGGACCAGAAGAAGAGGAAGCGTATCAGACTCTTTCTTCTGGTTGAACTGAGGTAAGGGAATGTAGGCCAAGGGACACAGAGCAGGAAAAGGGAGCTTGCTGCCCTTATTTCAGTCCTTTAAAAAACGTGCCTGTGGGTTTTTCATGCCATGAAAGTGCCATGAAGGACATGCCAAGGACTAACGTAGGTGGCAGGTAGACCTGTAGACATAGGCTGTGTCTACACTAGCAAACAGTGTAGACCAATGGGAATAGAAGTATACAAAGACTGCTCCAAAAATAATGCCTCCTATTTTATAATGTTGACGCACAACATCAGAGGCCAATGTTAGCGGTATGGCAGTAGAAGCTGAACCTTCCTGCCACTATTCCATTACATGTTGTTGCTGTGTGACAAACGGCAGTGGGAGGGCAGTCTGACAAAATGGCATCTGACATAGAAATGCAGATGAAGTACAGATGTGTCACTGAATTCCTCCGTACAGAAAAAAAATGGCACCCACTGACATTCAACAATGCTTGCTGAACGTTTATGGAGACCAAACAGTGGATGTGCAAACAGGAGGGTGGTGTTTCAGCAATGGCAAAAGCAGTGTGAAAGACAAACCATGTACCAGATGACCACGTGGATTCTTACAAGCACACGATGCACGTTCTTGTTCACTGCTGGCAAAAATGCGTAGCTAATAGTGGTTACTATGTTGAAGATTAGTGTTTTGTAGCTGAGAATTTGCTCTAGCAAATAATAATGCTATTTTGCTCTTTGTTGAAGTTTCCATGGAAATATACAGAAGGAATTTCTTTTGGAGTGACCTACATGGATCAAAATACTTGGTTGAGGAATAACTTATTTACCATACACATTTCAGGGTTTTTCTTTCAACTCAGGACAAACTCCAGCATGGTTCTGTGGATTGAATGTTAATTTGTACCAACCCAGTTCTCAAGTCCTGAATCATGGCAAAAGAGTGGGTGAGAGGATAAGCAGATGCAAAAGCACTTGCCTGAAATGCACCAACCACTAACAATGATGTATGCTTACTTCCCAAGTGAAGACTGCTAGAAGCCTTAATAGAAAGTTATTGTATGGAAGGATCATGCCTATAATTAGACATTGTTGACAATGGGTTTATATTAAAATTTCCATTTATCTGGGCTTAAATTAAGTGTCTAGCAGGAATTCTGCAGCACCTAGGATGACAATGTTAACAGCACATCAGCAAGAGAAGGGAATGCACACCCAGTCCAGCTTCATATTGTAGACAGCTGAACTCTCTTTCCATTTTTAGCTTAAGATGTGAGTGAGCAAGCAGGACAGTGAAGGTGAGATCTCATCTTGCAGCTGTTCTTAATCTTGAAGTATTTTAGCCATGAGAATTTGATAATCAACAGTTTATTCAAGCATGAATTTTTTATAAACTCTAGTTTTATAAAGCCAGATGAAATATTTGAATCTCAAAGACTGGAGTATCTTGTTATCTCAAAATCCAGTTTTGGATCCCTTACATTGAAAAGTATATATCTATACAACTTGTTAAATGAAAAGGGCATTAAGAAGGAAGAGCTACAGACGCAGGGCCTTCACACAACACTAAGAACAACAAAAGATATCACAAAAAACAACAAAAGAACTGCAGTGAATTATATCTTCCTGCACCTCAGCAAGGAAGCTGATTTAGCTACTGGTGGGACAATCTGTTCAAGCATTCAAGCTATTAGCAACTGCATCCTTTCCTGCAATACAATTTTAATGTTAATATTTCTTATCTCAAGAAAAAAGGTAAAAGAAAGCTAACTACTCAACAAAAGTGATTTCATTTAACATAGGGCACAAAAAAAGCACCTTAATTCTGAATATATTCGCTTCCCTAATGATGAAATGGATCTACAGCAGTCCTGGATTAATACCAGAATGTATAAAACCGCTATCTTGATTCTCGTTTATTTCTGCTTTCCTAGAGCATTAGTTTTCCCTGTTCAGGTTTCAGACATTTTTTGTTAGAGCTGAGACATCAAACACAGCATAACAGTTTAAGTCCATCTCTAGTTCCAATTTCTTTTTGTAAATGGAAAGCAGTTGTCAAGAAGAGTCTTTCAAGCCATGTAAGGTTTTCATTTTATTTTTATTTGTGGCACTAACAGACATCAATATTTTACAATATATAATATAAAGTCATATTAAATGCAGATGGCTAAATATTCTCCTGCTTTCAACATTACATAGCTATACATTTTAAATTTCAGCTTCAAAAAAAAAAAAAAAAATCTACCAACACTCTGGTCTGTGATTATAAAAGTGTAAATGTACAAACTTCCTCTTCCTCAGCTTCATTACAATACAGGAAATACGAAAAAGCATTTTTGATCTCTCCTTTATAAGTTAATCATTTCAATTCAATGAAATATTGTCAAAATATGTACAACAGCAACTACGAAAGTAGTTAACATTTGAGAAAGATGCTGCTTATAAATACTCATGAGACAACATACAACAACCATACAACCTGGAAGCAAAGGGCGAAATTACCCACAACTTGACCAAGAGACAAAGTCCTGGTTTCTAATAGCCAGCTTCACTTCCTTTTGCAGTGTGGGAATGAATTCTAAATCCTGAACCTCTATGGAGCACTCTGAAGTCTTATTTATAACCCTCACAGTCTGTTGCAAATAGAGATTCTTTAAGGTGTCTCAGTTCTTAAAGTGCTGTGAACGTTACCAGGGTTCGGTACATCTATACATACAAGTATTAGATACGTCATATCCCATAAGTAACTCTTCAGTAGACACAGTCTCACATTCACTCTTGATTGACTGCTTTCTCAGAGCTCCAACAAAGATATAATGTTCACTTAATCCTAAAAAGCCAACAATGACTCCACGTATGACAGTTAAGGTTCCTCATAATGTACCACAACCTTCTCCTTGTAATTGTTTTCTACAGATCTTTATTCTCCTTTTCCCTCTGATCACTTACTGCCCTTTCTAAATCAAATAAGAAGTAAATGGTTTGAAACAGTTACATATTCTTAACAACTTGAAATGAATATTACTTTTCAGATAGCTAGCAAAGTCTTTTCATTTTGCCCATAAACACAATTAAGTATGAACACAGGACTGCACAGTGTTTATATTCTTATTAACCTGCCAACAAGAATAGTTTATTGGCAACCTCAAATATTCAGAGGCAAAACACAATTCCTTGGCACAGAAGCTTTACAGCAGAGCAACATATTTTTCCCTTAGAACCATTATGCAGGAACACAAAGAAAATTAACTACAACTTATTTTGGCGTGTAGACAAAAGAATAAACTAAATGTCTTGATGTTTTTTGCCCTTCAGAACTTGAATGATGATTATAGGTGCTTATGGGGTTAGATTTTCCAATTACTTGTTCTTTATACGTGATTCAAACGAGCAGAGGGACCTATAACAAAGAAAAGCACATGATCATTCAAGATATTTTTAAACCTTCAACTGTTGACATCGTTAACCAAACATTCTCCCATGGGGCTGTTTTCGAACCTACTCTATTCACCAGCTCCTTAAGACATAAAGCTTATCTGTTCTTCTTTCTAGCTTTATCAGTTGGTCTTAAGGAAAGTTATATCCTTCCTCAAAACTCCACACCTCATATATACGTACACATCGTAGTTGCAATAACATTATTACATGTAAGCTGGCAACATATTTTTCTATAAAATTCCTTCATTTTGTGGATGAACAGAGACCTGGCTGTGAGTATGCAATATCTGACAGTCAAAAGCTGTGCAGTATCGGATAGCTGTCACTGGTCATATAAATCAACTGATGAGTACTTGGCTTCCCAATTGAATGACAGAAACTTTTATAGGCTTTGATGCAGGAAAATCCTTAAACAAATGCTTATCTTCCTTCCTAGTCCTCAGGTCATTGAAGCATTTGCTTAATTTTAATGCCAGTGTACTCTTCCAAAATCAAAGTTACTTGGCTTTGATTCTATCAGAGAGATATACATTAAGGGGATCGCAGAAGCTAAACAGGAATAATGTATTTGATTAAGTTTCAATCTTCCATTTTGGCCTTAGTATCCATGGCAGAAGCTTTATTAGGGGAAAAAATAGGTCATGGTACAAATTCTTATTAAGGTGAATAGTTCAAATTAAATTTTATCTTTGAATTCAAATGAAGCAGCAGCATGCAAATGTCTGTCTCTCACTACGCATGGGAATGAGAATCACTTTCTGTGCTCATTTGACTACCTGTATATCAAGCTTGGCCAACCTTCTAGTGGGGCCTCCCACCCCATTTTCAGCATAGCAGTGCCAACGTCAACCATGGCTTTGAGTCTGTAATTTCTGTCATTGCACCCACAGACACATATTATTATTATATGAGAAGAATAACCCAGTGCCAGACAGAGGTATAGAACTAGACCACGCTTCCTAGAAGACACTGACTATGCCATAATTCAGATCGATGTATTACTTGCTGGCAACCAAGTTCAGATTATCCCAGCATATACCACAGATCTACTGTAATGGGTGCAGTAATTACCTTACCTGGCTCCTTTGATTGCCAACAGAGTGATATACTGCACGTATCAAGAGTTCATGTGACTAAATGCCAGTGCCAATGGAATGAATGCTTGTAGATACTGTGATAGAGCCAAATTTGTATTGCTAACATAAGTTTGCTTAAAATGTGCATGGCTCTAATTGTTACTGGAAAATGTGAAGTCTGTAGAATACCTCTTGCACGTTCTATTAAAAGGTGGTCTACAAAAATAATTTTTCTACAAGCAAAGCCTGTTTCTCAGATAGGCAACTTGCCTTTCCCACATTGTGAAGGCACATTCTGTGCAGTGTTTCTACCAAATCCCTCAACTCTAATATGAGTAGATGGTATAATGCAGCATGAGCAACTTTTATAACTTCTCTTTGTTGGGTAAAATTTTCCATGCTGCATGGACTTGCGCTCCAACTATACCTACAGCTAGACATCCAACAGGTTATCTGCATGTGTAGTTGTGTTTTTTTCCACAGATAATCACAGTAAATCCCAAGGCAGGTTACACAGACAAAAATATACATGTAATGTTATAAGGAATTGCAGAAATCTAGCCAGATAATGTTGCATTTTCTAAGACAGAAATAAAAAGTGTAAAAATTAATCAGAAGGATCTTAATTGTATGAAACTATGAGAAGAGTTCCTTAATATGATTAGAGAAAACACAGTTCATTTTTAACAACAGAAACTCAGATGGTACAGCTCTATGACCTGACTAATAGAATTAGCCAAAATTTGGTCTCAGATCAGTTGTTTATTTCCCAGATCAACTGATCATCCTTTGTACAGGAGCCAGACTGCATGGCTAGAAAGCAGGCTCCTTGCTAGTGAGACCCCTTTACTTCTGAAGTCAACTAACAGCCAAAAGCACCATGTCAGCCATCCTGGTTGCTGTCTTTGCTTCACACCATCTCCACGATTTGCTATTGCACTTTGGGTGTGCTAAACAAGTAACATTTTGGCTATTTTGGAAATTGAAGAAAAAGGTTGCCTCCTTTATCTTGTAAAGTCTTTTCCAGCTTGGTAAGTTCATCACCTTTCAATAGCACAGAATGGAGGTGCAGATGTTTGGGTAGGATATGAAATCTAACCCCCTTTCTGGCACATCTCTGAACTGCACTGCACTGGGATGAACCATTTTCCTGAGTAGGCCCAACTGGGCTTGGCATCCACAAGAATTTTCCTTTGGGACTCTGTGGACAGCAACAGTATGCAATAAAACAGAAGCCATTTCTCCAAAACAAAGTATGATTTATTAGCCAAAGCAGGCAAAGTACTCCAAGAAATGGATTAAGGAATGGCCAGGGGACCTATGCACATACTGTCTTATCCACACTTGGCATTTTCCTCAATACCTATTTTTGCTCTGGTTTGTTTTGGGTGACCCAATTACAGCTGATGCAGTGCAGACTCTGACTTGGAGCAAGGCAAGGTCAGCCTACACCAATTTCTCTCCTCCCTTCCTGCACAGTGGATCTTTTAACCTTAAAATTCATGACTTTAGCAAACAGCTGTATTATCAAGGGTGGAGTGGAGGAGTTGCCTTTTCACAGATATTAATAGAACTCAAATTTTTGTTGGGATGCTCCTTATCTATGCAATTGGTTGCTTTTTATGTTTGGTTCCCCTGACAGCCCTGTCTGATCTACTTCCACTGCAAATAACCCCTCATAAATAAGGCCAAACTGAGTCATACATAACCAAGCAACACAGATCCTTCTCAGTTCCTCCACAATATTAGCTAAATGAATGACTTCACCATCAAAAGCCCTTGTTCCACAAAATTTCAAGAAGACAACGAAGGAGAAACAGACAATTACAGAATGGAATGACCAAGTCTGCTGTCTAGCTGCTGAAACCAAAACCTTCTAGAAAGCAAGGCCAAAAATGGCTCTGTACTCACACCTCCAAATCATGGCATCAGAGATAATGGTCCCATAAGGCTAAACACAGAAAAAAGCTTGCCTCAGCCCTGGTGCACAACTACCTGCCAGCCACTCTCTATCAACAGCTCAGTGCTCCTTGGAGATATATTCTTCAGCTATGAAGGAAGAAAAGAAAACCCTGATATGCAGACACATGCTTCTACCAATTCAACTTTTGCTATGCAAGGAAAAGATCAGAATTCAGCTCTCACTTAACACAGCAAGCTAGGAGAGATATTAATACACAGTGGATACAAGCTCTTTGAGAAATCTGAATTTTACTTTTATCACTGATCAAGGGCATGAAATTTCAGATGTCAAAGTGATACGATGCCTTTAGCATATATGAGACTTAGCTTGCATATCCAATACATGAAGGACAGCAAAATAATAAGAAAAACCTTACTTTGTCATGTACAAAATGCTCCTCTCTTTTATTTTCATAAAAGATCTACACAATAAGAGATGCACTGTTCTGTCACCTCAATGTCAAAACTATTAAAAAAAATTACTCTGTCTTGAAAATAGAAAAAGACAGGTACAGTATTTAGCAGAATACATCAGTATATCTAGATCACTTTCGTGGACTGCAAAGGCCATCCAACTGTTTCAAAATAAATCCCCAAGGATACAATAAAGGCTTGTTTAAATGAGTAAGCAGTATGGGTTCCCTCAGAGTCTTATGCAAGAGTAATGCAGTTGGACGAACCAGGAATTTGGAAGGATCTAGAAATCAAACAACAGCATGAAGTATTCTTGAATGTCCAAATTCCTTTTTTTTTTTTTTCCTGTAAACTAGTGAAGTATGGAATCAAAGGTCTGATCTAGAGTAGCAGTTCTTCATAATTTGTAGTCTTTTACTAGCATGCATAGTATCGATACATCTTCTCACATAGAAAATAGCTGCACATTCAGATTTCTGTTTGCATGCTGATGTGAACTGCACTGAAAGTAAAATGAATGTGTACTTATTTGGATGATCCTGTGGAATTTCTGATTTATGAGAAATAAGATCTCTTTAGATAGACTTTTTATTGTTAAAATTTGATCACATTTTCTGAATTATTTAAAGAGGACAAGTGAACAAGGTTAAAGTATATTTACACACTTCTGATTGGCGTTAGCCAAATCACGTGTTGGGAAAATGGCATCTGTTTCAGTGCATTCCCTAAAGTCTGTGGATCAAAGTCCATTCTTTGATATTGCAGTATGATACTGAGATAACTCCACTGAGAACAACTGATCTACTTCTCTTCACCCAGAAATATAGTATAACTCAAGATTAGGAAGAGCAAATTTTGGTCAAAGAGGTATGTGAACTTATGTCAAAAAATCACACCAGGGCAACAGATCATTTAGTCATCTGGAAGTTGACTAACCCATGATGGACCACAGAACTGATACATACAGCATCCAATTAATAAAGTTGAGATTGATATTAAAAGGAACTCACAGTTTTACTCACAGATCCTATGGAAATCAAAGCCTAGAACACATAACTGAAGTTAGGACAGAATATTTACCTCTACATTTGCTTTAGGGTCTCATGTCTGATCTTTCTTAAATTCTCCTAGTCTGAAGGACGTGCAGTATTATCTCACATTCACAACAACAGAAAAGAAATGGAAATAATTTCTGAAGTGATATTCATGCTCTTTAAAAAGAACTGGCTGCTCATGTGGTTCATACGGTTGTGTATACACACAGGATGTTTTAGCATTAACAGTGCATCTTAATACCTGTTCAAAGGTTTGAAAAACACTCTCAGTCTTCTAGAGAAAACACTGAATGCACCACTCTTCTGATGGCAGAATGAAATGCGTGGCTAGAACAGCTTACAAACAGCTCCCAAGGCTGACCAAGACCAAGTTATTTCATCCACAAGGAAATATAAAAGTATGTTTACCTTTTTTAACTTTGCTGCTCCAGCACCAGAGCGAATGGCCTCCATCAGGGCTCGCCTGGCCTCTCCAGGGTCACCCGTAGTTGTGGCAGAGAATTTGAAAGTTGCTGTTGACAGCTGAGGGGGAGGCGGTGGTGGTGGCTGGGCAGGGGCAGGTGGAATGCAGAGCTGCTCTTCCTGAGGGTCTTCTGCTTTCTGTGAAGACAGTTCTGCATTCCTAAAACTCTGGAGCTCTTCGGAGGCCAATGAGGAGATCTGTTCATGATGCAGTTGAAAGGAGACGATTAATACCAAGCATGACTAAACTGTAATTACTTGACATTTGATGCACTTTAATTTCAGTACCCTAATTTCACTTTGCTTGAATGACATAAAACACGTAGAGCTTTTGTTTGCTCATGAAGTTGAACATCTGTTACTACTCACTCACATCACTCAGCTGGGCTGATTACAAGCATCAAGGATTTGGCATTGACTCTGACTCAGAAACTCAATCTTTATTTACCACAAGCTCCAGCATCCTGTAACTTTTCTTGGCATTTAAGGTAACAGACAGAGAGTTGGACTTGGAATTCATTTGCAAAGAACCACAAGGGGCTTTGGAATCAGGAAGATATATTAAGGCTGCTGCAGCCACCCAGGAATCTTGTTACTTTTCACATTCTGGCCTGCATAGAAATAATCTCAAATGACAGAGATGTTCTTCTGGATTTGAGCTTTCAGATCTGGCTTCAATGAAAAAAAGAATATTAAAGTTTCAAGTCACACTGGGAAAAAAAAGAAAAAAAGAAAAAAAAAAGGTAGTAGAAGAGAATTATGTGAAAGCACTGAGAAAAAAAAAATCAATAGATTACTCTTCCAAGTGGCTTTCTGTAGAATTTCTGAACCTAAAACTCCTGCATGAATTGCTTACTTGGAAACTTGTTCAAGTTTAAATAATGTAGGCGAGGAGGTAATCTTTTAGACTAAGCAACTGCCTCAACAAATATTTTTTCCACTAACAACATTACTAATAATAATCACGATAAATTATTAGTAATTACAAGGGTTTGGCGATTATTAGGAAATTCAGTACCATGTGCCAAACAGGAGGTTTTCAAGTAGATGCATTAACATTCTGTTTCAGAGAAATTGAGGTACAGCTCTTCTCTAGTAAAAAAGGACTCATCTCTCATCAAATAATCCAAACTCAGAGAGCCCCTGTGTTCTATTCCTTCACTGTACGTACACATACACAAATATATGGTAATAATGTCACGTCAGATAAGATATGAACATTTGAGATGTCATGGAAGGGAGAGCCCTTTCATCACAGCACAGCTAAATCCCACCCTGTATGCACACAAACTTCATCTAGCTCCTACTTCATCTAGCACAGGTGACACTGTGAAAAAGAAGCCCATGGTTTCTAGGCAACTTCCTTTAAAATGATGGCAAAATCTTCTCTGCAGGAAGGAAGTATCCTAAAAAGTCTCTGTGGCAATACAACACCATTTCACTGTCAGAGCCTCTTTCACACAGATCTGCATTTATTCCTAATGAACGCAAACCGCAGTTGTGTGCACAAAGGTGACTGCAGTACTGCATGTTCTGCTCCCAAGTTCAGGGGAAGCTGCATCCTAACTGAAGCAAGGGCAGTAAGATATTCAGAACTGCTCTGAGGGAGGGAATAATTTCCAAACAGAGACAAGGGAGACTTTACCTAGTGCCAGCTATCTGGATATGTGCTAATGGTCTTAGTCATTGCATGAGGGAAATGGGAACCTCCTTGCCAAATACATGTCCTTGGCTGGATTAGTAACAGAGTGAAATCTAAGGCTAGAACAATGCAGGCTTTGGCTACTGGGGATAAGAGATGCTTTAATGATTAGGTAAATCTTTCAGATAGAAGGAAACATTCTGCTGTAGTGAAAGCGTTTGAAATTTTCCATCAGTTACTTGCATACAACTTGCACGCATCAGTTAAGTTAACAGATAAACAGCACGCATGAAAAAGTCCTAATGTTTTCAGGTAACTCGAACTGCATGTATACAGAAGGTAATGCAAATATATTAACTTAACTGCATTCCCCTAATGTACAAAAAACAACACCTATAATGTGAAAGCAATGAACATTTGATATTTTCTGTGTACATTCCCAATAATCCATTTGGATTTCTACACACTTCTTTCTCAGTCGAAAGCATGCCAGTTGAAGGAGTGTTAAGTTCTATAGCAGAGGGTAGAATCTGACCCTCTCTGCTATCTGTCTAAGTCAGATCTGGTCTTGCATCATAACACTTTCCCCCTATACTTTCCTCTTTCCAGCAGAACTTGTAGTTTGCATTATCTCTAGGTTTATTTGAAACACTCAATAGGAACAGACTGCACTTAGAAGATCATTTATCATGTTGATTTCTTACTTTTTTCAGCTTGCAAGTGCCACTGTGGCCTCTAATTGCCGCTAGTAGGGCCGACCGCTCATTCTCTGGCTCACTGTATGACGGTTTCTTGTGATTGCCATTTAGCGCGCTGTCTGAAACCTAGATTATGAAAAGAATATTGTTATTAGACATTTACATAGAGATATTTTGGAAATGTTATTGGAAATATTTTTAGCTCTTGCACTGGAATGCAAGCTATGGGGGCTACTCAGCCTGTCTGCTTTCGTGCCTGCTTATACAACCTGAGCTCACACCAAATGTAAGGATATGTTTAGGTCCCAGTTACCAATACCACACATACAGATGCAGCCTCATATCCCCTGAGCATAAAATCAGTGGCTAACTGGTATTGTCCACTAACAAAAACTGGAGTCTTCTTTCTTTTGCAGGTATTTACAAGTTTTCTGCGTGCCGTGTGTCCCTTTTTTACATAACACACTGAAATGCAGGTGAGGCTCCTTATCTAACCTCAATTACCTCTCCTTCATGTTGTCTCTCTCCCCCTTTGCCTCTTCTAGCTAGGGCAGCAGGAATGGCATTGCGTAACATACAAGACGTGCAGAATAACCACTGGTGTGGTCTGCACTTTGCCACTATACATTTTTCAAGTGCCATGTGTGTCCCAGCTTCCTTGCAGATGTACCAGTTATAAAACCTCTGGTGTCTGACAGGCTGCCTACAGGTTTCTGTAACCTGAACAGGCTAAATAAAATCTCCACTTTACCTTTCTGAGTTTCTCTTTTCCCCCTCCTGTTTGAATAGCTTCCATGAGGGCACTGTGCAGTGATGTATCTTTCGGAATTGGTTTTTGGACAACAGGTTTGAACTTCTTCTTTGGTCCGAAGATATTAGTCTGCACATTAACATCCAATTCGCCAATAGCATTAGCAGCCGAATCATCAGATTTGTCATTCTGTTCTGATTCTGCCTTTGCTGTCACACCACTGAACTCAGGCGATGCTTTCAGGGAACTAACTTGCACGCTGTCAGCAGGAGGCCATTTAGTGATGCGCAAAGATGAACTGAAAGAAGATGAGGCTCCTTGGAGATCAGGTGACTTGAGAGAGGAGGCTGAATTACTACGGGGCAAAGTCTCGTATTTCTGGTCAAACAAAAGATGCATCTTTTTCTCTGCTGTACCTTGTTTGCTGTTTAAACTGTGATCATCTTCTGCTTTGTTGTTATCCTTTGAAGAGGATTTAGTAAGTGGGACACTGGCATTCTTTTTATAGAAACTAGCAGGAGTTGCTTGACTCGGTGCCCTGATGTTCACTACTTTGTTTTCCATGCCAGAATTATCACCAGGTGTGAATCTGTGGGATGCTTTTTGACTACAAGTAAAAATACTTGAAATTTTTTCTCTTGTTTCTGCTGATTCTGTTTCCACGGGGCTGTACTTGGCCACAATAATACACCTTTTGGGGGAAACTTCAGCTTCAGTTTTAACCTCTCCTGCCCCGTGCTTATTTTCATCTTTCTCATGCAAATCTGTAGAATCAGACTTAAAGGTAGGCAGATTGATGTGTTTTGCAATGGCAGAGGCCACATACTGACTGGAAGTTCTTCTGTGAGGCTTTAGAAATGGAAGCTCCGGCTTGTCCTTATTAATGGCTGGGACCACTAATGGTTTTACCTGAGACTGTGTAACTGGAAGAGGTGGTTTGGTCTTCTCATTCTCAGACTGCTTTTCACCTACCTGGGAAATAACAGTTTGTGGTGGTACAGGTTTTGGAGCTGCAAGACAGACAGGTTTGCATTCTTGCTTTGTAACAAAGGACTTAGAGTTTGTGGTAACTGCTGGCTTTTTAGTAAGATGCTCAGCAGAGTCATCGCTTTGTTTTTCCATAGAACTTGACCTCCAGAATGCCTTCACTTTCCCAAGAGGAATTTCCTCACTTTCACCAGCAGAGGTACCTGGTATGTTCTTACTGACAACAGGCTTTGGGTTGATAAGGTTGCCTAGTTCATCAATCTTAATGGCACCAGTGGAGACTGAAAGTCCTCTATCAAAATTTTTTACTTCAGGTTTGGGAGGGACAACTTTGAAGGTCGTCAAACCCATTTTGGGTTCATAACTTGTTTCCAATTTCTGGGCACGATGACACCACGGAGGTGTTGATGGAACTTCTTCTACTTCAATCTTTTTTGCTGGTGGCCTTTTGATTTCTAGTTCTGACTTACTTTTTTTCAGAGGTCTCTCCCTCTTACTACATTCATTAAATGGATTTACTTTCTCTTTTGCTGTATTGATTTCAGTCGCAGTCTTGGAGTGAGATGACGTCAGCTTCGATTTACACTCCTCAGACTTCATAACGTGTCTGGGCGGAGCTTCTACTCTTACATTCTTTTCACTTCTTTTTTCAAAGGAGGACGTGAGAGATTCAAACATATCTCTCCTCTGTTCCACGGGTATGTGACTGAACTCATTATCAGATGGCTGCTGATGTATTAGGTCCTTGGGTATACATACAGCTCCACCATCAGTGTGTCCCTTATCAAAGGAACCTGCATTGTTGTTTCTATTTGTGAAGTTTCCCATATTAACAGAGTCAGCTGATAGATTCTGTGAACCCCTTGTCTCTTGGTTTCCAGCTGAGTTATAGATGGTAACTTCTGGAGCATCATCTATGACTGTTACTGGAACAGAACTAGCAACATCTTGGGGGACCTCAACTTTTCCTGAATGTGGGCTCAACACTTCACTCATGTGCTCAGAGTCAGAGTTACTTAAAACATCCATAGCTGTAAAACACATATAGTATTATACATAGGCAATATGACTTTAAATTACACAAACATATCCAGATCAGATATTTTAGTTTCACTGAAACTAGCAGGAATATATTTATATTACAAAAAAGGAGAGATCTGGGTCCCTTTTATTGTCTGGCTGCTGATTAGGATCAGCCAGAATATTCCTGGAGTCCTTCTTCAGCCAGTGGGAAACATACAAATGCAGCTGAAAGCAGAATTTAATCTATTGTTCATACCTTATCTTTGACTAACTTCTCTCAGTGATAAACATTTCACCACATGACTCCAAAGGAGAAACATTTCTGAGAAACAGTGAGCAACTTCAAATTATGTTTCCCAGACCTGGTTAGTAATAACAACCCAGCTGAAGAATTTCCTCGAGCAAGCAAACAAAGAAACAGTACTTGTATTTTTTTTTTCTCCAATCTTTCATTTTCCTTCATTACCAATGACTCCAGGAGCCTCACTGTGCAAGAAGCTTAACTCTCCTCTCAGATTTGCTAGTATAAATCAAGGGTTACAACACAGAAGGTAAGAAATAACAGTGTTAGAAAACTGAAAGAAATTAAACTGGAATCCAGTTCACTGCAAAAGTTCTGAAATAAAGATGGAATTTTTTTAAAAAGTACTGAACATCATTTCATGGTGAACTATTAATAATGAAATGTTTTTATTTACTGTAGGAAAAACAGAAGCACAATATTGCTTTGTGGTGAGATTTTATCTCTTCTCATTGTTTCTTTTCACGTTTTTTACTCTTTAACTTTAAAACATGTCTGGTAATGGGGAGGAGGGATTGGGTACAAGAATGTCCCCCCTCCTCCATTTCACTGTGATAAAATAAGGAACAGAAGCGTTATTTATGAAAGACAGCTAAATTCACTACTGATTTAGCTTCACTGAAGGAAATGAAATCATACCAAATTTAGCTGACAAATATATCCATACTCTGTTGTTCATCTCTTTCTGGTAGCAGACACCAAAATACAGTGACAATCTGATAAGCAGCTTGAAAAATATTTTGTGCTGGTGTATAAAGAGTGGCTGGCCAGGAAGCAAAGGGAAAGCAGCCACTTTAGGTGGACCACATTCTGACTCAGACTTCTGAGTTGCTGCTAGTGATCTTAGTGAGAAATGAAGGTGTCTCAGAGTGCAGTTTGGCTGTGCTTCTCTAGGCTGTGCCTATGTCTTTTGTGCTTCAGAGGCTGTACAGTTCCCTACCTTCTAAATCTTCATCCAGGTCAGCCAAAGTCTGCTGGAGTTGTGCATCAATGAATATGTCCTCATTTTCATGCTTAGCCGCAGCCATTTCTTCATTTTTAGTGCTAAATAAAGAGAAAAAAATGTTGGGTCTCCTGCTTTCTTGCCTTGCACTGCTGCTCTGAAATGTACTCTCATTTCAGCCCCTTTGGTTCCACTGAGGTTCTGAAATCCGTTCCCCAAAGTACAAAAAATATGCAGCCTTGGACACACAAACCACACAGACATATTCAAATCTAGGAGGGATCTCAGTGAAGCCTGAGCATACTCCATGTGCTGGTGATCAAAAGATTAGGATTAATAAACTCCATCACAAAGAAATGGTCTGGCTTCGCTGTGAAGCATGCAGTTCAGCCGGACTGCAGAAAAGCAGCATATGCTGAGGCAAAGCTTTTGTATATCCATGTAATTTTAAAGCAGACCACTAGCCATCCCATGTACACACTTTGCCAACAAATCTGCACCTTAATTAAAGAAAAATTGCACGATGGTGAAAAATAAATAGAGTGAAACAGTGTTAGACAATCACTCTGCATCCTGGGGGAAGGGAGGGGAGGAGTAAAGAGAAACTAATCCCTTGAGAGCTGTTTCTAATGAAAAGTGGCCTGATTTTGCCAAGAAATAACTCTATGCTTTTTGACAAACTTGTACAATGATCTAAAAACAAGTATAAAACCAGAACGAGTGCCAAGTGTTGTCTTGGCTTATTTAAAGAAAAAGACAAAACAAAGAAAAATCTTAACAAAAAAACCTGAAAAAAACCCCAACAACAAACACATAAAAACCTGTTACACAACAGACATTCTGTTTCCTGGGAAGAATCTTGACCAGCAGAGCTTTCCTATCTAAATCAGTGAAGCCAGGATTTCATGCTGGGCAATTCATTTTTTTCTGCTACCCGATCCTCACCTGAAGTCAAAACGTCACCTGTGACACTGCCTCTACGTTCTGCCCTTGAGATTAGACTGTTGACAAAATAATTTTCCATCTAACCACACCCAAGCCACTTTGGTCAGGTAAAGCAACTTTGCCCTTTTCAAGATCAAGCCTTTAATATCACAGATAAAGTGATAGGTGACTTTTTTTTTTTTTTGCTAGTTTACTGAGCATCACCTGAAAAAATGTACTTTTCTGCTCCCCTTTAAGACAATCTTTTGATTAAATATTTGGGGATGATTCTTGACATTGATTTAAATGATCTCTAATGTGTACCTTCTATTTTTGCTATTGTATTATTCTTCTCTTGGTCCTAGCAGGACTAGCTGAAAGCACATCTTCAAGCACCAGGTACTTCATTTCATTTCATTTCTTTTTCTTTCCTTTTTTTTTTTTTTTTTTTCATTCAGCTTTCCTTTCCTTGTATCCTCTGTAGCATTCTTGGAACCTGATCCTTCTTCCTAAACAGGGATGAATCCAAGGTGGCAAAGCTACATATAATACCTAAATTGTTTCCCAAATTGGAATCTTTAGATTTCTGACGACTGAAATCTGCACTTATTATTTGAATACAGAGGAAAAGATGCAGTGCAGGAAGCATTCTCCAGGTGGAATATCATTTCTTCCAGCATCTGCCACTGATCAGAGCTTTGCAGGCCCTGAGCATCCCCAGAAGCCAATGTGAACTGATGAAGCACAGGCTCAGTCCTCATACTTCAAGATCATGACGAACTGAGTTTTCTCCAGGATGGATTAAGAGAAAGGTGACACAATTCAGTCAAAGTCTCTAATGGGAACAACTAGTTCTGTAAGACAGACTTTCCTGTACCCTGCAGTGTTCACACACACAAACCAACGAGACCACTCATCTGACAAACTGGCAAGATTTAAGCTTACTGCGGTATTCAAACTAAGCAGAAGCCTGGCAAAAAATCCTCTCAACCTAAAGGTGGTAAGAACTATGAACCACCTGAATGTTCTATTGTTTTTGCAGTGAAAAAAATTATAAAATTAATTAAAAAAAAATCTTGCTAACCTGAGTGCATTTTAAACCATTTATTTGCAAATTAAAAGGAAGCATTTTCACTGGGAAAAATGATTAAAACTAAGCACTAGCTAAACAATATGTCTGTGCAGTGTGGAAGGTGTGCACTGTTTTCTTCTTTACAAAACTGGTCTTATGGGATAGTTTCCCCCAGTTGGAAGCAAGTTACTAACCTTCACTGAGACTTTCTCTAAGCTACTGCGAAGAAGGTGCTTTGAGCTATGGTTCAAGAAAAACCTTGGAAGATAAATGTGTAAATCCATATCCATCAGAGAAAGACCTCATTCCATGAAGGCCACGCAAGTTCACCACCTTCTGGTACCTGATCTTATCTGTTGCCTTCTCTTCAATACAACTACTCTTCAATACAGCCAAAATCTCTATTACAAAGATTGTTGGTATTGGGCTTTCTCCAGCAAATAATGAAAATAATTGGCTTGAGCGTTTTATGGGCGACTCATCTAAGAAAACATTATTTGGGGCTTAGGACAGAGATTCTTGGATTCCAAACAGGCAGTATGGGTTCACTGCACTGACCAGCTCTTTTCTCATGACAACACTGTAGAATCTTTCAAAGACTCCTTACAGAAAAATCACCTTCTCCTTCATGGGCGCAACAGTCAGCAGAGGTTTCTTTCATTATCCTCTGTGCACTTATGCAGCGACTATAGGTAATTTACCTCTCAATTTCGGCTTCAATCTCCTCATCTAGGCAACTGGGATAATACTACCCAATTCAGAGAATTATTCTGAAGGAAAGAGAACAATGCATTGAAAATGAAAGGATTCTTAGCTCTTTACAGATGGAGGTTCAGAAAAAGCAGATCTTTCCTTGTGCATTTCCAAATTCCTAAAAGAGCTATTGTTCAATTCATCTCCAAACTCACCTAAAAAGCAAGCCAGAAGGTGCATACTAATCACAGAGCTCTTCTTTAAATTCTTAGCATTGGGAATTTAAAATGTGATATGTGTTTTGGGAGGTGAAAGTCTGGTAGTTTCCAGTAGCTCACATAGTCTATAAATATGCCTAAAAAGACTCTTTCACACAACAGTGTTTGAGAAAGGAAAACAAGAGGGCCTCTAATATTTTTTCAAAGCCTTCTTCCCTTCTAACGCTATACACTTTTCTTTTGTCGACAGCTCTATTTTGGTCAGAATCCAAGAAAAATACAGGACTTATTCCAGTACTATGTTTTACATTCTGGACAAACATTACCAGTGGCATTTTCTCACACATACTTTTTTTGACTTAAGGAACAACTTGATAACCTTTTTGCTGCCTTTCTGGTAACGTGAGGTGTTAAAAACGGAGCGTATTTAGCACAAGCTCGAAATGGCAAACATGTATGGTTCCTGGAAGCCTGTTCACTTATTACTTATGTAGATTAGCTGAGATTTGTGCAGGAGTGCAGAACCAAGCAGAGAGACTACTAAACTACTGCCTTTAGTGCTCCACTGAGCTCAGGCTACAATACATAATTACTCCTCGGCAGTCATTCGCACAGTTGGAGACAAAATGAAACTTACTGCAGCATTTTGTCAAATGAGTGCCATGAGAGGCAGACATTTATGAGAAAGTTTACATTCTAAGAAAGAGAGAAAAAAATCTTGCTTGAAATGCATTAAAAAAAAAAAAACCAACACCACCGAACAGTTAAAATACAACAGATTTGCAACGACAGAAGCTGCCATTTTGTTCTACATTTTTTGTTCTACTGGGGCTTTGCAAATGGTACAAGAGACCAAGGTTTCTTTGGGAACCTCACAGGAATTCTGGAAAGCCTCCCCTATGGAATCACAGGTGGACCGCAGCTTCCAAAATAACTAAGAAATACAATGCAGAGCTATTTAAACTACAGGAAAGAGGCAGAGGAAAAGATTCAGTTGTCCATTCGGGACACTCAGTACCATTTGAAATAATGCAGGGCACTGAAGACATCTGTGTGGGTCTGACAGACACAACATGAACTGACGGAGACTTGTGACCTGATGGAGAAGCAGCAGGCAAGAGAAATGGCAGCAGACATTTCTCAAGTTCACGGAACACTTTCTGAGAGTCTCACCCATTTTGTGCTACCTTGATTAAATCGAGAATCTTGAGACCATAGCTCCTCTAAATCACCAGCTGGGGAGGGCAGACAGAACCACTGTAAATAACAGTCAAATCCAGAAGGGCTAACAGTGCAGCAGCACACAGGAGGGCATTCAGCTCCTCACACGCATCTTCAGCAGCCATCAGGAACTGACCAATGTGGAAGACTAGCATTATGGTGACTCTGCACTGGGCTTTGAAGCATCTGGGCTACCTTCCCTGCTCTAAGCATCTTCTCAGTCTGCTACTAGGGATTTAATTTAACCTTGCTGCACATATCCAAACTCTTCCTCTTCAAAATAGATTGAAAATATTCTCCTTTTACATAAATGCTGGGGAGATAAATGCTGGGGAGATAAATGCTTCCACTTGGGGTCTATCATACCTGGTGTTACAGAAAAGGCTGATGTTGAATGATTTTAAGTTGTAGAAAACACAGTTGAAAGTGCATCCTTTTTTCATATGACTTGCTATTCAACCAGGCCAGAAATGACATAAAGTAATTTCAAAGTGCTTATTCACTTGCTTCTGTGATTGATGCAGCAAAGTACTCTTCAGAAGTGGAGGAAACTATTTTCCAGAGTAGTCAAGAGTGTACAAAATCTTAGGGACCATTTTTCTATTTTCTGTATTTCTTAAGCTGGATAATTTTTTTTTCCCTATTTCCTTTCAAGGAAAGAAGAGTGGTTAGTATAAGGAATGCACTTTCTAATCATCAAAGCTATGACCAGACCAATGAAATCCTTTTTTTAATGCTACCTCCTGTGAACGTGAGCATGAAGTTTCAAAGTCCTAGTTTCGTATGACCAAAGAAAACAGTCATAGTGACAAATGCTGACAGTAGACTGTTAATATACTGGAAAATACATCTCACTTAGAACTGGCTAGATAACGAAGTCCTCAGTTGTCTTTCATGCAAGATTTCTGAAAGTGGCAGGAACTAAGGAAAGGAAAAAACACGCATGTTCATATCCTGCTGAATGCCATATAACCTTGCTTTTTACATTCTTCGACAGTCAATTAAAAGAAGGCCACACATACTTTTTGAGAGCAAGGTGCAAGTATCATTTCTGTTCCAAATTTTTAGTTTGTGTTCTGCTTTTAGCTCTGCGGGACTGCAATGGTCTTTAGGCAGCATTTATATCTGTGCTGAATAAAAATAATTAGAAATTAGATTAATCTGTTTTCCAATCCTAGAATACATAAGTCCAGTAGTGCCCTCAGATTTAAAACCACATGATAAAAATAGGAACTTACAAGTACAGAGAAGGAGGAAAATAAAGTAGTTTTTCTGCAGCAGCTATGTTTATGGACCTTTTGCAGTCCTCCTCCATGTTGACCGGTCAGAAATAGAAAGCAAATGAAAAAATGTATGCTTATTTATAGTATTTTGTGTTTTTGAGTTTCTTAATGCTAGAAATCTCTAAGCCTGTTACATACCACGATGATTTAAGCTTCCAGAGCCCCAGACATATGTCTCATACGTTTCACAGTCCTCCCATAGGCTGCAGAGGCAGCAGCTTGCAGTTGCTATACAGCTGGAAGCATGCCCCCGCTCCCCCTCCTTGCACCGGCCTCTGGCAACAGCTTCTCAATAGGAAAGCCCGCAGGCAGACAGGATTGCCAGAAATGGTCAGAGAAGTGAACTAGCTTGACTTAAATCTTAATACAGCAACGTCACCTGGACACAGTAATGCTGCAGGTTAAATGATGGCACAGTGAGGTTAAATAACTTCTCTTGGTTTGCACAAAAAAAAAAAAAATGAGAGCAAAGACCGGAGCCCTTCACCTTTAGCAATCCAAGCTGCTTCCTAACATCCAATGTGTTACACACAGCTCTAAAGTATACAGCAATTTTCCCAGCCAACGAGTTCAACAGAAAGGCTAATCTGGACACTTGCTCTACAATGATTGTGAGTATCTATTACTTAACCATAATATCATTAGTACCTTCCCTCCATGAACATCTGCAAGAAAAAAAGTGTATGAGAATATCCAAATTGAAAGAGTTTTCTGGAACAAGAGGAAAAGGAAAGCCAGAGATAAGGAAGGAAATTAGCAAAAGTATGTAAGGAGCAGAGGCTTGCAAATCTGTCAGACATCTGGGGCTTAATTAAGTAATTTTTCACCCATGAAGTTCTCTCTGTCACTTTAACCCTTTCTCTTCCTTCTTCCCTATCAGCAGTACATTTCGGTTTCCAAAAACGTAGAACACATGTCTACCCAGCTAAAATAAAACCTATCTTACAGAGGAATGACAGAATAAAGCTTTCCAGTATTTCTCTGAGATTGCTACAAGTGACAAGTAACTATATAGAGTATATTTGTACACACAAATGTGTGTATATATAATATATACCTATTGCTATTTTAATTAGTTTTCCCCTCCCTTCCAACTGCCTTCTGCCACTCACAATTATACTTTCGCTTCCTCTGACCTGCTTCATCATTAAATTCTCTCCAGCTACCAAGTTCTTTTTCACCCCTGTCCTTCCCAAGTGGAACACAAAACCTTGTAACATTTGAATTTGAATAGGCTGAAAATTAAGCAGAACAAGTTCACCCACCCCTATCCTTTCAAGCATTTGTTTTAATCTAACTCATCAAAACCCAAAGAATTTTGTAGCAAACAGCCGAGTATTTCTCAGGTTGGTAACAAAGAGAACAGCCTTCCCTCTCCTCCCCACAGCTCAGCTACCACAACCAGAGCCAAAGGTAACAAATTCTCCCAAGAGAAAGGGAGGAAACGGGATTCTCCCTGTCCAGATCCACAGCATGAACTGATCTCTGCAGGGTTCCCCCACCCCCACCCTACGCCCTCAATTAGCTGTACGTGAAAAAATAATCCTCCTTCATGGCTACTGACACAGGAGGAACTCAAGGGAGGGGAAAATCCCTTTTAGGCCTTTGGAGAATATTTTATCTTATTGTCCCTGACAAGTCACCATTTATGATGATGCATTTATTTAGCTCTGAAACCAGCAAGTTCCCTTTAGATTTTAATGCACTTTAAAAAATCCCACAAAAACCTTTCTAAACTTTAATAAAACATATTGTATTTTAAAGTATTTTCACTGCTCTCTGCGGCTGGCAGGACAACCCCCTCTAAAGGCCCCTTAACTCCCATTTCAGCTGCCTACACCTTACACCTTTGACAGGTGACAGTCCAAAGGCAACAACATGCATCATGCCCGTGAGCGTTCTGTTATTTTATTTCTGCCAAAATGCTTAGATGCCTTTGAAGAACAGAGTCTGGAGGAAATGGAGAGGTGCATTCTGATACATGAAATGCTGTTTGAATGCTCACTGCGCTGACATAAATGGGTCCTGTGTGGTCTGAATGGTCACTGGTCTGCCTTGACCCCGAGCATCAACTTTTTTTCTCTACAGTAAGATAATGCCACAATGCCTCCTCTTCATCTCACATGACTACTGGGATGAGAAATTAATTAAAGTCTGCATGGCACATGGATACTAGTGTGATGAGCAAGATAGAAAGAGCAAGAGGAAATTAAATAGTCCTGGCTCTAGAAGAGAATGTGAACTGAGAGCAAACTGGTATACCTGCTCCATTAATTGAGCTCTGAAACTTAGAAAGAAAAAATGAGTATGATCATTTAACTAGAGACTTTATCGTATTGCACAAAATGGGGGGAATTAGGGCTAAAGGGGGGAAACTAAGGTTACACAGTCTTAATATTAATGTTAGCTAACTTTGAGCATGTGACTTAGCATCCCTAATAACATTATTTTAAAATAATTTTTAATGTGTAATTATTTACAAAGCTCGAGACAGTAGGTGTGCAGGATGCTTTATAGGCATATAAAATTGACTGATCCCTGCCCCAAGGAGCTTGCGTGATGACACCATACAAGGGATGGGAAAGGAGGGGGTATGGGAGGACAGAGTTGCAACACTGTGAGATCATGAGATGTGCTTACTGCTACATAAGCAACATTTCAGCTTCTTTGTGGTTTTCTTGTTACTCATTTAACACTATATATTAAAATTTGGTGAACAGATACATAACACAAATCAACTGTAAGGAAGGATATGAAGAAAGAGAACTATGTTATACTGTGTACAGAGTCAGCAGTTACTAAAACATTCACAGCCAATATCGCATGTAGTCAATTATTTATAGGGGTTATGCTGTGGCACCTCCAGCTGAGATCAGGATTCTGCTCTACCAGGCACTGTATAAACATATTGTGAGATATCATAACTGTGTGCAGAATTTTACACAGTAAGTGGCTGACAGGCATATCAGAGGCAGAGACAAAGATGGTTTAATAGGTTAGAGGCAGAACCAAGTGTAGAGTGATTTGGTACTCTACACGCTTACTCTTCTGTTTATTCACATTAAAGCTGCTTAAACAAGAATCCCAAAACAGAACAAAAAAGAGTGCACGTGCAAATGACTCTTACATACTGGAAAACAAGACCACAGAGGACTGGACACCCCTGGGCTATGGGAGACTTTCTTTTAGAAATCTGTCTTCTTTAGGAATGAGATTCGTTACGTGTTGCAATTGTCATTTCTGTACATACAAAGTTGGTACATGACCTACTACCCTGGCCATACTATTATGCTGCTAAATGCAGATAAACCCATTGCATGTTGAAGACTGTATCCCTCATCAGCACTCCGCGCTTTCCCTGACCTCATTAACAGATGAGGTACAGACCCTGCTGTGATATTCTAAAGCTATCAGACATTTCTGCTGCACTGAGACCACCCGTGCCATGCAGTGAATGATTCCAGAAACTCCAAGAAAAATACATTTAAAAATACATATAAAGTTAACCAAAGTAAGCAACATGGCAAAATATCCTTCATGATTTGGAGTGCAGGCTAAGAGCTCAGAACAAACCTACTGAAGAACTGTGGGCTTGACTGTGCTCTTCACTAAAGTTTGTCAGGGTGCACAAGCAAAAGACCACTTGGTCCTTCTTTATAGTCTCTTCACACTCTAAACAGAATCTACTTCCACTTTAAGGGTAGTTTTTATTATCCACACAGTACAAAATGATTGTAGTATACAAAATTACAGTTATTTCATAGGGCATAAAGCCCCAGTTTTAGCTAGCTTTACAATTTAAAGCTAAATATTTCCATGATTTTTATTAACTTTTTTTCCCCCTAAGCCTGGGCCAAATTAACTACAATTTCTGGCTTCAGTGGAGCTCAGACTCAAGGAGGATTCCATTTCACTTCTGCTAACTACTGTTTCTTTGTAGTACTGAACATGTTCTCTAAATTTATCTTTTCATATCTTAAGAACCGAGTTAGATCTTGGTACACGGACCAGAAAAAGACAAAAAGGAATTGTGAAACTCCATGTAAAATTTTCCTTCAAGTTCTGTAGCTCTTGAAACACATTGGAAACTCTGCGTAGCTTGGTATCGATTATTCATTTAAACTGCACTTTGACTTGTCTGGGAATTTAGAAGGCTGCTTTGGTCCTCAAAGAAGCTCATTCATCATAAGAACTACACATAATTTCAGGGCTCTCAGTAGATTTTATCATTGGGGTGGTGGCTGCTCTGACAACAGCAGCTGAAATTGATGCACTCCAAATTTGACTGTACTCAATACTGTACTCTGAACTGATTTAAATCCGACAAAAACGAGAATTTAATATGAATAGCTTAAAAAACAAACAAGCAAAAAAAAACATGGCCATTTTGTCCTCCCCTCTACATTCGGGAATTGGCTTTTAAAAACTTAGCAAGTTAACCTCAAAAGGATTTAGAAGAGCACGATTTTCAAAGCTGGTTTTTCTACAGAAATAGGTTAGCAGTGGAACTGGATTTACCTTCAAACATTGCCGGCACATTCAGAGTACAAAAGTTTAAATATTTTACTATTAGTATCTTCTCTGTGTCAGCCTCCATGGTTGCTGCTATGAGAATAAAATCCATCATAGATGTTAGACTTCGGCTCTACCTTAACATTGATTTGAAATAATTCTGCTGTCCCAGAGACTAAAATACCCCACAATTCATGAAACCCTCTACTTCAGCAACAAAACCATCTCCTATTTCCTCTCCTTTTTAATTATGGACATATTAGACAAATACAGAGCACTTAGAATACTAAAACCAGCTAAGTTTAGACTGGGAGCCTAGTTCAACCTGCTGCTCCAAGCAGGGATAGTTTCAAAGTCAGCTGAGTCCTTCCAAGGCTTTGTCTAGCTGAGTTCCAAAAACCTCTAGACACAGAGATTTCTTCAAGTCTCTGTGCAACCTGCTCCATTGCTTAACCACTCCTATTTTGAGGAATTTCCTCCTAATATGCCATTTTTATTTCCTATACAGCAGCTAGTGACCATCGTTCTTTCCACTGTGTACCCCAAGAAGCCTCTGCATCCAGATTCTGCTCACAGTCCTCCTTTTGCATGGTGACAGACTGCATTCAGATCCCTCCACACCTGCATTGCTTTTGCAAGATGAGCAACTGCAGTGTCCTTTCCCCCTCATACTTTGCATCTCCAGCACCCTGTCACCTCTGTGGCCCTCCTACAGACCCTCTGCAGTTTGCCATCCTGCCTCGGGGCTGCGTGCAGTACTACAGAACCGGACTCCCAGGTGCTGAGCAGGGGGGACAATGAGCTCCCCAACTATGATGGGCTGCGCTCTTGCAGCCCCATATGTCTTTCCACTTTCCAATCCGCCTGCTTGGCAAATGGTAGCCCTGCTGGCCAGCCAATGAAATGGTTCCCCAGATCAGTGGCTTTTGCAAATTCTATTAATAATGCATTTTGTTACATTGTCCCGTTGCTTCTTCTTTAAGTACTCTTTCCAAATATTAAAAATCAAAAATATAGTTTATGTAACAAAGGCAAATCCAAAATCTAGAAGAAGTCCAAAATATTTTCCACTGATTAGAATTTTCTTACAGTGTTTTCTCTTGGTATCTCCACTCAGATATGGCAATGTTTTTTGTTTGTTGTTTTTTTCCTTCCCCTGAATGTACATGTGTGTTTTCCTAACCCTTTAGATCCTTGACTGTAAGGAAAATTGGGACTGCTTAATTATCTTACCACTGAAAGTAATGGGTTGTTTTTTGGATCAGGTCTGGAATGGTAACTGTAGCTACTATACTAGCCTATTTAATCCCCTAAAGACAGACTATATCAGGACCTAAAACACTGCAGAAGGAAAAATCAGAAGTAAAATGTATTTCTGAACAAGTATCTAAATGAGACGTGACCCTGCTCCCCTTGATGTTGATGAGAAAAGAAAAGCCCTGAAATCATTCCAATAGGTTAAATACTGACTTTGGCCTAATTTATACCTAATTCATCATCCACTGAATGATCCAGGATGAAGTTCTCCCTCAGAAATGTGTGGAAGGAAATAACTAGGTCATGATACATGCTCTTATGAAGGGGCTACAGATTAGAAGCTGAATGGAGACAGACCAGAAAGCACAGACTTTGTGTCAACTGAGAATTCTGAGGAATTTCTGGCCCCTGTCCCATGACTCGGCAGCATCACACAGAGTGGATCCCTGTCAGTATTACCAGGCCACCCTCCTTGCTGGAGGCACAGCTTCCTTCCTATTTGGCCAGTTTGTATTTGCGAAGTCCTATAAATTTTGGGTTCCCACTGTGGCCCTGCCACCAACTATGTGAGTTTTGGCAAACAAACAGTGCCAGAGTCACTTCTGATTGAGGGTAGTTTCTAGTTAAATTCCAGATTCTTGTATTTTCCTGCAAAAACTGCAGTACAACACCAGCGGAAGCTAGCAGTAAGTGAACATACATATGCATGTACATGCACACACCCTCAAATAAACCCTCAGATTTCACGGAATATATCCTTTTCTACCTGACTTTCAATGGCTTGAATTCTCCCATTTTATGAATTTTTCCACTTAACGACCTGTAAGTCATTTTTCTAGATCAATACAAAATATCACTTTCAGTACTTCATATACCATCAGAACCACAACAGAAACCAAATTGTAACAAAGCTACTTCAAACCTTTTGGAGAAATTAACTCTGGAGGACAGCAGTCTTTTAGCAAGAAACTTAACTACACGTTCAAACAGAAAAGTGACCTTTGCCTGTTGCTACAAGTATGTCACTGGAGGGGATTTGGCAGAGAGTTTCTTCAGTGGGAGGAGTCACCTAGCATTGGTACTGGTTTATGAGAGAGCAGAAGAAAGTAGAAGCAGCAGCTGGCTTTCTTAAATGCCTCCCTGCAAGAAGGACATGCAAAATACTTTCCAAGAGTTGGCTTCAAATGAATTCTTACCTCTGTGGAGTACCGGCATATCCCATATCATCGCAGTACGCGTTCTTCACAGAGCAAGTCTCTGCACCATAGATCGTGTCTGAGTCCACATAGCCATTCACCATCTTGATGTCTCTCAACTTCATACTGTCATTTTGTGAATCCAGTGACACAATGTCAGATGGGGAGCTCACTACACCTGAGTCTTCGGTAGTGTCCTCAGATGCAAAGCAGCTGCTTTCTGACGCTGTTTCTTCTACCTCTGATAGCTCCATAACTGTATCATCCACTACATAAAAATTATCATGTGCAGGCAGCAGGCTCTCTAAATGAAATAAGCAAGTAAAGTTAGTTGAAAGTTGTTAGAAAATAAACACAGATATCTACTGCTTTGTAAGTAGAAAATTAATACATGAAATCCTTTAGAAACAGTAGAATAGAACAGAGCTCAATATTTGTGTACAAAGGCTGCTCTGAAAGTAAAGCCTCCTATTTTATTACGTTGTCTCATGATGTCAGAGGCAGATGTTGGTGGTATGGCAGCAGAGGTTGAACCTTCCCACCAATATTCTGCTACATTTTGTTGCTGTGTGACAGATGGCAGCAGAGGGGCAGTCTGACACAATGGCACCTGACATGGAAGTGCATATAAAGGTGTAGATGTATTCCTACTGACATTCATCCACATTTGCGGAATGTTTACGGAGACCAAACAGTGGATGTGAGCACACTGAGGCAGTGGGTGGAGTGTTTCGGCAGTGGTGACAGTGGGCCACTTCCACTGGTACAGACGTTTATGAGCGCAACATGCAGAATCTTGTTCATCACTGACAAAAATGCATAGCTGATGATGGTGGCTATGGTGAAAAACTGTGTTTTGTAGCTGAGAATTTTCTTTACGAAATAGTGTTAATGTTCTCTTTGTGTCTGTTTTCATTTCCAGGGAAATAAATAGCAGGCATTACTTTTGGAGCAATCTACAAATTACAGTAATGATTTGTAACATGACAAAACTTTCATCCTTCTTTGCTTTTTTAAAGGTGGTTTGCTGTGCATGTCCTGTGGAGCTTGGGTTTTATAATGTTCTTATCACCTTCCTTACTTTTCTGAGGAAACAGCTCTATAGGGAAAGCTATTTGAGGAATGAGAGAAACGTGAGCTCTCAACTCCTTCCAATGAAGTAGGAAGGTAAATTTAAATGAGATGGTATGTATGCATATGATTAAACAAACAAACAAACAAAACAAAAAGCAAAATTAAACTTCAACAATAGACCGAAGTTTAAATGATGTGGTGCAAGAAATGATTCCTGTTATCGCTTGTGATGACATAGTTTCAATACTCCTTTTAAATTTTGGTAAATTATCTCCCATAAGACTACATGTAGGTAAAAATAAGCAGCATTTCCCAGGTAATATACTGAATTGGGAAAATAGATCTACACAAGGCCTACTGGATGAGTCACTTTATTTTACCATCTTTCAATTTCCTACATGTTAAGTGGGAGAGTAACAATCATCTCCTAGCAAAGCATAAAAAATCAAGTAGTGTTAGAAAAAAAGTAGACACAACTCAAAGCAGAACCTTTCCCAACTTTTAGTCAATTGTGAAGGAGATCAAGGGATATGCCCTTTGCATGCTTAATTGTATTAAAAGTTGCATGTGATGAGAGATGATTACATACTGTATGGTTTTTCATGGTCTGATTTAGTTTGTTTCCTATGAGACACTTGTGGGCTGTTGTTGCTGGGTTTTTTTTTGTGTGTGTGTTTTTGCACCACATCATTTAAACATTTTGTTTCCTGTTTTGTTGGTGTTTTTTTGGTGAGAAATACAATTTTGTTATTTTCCTTAGGTAACGTACAACTCTGGACTTCACTCTGCAGTCACGCTATTAAAGGGGAATGGCCAATAATGTCAGTAATTTCAGTGAGTGACTGAAGACAGAAGCAAATCCAAGCACACTACTTTTGATCATAACAAATCAATAAAGACTAATCTGAATGTTTAATTGGTAATTAAAAGTGTGCCCCATTTTCTTCTTCAACCTCCATAAGCAAAAAGAAGGTTAAACAATTGGTTCTGGTCTGATCCTGCAGACACTTGCGGTAGATGTTAATTACATGAAGAGTCCCACGTCTACAAGTGTGATTAAGATTAAACATACACTTCACTATTTGCAAAGTCATAATCTACAAGTTTTTGAAGCATACATGAAGCTACATGTCAATGAAAATCACAGAAATAATTCTGCATTACACTGTATACACAGAACTATTCTCTTTAAGTCAGGGAACTGAAAACAACTTTGTTAAAAAAAAGTATTACAAAAATAATCTTCTAAGGGTGTAACTTAGTGAAGCTTTGAGTAAAACTAAAATAAAAATCAAACCAACATTCTCCTTGACTGAGGTTACAAGATGCCATTAAGTACTGAAATTGATTTCTGACAGCAGAAGCAATAAAATTCATAGGGTTACAAATCATGATTAAAGTCGTAAGTGCTGTCAAGCATCAATATTAATGATGGGAGATGATCCAAAGACTCTATTGTGACTTTGGAAGTAATGTTACTTGATTTCTTTGACCTTATTTTCTGTAACATTAACTCCAGGTTCCAGATTTAATCCAAGAGATTGTTCTATGTAAAAATATCAATTATAGGAATGAATTATGTGACACTGATGGATTATAGTATGGTCATGACAGAACTAAATTAGGAAAACACCAGTATCAAGGAGAAATAAGAATAACTTGACATTAAACACCCAGCAATAAACACCCACAAAAATATACATTAAACGAACAGGTAAGAGTATATGGCCTGCTCGGCTTTCAATTAAGAACAAAAATCCCCAGCAACAATCTACCACCAAAGCATTAGTAAAAGCTACAACAGGTTAAAAACAGAACAAAGTAAAGTATGATACAGCAAAGAAATCACAAGTGGAAGGTAAAGAGTAGAAGTACATGTAAAGTTTTGGAGCAATGCACAATGCAGTATATTTTGATGCAAAGAGACCTCAACATAACACTGGCCACATCTGTTGTCACCAAGATGCCACAAATAATCTTCACCCTGCAGCTGGCACAACAATTTATGACTAAGTACCTGCTTCCAGTTCCTGATACCAGAGTGTCAAGCTCTTCCTCTCGAGCTGTCTCTCTCATTTCCTGCTCCTCTTTTTGCCTGTCTGCAACTATTTCCAGCATCTTTCTGTTTGGGATTATAGATCTTTGATCACACAGCCTCACTCACGTACTGCAGTAGCAAAATCCTTTTCTCTCAGAGGTTTTATCCAGCAAGGTGCCATGCTGCAGGACTTCCACACCCCAATCCCTTCTTCACACATATTGTTAGAATGAAAACTGATTCTCTTATCAGTGTCCGTACATGTGAACAGATCCCTATCAGTTATGTTTGGGTCTTGGCAGCTGAATCATACTGTTCAATGTAGGAACCTTCTTTAGCAACATCTATCCAAACAGTGGGAATACAGAAGGATGCCTTTCAATTCAGTGATTAAATTCCCATGCAAAACCAAAACGACTCACTCTCTTTAAGTCTATCAATTTGTTGAAGCAATTCCCTCATCTTTTATCTTCATGGAGAAGATCCATTAATTCCAACATTAACACATGTCAACAGAGTTGCTCGATGAAGTAAAAGATTTTGATTCCCACTACTACTTAACATGTAGGCACACATGTGAATATTGACAGCTGAAGTTCTATGTTATGTTTCAGCTGTTGTAAATTGGAGCTATCCTTGGATGGTTGAACTAAGAACCTGTTCTTCCTTTCATACACTTGAACAAGTCTTCACCAGTGCAAACTAAGACGTCCAGGCCACAGGAGGACACAGCAGTTTCCTGGGTAAACATGCAATGCGAAAAAGTCCACCTCAACGTACTGAGTGGTCTTGACTCTGGGAATCAGAAAATAGCTTTTACAGCTTTCTAGTCTTACACTGATAACCAGGTAATGAGCAGTAGCAGATGCAATCCTGTGCTACAATTTTCGTATAGTTTCTTCTCAGACAGAGCATGCATGCACAAAAACACCACACACTGAGCAGCGTGTGACCACAGTAATGGCAGCCAACTAAGGTAATTCTGTGGCCAAATGAAGAAAAAATTTACTATTTGATGCTCTCTTCCCTGTCATAATGCTAAGACCGTTTCAGTTTGGCCTTTGATTTTCAAGACCTTATGCAGACACAAAACACTGGAACTAAGATACAGAAAACTGAGCATTTACTCCATGACCTGGCACACAAATAACGATTGCCACAGACAACGTATTACTGAAACAGTAAAAAAAAGTCCTCAGAAGACTGTCTACATTTCTGAAGAAGTAACAGTGCCAAGCTCTTCCTTCAGTTAGACATAACCCATTTAGAACTACAGGCACCCTGAGCTGGAAAGGTCCCACAGGGATCATGGAGTTCAACTCCTGGCTTCAAATGGGTTGTGGTCTCCAACTCTACTAAAATTTCTGTGACATATCTCACCCACAGTTTCATTCAGTGTCCCTCCACACCTTGCACTCCCCTGTACCTATTCAGTACAACAGGAGGAGATACCGCAAGGCCCAGAGGAGAGCCCTGCCACAGCTCTGCCATGCTCCCCAGCACCAGGCCTGCGGCTGCACAATTAGGTCAACCACAACTGACAACGGCTTTCTTGGGGAAGCTGTTTGCAGGAATGTTGCCCCTGATCATCAGGAAGCAAAGGGAAGAGTAGCTCATCAGTAAAGAATGCAAGCTTCTTGTTTAACACAAAAGAGATTTCGTTGCTTTAATCTCAATAGGCTGTAAGCAATTAGGAGAACACTGTGCTCTGAGTTTAGAAGAGCCATATCTACACTTGTGCAGCTTGATATTGCATGTATGTACATATTACTCATACAGAATGCCAGTGACAGAGAGATAGATAAACATCTGGTTTAAATGCCAATACACACTTTCTGAAATGAAGACTGAATTCAATACTTGATTGCAATCATGGGTGAAATCCTCACTTTGATTACTGATATGAAAATAACCACCATCGACTTCAAATGGGATTGAGATCAGACTGAAGTTTTCAAAAGATGCATGTCTCACCCAGATGTACAAAATTAGAACCCAAGTCCACAACACTGAAGACCAAACCATCCCTCCCTCAGAATTCACTATGTACAAGGCATGTGCCTTCTCTTGCCAAAGTGCAACTGTTCACTAAGAGCTGTGACCTCCCTCCTGCTTTTATGACACTGTTGACTGTTTACTGTCATGCTCACCAATGATAGACTACAACCAAAGGCATTTTTCAAGAGGTAGTAGCTGATGTGAAAAACTGGAACTTCATACTGATTTTAGAGATGCAGAGTTCCTATAATTCCTTCAAATTCTTGTTCCCTAAGAGCTTGGCAATTATTTTCCAATTTCTTTCACCACTTGCTCCACTGACAGAAAACTTTCTTTTCATGGATTGAAATTGCTCTGCGGTAGTTCAAACGGCCTATTACACTAAAATTGTTAAAAATATTACAAACTTCATCATGTTAAAGAATAATAATTCTTATAATGATGCCCAAATTGCAACATAATTATTTTACTGACAGAACTTAAAACTTCTAGCAAGGGATAGAATTGCTCTAATTCTTTGCAGTGGCAGTACAAAGTAAAGATTAGTGTTGAAGAAAAGTGTGCATTTTTTCACGTACTTGGAAGAAACCTGGTGGAAAAAAAACCAGGGAATTATGGCAATGATTAACAGAGATTATAAAAATAAGCAATGCAGGAGCAGTGTAAGAATTTTTACACAGGTACAATGGGTACTGGTTATATTTTACTCATTTTGCACATCAATCAAAAACTTGTATGTGAAGTATAGGTTCAGTTAAAGAACAAGACAGAATGGGCTATCTCCTCTGAATTTATAGCGATTTAGATTGTTCTAATTCAACATGTTTCTTAGTATACTTGAGCCTACATGCCAACTTTCACTTTTTAAATTTAAATACTGATTATTTAAATAATGAGTGCTGTTATCCATTAACAGTAGAATTAGGGAAGTTGGGCAACAGACTGAGCTCTGATGCATTCCTCTCAATTCCTGTAACTGCCCTGTAGTGGCTGAAGATGTGCACAAGGAATGTGACAGTGAGGATGCTTTGCAACTTCAGCCCTCTAAAATGAGTATGTAGAGCAGCTTAGCACTGTCTCAGTTCATTTAACTCATAGAATTCCAGAAAAATTTCATTTGAGAAGTACCTCTGGAGGTAACCTAGTTGAAAATCCTCCTCAGAGCAAGGCTAACACGCAGCTTAGATGAGGCTGTTCATGACCTTGAGCAGCTGAGTTTCTAAAATCTCCAAGCACAGAGACACCATAGACTCTCTGGAAAATAAAGTCATTCCCGGGGCAACATTTCGGTTTCTCCTCATGATGAACATTTTCTTATTCCAAATTAATTTATTTTCCTCACTCCAACTTGCTACTGTTGCCTCTTAGACTTCTGCAATGAACCTCTGAGAAGAATCTGGCTCTGTCTGCCTCTTCCTGCACTACAGCATTCAAATCCTCCTTATCCTTCCCTTTAGCAGGATCAAAAAGCCCTGTGCACCTCAGCACCTCCATGTACATATGCTCCAGCCATCTCAGAGACCTACTACCAGGCTGCTGCCTCTGCTCTGGTCTGTCAGTATCTTGTCTGAGAGAATGCAAAACTGAGCCCACATCTGGACAATGAGCACACATGTGGCTTCAAGGCAGGCAAGTAGAACGGAGTAATCATTTCCCTTGATCTGCTGGCTGTGTTCTTGCTGGTGCAATTCAGTATGTGGTTAGTGCTTCATTACCATGAGGGCACGTTGTTGACTCATGCAGTCACGCATGTGACTCGCAGTTTTCATATAATGGGGTATTTTCAGTCTCCTTCCTAGCCTTATGTCCCATACATGTTTTCTTTGCCAACAGGTTCTTTAAATGTGGTTCTTACTGCAAAAAAATCTGCAACCAGAAACTACCAACTCAAGTAAATGGCTGCTACCTTCTCCCATTTTAGACCTTTTGTTTTACTATCTGCCACACAAGAAAACAGAGAAAAAAAAGTCCAAAACAATGTAAAAGAGATTTTTAAATAGGAAATTAACACATAGGACTTAATTATCCCTATTTCTTTTCCCACAAGCCTTTCTTCAATGACTGCAGAAATCTCTCTGCCCTCTGCAAAGCTGATTTGTCCTAGAATGCTCCTGCTGTTGTTATACTGATTGTTATCCTCCCCTTTCTGACACTCTCTTCAAACTCACTTTTCACTAGTTCCTTGGTTTTACGAAGACCTTATCTGAAGGCTCTGATGACTCCACACCATAGCTACCCAACTGCTCAGCCTTCTTCAACAAGATCAGACATAACAGATTCCAATCCTTTGCAAATGCGACACGAAAAGCAAAATGCTCTTTAATGTGAGCAAAACCAAGTGTGCAAGTAGATAGTTTTTTCCTTTGATTAATTTAAAAATGCTGTCACCGTGCTTGGAGAAAAATGAGTTAATAGTGTGAGTTTTCCACTTCCTATTACGCATCATGAAGTATGATGGTGGCACTTTTTTAAGAGTAAGCCACATCTACATACAAGATGCCTTCCTGGCTCTCTTTGTTTCTTCACTTACGTGCAAAAAGGGAGACAGTGCGCCACACCGGTGCAGCTCAAAAGACTATGAACAAGCAGACAGCATAGCTTAAAGAAACAGGATAACATGGAAATATATTAAAGAGTATACAATAGACAGCTTCAGACTTGCAATTTATAAATCATCATGTGTAATACCAGTAACATGCTGTGATCAATACTGGGGCTCTTTGGAGGCCTTTGTGGGAAAGGAAAATCTAGATCTAACAACAGAAACTGTCTGATATAATAAGCCTGGTGGAGAAATAAACCACTCTCCACATTTTGCTAGCAATTGTTAGTCATAAGTGATAGATTTCAGTAATCTGCATCCTTTACAGAGGTGGTTGGCTTGAACTCAAGTATGCTGCAGAATCTAAACAAATGGACTGTGAAGGTGATTTTCATGAGCCACCTTTGAGTACAGACTGTAAAATTGTCTGAAAAGCATATGCGGTATAATGATTAAAACCAGAAATGATTAGTGCACGTATGCAATAAAACAACGTTGAATTAGGTGATTTTTAAGACCACAGAAGAAATGGCCATTTGCTCAATATTTCTTTTTAATCTTCCCCATCACTTTCTCCCTGTGCATTCTCTTCTAGTCAGTTAACTCCATTCTTTGCTGTTTGTCTTTACTGTTAAAAATTTCATACAATCTGTACTATAGTTTCCTATTTCCAGCATAATCCAGGGAAAAGAACCATAAAACACTTTTGCACTGTAACTGTATTTTCCTTCCCCAGAGACTAGCTGCTAGCAAGCTCAGTAAAGAAAAGACAAAAAATAACCCCTAAACCAAACATGCATACCCACACACTTGTGGGATTTAGGAACTCATTCTGTACTACAGAGATACCATTCCACTCACAATTGTGCATTTGTTTCTGATTGAAAGTGATTTAGAAGTTGAGAACTGTGGAAAAGAATAAGGTTTATCTGTAATTGACTCTCTGTTACTGAGGCCATCAAGAACTACATGCGTACAAGTAAAAAATTTTGAACAGCTCTGTTCTGATTCTGGGACAAAGTATATTTGTTTTGTGCATAAAAGTGCTTCTACTGAGAAATACTCCGCGAGTGAGAAGAAAATACCTGTGGTGCCTTCCTAACAATACAGATTTACTACGCAGTAATGGCAAAACAAAAATTTGTTTCACTTAATAGCAACAGCTAAGAGTGAACTCTGGACCGGAGTGGAGGTTAACTAAATGGGATTTCATCACCTTGTTGAGTTTTTATTGAGTTTTCATTCATCCTCACAGCATCTCAGTCCATTCAGAACCATGATGTTTCCCTTCAGTCCCCTCCTCAGTGGATGCGTCATGTTTCCTTACATCATTTTCTATCTTTGTTCAGAACAGTACCTATAGCATCATCTGAAGTCAGACAGAGCCCCAGGGAAATGAAATGTTTCATACACAAACCACCTGTCTAGCTTACAATTAGGACAGCACAATATAACTCCATTTAACTGTTAAACATAAGCTTCAGCCAAACCACCAATAATGTAAATACCTTTGCAGTAGCTAGCTCCAAATTTAAATAAGAAAATCTTTTCATACGTGTCTGTACTATAAAGACACAAAACTCATTCTTACCTCCTTTGTTGTACTTTACCAGACTCTTTCCGTCACCAATAGAACACCTGCTCCCTCTCTGAAGTTCAAACTCCAACAGACCTTTCAATATACTTTGGTTGGTGATTTACTTTGTCAATTATATTTAGAGGAATATTTTATCCTATAAAAGCATGCTTCTTTTCTGAGTTAAGGTATTTCACATTTTACTATGCATTCACACTCAATTTCTCCTGTAGCTAACAAAAATCGAGGACCAGAGTATATGAATTCTCTCCCTGAACATCTTGCATAAGACCCCTCACAGCGGTATTGCACCATTCTCAATGGACACTTCATGGCTGTACTGCAGATGAGACTTCCTGCTGGGCAGTGTGCAAACCAAGGGCAGCAAGACCAGGACACGTGCCACAAAACATGCTGCCTGGAACTGTGCTGTCAGCAAAGAGCCACTGACAAGCTGCATAAAGGCCCATAGAGGCCACTGCTTGTATGGAAGGACACCAAGGGACAGCTGTTTTTTCCAGTAACAGACACATAGCCAAGAAATCACCGCGTGGGTGCAGGAATCAAGTGCTGAGTACCATAAACTCCTATTTGTGCTCTAGCCACCAGGTTATCTTTTTCAAACATGCACAATGAAGTTCTCACCAGGAGCTTAGTCAGGAGGGAATATGGGACAGGTGGAGAACACGGTGCTCACAGAACAGCTTTGCGGTCATGCAGAGTCATGCCTGCATGTCATACATCCTTTGATAGCACATGGACTAGATCAGGTCATTCCAGACTTAAGCAGAGATGAGAATACCTAAGTCACAGCTGAATTTGGCTCGTTCCCTCACAGTCCTCTTCTGAAGTAAGCGATCTCATCAATTGTGCTTTGCTCTCAGGCTCTCTTTCCCTATTAACTTAGAATACCAGCAGGAAGAAATGCAAACAGGCAAGCGTTGTAAGCAGATGTTCCGCTTTGTACTGGTTTGTGTATAGCAAAATGTTAATGGCAGTATCTTCTCTGGCACTCCTGTGACCAGTACCCTCATGGAAGAAAAGCTCTTCTTTGGAAATGGGTCTTCATCTGAGCACTGTCTTGGAATAAATTTTCCCCTTTCATATTTTACTCTGTTAGTATCGGGTCCTGCTTCCATTTAATCAGGTGGGTTTTGCCACTGACTTCAGTGGGAGCTGGATTGGACCACTTACTGATTAAAATGCAAAGCTGCAGGTATCTCCTCCATGGGAAGAACCCCCACAGGGAAAATCTGTCTGCATTTTTATTCATGTGAAGCATTTTAAGACTTTCATTTACACAGTTCGTTCAATAATAACGTGCATGCTGTATAATGGGGTACCCGATTAAGCATGCTTAAGTGCCTTCCTGGAGCAGGGCCATTTCTAGAATATGATGGTTCACTACGAACATATCCTCAGAACAGACAAGCTAGTTTGGGAAATTTTTCACCTGAGTTAATGGGTTTAATTCTGAATATGATCGGCATAAAAGGTCGTTTTCCCTACGCAAAATTCTGAATTTTCTGTTTTTAATTTTTAGCCTCAGTTCTCACAAAAATAAAGTTGAGAACATCACACTGCTGCAGGTTTACGAGTTTGTCTATGAAACTCTCCAGTAATTCTGAAATCCTAAAAATTGGCCTTTTTTTTTTTTTTTTTTTTTCTGAATTGGTCAGGAAGGATAACAGTGCTAAAATTCAATTCTGTAAGTTTCATCAAGAGGTAGAAGGACCTTCATAAATTACCAGAGAAAGAATATCTATTTATTCATCTCATGAGAGACAGAGGCTACAAACAACATCAAAACTCCAGAGTTGACCTTTTTCAAATGCCTAGAGAACTGAGTAATTAAAACAGATGTCCACAGGAACTGCTCAAGGAATTACTTGATGGAGTCTGCAGAAGGAAAAGTAGAAAACAAAGAAAAAGAGAAGGAAACATTCACAGATCTTAACATTCAAGTTGTCTTTTAAAAGCAAGGTGATGAGATTTCCTACGGTTTACACCGTAATGCTCTACTGTTACCTTCACTCTTCTGATTGACCATCATGACCCTCTCACCTTAAAGTGGTCCCTATCAGACCAGTGCAGAATCGAGTTGGTGGTTTGTCATCACTCTGCACATCAGGGCACGTAAGTTTAAAGACTTCTGTGCTTTCAGTCTGCTAATTTTCTCACAGGCACTAATTTAACTCCATGGAAAAACCACAAGGAGTTGCCTTGTGCAAGGATTTTTTGTGTAAAAAAATTCAACCAGTGCATTGCCAAGGCCTCGTATTATGAACAGTGACATGTATTTTGTGTACCCTGAAAGTGTAGAAAGGCCTTTTTAGTACAATCTGTGTCCTTTGTAGGAGTACACTGAAGACAAATGATTTTATTTGAGGAACATCTGAATCACATCGATTAGCTTGATGCATACAGAACAGGAAAGCTGCCAGGTACAAAGGAAGCTGGGCATGTCCACTGAGGAGTGGAGCAAACAAGCAAATTACAGTATATGCATGGGTTTTTTTCCTCCTTTTGACCAAATGTTTTCATTTGGAAAACTCGGACACTTAAACCTCAAAGTTTCTTTAACAGACTGGTCAGTTAATTGGCACAGTTGTTTCTGAAAACAAGTAGAAAGGGGTTTTAGAAGTAAAAAAAATATGTATATTTTTAAATCATGACTGATCATGAAAATATCCATATGTGTTGTGTTTAACTGAAATAAGATTTCTTTGGGGAAAAAATAAATAAATAAATTCCTTTCTCTGGGAGGAAAGCAGGCTAAGTTTTACCGGGTAGAAGAGAATCATGTCATTCCTAATCATTGATTGAACATGTCTGAGAGACTGTCACTACTCCAAGAGTTTCAGATAAAGCTAAGAAACTAATGCATTCTTGCCACAGTTCCCAAATATTCAGTTTCTGCTCTCAGTAATAACAGGAAGCGATATGGGCTGACCCTTCTAGAGCACTCAGCTGGCCACTATTAGGCTGCCTCCATACAGAGTCAAGTTGAAAACTGTATTTAGCTTCCAAACTGCACCTTTTGTTACAGTCAACAGTCAACTGCAGAAAATTCTTACCGTGAATTCTAAAACTTTCTCAGTACTTTAGCTTTTCTTAGTTTTCTTACACTTCTTATATAATTCTTCATAATTCTTACAGAATTATAAGAATTCTTGAATTCTTATATCAAAGTCTTTCACACATAGGAATGGTTTATAAATAGAGATGGCTTCATTTTGCTCTCACTTGGCTGAGAAAAATTATGTTGGAAATAGCATTTCATTAATTTTCAAGTTTTTACAAAGTAAAAAAAAAATATTTTCAACATTTTATCAAGTGCAAAAATTGAAGAAACCTTTTTAAAATTAGGTATTCCCCTACCACTGCTTATGGCAGGTTACCATATATTTTTAGCAGTTCTACTTCCATCTTTTAATCACAATAGTCTTATAAAAAATATTTGCCAGCTACAGTGTTCCTTCGTCATTCTTTCCTCTGTCTTCTTTTGGTTTAGGTCTTTGTCCTCTACTACACCCCACCTTCCCGTATGGTACAGTAGGTTGGAAAGTAATTCTTTTATCCATGCCAGGAACCAATTATGGAATCCACAAAAGGAGCTGACAAAAGAGGCTCTGTCTCCGCTCTCAGCCTTTTGCTCCCTCAGGCCCTAAAACCCAGAAGTGAATGTGCATGGCCAGAATTCTCAATTTCTTAGAAGAAAGCAGGCAGTCATCTTAGTGAGTGTTTACTGGCTTAGAAGTGGTAATAGGAAAAGCTGAGTATGAGCATCTTGGAGGTTGGATGAGCAGTTTGGTATGAGTATTATCATCTACGCAGTACAGAAAACACAAGATTTTCAACCATTAGCTTTCCGTATCTCTGTGTCGTGACTACACTTGAATCAGTAGGACCTTGTACTACAAATTTCCATGCCATCTCGAACACCACCCACCCTGTTTGATTTGGCCCATTACGTGTAAATGAAGCCTAACTTCCAAGCTATACTAGGGACTGAAGTTTGGAGACACACACAGTTGCCCCATGTGCACATACTTGGCTGGACACAGATGTCCAGTCCAGCTTGCTAGTGATAAAATGAAAGCTTCTCTACTGGTATGGGTGTGACAGTTTCTAGAAATCCCACAGAGTACATTTAAGAAGCTACCCAGTTATTAAAGGTGAGCCTCACAAAGTTAATCTCTTATTCTGACTAAGGAAGAGGAAAAACAGGGAATTTGGTTTCACTTAGAATAAATAAAGTTTATCCACACACCACTTGAATGGCAGAACTGGGCTTCAAGGGAGTTAGAAGAAGGGAAACATTTTTATATTTAGTCAGAGTGGGAAATGGGAAGCTAAGTTTTACTCCACACATTATGAAGTAGGTAAATAAGCAGTCAAAGAGCTAAACATGAGGAAGGGAGATTAGAAAGACAATTTGATTCACTGGTGTCCAGTCCCTTGCTTAATGTAACCAGAAAATACTTTGTTATATTCAAAGGAATTACATCAGGGCCAACTTCTGCTCGAAGTTAGCAAAGTCTCTGGTACTATTTCCAGTACTGTGACAGCAAGCTGAGTGAACACGTAAGGGAACGTAACATACACGCTTTATGCCATTACCTTAACAAAGGACTGTATCTCCTTCTTCAGTGCTTTCTCCAGTCATAAGAAAAATGAAAGAGATTTAGTGACCACTATTTAGAATTTGCTTATTGGAACTGAACAGAAAAATAAATCCCTGATGTTCAAGGCACATTCAAGGGATATAAAGGACTTAACAGTTATACATAGCCAGTATATCATCTGGTCCTGACACAGCTCTTGCTACTGGGCTGGATCCTTTTAACAGCCGTTCACCACCTGTAGTTAAACCATTACAGAAGAACACACAATAAACATGTCACCAAGCAGCTTATTTGTGCACAGAAAAATACAAGACCTCCATTCCCCTTCTCCATCTCAGCAAAACCCAGTGAAGTTCATTATGTATAAGCTTTTCTGCATGAGCAAGAAATTGTGTCACTTTTTGTTCTGTCAACTTCTTACGTACTTCAGCAGTGGACTTCTGTATAGTGCCTGTATGGCCAGAGAAGCTTATCTGCATACTGTGTGTGAGATATCTGAAGAAGTGTGTAAACAGTGACAGCAAGTTTGTCTCACTGTCCTTGAGGGGGGAGTTCATAGTTTTGCAATGACATTAGAAAACAACATGGCTGTAATTTTGGAGGGATGGAATAAGTTACATTCTGTCTTCTAAAATAACATGTATTTTAGTACGGAAAGTTAAATGGTGCCTACTGCATGAACTAAATATATATTGAGAGTCACGGTAATGATGAGCAGCCAAGTTAGGGAGACAGAACTGCTGTCTTATATACACACACTGAGCACAACTCTCACACTAAGGCACTTTATACTGTGATGGAACTGTAAGGAGGGCTTAAATGCAAAGAATGAGCATGTAAGAATCATACCCACAGAGCGGACTTTAAATATGCAGAATACAGGGACAGATGATGGGCATATGATAGATTACATGGCCATGTTTCATAAATAAATGCATCACAAGCCTTTGCAATCTATCACATCATTATGACGGGATGATCTATCTACCTATCACTCTCCCCAGCACTTATTTGAGTAGTCAAGACCCCATAGCCAGCTACAAATAACCCCCCATTAAAAATGAACAAAAAGAGACATAATTTCTCCTTCCACAGATATATTTAAAATATTCTCTCCCCACCTCACCTCAGAATAAGTTTCAGTTCTAGACCGATACAGCATATTTTCTAAAGATAAAAATGGAATTAATCCAAAGCTTACTATTCTGCAGCTCTACTGCTGGAAAAGAAAAAATTCCAGCTGCTCAGCACAAAAGACAGCATTCATTTCAATCCTCAAAGATAAGTCATAAAAAAAGACAGAATTACATGTAGAAAAAATATATAAGGGTGCTGGGAGAGTCTCTGAATCTTTGGTTTGAAGATGACTGAATGACTGAATTGCTGGGAACAGTCACCTGACTGTGGAAGAGGATGGATACTAAAACCATCTATACACACCTTTGAAATGCTACAACTCATGCTGATAAACATTCCTAGTAGAACACATCCTTCTAGATCTACACTAAATGTGGCCAACTCCTATCTACTTGCTCTTCAGCACATACATCAGCTATATGCACTGATTTCCACACCTTGGACACAGGCTATAATAAATACGCAGGCAATATCTGCACTGTAATAAGTAATAGAACATGCTGACACCCTTTGCAAACACCCCTAGAGTTAAATTTTGAGGTCGTGTCTGGAAAATGCCATCACAATAGCATTCAATGCAAATATGATTTGGTTTCATATTTGTGATTAAATTGATTAAAAATCATAGAAAAACTACTTTTATTTTTAGTTGATGAACAGAAAAACTTTGTAAACTCCATCTATGTTTATGAGTTTCTTAAAGACTGAAAGCCTTTGCTTAAATGTGATGATACTTATAGTTTAACATTCACCTCTAGCATTATCCTTACTTGCTACTTACTGCAGATACGTGACAACGCTGGCTCCCTCTGGTGGTCAACATAAAATAAAAAAAGTTTTAAATGTCCGGTCAATAAAATCTGTCCACCTCAAAGCTTAATCTGTTTATAAGTCAAAGGATTTTGTAGGAGATGAGGACATTTATCATGCATCAGAATGGTATTAACCATTAATTATACATCTGCCCTTATTTCCTAAAGTCACAGAATGTCACAGCCACCAGAGACATAATACTGTAAGTTACTTTCATCCATATGCTATCCTGCATTTACTTACCCTCCTCAAATGCTTCCCAGTTGTTAGGGGGTTTTGTTTTTTCTTTCTTTCCTTCACCCCAGATAGTGCTGAAAAGTGGTGAATAGCTTAAATTTCTTACTAACTCTGGTAAGACCATTTTGATGGAGATGTCTAGCATAGCAGTTTATTATCATCTTTTCCATGTCATTCTCATTGCATTTCTCTTGTCTCTGTGGATAAAATGAAAGGCATAACACCATGCCAATGCACATTTATATCTCTGCTAACTTAAGACTCCATCAAACTGAACTAAACTGACACTTCTGCCTGTCACTGAAAATAACAAACATACTCATTCATTTTGAGGAGCAGAACTGAGGTGGCTTCAGAAACCCTGGGTAAGGCACAAAGCAAGGAGGGATTCCCTGAGCGCACCTCAGTGCTGAGCTGGTGCCTGCAAACCAAACTTCCATCAAGTTCACGTTCCCATGGTCTCACTTTGCTTGAACACTCTACCCCCTCATACACACATTATTAATGAATTAACAGTCATGAAACAGCTTATCTATGCGCTTCCATTGAATAGATTTGGATATAATGAGTGCCATTGGAAGTTCATTCCCACACTGTATATAATGATGGGAGTTATTAAACATGCTAATGTTGGAGCATAAGCATAATTGCTTATAACTAAGATCATTTCTTGTAAAGATACAGCATTTCTTTTTTTTTTTCTTTTTTTCTTTTTTTTTTTACCATTTAGTACTACATATACGTACCTGGCATTTCTGAAACTTGAAGAAACAAAGGGTATGAGCTAGCACAAGCAAGAACTTAGGTTTTTTGTTTTGTTTTGTTTTTAAATTCAGGAAGACAGTGCTAGCAGTTAAAACTGGTCATCACAATTTTACACAGAAATTTCTACAAACACAGGGAAAAAAAAGGCAAAAGAAAAGAGGCAAATTTGGCATTTTAATACAAAAACGAAATAAATTAAGGATAAACAATGAATTTCTGAGTTTTCACCCACAGCACTTTCAAGTTCAATCAGACTATCTGGAAACAGCTTTTTACAGCAAATGTGCCAGATAGGTGGTGAGGATCATAGTTGTTTTCTTTCATGGCAAGGAAACCTTTTCATCAAAACTGTGACTTAGTTAAAAAGCTGACCTTCTAGTAAGCTGAACTGGTCTAAATGCAAAGAACTGCTTTTACAATATACTGTACTTCTACACTGTACTCAATTCAAACCCCTTTGTTTCACCACTTCATTATTCTGTTCTTCCTCTAGTCTTAACTCCATGGGGCATGTAACTCTGTGGAGTTACAAATGGGATGTAAATACAGCAGTAAGAATAGGTAAATTAGGTTCTTAATCTTCACATTGTGTGTATATTCTATTTTTTTTTCTTTTTCCTTTTTTTAAGAGAGAAGACTTACAATTAAACTATTGTCTTGTCTTAAGAAACTATTACAAAGTACCTGGCAGCATAGACAGTTCAATTCCACTCCACTTTTATTAGAATACCTTAGGGTATTAAATATATATTCTGAGGCATCACTTAAAACTTATTAACTACATGTCATATTTGTATTAAAAGACATCAAAACCCTTTCTAGTCATGTTTCACATTATCTGTAGGAATGCTTTGTTTTGTTATTCTCCATTTTGCCTACCTGGAAAGGATTCAAGATGAACATGATTGTTTGCTTGAGGGTAAAACAATAATTTTTCATCATTTAAATTAGACTTCTGTATTGCAACTCACTAATTTAAGTAACGTAAGTGTCTTAAATCATGGCACATGTGAGGTCAGAACAGTTCTGGGTGTGTGCACCATTGCAACTCATAAAATGTATGTTTATAATGCAAAATGATTAAAAATACATGCCTTATGGGCCGCTCACACAAAGAAATTTCTTCAGCGCAAATAAATTTTTATAAGTACAATCCTAGAGCTGATATTTTAATTATAACTCACTGAATATTCCTATTACAACCATAAAAAGGAGAGTCGTGGAACGAGATTTATCTTGAGCAAAGAGTGTTTGCATTGTTTGCTACAGAAATAGAACACACACCTTGATTGCCATGGGATGACTCCAACATCAAGATAAAATTAATCACACTGAGCACCAGGATGAAAGCACAAGTAAAGCCTATGAATCAGTATATTTGGTACTGATACTTAGTATTACTTTTAGGCTTCTTTTAATCAGACAGATCTTTCTATTTCGTTTTTACTTCGCACGTTGAATGATAGCCAAGATACAGAAAGAATCCCGTACTTCAACTTGACTAGGCCATGCCCAGCTCTACTTTTGTTTCAAAGGAACAAAACATATGCAGTGAAGAAAAAATAAGATATATTTGAGAACGTAAAATGCTATACCTAGGCTAATAGAAAAAAAAAGAAAAAATATTTTTAGAAAGTTTTCATGAAATCATTAGATAGTATTGAAATACACCCTTCTCCCCCTCATAGCACACATTATTTGAAACACCAGATCAAATTAAACCATGACTCAAAGTAAAGAGAATCCTTCAAAAAAGAACGGACAAATGTACAGATAATGCTTCTGAGGCTGATATATAGATTTATGTAACACAGCATTCAGTTCTGGAGCATATACCTCACAAATGAGTATGAAATGAACCACAGCCAAAATAATCGACAGTAATTAGAAGAGAATGTGAAAGTTCAAAAAGAAAGGAAGCCAAAATCTCAGTCAGGGAAGAAAAAAAAAAAAAAAGGTTCTTTTCCAGCAGGGAAGGAAGAAAGGCAACAGAAGAATCGGGGTAGCAGAGGCAACAGGATGTTCAGAGGTATGAAGGTCAGAGGAAGAGGGTCTGTCAGACACGCTTGTTGTATGAAGGGAATGATGCACAACAATAAACTGTTGGGGGAAAAAAAGAGTAAAACAATAAAATAATGAATACCGTGTAGGAAACACAACAGAATGGCTAGCATGCTCAGTAACCTTCAAGAACCAGATGCCCAAAGGAAGTGTCACTATGTGTGCCCATACACTGAAATTCTGAATTCCACAGATGCTCTGAGACTGACTCCCTGGGTTCAGGTATAAGCTAACTCAATCCCAACAGTGTGACAGCCACTGTTATGCAATGTGTCTACAAACTTTGCTTAACTTGGCCTGAATTTAAATTCTCTAGAAGGTACAAGGTATTGGAGATTCAAATTCATTCTTTTTCCTCAGATCAGGCTGGACAAGTATGAGGCGTGATGGTGGTATAAGCCTCCTACGTCATCCTTACCAATTTTCCTGTTTTACAGATCATCTGTAAGAATGAAAAGACTGGGCCACTTGAAAGACTCTTGCGTCACTGCATTACGATAAGCCAACAAAATTACCTACTCAGTAATCTCCAGTTCTCAATTTAGAACTACGTGTAGTTTTCTCTCTCTGAGTTTCTGTATCTATTTTTGCTTTAATAAAGTCCAACTCGTAAGAGATTATCCCTACTGACTGTGAAATAATGCATATATATCCAAGGTGACTGAAGAAACACGACCAAACTGTGAAATAGTCACAGTTTTTGTCAAGTGGCTTATAGTACCCATTACTGTTCACTGACATAGTGAAAATATAAATAAATAGATATGGGGACAAGGCTCCTTTCTACCCAGATTCTTAAAATGCACCTGGTATTATCCAGTTTATTGAGACTTTCAGATGATATATGACATAATGAAAGCCATGCAAAAGAGGTGACAATCTTCACTTCTGTACTACCAAAGCACAGTTAATTGTACAGTCACACGCCATGAAAAATCTGATTAGTAAGATAAGGAAGGAGACAGGATCCCATAAACATATCATTTTAAACATGCACACAACATGCAGCTAAGGGTCAACAAGACCGAAAATAACAGGAAAGCCCATGAAATGAGAATAAAAAGATTAAAAACCAAAATCCAGTTGGAACAATTGCACTCTTGTTTGTGGAAGAGACTCTTACCACTAGAGCCAGAAAAGCCCAAATATCTTAGCAAAAGCCCTATTCATGAATGACTTATGCTCTACCTAAGTTTGGAAAACTCCATGAAGAGCGATTACCAACATCCTCTATGAAATGAAAATTCCTCAACGTGGGTTTCTCAGAGCATAATGGGACAACTGTGCCTCTGCTGGGAAGGAACGAGGGGTGGGGCACAGGGCCTCACAAACTATGGCAGATCATAAGGAACAAGAATTTAAACTCCACACGATCACATAATTGTAATTTCTGAATGGGAATCACATCTTGTCAAATTGCTGCTGACAGTCACCCACTCAGCACAAAGAGACCACAATCATCATCAAAGAAAGCTGTTTTGAGAGTCTTTTCAGAACAAATATGCCTTTCATCAATATCTGGCATCAGTAGCTCATCCTCCTTCCCACCTTGTTCTATGAGAAAACACATTTACTGAGGTTAGAGTCAGGAAGATTGAAAACTTTGTTCTTCTTTGAATCTACCGCCAAAGTCCTATTTGCAGTGCTTGAGGCATTCTCAGGCAATAAAAACCATCATTGCAAAACTCTGTTCTTTACCACTCAGTCACTACGGCATCTAAGCACCTTTTGAAATTGAATTAGGCAACATAATTAGCATGTGTCATGTGTGCTGCTTACTCTCATGTGTACATCTATACACGTTCCTCTCCTGTAAATCTATATGCATAACTCTATCTAGGTAGAGTACAGCATAATTGTAAAGCTAAACTTGTCCCTCTCCAACACTGACGCTTTATGTCTAAAATAAATATCCACTAAACACTATTGCTTTGCTCTGAATAAACTGAGGATCATAAAAGCTCACATTATGTTTCCATGTACAAGCTTAATCAAATCATTTTGGCTAGGATATTGTGTTTGTTTAAGAGCAAACGATCAAGCTGATAATATCAGAGCTGCATTGATTAAAGTGTATTTGATCACTAAGGTAGATCAGGAAAGCATTGCAAAATATTGGAGCGGTAGAAACTCAAATGAAGCAGAAATATTAATGTAAAGAAGGCCACAACAGATTTTTAATAAAGAGAGTATTGTAGGCAAGCTAGTGGTATCTAGCAAAAAAGGATTTCAGGTATGATACGATTTCTGTGCATGTTGGTAAATTCTGTTGGTAAATAAATGAATTAGGGTTAATCCTCAATGAGGGTCAGGTTTTCTGTTAGTACAGATTGCCTCAGTTTTTTCTCCCCCACAATAAAATTCAACAATCGTTATTTCCTTGGCAAATTAGAAAAGCAACGCAATGCCATAGATCAGTTAGTACTGAACAGCAAAACCACCAACATTAAAGTGTCAGAATAACTGCTACCTGTAGAATAATTTCAGTAAGAAAACACCCTGGAAAAAAGTCTTTGTCAAATTAGCAGCTAATGGAGGCATTTCTCTACCCCATGGTTTGGAGACAGACTCCTAACCTTCAAAGAAGTGTCCATGTGATGCCATAATATGCAGAGCTTTGCTGCCTTTACAGGATCTCCACGGGTGTGCAGGTCAAGCCCACAGGGAATACACTACATGATCAAAGGCTTGGATCGTGTACAAAGAATTAAAGACAGTCAATGGATAAGCAAGAAAAAGTAACGAAAACATGCTTTTCACAAATACTCAAGGATGTGGAAACTATCTTATTATTTTTGTCTGATAACAGTTATGCCCTGAGGGGAAGAGCACACAAAAGAGTATCCAGAGATGTCAAGGAAGATGTATCCATTAGGACAGGAAGGCCTTTAACAACATACAGCTCGTGTAAATGGTTTAATTTTCCTGAAGGGAGACACCCTGCAGTTTTCAACCTAGACTCACAGACCTACTGACTCCCAAAGGAATTTGTCTCTACGGAGAGAAAAAGTGTTAGTACAGAAAATCAAAGACGGAGAATTAACACAAGGCAATGAATTTTTGCTTCCAGTTGGGCAAATTCACATGTTTTGATGGTTGTTTTTAAATGTTTTTAATGGCCAGGGATCTCTAGCAAACCTGCCTGCAAACAAGTGCTTAATTTACTTTGCATTAATTAGTTACACTGCATTGGACATTTCAAAAGACAACAGGCTGGAAAAAAGGAAAACAGCAGACACATATGTACAGAGAGGAAAGTCTGGAAAAACTACCCCTGAGACTAATCATCAGAAGAGATGAAATGCAAATACATAGATTTTGAAACATACGTTTAGGTACCAGTTTTGTTGGTGCTGTAACATCTGCTTCTCTGTAAGAGACTGCTGGATCCATATTGTCTCTTTCAGGAGGAGGGTAAGGTGGGGGTGGGGGGATCACTAACTGGGGTGGGTCACGAGTGGGGCCCCTAGGAGGCTTTTGTGGCACCTGCCGTCCATCACCTACAGGGGATCAATTGTCTAGTTACTTCAGCATCAAGACAATAATTGCTGTGCTTACTGTTTTTATAACATGTTGATTTTCCTTTACCCATATCCAAAGTCTCTCTGGATGTAATTCCGCTCTTATTTAACCCCAGGTAATTAAGGGAGAAGGAAAAGCCTGGACTCCCATATCAAAGAGAGGAGAACCAGGCCCAAAACATATGTGTACATCACAACTAACTAAGTTGATATCTTTATCAGAGTTTTGCCAAATATAAGGAAAGAGAAAAATAATTGAAAAAAAAGGCAAAAAAAAAAAAACCATAAGGAAATGAAACATGAGGTTTTATCATCCCTAAGAATCAAAGTGAATGGATTTGTTGACTTCCAGGATACTTTATTTGACTACTTTCCTTACGTGACTCCGTAAGAGAAAAAGGAAAATGCCTCAAATCAGTGCTTTTTAAGTAGGTATCTTGACAGGTTCTTCTTTTTCTAGGTAGTTTTTGAATCATTTTGTCACTGTGGGGAAGCAGCTGATTAAGTCATTCTTAACAAAACTGTTAAGCTATCGTAAGAAACATTCATAACTTTGACTGGGAGCCTATTTCACTACTACATGCAATAACTAGATAGGTATGCATCATTGCACTATGCTGTGGTGCTGAAAAGCTGCTGATGGTTCGTAGTGCATAGGCCTAGAGCTATTGCAATTCAAAATGTCCTCAGATGCTGAAAGCATGCTGAAGAAACACAGCTGTCTGGCTGCTCTGCTCTCATGCCCTGCCCTAGGCATCTGCAATTGGTCACCGGTGAAAATGGATACTAGCGGAGATGGACGTCTTGCCTGCTCCATTCTCACTGCTACTGCACTTCTATGCTCATGCTTTGGTGCTGCTGAGAAAGGGAGTAGCACCAACAGTGAGGAAAAAAGATTAAGCCATTATGATTACTAGTTAAGAGTCACCAGTTTGTACAGACTCACGACACAATTAAATACTGCCAATATGCACTCTTTTTTAACTGCTTTGAGAAAACAGCACAATGCTTTGGTATCAGAACAAGTGACTCAATATTGAATACTGAAGTGCTCCCCATCTGCCTGTTTGAGAATATTTTAAATAAAATCTTTTGCTCGGATTTATGAGGCAAAGTTGGGAGATGCACAGGTAGCTTTAATCCTTTCTCATCATGAGGCTGCCTATTTCTCACAGCACATTTCCCTCTCACTACCGTCTTGCTTTTTTCACAGCTTTTCTTTCCTGCTTTCAGAGCCATCTGTGCTTTCTCATCGTTTTCTTGCAGGGGCCTAAAAGAGAAGCTGTTTCACCAATCTTCCTTTGCTGTAACATTTCTTCTTGTTAATGAATGTATTCATTCAAGAAAGTAGCAGAAAATGAGAGGCACTGAGGATTGAGCTACTGTGGGATGAGCTCTTTGTCGGTGTAAATTAATAAGGCTCCACTAAAGTAAACGATACTGAATAACCCTACATCAACAGTCTGGCCAGAAAGCACTTACGTACACAGCACTGAACAACTAGAAGTGGTTCTGCTCTGCTTTATTTCAGCTGCAATGCTCTGAGCACTGATACAAAATAAAATTAACAGTTAAAAAAAGTTAAAGCACTAAGTGTTATCAATCATCAACTTGCAATAGGGCAAGACATGAGAAGTGTCAGGCTGTGACATCAGCAATAGTTAAAAGTAGGCCTATTTGCTGAAAACTCCTGTATTATATAGCACAGATATAACATTCCCCCTGGGGGGCTTAAATTAGAGATGTCAATGGAGTCGAGCATGGCATACGATAATGGACTCCTGCTGCTGCATAAATGCTGAGGCATTAAATGTGAAGCATTTACTGAAAATAAATGTTGGAACAAAGCCAAGAGGTTTCTTTCTAAACTGTGAGGCATTCATAATGTAAGCAATTATGTATGACAGGATGTCATATCTGTATGTCTTAGGTACTTTATGGAACATGAGGTCAAAGGCATGAACTGAAGTGCACTGAGTGCATTACAGCACTTAAAGAATGATTCTCTTAATGTACTGAAAAACGAGTTCCAATATGTGGGGTTATTATCTCATATCTTTACCCATCATAAAATCACTTTGTTTGCTAAAAGCATAATCTTGGGGTCCTCACTTGGGCAAAGCTCCCACCGACCTGAATGAGCTTGCAGTCAGGTAACAATAGAGGTCTGGGAGAGCATTTTTCAGTCTGCCTGTATGACAGCAAATGTGTCATATACAGCTGAAGACCACAGTTCCTTTGCTGTCTCCAGCTACATATGGAATTCCTTTAAGAGCACCAGTTCTTTTCTTCTAGATATAGACTAAGGAGAAATTAATTTAAAATAACATCAAGGAGCACCTTCAAAATAAAAACTTCACTGAACATGGTGAGTCAGTATCAAACTTTTGGAGGACTACAGGAAAAGAAAATGTCTTTCAGTTTTAGAAACATTCAGGAGAACCTGAACAGGCTTGACTGTTCTTAAGTTCTAGTAGAACCCCATGGCTTCAGATAGATTCAGAGTTGCCTGGCCTATTTCCTCATTTCCCTTTTACTAGGGAAATCACCACGACCTTAGAGGCACAGAAAAGGTTCAGTGCAAGTGCCTTGGAATATCTAACTTGCACCAAACATTCATATCATCCACAGGATTATCTGCCTTTTACTACTCCATAGTCCTCTGAATGGTGTCATTAAAACAAGAGGCAATATACAAATGCTTATTTCCAGACTTTCATTCTGTAGAGTAAATGCATTTCCCCCCCCCCCCCCCCCCAGGTTATAAAATTTCTTCACTCACAGCATAACAGAATTAAGAAAACTCTGAACACTAAGTGCTGAAAGCACATGCATGGAATTACATGGGAGAAAAGAATGTCTCTCACCCATTGTGCTCTTCCTCTTGTCTTCCATCTCTTCCCTCCTATTTGGCATGGCTGGAGTAGGTGGAGCAGACTGAGTTGGTGGAAGAGGTGCACGCCTCTTCTTTTTCTGTAGATCGTTAAGAGATGCTCCTTGTGAAATCTAGTAAAATTGAAAAATATGCAAAGTAAAGGATGTGTTGGTGGTTTTTTTTAAGTTACCAACAGCATAAAAAGTGATCGTCATATGACCTAATTTATTTAGCACACAGCACCATCAAAATATTTAAGATAAGTATTTACAGTCCCAACAGGATATTGATAAGACAGAAAACAAGAGGCATAGTAATGCACTCAAAGAAGGACAGGGGCAAGAACGGCAAAGAAATGTCACAACAGAACTACCAGTCTATTTCATTAGATATTTTTGGTAGGAGATTGGAGAGCAATGCATAGTATGATACTACGTGTAATCGCTTAACTCATAGTACGCTCTTGTTTTTACCGCTGATTTCTTCAGATCTTAATTTATGGTTAAATACTGCAATCTGTATATGTAGGGAAGAAATACACTCTCATTTCTCTCATTGTCCTCTCAAAATGATGCTTCAGGGCTTGTGAGAAGAGAACCAAAATTTGAAGTCTGTTTGTATAATGATAGGAGATGATACTGTAATCGATTCACGTTTACTGGACTTCTCAGACATAGTTCTGAAGATCTCTAACACCTCTGCTTCCAAAAACTGCAATATGTTGGTTGGCCAGCCAAAACTTCATTACCGTTTACACTGCTTTTTAAAACATGAAAAATTTTATTAAGAGTGTCTTCGGTTTTACTGCACTGCATAATATCTTCTGCTGACTGTTGGAACATAGCTCTGTTTCTTTTCACTGGAAAAATAATTAAAAAATAGAAATAAAAACAAACAAACAAAAAAAATGTATGAAAATCTGTTGAATTTTCATATTTGAAAAGTACCAGCAACACTAGACAGAATCAGGCACTGCTGAGGCAGAGGGCAATGCAAGCTGCCCACACATAGCACGCTATTAGCATTCCTCAGTGTTCCCTCATATTGCCTCACTGCTCTGTCCATCTCGATAATCTACATAGCTGAAGATGCCTAATATAAAGAACTGCCTGGCAGTTTTCTAATATTAACGAAGGCTTAAACAATAATAATAATCATAATCATAATAATCATAATCATAATAATCCTTCCTTTAATCCAAAAGACTGGTGAAATTTTAAAATACATTTGTTGTGGGCGATTTCATTAAATGAATAGTAGCTTCACACTGCTCAAAGCTATTATCAGAGATCAGAAGAAAAGCATTCGTACGTGTCCTTTCCTAGGCTGAGTGGGAACTCCAAGGACAAACAAATTTTACAAAGAACAGAGCCTCCCTCCCTTAGCCTTCCTTTTCAAAAGTCCACAAGAAGGGTCTAGTTTATAAAATAAGGAAACTCAATTACCAGCCTGCAGGACAATGCTCTAACCACTATGCCACAGGACATACAGATGGTCTCTACACCTGTTTTCCTGCACATGGTGAAACTTGGTAGCAACTGCACTGTCATTAGAGTGCATTAACCAGGATTGGTTGCAGGCTCCAGCAAACAGAGACAGAGTGGCGAAGGAAAGGCATCCTGGTTTTGGGACCCACTAACATAGGCTGCTTCTGTATTTTTTATATTAAATATCCATTGGGCACAGCACGTGACTAAAGCCAGAGAGGCCAAGCTAGATAAAACTAAGCATAGTCAACAGCCAAGAACGTCGGCCAAAACTTCATGGAATTTGAAAAAAATACCCTTCTCTTCAGAAAAGAGCACCAGGCCAAATATTCAGTAATAGGTACAGCAAAAACTGAGCGTTTCTTAGAAAAACTTTTATTCAAATTAATAGTTATATATGGGGCACCTCTCTTGATGAAGAAACCATCTGCTAGCTGTTAGAAACTGACTACAAATGACTAAAGTTGAATTAAGTATTTAAAAAAATGTTTACCAAAATGCTCTATATGCAGCTGAATAAAGATGGAAGCTCTGTTCAGTGAAACAGACTCATCAGGCTCTGGTTTTGAAGACTAGGAATTGCAGGGAGTATAGCTATCTAATTCTGCATTCTTCATGCTTTTTTAGGGCAATTGGCAAAAAGGCACCTACAAAAAAAATCACAGTTCTCTGCTCTGCCTTTTAGAATAAACAAATACATTTAAGCTTTTAATGCTTGATTCTTTAGTGTGGTACTTTACAAAAAAGAGAGAATCACCAAAGTGGGGATGAGACTGAACATTAAAATCTGACACTAGTGTCCAAAATTCAGTAGCAACAAAGAATCATGTGAGAGACAGGCAGAATTAAAATTCCCCCAATACTTGGTAAGTACAGGCTATGACTTTTGCAGCTATTTAATAGCATTTTTCAGCTTCCAGATTCACTTATGTCTTTCCAAGCAGAAAGGTCACTTTACTTGAGGATAAAAACGGATGACTGCTGATTTAAATGATAAGCCTAGGAAATCTCAAGAATCAAGGCAAAAAGAAAAGCGTTTTTCCACTTGAAATGATAAAGATCACTAACCAACTCTCACTGAGTACTAGGTAAGTGAAAGATATTAGTCTGGTATAACCAAATTCCTAAAAGACACGTTATGGTGTTACAAAGAAGAAAGAACTCTTGAGAGAAGCCAACTTATATCCACTGTATGTGTTCTTATTTAGAGGAACCTTCTAAGGAACATTAGACAGATGTATGGGTCAATAAACCGCTATTGATGAAAAAAAAAAAGCTAAAGAATAGATAGTACACAACAGCAATAACAAAAGCTTGGTCAAATACACACATACAAAAACTTTTATCGTATAGTCACCTAAGCACAGCATACTTCACGAACACCATAAAGAAGATGAACAGTGCTGAAAGCTAGACAGACTGCAATGTATGTGAAAGTGTCTAGTTCAAGAACAGGTTGTAAAATATTGTTAAAGTAGTTCTTTAAAGCTAACCCTAGTAAACATATGAAGCTAAACACCAATACTAAAAAAAACACAAAGAACATTCTGTTTCCTTCTTGCAATTGTATATACTGAAACAATAGAACTTTAAAGTAATTTGCTATGGCTGGCTGCTTCTTTTATAAACAAATCCATTACCTGAAGTAATTTTCCATCCAAATTTTGTTACAGGAGCCCCTTTCTGAGTGTAACAGAGTATTTCCGATTCTCTGCACCTTCAACTACCTATCATTTCTTAAGGAACTAGATGAAATTATTAGGTGACCTTCAATTCATGCAACACTTACATATTTAAAAGTCATGTAAGTGTTCTCTGACTCTACCTAATACCATCAACTGAACTAGAGATGAATGAAGTGGGTCAAAAGGACCTAAATCTGACAAACAGTGCAATGTGTTTCCATACTGACGTCAGCAAATATGATTTTTAAAAAAAATCAATTAAATTTATATCATGGCTCACATGCTGTTTGAAAAATACTTCCAATACTGCAGACAAAATATTTCAGAAATATTCTGAATGTGGCTTCTATCTGTCAAAGTTCAAAACTTTTATTAAAATTGGAGGGCCCAAAAAACACTTAGAGCAAAACAATGTCACGAGGAGGCTCTAAGCGGGAGCTCTACTCCTTTGCCTTGCCTGTCTTGACTTATAGGTCAGCCACTGCTTTTGTGTTTATCACCCCCCCCACGCTATTAAGCTTCTATTAGTAATGTTTATCTGTGTAATTACTTGCTAAGTCATCTGGCAAATACCACGTTCCTTTTATTCACAAACCAAACTGAGCTGAAATATACTGCAGGCTTAATGCTCCCCAAATAACTTCCTTCTGCAAGCCAGAAACCACACCGGTGTATTGCGCTCCTCTGTCCACCAGCATCTCCCAGTTCTGCAAGTCACCTGCTGACAATGGCTACGTATCTGTCTTCTCAATCACTACACTGACCAGAAAAGAAATCTCACTGTGCTGTTTCCAAAGACGAATTAAAGACTGCAACAGCACATTTGGAGAGTCATACATATCCATCTAGGACCTGTTAAGGGCCCACAAGCCCACAAGCACTTGCCACAGATGTTACAGAACAAGGGCCTGGGCTTAATTCAGCCTTGAAAGATGCCTGTTGTGCATCTTTATTAAATAACAAAATACAGCAGTGGTCTAATTACTACAGTTTTATCTTGCCAATTAAAGTATGAAGCAAGTAGGAATTTATTTCTAAACGGTGATACTAGCAGGTAAAAATGCTTAGGCTAATGCTAGAAACTCAGCAGCGTTTTGTGGGTTTGAGGTGAAAATATCGTGAAACTTCTAAATTGGATGCTGAAGGCCACCTTTGGAGCTTTCTAAGTACTAATGCCTTTAAAACAACAAGTTCTGTCCATTTATTGAATAGCTGTGGAAGACCTGATGATCTTCAGCAATTACTGTGTTGAGACACAGAGACCAGAAGGAAAAGACACGTTACTCTCCTACTGCCAGGAGTTATGTTTGGGACGAAGAGGTGAGAGCAGACACATACTTTCTGAAAGCTTGAGACAGAGCCTGGAAAAAAGCTGACTAATCTCAGCTCGGAAGCACAAGTAAGGACGCAAGAAGGGATCAAACCAAAAACTGTAATGGAAAGACTCCCTTGGACTTTCACATTAAAAGCAAACAACACCTTCTTGAGTTACTTTTGGATTAACAACATTTCCACTGAACAACTATAGGTATCTCTTACCATAGTCGGTGTCTACACCCACTGGAGAAAGTCTCCATCCAGGAATCACAGATACAAACTGTTCTAAATGTGCCTTCGGAGAAACTCCTTCAGCAGACTCAGTCAACATGACTGTACTGTTAAAAATGGCACAAAGTCTGCATTTCAAAATCCAAACTACTCTTTCTAGTACTTTCATGAAAACAAGAAACATTTGTCTTACAGCAACAGATTTTTCCTTTCACTCTCACTGCTATCACTTTGACATAGACCAGCAAAAATGGAAACTTGAAAACCTAACAACTTTCCAGGGTTTGATTCATAACAAAATCACCATTAAACAATTTTATTTTTGCTTAAACATCCTAGAAACAGATGATACATGCATTTTATCAGCGAAAGAAATATATTTGGACTAAGTACTGAATGTAAAGGATGTCCCATCATAGCCTAGCATATTCAAATATTTTATAGCAAATTATATAAAATGTGTGAAGTAAGCTCATACACTCTCTTGCTCATTTATCTTTTTTTATGCAACATCACAATTCAGGATCTTTCACTGTTTTATAGAATGCCTGTATTGTTGTAACTTCTGTCTCATTTGTATATAAAACATGTTGTTCAGGGAAACAGTGAGTGATTATCTGTAGAAATAATTTTTAGAAGCAAATAAGGAGGACGCGAAGAAAACACATGGATTCAATCACAGGCGTGTCTTAACTACAGATTGATTTCTGTCATCCAACACAGACATGACACACACACTGATTTAAGCAAGCCAGATTTTGACACACCTGTTGGTGATGATATTGTGCGGATCAGAATGCCTGCTCAGCTGCAAGAGTGCTTAAGTATCAGTCAAATTCTGTTAGCTTTTAACTAAACAAATCATCTCCGACTATGTGTGGGACTACTTCAGCCCTTTTCTCCTCACAAAGAGCTGCACAATATCTTAAAACAAGAGTAATTTCACAATAAGATCTGGAAATAAAAAGACAATTTTTACTAATCACTTTCTAGATATAACTGTAATTGCACAAATGCTTTTTCAGCATTGAACGAAAGACAAGTGGTAGGTTGGTATGCTAGTAAGATTTATGGCTTGACAGTTTTCAAATATATTTTTTTGTATGATTTTGTACATAATTTAAAGCAGTTGAGAAAAAATATTTTGATCCAAGAGGAGCCACTCTAGGAAAATCAGAGATACAAATCTTTCAGTTGCAGAACAGAGACATAAATCTGTCCGCTACACTTGATGATATAAAAGCTACTCTATCCAGCTGATTCTGTGCTTTCACAGGGCAACAGATTCCTCAACATGCCTAGCACCAGAAAACACAAGAAATCCCAGTTGAACATTAACTTGTCTTAAACATAACTCACTCATATGTCTAACATTCCCTGGACTGGTCGTACGTTAGAAGGCTTTTCACTGACATTAAGGATAACCTGGAATAGAAATTCTGGGAACTCCCGAAGAAATGGAACTTACAAACAACTCATGAGGCCAACCACTGACAGTTACACTGTATTAAATTGTCTAATTTAGCTGAACCTTATTTCCTTATCGGGCTGTACTCCATTTCAGTTGACTGAAGACTGAATTCCTAATCTCTGACTATGTTACAAATGGCATCCAAAAGCAGCAGTCTGATGTTTCCCAAAAACATGTCTTTATGTTGCAGATTGCATATGAGTGGTGGGATACTTAAAATGCCTGCTAGGATCCCATGCAATGCAACAACATATTGTAAAAGCAACATACACAGAGATACTCACAACCTGGCACATGGAAACAGAATTAAAGAGCATATTCTTTGAAAAATTTGTCATATTGATTAAAAAAAGCCTAGAAATGATAACACTTTCAGAAACTAGCAAGCAATTTCTCTGGATTAGGCATTTAAGTTCTGTATATCTTGATTTCCTAGCTCTCGATCTCACAAACCCAACAACAAAATGAATAAGAATAAATGTAAAGGAAGAACTTAAAATAAGCGATAGGAAGTTAAGAAATGAATGCTGATAAGAAAAGATTGATGATCTGACATTTGGATTGACTACGCCCAGTGTATTGTGTTACTCTAGATACACGAGTTTCACATGGCACATGCCTACATGGGGAAATCTCAGGCTACTGCCCAACTCAACACCAGCTAACTCATCTGACAGTTAGGCTCATGAAATGGCTGTGCCTCAGCCATACTCACAGCCTCAGTTTCAGAGCTGCTTTCCTCTAGAAGTGTTCAGTCACTGCGTCAAATTGGGAAGTCAAGCTTATAGCTAGGGTGCAAAGTGTAGTTCTATTCCGAAAATACCATTATTATTTTAATTAGGTGACACAAAATATTGTATAATATTGCCCAGTTTTATGCTATTTAATTTCAAATTTAATTTCTCGCGTTATATAACTCTTGCATTAATTTTGTAATGAAACAGTCACTACAAAAACCGAAGATGAGACCACAAAAACATTTCAACGTTAATAACAGATAAAAAGCTTAGCATCGCTGAATTCTACAGAAATTGCTATGTTCTTGTGCTTCATTTTTACTCATAAAATGAAGAAGACAAAATTCAAGGATGTCCTTGAGTACTCAGTTGACTGGCAACAGAAAGCTAAATCAGTTGACAGAAGAAAGCCGCTGCGAGGTGAAGGGGCAAGCTCATTTTTCCATCTGTTTTTACTGAACACACCCTTTGTGAAACGTCATGGTCAAGGGCAGTTAGAAATTAATGTCATTCTAATCTTCTTTAAACACTTTAACTTGTTAAGCTAAATGTGTCAAACAGGAAACTATCCATAAACAAATCTGAGATGTTAAATTACTAAGATAGCTGTGATTTCCTTCTTTTGCAAAATCTCATTACTAGCCGGAATATTATTTCCACTCAAGGAAGTCACTCTACAGCACCAAATATTTTCACATGCATTGAAACATGTAGACTACACAAGTTTGCGGATGTTTGTTTTGGCAGACAATTGAATTTCCTCTGTTTCTCTGAATACAATATAATCCTCCTCATTTATGTCTTCATTTAGGGAAAAAAAAAATACAAAAAACCCTCAGATGGTAAAAAATCATCTTTTAAAACCACCATGAACTGACTTGCTACTAAGATTGATTTCTCTTCTAGACACAGACAAGTAAAAGAAAAAGGGCAAAAATAGCCTCTTTTTTTTCATGTTTGTGCTTACCTTTCAGCTAGAGCAATACATTTGAATAGAACGACTGAGCAGTAATACAGTTTAAAATACACAGTAGGACCGCTGCTTTATATTTCTTCTGGCAACTTTATGAATGAATCTGATAGGTATCAGTCATAGTTCCTTGAACCAGTAGTGCCCTTGGGAAAGGCCCTAGAGTAAGGATTTTACATATAATCTTCCTCTGTCTCATATTCAGGATTACATGCTGGTTGACTGGTTGGTCTGTTTGTCTGTCCTTAAAAATCTGAGAGATGTCATGAGCCAACTGAAGATCTGCAAAATTTGATTTACATCTTTGTCCAATTTTTTGCTAAAAGGCTGTAGCCTAAAACATGATAGGTCTAGAAAGCAGAATGCAATCTCACAAATATTTGACCAGAAACAAGGAGAAGCACACCATTTCTACTAGCACTGATCTACATAATTTTCTGGAGCTTAAGTTTTCCTTTGAACTCTCAATTTTCTCCTATAGGAATAGCCAATGTGAATTTCAAGCACATAGAATAGCACCAAGTCCTAAGCAACATCCTCACAAGTTCTCTCAATTTACAGAGCAAACTGAACTTATTTACAGTATTTCCCCCTACTTATGTTAGTTCTCTCTCCCTGCAGACACACAAAATGCCTGGAAAACCTATTCTGGGTGGAAAGTCAAGTGACAGTTTCATGTCATATATTTCCACTGCTCCCTGAAAATTTCCACTTGGTCTACATCCTTCCATGACTTACAAAAGGTAGTCAAAAGCCCCTACTTCCATGACCTTCAGAAATCAAGGAGAAGGTGGAATAGCAAAGTGGTACCAAATTGTAAATTAGATGTATTATTATGGATTGTAGCGTAACATGGCTCTACATCAACCCACCCCTTACAAGTATAAGATTTTTATAATCTAAAATGATGAATGTACTCTGCTGCAGACCAGTTTGAGAAATCCAATGTGACACTCCACTTCCTATGCATGACCGGAAGCAGCACCAACACACAGCTGAGCAGGACTCAGGGACAGTCTGCTAAGCTACGACAATCTAGTTAAGGTGACACTTGCACTTACACACTTCTACTGTTCTTTCTCTAAAGAGGTGAAAAACGGAAGTGGTATGCAGTTAGAGGATTTGCATTCCCACCTCTCTGAATGATGAATTAAGTCAAGTGAAAAATGGCTTTAAGTATCAGTGAACAGTTTTAGTACATTATATTTACCTGGGATGTTTTAACTTGTTTTCTTATTTCTAGCAAGAAACAGATCAGCAAACAATTCCATTAAGCTATTGAATTATACCTGATTTACACAGTACACATTTAAGTAGTTAATTTTTCTAGTATATACGTTTGCTTTTTTTTTTTTCTTAAATGGAATATATAAGAAAGGTGGAGTTACAAGTAAAATCTGAAAAGTGACACAAACCCAGTTTCTAAATTAAGCATGGTGTTAGGGTCATTTTTCATTGCTTACTGAATGCTAGTTCTTCAGAAGCCTTGCCTTGCCCATTAGCTTCCCCTAAATAATCTTCCTGACAAAGCTAATAATTACTCAACACAAACTTTTTCTTTAATGAGAGTTAACTATTATGATGACATCAGCCTGTTCTATTTGTCTGTGACTTGCAAGCCAGATGAAGTTTACTTACTAAATGTTGCAATCCTGCCAAAATCCAGGGCTGCATAGAACAGTATGTTCAGGCCCTGATGTCTTGCCAGTTTTCAATGAAGTGTTTGACAGAGACCACATGTGGAGGTCAAGTGATACTATCATGATCTCACCAGATGGTAAGTTGTGGTATTATTCCCAAGGCAGGTAGCATAATCTGTTTAGAAACAGCTGGCAGGTGATCCATGATCTCAGAGCCAGAAGCAACTGGATTATTGCAAAAGATCAGGGATGTTACTGATGTTGGTGAAGAGACTTTTCCAAGAATTTTTCTTGTACATAATCTAAGGATTCAATTCTCAAGTTGTACGTTTTCTTTTAACAACAACAACAAAATATCTATTTTATTAACTGCTATCTTAAATCAGAATGCTTTCTGCCTAATAAATCTCACGCCTTCACATGGTTATGATATGATGCATGTTAAGTCGTATAAAAAGACAAAGCAAGCTCAGGTCACTTGAATTCCTTTAACTATACAGGTTAGAGGGTGGTTCTGGCCTATTTTGCAGAGAACAGGAAAGCTTCCTACAACACTGTACACGTCTTCTTTTCCCATCCCTCTGCAGTATCAGTCTATCCACCCCAAAGTGTGAAACAGCACTTTGCACAATCCAGCCTTCAGTTAAAGCAAGCAAGAACCTAATATCACTACAGGACTCACATGACATTTCCCGGATGAGGCTGCAAAATAACCATTCCTGAAAATGCAACAAAGGTACATGGTTGACTTCCTCATAAACAACATTTTCCCTAAGCTGGAGAAGCAATATTCTCCTCCTAAAAAACACAAATCTTTAAAGCAGGTTTAGAATTTTTAAGTTTAATGTGATAGCTAATAATTGACCATGCACTTCATCCGAGCAAAGACAGATTCTCAAAGGGCCATTGCGGAGGCAGCATCGCCTCCTCTTGCACTTTCTGGATAACATCAAAACCCCCATCTTTCACTGAAATTCTATACTAACATCCTTATTCACACTGGCCAAACTTCAGAAAAAACAAACAAACAAACAAAAAAACCAACAGTTTGTGACTGAGAAGGATAAGATTCCTTTTAATTGATTCATCACACATCACATGCCATTTAAAATTACAGGACAACGGAGACAAAAAATATTAATTACCAGTAAAAAAAAAACAGGGACGTGGAAGAAACTGGGAAAGAAGTAGCTTAATTTTGAGTTACTAAAATGTTTTCTGAAACTTTATTTTTAAAATAGGATGCATGCTTCTAATAAATCAATGTGCAGCAACATAAAGTTGAGCAGCAGAAAGTCTAAAGAGGATGGGTGGCAATTTGCACAAAGCATGGAATTTCTTTAGAGATACAGAGAAAAAATTATGTAATATAAAATTAAAATGTAACATACATTTCCATAAACAATATTCTTTGAAGATATTGAGAAAGTAGTCACTACAGTGCATAATAATCTACCTGCAGCCTTTGATAATCATTATAAAATAAAGCTTGTTTACATGTGCCTATATTGGAAATAATTTTTCAGATGTGTTTCTTTTTTAGAAGAAGTACAACTACTCCATCTTACTAGGAGCTTTTTTTTGAGCTTTTGATATAATTCCTAAATTTGATTCTATATATGACAGCAAGATAAGCCTTCAGCCATGACTGCACTTTTCTCTCTTTTAATTTGGGCCTGCATCATTAGCCAAACCAGAATGCACTTGTCTAGCTAAATTAAGCATCCAGACTGCACAGCAAACATTATCTGATGTTCTGTCGGCCGGTTTCATGTTTGTCTGAGCACTGTTTTGTCAGACATGAAAGGAACAAATCTGGATACCTCTCATTCAGCTAACTCAATGTCACATTTAAAGCTCTTTGGGGAAAAATGAACAAATCACCTTCAAATTAGAAATTAATTGCTCTGTGTTCTAATTTCATAGTCATTTACTTCAATATAGGGCATTTTAAGGACCACAAACCTTTACTGCTCACAATTGCTTCCAGTAATTGGTTACGGTACATCTCGATAATGGACTATGTAATAGGATAGCACTAGTCAGGTTCAGCTCCAGTGAAAATATTAAATAGATAAAACTTTCCAGATTTATGATCGGTTACAAAGACCATTGTTTCTATAAAACTTCACTTAGTATGTAATCACATAATTTCATGTCTATGAAGGGCAACAGTTTATAAATGGCTTTTTCAACATAAGGCTATTAGCTTAAAATCATTAAAAAATACTCCACCCTTATACACTCATCTTAAATAAAGAAATATTGCCTAATCTGTTGGGGAAAACTGGATAGATCCAGGAAAGCAGCATGCCGTAAGACTTGCCACCCTTTGAAAGGCAAAAATATCATCATTTGCTAAGCAAAACAATAACTTCATCACATCACAAGGCAGAAGTGTACTAACAGCCCATTCCTCAAAGAACCTGTCATCCAGACATCATGCACAGAAACCACCGAAACACAAAAGAAAGCACAGCAAGCATCAGTAACAAAAACAGTTTAGCTGCTTTTTGCTTTAAAACAAAAACTACCCTAACAAGAAAAAAGAAGTTTTATACTGAGTGATGATGATGACTGGACTTAAGAGCAACAGCTGTAAGATAAGGCTGAGAATAGTGGCACACCTGTAGCACAGAGCTGCAAGGGTAGTTTTGGGGGAAGGAGAAATGAAGGTGAAAAACATCCTAACTATTCACTCATCCACTTTTGTCTCGTCTTCCTTTTTAAATCAATAAACATATTTGACATTGATCTTTAAGATGCCGATTTCACATGGAATGGAATCAAATATTTCATGTTTCTGTTTTTTGTCAGTTACAGTACAAAGCTAAAACACATATACCAGGCAAGTTGCTTTGGGGATCACCTTAGAAAATCATTATTGCTTGTATCATTTACTGGCAAAACTTAATCTTAACCTAATTCTGCAAATGCAGAGTTTCACTCTTGAAGACCACAAAACAAAGGGAGCAAAGATTAGGAACTGGAATAATATACAGCTGTTTCTGTATTTAACAAGAGACATGCTGCCTGGTAATCAAAAAAAGCAGTGATAAGGAGATCTAGTGATTCCAGTGCATATATGATCAATGACTTTTCCAGATTGCTACCAGGCTACGTGAGCCAAATATTTAGGTTAGAACCTCTTCAGCTTTCTCCTAAAAGAGCTGCACTGGATGAGATTAAGGTTCTGTTCAGGCTGTAGCAAATACCTACAAGGGAGCAGGAAAAAAGAGAAGATATGTTCCTTCCTACTGACGTTTTGCAGTCACCAGCCTCTCCAGCTAGTTGCCTCCTGGTGTGATTTTTATTTAAAAATTCTTAAAAGATTTTTCCTTCTTGCAGGATTTCATTAGCTTCCTTTTGAGCCCATATAAACAATTCGCACTCACATCAACCCTTGGCAAGGAGTTCTACTACTTGCATGAACAACCATATTCTTTGGTTTTACTTTTTGCCTTCTATCAGCTTCAAATGGCGACCACCTGCTTTTGTAACCGCTGGTTGAATATCTGAACAGTCAAATTTCTATTCATAGTCTTCATACCATTCTTTCAAGATGAAGAAACAGTTTACTTCAGTTGCACAGCTGCCCTTGTATTAATCTAGTCCACACCTTTGATCACAACTGATGCCCTTCCAGAAAGCCTTCTATTCTGTCTGGGAGGGAGCAGTACTGGAATTCAAGATGGCATAAAAAAGATCACAATACAGTAGAATAACAACTTCTTTTATCTTTTTCTCTTCTAAAATACTCTGCATTTGCCTTTATTTCATTGCTATTGAGTTTTGAGGTGACATTTTCACAGAACTATGTGTTATGAAGCTAAGATCTTCCTAATTGGTTGCTACCATACAAGAGACCACTACTTTACAAGGTACTGGGGAAAATCACAGTGTTTTTTCTCTCACTTACATCACACTAATTTATAAAGAATTTCATCTGCTCATTGAGTGAAAGAACCAAGCACACCCATGAACTCTCAGAATCAACAGAAATGCACAAATGAAGTTAATATGCTCATAAATTTCAGACAGGATAACTGAAATAAAAGTCCCAAAGCAAGAGGGATACTAAAAGCCCAACGAAAAGTTTCATAATTACCATACAATACTTGCTGCCTACAACATTCAAAATAGCGTTTTCTACATGAATTTATTGTGAAATACAGAAAAGTACATAGTTCGCTCTGAAAGTAATGCCTCCTAATTATTTCCATGGAAACTACAGCAGATAGAAAGAGCACAATAACACCGACAGAACAAATTGTCAGGTACAAGACACTGTTTTTCAACACAGTCACCACTCTTAGCTACGCATTTTTGCCAGCAATTAATAAGAGCCTAGATGCCACACTTGTAAAAACCTGCACCAGCTGAGGTGACCTGCTGTTTCACAGCTGCTATGACAGCACAGTTGCTAGGACTGCCCATGCAGTCCATCGTTCATCGGTCCAAACAGATGGAAGTTGGAAGGCGCCAAATCCAGACTAATGTGGGTGTGGCAATATGCTCCATGGTCTCTGAACTCTTCTGAGGCCTGGTGTTATTGTTTTGCATGAGAAAGGTTTGTCTTCTCAGGCCTGACTCTGTAATTTGAAGCCTTCAGCTCAGTCAGCATTGTGATGCAGCAGAGTTGATGGTTTGTTTGTCTGTATATCAGGAAATCTAGAAGGATCACCTCTTTCCTATTCCAAATGACAGTGCACATCACTGTACCCACTGAGGGCTGCATCTTGATCTTTTTCTTTGATGCAGAATTCACATGCCTCCACACCACGGACCGTAATTATGACTCTGGTTTGTAGTGGTAACACCATGTCTTGTCACTGGTAATACTGTGATCCTGGAAGCTGTCACCTTCAGTCTCACACTGCTCCAACAGATTCTGACAAACTTATGCACAGAGGTCTTTCAGTTCCTGTGTGAGCATTCTTGAGACCCATCTGGTGCTAAATTTGTGATATTCCAACATAGCAGCTATTGTTTCCAATGCACTGAAGCCAGTATTCAGCTCTGTACACAGTTTCCTAGTCATAATCTGCTGATTCACGTGCATGAGCTGTTTGAGATGCTCTTCATTTTATGATATGACAGTTTTGCATGGCCATCCGGAACAATGAGGTCTGTCTTTCAAGTCACTGTTGCCACTTCTGAAATGCACTATCCATCGAATTCAGTAGCACACCTTTGCTCATACATACATCCACTTCAGACGACATACGTCAGACTGCCTCTCTGCTGCCATCTGTTGCACAGTAACAAAAGGTAATGGAATACTGGCAGGAAGGTTCAGCTTCTACTGCCATACAACCAACACTTGCCTCTGATGTCATGGGCCAACAGCATAAAATAGGAGCTGTTACTTTCAGAGCAGCCCCTTGTAGACAGAACATCCATTAATATCTACTTATGTCAACACATGGAAGTAGACTCAATCACTCTCTGACCCTATCAAAACACTGACTCATGCAAATTGTGTAAGAAGTCTTTGGCATTGTACAGACACTGTACTACAGTACAACAATTGGGAAAAGAGGATGATTTTTCTTAGCAGTTGTATAGCACCACTATAATCTCAAGAACTCTGTCAAGTAGCATTAGGTTTATTTTTGAAATATAAAAGGTCATTTATACATCCTTGACTACCTGTTTACTACTTAACACACAAAAAAGTGTTTTTTATGTATGCTTACATAACTTGAGCATCTAAACACTGTTTCTGGGAAAAAACATCTTTAAGGAAGATTCAATATCCTTGTCTTCATCACAGAATACTGCTGAGAAATCCCACAAATTGCCTAAGGGTTCTAACATGTCAGCCACCAACATCAGTGACATTTATTATCTAGCGCTCTTGATGTCCTCAGTCAATAAAGACTATGGATCTTTAAAAATAACATGCACCATTCACATGAGGTCTTCTTAATGCACAAAAAGAACACCAAAAGTAGAAGAAATGAGCAAAATAAAAAAGAGGTACAAATCCAGCCATTAAATTTCCTTTAATCAACAATTCAAATAATTAAAGCAAGTGGTCTCCTTCCTCTCTGGAACAAACCTTGCTTTCATATCTGCAGAGAACTTACTGAAAACTGACAAGTGATCTAAAAGATGTAATATTTTGTAGAGCTAAAGAACACATTTTGTAAAACAGATTTTTCCTAGTGCAGAAACTGATTCACTGCATCCTCTCTCAGAATGAGTAAAATTTATCTGTTATTCTCACAGGAGACTTCTGAATGCCCCATAGAAAAAAAGAAAAAAGAAAAAATAACCACATTCACAGAACACTTAAGGGGAAAGGAAATGTGTCATAAGAGAAAGGTTGCAAAGTCCTCGCCCAGAAGACCTCTGAGTCAAAAGAAACCTCCCTTCCTCTCTGAAAGATGATTAAAAAAACCCATACACTCATATCTTGTTGACTTCTAGCGGACATTTTTGGCTTAGGTGTAACCTATGGAAGGGAGATAACTGATCGGAGTCCATCCACCCTCTTGCTGAACTTGCTCATTACCTTTCACTTCATGTAGAAATACAGAAAAAAAGTGTAATTCAAAAGGGACAAAAATACCTACAGTGGAGTGGTATTCTGCTGCAATACAAAAAACAACCCCTTTTCTTCCCTCTGTTACCCCCATGTAGTTATGACTATAATCACTTGTGCAAAAATAGGACCAACCACCTTGGTAAATGTCAACAGATTTGAGTTTCCTCCTCTCAGAACACAGGGCTCTAGTTGGAGAGGAGTTTTCACAGTAACGAATGGGAGCAGATGCACAAACGAATCTGCAGTAGTTGTTCTCATTCAATTTTTGTGAAGTTGAGGGACAGAGTCGCAATTGCAGTGCCTGGTGGTATCATGCCTCTCCCATAAAATGATGCTTCTGATAGTTGAAGGAAATGTGTTAGAAAAAAAGGCACAAACACAGCCTCCTTGCTAAGCACTTAGTTGTTTCTCAGAAGTGAGGCTCACTGCACAAATATTATTGCTAATTTAAATGTCTAACTGATTTGAAGTACACAGGGACAAAGCAGATTAAAGAAACTTTAACTCATGCAGTAGAGAGATGGAGAGCTCTACTGATGGCCTCTTTAATGACACAGCTGTGCATACTGTAAATGTACCTTACTCTGCACTGTCCTACAGTGTCTGTTATCCATAGCCTTAGGGTCTAATTTGGAGCCACATGGAAATATATTGTTTTGAAAACCTGACGTGAAAAGTAGTAACAGTGTGATTTCATACTAATCCAGATTATCCTTGCAGTCAGCAAGCCAAAAATCTGTGCCCTTAGATTATGAAGAAGTGAGGTGGAAGAGTGGTAACCACATCATGAAAATGAGCAAGAAAGATATCTATGCAAAAAAATGAGAGTATGCTGGGGAGGAACATGAGTGGAAGAAGTGTTTGCTTTGCTCAGATGTTTATATTTACAATCTCAATTCAAATAGCTTTTGCAACAGAAGGTGGCATAGTGAAAAATAATATGATATTAAAATCCCAGTGGACAGAAAATGAGTTGCTGAGCAACCAGACGTAACTTCTGACATCTTAGAAGTGGAAAACGTCAAGCTACAAACTCAGCTTCCTAATTATGAACAGCAGAGAACTGTTTGTAAAATCTTGGCCACTGTTCTAAAATGTATTTTACTTCTAAGAAAGATAATGAGTCATCCTTGCAAGCGGCTTCCAAGTTCATGGCTGTAGTATTCACACGTATATGGGAAATCTGACAACTACAAATTCAAGGACTGAGTCTGGAAATCCAGATGAGTTTATGGTTTAATAATTATTTGAACAAATGCTGTATGTTAATTATTATTTCAGTATGATTTCATTCATGGGCATCCTTCAATACCTTTCCTTTACTTTCACTACATAAACATTCAGTGGCTCTCTCTGTCAGAGTAAACCTCAGGTATGTTTTCACTACACACTGTATCCATGTGATTTAAAGTATTTCAGGGTTATCTGCAGATAGACATAAATTCAGTGGCTTTCAACAGGTCATTTCATTAGAGTATCTCATTCTTTTGACACATTCCTAATATCCTCAATAAATCAGAAGGTATGCATCTTTCAGTAACAGAGGTATTCTATTTATACCAGTTTATATTGAAAAGGATGAACAGTACTGTAACACAACTTCTCCTGTGAGAAAGGCATCCCTACCCAAGTCATGAAAATGCTTCTCAAGGCCCAACCTAGGGGCCTGCTAGCTCAGTGGCACTCCTCTTGTTGAGTGCTGCTGGAATCAGAACTATTCCAAGCACAAGATAGGCTGGAACAGGGGAACACATGCTGTGCGAAGCAGACGCCACCTACAGAAGTACTGGAATACTCCAAAAAATAAATAAAAAACAACAACAAAACACCCTTATGAGATGGCCAGTAGAGATTTTTAACAAAGATGGTCAAAATGAACTGGAGGCAGTTTTTACCAATCTTATGCATAGGCAGAGAGAACAAAACCTGCCATCAAATGCCTTGAGAAAGCCTTTTATTCATGTGAGTAAGCCTTTTCAACAAATCAGCTATTTTTATGATAGACACTTGATAAAACACTGGGGGCAAGTGGCCTGCTCTAAAGGTATGACCAAAAATGATGAGTCAACAACTGTCCTCAGCAATCCAAGCTTGAGATTTAAATAAAGAGGAACATAAGAAGCACAGCAGAATCCACAGAAAGTCAAGTTTGTTTGTTTGTAGCAACACCCAGGAAATCATGTAAACATTGAAAAAAACTGAAAATTTCATTTTTAGTGCCTTCTGAAAATGTGAGGCTAATTCTACACCTGCAATAAAAGCTATGACACAATTTTTATTTAAACCAATTGCCTTGTCACATTGAAACTGAAATTAAAAACTACACAACAAATGTTAGAATATTTGTGCCTGTCATACTGTCCCACTCTTCATGCAGTACAGGAATTTGACTGGCTAATAACAAAACTTACATGCCTTATATCTCCATATAATATGAAAGGTTTCTGCTTCTGAAAATCCCAGCAGCTGAAACAGCACACGGCTCCTTTATCACAGTCTACAAATTGTGCTTCTGGGCTTCTGCAAGTTGACATTAAAGCTATTAAAAAGATGGACGCACTGAAGAGTCCTCTTCTAATTCTGAAGTTGTCCCCAAAAAGCCTTATGATTTTGCTCGGAATAAACCACTCCATTTCATAGAAAAGGCTCTTATGGAAAGCCCCTCAGGCCTTATTTATCATCTCCCTTCACTCCAATTTCTTCACTTTTCCATAGACATTAAAAAAGATAATTATTCCCATAAACTTTTTTGCCAGTGTATAATACTCTCCATCTCCAAAAGATTTAAATACTCAGTTGTAAAACTCTTCCATGAAATGACCTGAACTACACTTTTTTCTTTTTTTAAGTGAGGTCACTGAATAAGATGTGCTTAATTCTGTCAGATTTCATGTACAGCTTCTCTCCATGTACTCTATAATGCTCTACTCATACACATTTTCTCTCATATATTTTGTCTAAATCGTGTGTGCTTTTTGTGTTGGTGACTCATTTTATACTCTGCCTACCATAAGGCGACCCCAGGTTTTGCCAGCACATCCTTGGAAAAGCTGTGACAGTGAACAGAGAATGTTTGTAAAGGAGTTTCATCTTCTGTTCACCCCCATACACCATACTACTCTACATATCTGACCAGCGTACGCTCCAAGTTGCAACTTACCAAGGAAACGATCTCCTTGCTCCTACAAGCAAGGCATCTTACTTTTTGGACTTCCTATTGGAAGTGTTACCATACCTTGATCTTTTGAAGAATACTATTTCACGTGGCTTCCCATTATTCTAAATTGCATCACCCTGGAGATGCTTACAAAAAGGGGGTAAAAATAATTTCCAACGAATAAATCTATGTACTCCTTTCTTTGACTCTGCCTTCCCATGCAAAATACTTGGTGCATGCTTAGCACACTCCGAAACATTATTCAATTGTCATCTAAAGAGAAATGAATACTTGCTAGAAGAGATTCAAAACAGTTACAAAGGAAAGACTACCTTACAACAGACACTGAAATAAGAAAACTAAACACGGAATAGCAAAACTAATGACACTACACTATAAGGTAATTAGAGTTACTGACGGGGTCTTACCCAGAAGGAGGTAAATTACCGTAAGCCCCACAGAAACAAAACTTGCATTATAGTATGATTATATGCAGCGACTTACCTACCCAGAAAAACGAGCAGAGAAAATCTAAATTTAAAAGTCTAAACATCTCTGATCCATTCATACACATGAAAATTTCTGGTTCTAATTACTAGGCAGGAAGATGAGATGTATACTCCTAAAGCAACATCTACGCTGTAAAGAAAATGAAATGCCCAAGAGCTTAACAATGGGTTAAAAATAATGTGCTTGTTGGGTTGGGAAGTCAAATTGCGTGTCTCCATAACAGCTACAGTATTTGCTTTTCTACACAGATTTATGGAAGGAGATAGTTTGAAAATAAAAATGCTTCTGAAAGTTCAGAACATCACAGTTTTCATTTTCTATTAATGTGGTAGTCTCACTGGAAATAAACATGTTCCCCCTTTGCAGGATCTTCCTGTTAGTAACAGTTGCACATAAATAAAGTTTTATAAACAAACATCTTATCTTTTTATGGAAGGAAGTCCATTAATAAGGAATTGACGTCCTTCCCTGAAAAAAAAAAAAGATCAGTGCTAATTCTTTCCCATAAACTAAAGAAATAAACTTACACCCTGAGATTTTTTACTCTATTTTCACAGCAAACTGGATAGTCTGCACGTAGGTAAAAAAGAACTGTTTGGGCTTTCATATAAACGATATTTCTGTTGCTACCTTGCCACATAATAGATAATTAAACTCTTCCCTCAGTTTTTGATTGCTTCATGGAACCTGTGCTCCATTTCAACTGTTCTTGTTTGAACTACGCTGAAGCCTGCGAGCCACTTTCAATCTAGGAGCTTCAGAAGCACAAATCCAGTTTAATATTATGACATGGGCAATTGTTTTCATAAAGACATCCTTTACCCCCAAAAATGCAGGCAAAGTAACTCTAGCAACTGTGTTATACTTTTTACCATACTATTCACTGGCGTTGTTGGCTCGACAAGACACTTGTATTGCTCAAAATTCTCAGTGGAATATCTTCTGATGCAAACTTCACCTCTTTTCCTTCAAAATAGCTTTTCCTTTAGACTGTAAGAATTTGAAATTGACACTACTGTACACTATTTTTGTCAAATATTTTTTTTTCCAAATGGCTTCAAAAATCCAGCACTTTTATCTATCTGCAACAATGCTGAAAATACAAATGTTAGTATTAAAAAGAGATCAGCTTCTCACTAGTTTTGTGCAAAAGAATGTCAAACGTCAGTGCCACACTACATGCAAATAAGCCTAAGAGAATGGCAAAATCATGTGGTTACTTTAAAATTTTTAAGTATTTTAAGTGCCATAACATTTTCATACAAAAACACCTATTTATCTTGAACACAGTGAACAATTAAATCCAGGGGACATAAGAAACCTCATCACAGTAACTACAATAGGAATTTCAAGAGGAAAAAGAAGAAAAAAAGAAACTTATAAAAAGAAAGTGCACCCAAAGTTGCAAGATAATAGAATTGTTTCTCTTGAGCCATGACTGCAAAAGGAGTGTTATATCAATGCCATCTATGAATATTTTGAAAGACAAAGCATTTTCATGCTCTAGAAATCATGCTTTTGCCTAACATAAGCACTGGAAAATAAGATCCCATGATTCTTTACCAAGTTAAGTTTGCTTACACAGTGATTCATTAGAGAAGGCACTCAAGGTGTGTCTAACACAACTAAGTAAACGAGTGGCAAGGAGTGAGATAGAGCATTAGACTCCTCCTCATCAACTGCACTGAATTTAAAGATTCCTTCCTGACTCCATTTTAGACCAACAGTTCACTTTCCAAAGATAAAACTACTATAGGTAAAACAAACCTGAAGCAGACAGAGCCAGTCCCATTACATGACCTTCAAGGTATTGGCTCCTAGGACTCCTATTTAGCATCCATATCTACACTTCCATAGTTCACATTTAGAATGCTTTTGTTGATGGTGGATGCAAAAATCTTAATGTGCTTGTGCATTTTCAATAAGTCCTTTCCACTTAACTCCATTCTTTTCAAAGGGTTAGGTCCTCAGAAAGGTATTTCTCCTCTATTTATATTTAATTCAGGCTGACTATGTCATGGAACAGTGATCCTTTTTAAAATGGAGCATTGTTTTAACAGATCACGTGGCACAATTAGGAAAACAGGGTAGATCTTCTGGTACCCAGCATAAGAAACAAGGATGTAGGCAACATCTTGACAAGTATTTGAGGAAAAAGCGTGTTGAGGATTTTCATTAGAACACTCACCTAATTTAACAGACTATCTTGGACAATAATGGTATCTAGCCACTCTATATAATTACCAACTTTTCTATCCTTATTTTTTCTTCTCTCTCCTTCTCTCAGCATAATAATGCCTCAGAAAACTTTTCCCATTTATAAAAATTCTTAACAGGGGAAAGCTTGGGGCACTCTCAAGAAAGCCCAGTAAATATGTACAAAACTCCAATAGTTTCAGTGTGCAGTACTTAGTAGTTAGTCAAAATGTCTGTGAATGACTTTAGCTGTCACGAATGAACTGATGGCAGCCAGCATATTCAGCAAAGAAATCAATTTCTGTGGTGTCACTGTTACCTGTACTGCTGTCTTCTCCTGAGCAGAGCTCATCTCCATATTCTGCAACGGAGGTGTCAAAACTGGTGGAGGAGGTGCTCTGCGCTTTTTCACTTCTGGGTTTGCTGTCATTCCTGAGATATTACCAAGGGACAGCGATGGACCCAAGGTACTGGAACGGGAATTCACCGAAGGGGAGTTTGGTGCTGTGGAAAAACCCTGTAAATGGATTAACATTTTGGATTAACATCACTTTTTGAAAACAATGGGAGAGAAAGAAGACAAACAAGACACATCTGGTTACCGTTTTAACAATGATATGGATAGTCATGTATGTTCATCTGCCAAACTTGCTGAATTGCAAACTGTAACTTTTGGACACTTCTAAAGGTCAACTGGAACAAAGCCTACAAGCAGTAAGAATGTCAGAAGGCACTACAAGCATCTACTGCAATGTAATGTTACAGTTGATAGGAATACTGCTACTGTTTGCTATTTAAAATGCACCATAGAGATGTGGTTATCTGAACACATTTTCAGTTGTATTTGAATTACAAGTAACACACATTTCTGAAAGCAACCTTTACTCTTAATTGAGAACGCTATATTAATTGTATGCTGTCTGTATCCCAGGCTTTTATTATTAGTTCTCTGCAGATTTACATAAGAGAAACTCTGCTACCATAAAACTATTTTCAATTTATATGCATAATCAAGTGTAAACATTCACAATCTACTAACACCAATCAAGGAATATGCTCAAAAGAAGTCCCACTGACAGGCACCATGTTGCATTTAAACAGGCTCAGAAGCAAAGCAGAAACTATTTCAGTAATTCCTTTATGTTAAAAATTACTTCAGTTCTCATTCAAAATTTATTAAAATCAAGGGAATAATTTTCACTGATTTCTGACCAAGACCTTTATACATTTTTATATTAATATTCATTCAGAAATACGTGCAGTCATACAGAAGTCTACTAATAGGAGAAGACTAGGGATTGAGATTGAAAGAAAAAGTTGATTTTTATTTTAGTTTTACACTTTAACCCAACTTTAAAATCATGTTTCTGAACTTGCTAATTAAGATCTTTCAAATGTTTCTCTCAAAACATATTAGTCATTTTTTGCTATATTTATTAGGAGAAGCTTCCATACTAAATAGATTACTTTTCACTTTAGCTATGAGACAGTTACTTCTGAAAAATGGCTTCTGAGAACCATTACTGATATCAACCCACTATGAGCTGGAGTAGGATACCTACTCTGGAAAGGAAGGTTGATGACCATGGTTGACAATGCTGTTCTCATCACCACTACGTAAAGCTTTCAGATGGAATTTTGACCAGGACCACAGAATGCGTACTAGCGTGAAACTACAGCTCACCAGAAATCTCATCATTATCCAAACAAAAGAGGTACCTAAGTTCTAGTCCTGGAAGGGCTGGAAAGCGTTCTGTGTCTACTGTTTTATTACTGTGGTCAATATTTGTGATTTCTGGAAGATTGCAACTGGCAAGAAATTTGTTCACAACACTATCATAATTTCTTTCTACAGGGGTCAACAGTGATCTTACCTAGAAGTTAGAAACATGGGGCAACAAGCTCAAAAAGACAATTCATTTAATTTTAGTACTTTTGAGGAAGCACTTATGAAGCATAAAAAGCTAAAAATATATACATAGCAATGAAAAAATAAACACTAACAACACAGGTTCCTGACTTCCTAGCAAGATTCAGTGTTTTGCAGATTCCTATGAAAGTAACTGAAAGTGGTAATGCAGATAGCAAACTAATTTGCATCCTATCCTGCATTTGCCATGGACGCGACTTAAAGCTAATATCTGGACTTTTCTCTTATCTTTTACTTTGCATGCTGCACAGACTTCACGCCAGAATAGTGTATTAGCACAAACAATGCATGGTACCAGACTGCTCTGATCAACTATAGTTTTATTAAAGAATTAAAGCAGTATTTGCCATGTCTTTTTCATCACTATTCTCTGAACTTCACTATCATCCACTGTTCCTAAACAAAAGAAAACAAAAAAGCTCAAAATGGAAGGTGGGACTTGAAAGACCGGGTCAGATCTCATAAGGAAACACACTCTTTTCTTAGACCCGTATGTCAGGCAGTGGGAAAAATAACAATTTCATCTAAACCTACAAGGTTTTAAGCTCATCTCAGTGCATATTGCACCTGGTTCTATAAAATAAACTTTTACTTTCTCCTGAAGAGATGATTGGGTTCACAGGGTGAAATAAGCAGTGGTCTCCCTTTCCCACATACTTACAAAATCATCTTAAAGTCTACAGGCTATGATTTTGTGATGGTTTTAATTCTTTGGTTCTATTCACTGCATCAGAAAGATAAGAAATTTTGTTCACATATTTACAGATACATAAAAACAACAAACAGCTTCTCTCCCAGCATTAAAAATACAGGTTACTGATAAGAACATAGGATGTATCATAGGTGGAGGGAAAACAAAGCTCATGTATTGCAGCCAATATAGTTGTACGAAGAAGTAAGCCCTTATCATATGTTTCACTTGACAGCAACAGGTTGTGGAAAATGTTCTGCTCAGAATCAAATTCAGTTTCTACAATCTGAGTGTTTTGTAACTACACTGCAGAACAAAAAAAGAAAACAGAAAAAAAAAAAAGGTCACTGGATTATGTAAAGAGTTTTTCAAAATGTCTCAACTTGTAAAACCTAGTAATTACACTAGCATTACAGCTAGCTGTTCCAACGATTAAGTAATCCAAACCAGCAAGAAAAAAAGTTTTCTCTCCTTTTTTTTTTTTCTTCTGAATTAAGCTGAAGAAAACCCATCATAAACACAGTTGCACCAGCACAGGTCCCCAGTAAATCTGGATCCTAACTGAGCAAGTGTCTTGAACAGCTCCTACAGTACAACCACAGACAAAAGCTCATTTCAGTTCCATACAGCAGATGTTAGAAGGAAGCGAGAAACAGTTTGCAGAACCTGCTATAGAGTACCATCAGATTTCATGTATACACTGTTTAGTGTTAGATTTGCCATCTCGTTTCTTTCCTGCTCCTTAAACTCCTGAAATATAAGGGACCTTCTTTTTTCTCAATGTACCTGACTCTTTGGAGATAAACAGTTTATTTTCAAAGTGTTATCTCACTTCTTGAGCTTAGCTTTCAAAGACCTTTTGGATGGCCAGAGGAAGACTGTTTAAAAACACAGGCGCATAAAAGCTCTGAGTAATTTGGTGGTTCAGGCATACCAGTCCCATTTTCAGAAGAAACCAACAAGACTAAGAAATTCCACAGCCCATCGAACTCAACTCAAGCATTATAAAATGCCTTTTCCAAATGATTTCCTTTTAAAGGATGAACTTAAGCTCTGATGTCTTACAGGTATTTAGGAAAATTTTAGCGATCATGTTAATAAAATAATGTGAGATTAATCGATTAAAACCTACTAAAATATAAATTGTGCTGTTGTGAGAACCCCATTTTACAAAAAAAAAAAAAAAAAACTCTCTAAAAATGGAAGTCAGATTCAAAAGGTATCCTTGATACACAGCTCTCTGACCCAAAGCCCTGTTACTAGCATTTCCTTGATTTTCTGATGACACTAAGTGGCATTTAAAGGTCAGCAAGGAAGAGGCTGCAGCTTGCCTGTGAGAGCGATCTGACTTCCCGTTCCCTGTCCACACCGGACAATAAAAATTTTTCAAAATGTCAAGTTCCTTTCTTGTGAGGCCTTTCTTCCACAGCTCTTTGCCAAAACTCACATGTTTGAGCTCTCAGTCCTGTTATGCAACTTCCTTCGGAGGAGTTTTTAAATCAAAGGTAATCAATTGGGTTGTTTTTCTTAGCACTCAACGTACCAGATGCATCAGCAAAAAGTAGTTGTTTGGGTTCTTCTCAGAAAACAAAAGAGACAAAATAAAATATCGCAAAGGAAATAATTTTGCTTGAAAGTGTAATATGGGTAAATGTGAAAAATAAGATCTAGAGCAGGCATGCAAGTCCAGTTACACAGTGACAACAACAGCAGTTATACCTGTTGGAAATTTAAGCTCCACTAATGCAAACTCTTACTGATTTGCTGAGTGACACTGCGACTGGCTACAACTGGCCATTTAAAACATCAGACATGTTAGGTTAGATCTACTGCACACATTAAAAGTCCGAGGCTGCTTGCCGTGAGATGATAGTGAAATTCTTTATGCTAGCATTATATTTGGCAACGCCAGAATTGAATCCAAGCTCCTGCTTCAAAACCAAAGCAAAATACTGTGATCACGAGACTGCCTGGAACCATGTTTTTTGTTGTTGGCTTTTTTTTTTTTTTAAATAAACAGTGACTTCTCAAATCTTCCTTTTTAACTGGCCACACTGAATACAGTTTGTTTTTTGTACTCTGTGATGCACTTGTGACTATCACTATGGTACCTGCATACAGCCTGCAGCCAGCAAGGAAAAAATACATGCTTCCTTGCTCCAACATTTTTTAAAAACGCAATTTTATGCAATTTACTCATGGTGGTTTATTGTTTCCTCCCCTGTTCACATTGGCAGGAAATAATCTGGTCATTCATCACAATACTAAAAGGGAAAGACAGCTATTCCATTTCCATGGCAGTAACTCATATGGGCAGAATCACGTTGATCTTATGTATCTGATGAAGCTTTCAAGGTCTTGTAAAATTTGAGCTATGTTTTGAAATCTGTACACCTCCAACCCCATTTTATCCTCATCTAAGTCTATTTTAGTATCAAGCTAGCAATTCCAGATCCTATGGTCAGGGGTCAAGTGGTGGACATCAGAACTCAAACAGCTTGAATCAGAAATATCTGAGGATGTTGTTTGTCCTGTGCCCTGTCAGTTCTCCCTCACCATGACTGACCACACTCCTGTCATTTTAGTAGCAAGTCTGTTGACCAGAAATCCTAGCGATGCCAGGTGCAAACAAGAGTGCTCCTGTATAAGCTCATCATCTCCCAGCAGCAAAGCAGCATTACCTATCTGCCCCTGCAGAGATTACTAAAATCTTCCTGTGACAGAGGTATACACCATTTGCAACTATTGTTTTACTGCTAAAACTATCCTTATCATAATGTATTTTTTTTTCCTCGTAACTTAATTAAAATTTCCCTTCCTAGAAATTTATTTGATTCTCTCTTGTCCTCACCTTGGTAAGATCACTCAACGTAAAACATCCCTGTGTCTCTAAAAGCGTGTCCTCTATCTATCTAAACATTTCAATCACTGCAGTAACCTCCAAGCATGCACCCTATGGGCCTTGCTGAATCAGAGCTGAGGATGCTGGTAATAGGAAGACAACAAAACATCATCAATTCAAAGCTCTCAGAGTTAGCAAGTCAACTTCAATCCAGTAAAGTGAAAATGAACTTGCTACAGACCTTCCTCATGCTCAATTTATTTAGTTACTGTCACTGTGTGCCCTGTGAAGGATGAAAAATTGTTCTGTTGAAATCTAAAGCTAATTAGCCACAAATGAAAGAAACTTAGGTTGATGAACATTCTTTTCTAAACAAATGTGATTGGTATAGGAAGTAGGTGTATGTTCAAAAAAGCAAGCTTCAGCTCATAACCACACAAGCTGATATATTTTCCACTTAGTATTCCACGTACAAAGTACTTTCTGTCTTCCACCAGTTTCTCAATGTCCAGAAATACAGCTAAAAAATCTGTGAAATATGAAGTTCTTGAAAGATATTTCAACACTAGTATAAATCTAATGACATCCATGAAAGCCATGAGATTCAGCATGCATGTGTTACTTGCATGTCCAATCCCATAAAATGCCACATCAAGATCAGGGTGACATACAGATACAGAGAAATCAGACATGTTAATGCAGAAGCTTCCAGGACACATCAAATTCCATCACACCCTCACTGTGCTATGTACTTGATACAATCAGGATAAACACTTTTTTTTTTCTGGATGATAGATGCATTTTAAGTAGCTCTAAAATGTAAACATCCTTGGCTTTGAGACGTAAATCCCAGTAAGATGACAAAATCCTCACTATACGTAGCACAGAAAACACTACTGCAATGGGTATTTTCTATGGCACGTGGTAGCTTCATACAAACCGTACTGTACATTACCCTGGTGGGAGGTAGGGCTGCAGGCTGCAGACACACTACAAATCAGTAAGTCAAGTTGAACCATGGATGAAGATCTGTGCAGCTGGCAGGTGCTTAGAATAAGGTTTCCTTGCATTTCGTAAATGTGAAATGATTGATTTTGACTTTCAGAAGTGCATAGAAAGCTGTCTCATTTGTTACAACAGTGCCTTTTATTTATTTATTTTGTTAATATTGCTCTGGGAACATATCAGAATCTGTTTATATGTAAAATTTACCCTTTCAGAGCTGACATGTATCTTCCAGGTTAGACCATTAGAAACTTATGTTCCATAAGTCCAACCCCTTAGTCACAGCACGCTGTCAAAATGTGTCAGCCTACAAAAGTAAGATTGTACTTTGAAAATAGGTTTTTCATATCTGTCAAAAATGTGAATATGTAAAGGCAATATAGGGAAAAAGATTAAGTTCTAAATATTCTCACAAGGGAGCATCTAACAGAAGCGTCAGCAAATTTATCTATTCGTGTTATTCATCATATTTTTGGATAGTTACATGTGTATGCACTAAATAATAATATCATGACTTGATAGTGCAATGAGAGATACGTGACAAAAAGAAAAATGTTGTCATGTTCTATGCCAGTCAAAAAAAAACAAAACGAAAACAGAAGACAACAAAGAAAAAGGAAGACTTATCTATTCAAGATGAAATGTATCATCAGATAGAGATTAGAGAGGGGCTTGCAATGAGAAAAGTACAGGGAGTTCAATGAATTATAGTATTACATAGGGAAAAATGTGAAAAACACCACATGTCTCTTCTGAATATCCATACAAGTTGTACAAAAGAAGAAAAGAAAAAAGTACAAAAAATATAAAAAGAAATGATAACAGCAACAAAATGATAGTTCGTTTAACAAAATGAAGTGGATACGTTCACCAGATTTGACCAGGGAGGTAGCCTTTGCAGAAATTCAAAGATGATAATCCAGAAAAAGGCAGAAGCAAAGCAGAAGACTTCAGCAAATGCTACAATAAGCTCAGGCACTTACGCACAACGGAAACCATATTCTGCAAGAAAATGCAATGACTGTTTATATCCATTGGCAAAGTGAATGCTCAGTTGTTGGTGTGAAGATGGAGGGGGAAAAAGGTCACACGAACAGAACTCAAATTGGTAAAGATTCAGTAGTGAGGGGAATGGAGAAGGGGATGAAAATACAGATTCGTGAGCAAGTATTAACTATTTCTGTGGTAAAAAATAGATGCAAACAAGGACACACAGTGAGGCAGAACAGAAGAAAATAATTGAAGAAACATCTTAAAACCAACCAAGAGATGTCTAAAAACCAATGAGAGACCTAAATGAAAAGTGCATTTAACATACAAAGGAAAATTCACATGGATTCTAACATCCAATTAAATCTCAGTATAAGAGACAAAAATATAGCAGAAGCAAAAAAATAATTATAATAATAAAATAAAATAAAAAGAAAGAAAGAAAGAAGGAAAGAATATTTGAAAAGAGTCTGTTTACACTTGGCCATAAAGAAGGCCATTAATAAATCCAGTGAGAACAATCTTGGAAGAATTAAGACAGAAAAAGCCAAATTTTTCTAAGTCTGAAAAGGCCGCTTACTCCTTTTCACTTACACTTCTGCACCAACTAAAAATAGATGAGCTCAACTGAACAGTGTAGCAAAACCAAGCCAAAAACCCAAATCTGTCTTTATTAAGGCTTTGGAAACAGACTTCAGGAAACGGAGTTCAAAATGTCAAAGACCAACAACAATAAAAAAGACATTTTCATAATTTCCACTGGCGTTAAGCATTCATCAATCATAAACAACCACAGAAAGGATCAGAGATGTTGAGCAAAATTAATTCATCATTGCAGTAAGAAGTAATTTTTTCTAGGCTTCATCATTCTTTTAAATCAATCAGCCAATATGCTCAGGCTACAGAAGACGTAAGTTGCTATACTTGTGATATATAGAACTTTATGAAATTCAAAATACTTTAAAAAACTACTGAGAAGAACTTTCACTGCAATAAATTCTTGGAACGTACAGGAACTATCAGGCCACTAGATTTGACCACCTTCAATATATTTTCATTGTAGATATCCCAACATGTACTGAAAAAGATGATGGAAAGTTCACTTGAAACGTGAATTTTTTAAAATGTCTGCTCTAAGGCCTCTATAGCCAATTCTTATGGAGATCAAAAATAAGAATAAATCCTGGCATAAGTTTTTTCTGTACTTATTTGTTTGGTTTTGAAGATTTAACTTCTGGTTTTATTGAAAGTATTTTTATTCAAGGTATATTAAAGCGTTCCCCCTGCCTTTTAGTGGAAGTGGTGTCCTCCAGGAAATTTTCCAGAGACAAAGTACATTAACAATCAATTCTCATCATCGTTCAGTGGCTGCTGAGCTTCTTTTGGCCTGTGAAAATTTCATCTTGGTAAAAACAGTACAGCTGTTGATGAACAGGAAAAAAAAACTACTGATATTCAAAGGCAAATTTTCACTGAGAACTGCAGAACTTTTCTAAAATCAAAAAGGCTGCTCTGATTTACTCAAGCTCAGGGAACTGGCTTCCACTTCCAGTCCCTGTAATCCAATTCCCACACAAATACTTAGTTAATTTAGAATGAAGTTGTGCAACTATTTTTCCCTTTGAAGTCTATGGTAACTGTATGTGTTTAGCTACAGGGAGACAAATAAAATCACCCAAATGTCAAAGCAAATTTTTAAGAAAGAAGCTTTCAGAGTTTTTAATGATAAAACTGCCAAAAAATATTACTGAAAAATGATATAACCTCCAAAGATATTAAAACTGAAATTAGAAGAACAAAACAGCTTCAGAGCTCTGAAATTAGTGCAGACCATAAAACAAATGCTAATTACAGAGTCACAAAGAGGACTCAAGTCAACAGCCAGGAATTATATTATTTCAATTAGCCCTTTCAAATGACTATATGTGCGCCTGTGTGTATATAACCCATGTGTGTATATACACGTAAATATATACATACGTAGGTATGTACACACATTTTATTGCTTGAATAAGCTCTTTCAGATGTCTGTATACATGCTTATGTGTGCATGTACACATACTTGGTCACGAAGAGCACAACATCCTGATTCTTAAACCCTAAGTTTAAACCTAAATTGGTCTTCAAACTGTATCTACAGTTTCCATGCTAAGCATTTCTGGCAATAAATAATGGCACCAAAGCAGACCAGCCCTTTAAGACAAAGACAAACAACAATGCACAAACAACGTGCTCCTAGCTTAATGCTCAGGTACTGATGGCAATGAATCATTTTGATTTATAGCACCTGATTATCATGATCAGTAATGGTGGTCAGTAAACAGTACAAGGGTGAGGAGAAGGTGTAGAGAAAACATTTTCTTGTTGGACAATGGATAAAGCACATCCAGGCACATCTGCCTTTTGTTTCATAATGATAGAGATGAATACCTACAGAAGTTAAGCTTGTTCCATTAGAGGTGAAACATTTCAGTAGAAAATATATATAACATTCAGGATCATAAGAGATTCGGGTGCCAAATTTCCTCTCTCATCAGAAGCATTCTCCAGAGGCTATTCCCTTTGGAGAATAATCAATATGCTAAACAGACTGGCAAAAATCACACAAATTCAGTAATGGGGCAAAGAAGAGCATTTTAAGAACAGCAAAGTAGATTAACCTTTGAATTTTCTGAGAATTCTATTCCAACATGACTTCAAATATCTTTGGCCTTTTTTTTTTTTTCTTTATGTAAGAAGTCACTATTAGAGTTTTAACTCTTGGTCTATGCCAGTCCACTTTCTAAACGAAAGTCAAGCTGGAATACAGGCTATGGCAAAGTGACTGGAAGAACAGCTGTTCCAGAACTTAAGCTACTTCATCCTTTTCCACTTATCCACTTTACGTACATTATTTCATATTTTCATTTTCCTTTGCAATATACTTTGGTCAACTAAGTTTCTCCAAGTCAAAAAATCCATCATGATTTTCCTTAGGACACCACTGTGTGATTTCTGATACCTGTATGAGACCAAATTTCGTACTGCACATAGCTTTGTTTTGCATGTGGATTTTGTGTGAAATTCTACGAGATCAGAACTCAAACAGCTTGAATCAGAAATGCCTGAATGTTCTCTCTCCTATGCTTGGTCAGTTCTCCCTCACCATGGCTGACCACACCCCTGCTTTATACACTCACACTGACAGGAGTATTCCAAACCATCAGTATCAACTCCCCATCGAGGAGCTGTGGCAGAATCTTTCCAAGTTCAGCTCTAAATTCAGGTGAAACTTAGGTTAACATCTGTGAAAACAGGAACAACACATACCTGCGCTTACACTTTCAACACCACAATAACTTCTGAAAAAGGGGAAGCAGTACTGAGAACTGTCCTTACTTTCTGGGTATGCACTTCAGATAGCAAAGAAAAATTTGCTTTTGCAACAAACTATTGCTTGATGAAATCCGCTCCTTACTTTGCCACTGTTTGCAATTCATCTTCTGCAAGACTTAGCATATTTACTTTGGGGTTTTCTCCCTCCCCAGTCTGAAAATGCTCTATAAGCAACTTCGAGGACTTTATCTGGGCCAACTGCCCATCAAAAAGGAACTAAGTTCATATATCGTTAAAGATGACAGTGGAAATGCCAGCAGATCTTTCTTCTTACAAAAGAGAACCTCAAGTAGCACAAGGAGGAAGGATTTTAAAATGGCCTAGCATAGATAATGGCTAACAGCTTTCAAAGGATGCGGTCCAAAGCCAGATGAAACCAGCAAGAATTTTTCCATTGGCTCCAGTGAGTTCTGTATCAAGTCTCCAATGGACACTCTAACGTTATGGTGCCAAAAGACAGCAACAGTGTGCTCTAAACTATGTTGTCACTTCTCCAGGAAATCTTTTTCTTCAGTGTATTTCTGAACTCACTGACAATCATATGCTAGCACAGCTCTTATTTTTTAAATACATATTTTGGCTTCAGATATCAATACTTTAGTCTCTACTGTAAAAGAAATGAAGAAATTAAGGTACCTTCCAAAAATACACACAACAAATATGTGAAAGGTTGTATTGGAAAGGTTATCTAAACACAAGAACAAAAACCACAAGAAAACAGCACACAAACCAATGGACAGCCAAGTTGCGTAACTATTTGGAGAGGATTTAAAAAAACAGAATGAAACCACTCCTAGCCCCCCACCCAGATAACGTTAAACAGTGTATGGAACAAATGACTACAAAGCTAATAGAGCCTACATCACTTTCACCTTGAGCATGATGCTTTCTTTTGATTTCATATTCAGACACAGGAAATTAGAAGTAGAATAATAAATTACGACAGTTCACAATCCAAAGCAAAAGCACTGCAAAGTCTTGAAGTCTTGTCTTTTGCACAAACACAGTAGGAAGTGTTTTTTTTTTTTCCTTAATTCAACAGGTTGCATCGTATATTTTCTCCCAAAATTCTGTTGTTTTTTTTTTTGTTTTGTTTGTTTGTTTTTTTTTGGGGGGTGGGGGCAGTTTTGAAAAGAGTAGTTGATTTTAATTAATTACTAGTTAATGACTCTGACTTCAACAACTGCCAATATTTTTGGTTGATATTGTCTTTCTGACCTATAACCCTTAAACTAGAACAAGGACCTTGTTTAACATTTGTTAAATTTAGATGGCGCCACAAACCAGTATTACCCCCCTCCTGCCCCTGCTGCACTAATCTCCCATGCCAGCTGCTCAAATGTTTACATTTGAAGGGCTTTCTCTGTGCAGAAACGCTCTCTGCACAGTATCTCTCATCTGTACATTTGCCAGAATCGAGGCAAGAAAAGCCTTGCTGCTGGAATTCTTGATTAATAAATAGTCTTAAATGTTTCTTCTGCCCTTCCCTCTTCTGTCAGATTCACTGCCATTAGGTTTTTACAAGGCAAAACTCCACAGTGCACTTTATTGGCCTGACTCTTGTCCTATACAAACAACTGTAAATCAGAACAAACTGAGCCTCTGAAATTACACCATCTCTGTGCTGAAATCGAGACATGTACCTGAACATTTGCTGGGACAGAAAGAAGAAAATGTTATAATCAGAGGAAAAGAAAAAATGTAGGAATAGTCATAAATCTAATGGTAATCTCTCCATCTCTCTGTGCTGGCATGCTTCAGAGTGCCTGCTCAGTTCGTGTCCCAAACATCAGCTCCACCTTGCTCTCATCAGGTCACCAAGGAACTGAAGCAACAAAAACTCCAACAGGTGTACAGTATGACACCGAGAATGTCACTGGGTCCACCTCCTCTGCCTACAGCCCATCATTTAAGAACTCTCCAAGGTTGTTTTTTGCTATCTGCCTTGTCTGCTTCTGTAAATGATAACAACAACAAAAACAAAGAAAAAATAACTACAAGAAAGAATAACTACCTTAAGGTATTACTACTTCGTATTATGTCTTTAGAAAGACTGGCCACTATTTGGCACTTTCCCTTTCCCACTTGCCTCCCAAAATACTGCCAAGAACTGAACTGAAATATTAAACACAGGAAGATAAGAGAAAAAGCAGTGCCTCAAACACTTGGTATCATTTTTGTTAAGCTCACGGGAGAACATCAGCATCAGAGCTGCAAGTAAAAGACCAACAAAACCTAATTTAGCAACTGCTCACTAGAAAAGAAGAATGTGAAACAGCTACATAGACTACGGACATTATGTCTCTCCCAGTAGCTAACACTTCAGTAGCACACACAGTAAAGAGAGCTACACAGTCCTTGCTTCATGTACACAACTCCTTTTCAAGTTTAAGGGTGACCTGTAAGGACCGCTAAAACTTATGTAAATTTGACTTTGCATGACAGAACTAAGCCACAAAGTTCACTTCGGAAAACTCCCCCATCAAAGTGAAATGTTTTGTGTCCTGTCAGCAAATGTTGTTTTGCAAATCCTCCCTCATCCGTCATAAGATGTTATTGAGACGTATGGTTTCACACACTACCAAGCAGCTCAGTTTTGCCAACGAACAATAATGCACAGAACAAATATGTGTGGAAATCATTAGATCATCTAATTAAAAGAAATGTTATTTGCCACTACTTTTAATGAAATTGAGTCTTTGCTGTCCACAGAAGAAGCTTGGAGAAGAACCAAATCCTATTAGCACTCATGCCTCAAAAATTCTTTGCAAGTGAAAAGACATTATATCTTCACCAATATTGAAAATCTCTACTGTATCTAAAATGTGTATATGCTAGTAGGATATTTTAGACTAATATAATGAATCTATGGTTACATGGGATTTAGATTATGCCATTACAAAAACAGGTGTTATTACAAAAAAAAAATTTCCACTGTGTATTAGCATCATGGAGTCCATGACATACAATTAGCCATTTCTGATTTCATCTACTAAAGGGCATTGACATAAATACACCCTAATCCTTTCATTACAGTAGTCACATTTGGAAAGCTTTAGAAGAAATATTTTGGATATTCATCATTAAATCAAACACAAATGTACTTTGTAATGGAATTAATAATGCCGACTCATTCCAAGACCATTCCAAAATTAAACAGAAAAAGCACTTTATGTACACAAAAATACGTGAAATCCCTTTTTAAGTAACTATATCTCTGCTTATCCAATATTCTTTAAAGGTGGTACTTTCAACATCACTGTCTGCTTGCCAGTTACACTAAGAACAATATGCTGAATAAATTATGACCAAATAGGAATTACAAGGCTATTATATGCTATTAAGGGGCTCTGGTAATATTAAATGTCAAGAAAGCAAAGCCTGAGTGGTTGAGATGTCACTAGAAAAATCTCAAATGGAATTAAAGTTCACCTGTTTGGTTTTTTTTTTTTTTTTTTATGTCCTTTTATTAATGCAAATTAAAAGCCATTGGCCTTATTAGCTGCTGCTTTATTTATTTTTTTTTTTTTTCCAGTGAGTTAACTTCAAAACTTTTCAGTGAAATCAGTAACAAAAGATGAATCAGACATAAAAGGGTTTTGGGTGGTTAAGGGTGTGTCACAAGGTCTTAATTAAACATCCGAAGGAGATATCTGAGCCAACTTACACCAGCCCAACTAGGTACATCCACAAAACGCAGAAGGAAGCCATGTAGCCCAGGTTTGGAAGCTCAATTGCCTGTATACCTGGCTAGCCTAACTTACCATGTTCTCATTAGCTTGGGCCTCTCCAAGTCACACCTCTCTGTGCTTTCCCTTCAATAAACTTGACACATATCCTTATGATGTGCTTACTCTCATTTTGGGGCCTGAATTCTGCTTCTGGGCATGCTGAGCATGAAACTGCTGAGAACTCATGCTCCTAACCTCTTGCCTAAACTCCTAACCTCCATCAGGATCCATGAAGTTGGCAAATCTCTGTCCTCATCAGCAAGGGCTTAATCTAATTAGGCAAACCTAAGAAACCTGGCTCCACACAAAACCTAGCTGCTGGAAAAGGCAGCTGTTATATTTGTCTCCTGTCTCGTCCTCCACACCCATTTAGGAAGTTCAGCAATTCTGTAAGAATATGGGAAATCCAGGTTCAAAACTTTATTCCAGTTGAGAGGAGTTAAACTTCCATCTCTCCAGAGCAGACTGAGATTATCATCTGCTCAACCACATGAACATGACTTTAGGTAGACAGAGACTGAGACAAGGTCATCTCAACTGAGCAGCATCAGACATTTGGCTTCTCCAGTTCTAGCTTCAGTGACTTAGTTGTTGGATCCAACATCTGCTTAGCATAAGACATATAAAAACATCTCTGGCGCTGGCACTGGAACACGTAGCTGCCACCACACTTAAGTTAATTCATTGTTAGTCTGAATAGTTAAGCTTGCTCTTGGTCTCTCCTTCTGAGTCACTGAATATTTGGGTATCTTTACGAAAGGATGCTTCCCACATCAATAATACCTCACAGCTTTGTTCCAGTCATCTCTAGCCCAGCCAGTATTTTGGTTTACATTACAAAAGAAGAAATAATTCTCTAAATAATGGTCCTGAGAGAAACAGATTGGCTGCTGTCTCCAAATGCACAGAAGGGATCCAACTTTGTTCTTTCACGTTTTGGCTGACAACGGTAGATGGCGGTTTTATAAAGTAAAAGCCTTCAATTCAACACTTGATCCTGAGTAGAGGCAGGTAGCAGATGGACAGGCTGGTCAGAGTTTAATGCGGAAAACCTGTGTATTGATTTCAGTGCCTTGAAAACTCAGTAAATTTGACTCTAATGCTTAGATTTAGTGTCCAACATAACTGAAATTACTTCCTTCAAAATAGTCTGCAAAAGCCATTGGAGGAACAGAACTTTCTGAGTTGTCCTTTCAAAATTAGAACTGCAGGGAAAGAATGACATAACTTTAGCTTTTTTGTTTGTTTTATTTCCTATTATTTTAAAACAAGCAGATGAACTGTAGTGATTACATCACAGTGCACTGTGTTGATTTTACTCTCAATCATGACATTTTATGTGAAGACAACTTCTGGTGACCACTATGTGACAGACCTTTTAATAAAGTCTTTCTTGCTGCTAAAGAGTATTTAGCAACGTGACTTGTACAAAACCAATTATCAGCAGAGGAAGAGAAGGAAAAAAGTCAAGCCTCAATTATTATTATTATTATTAAACCGAATGATCTTAAATCACTATTGCTTGGTAAGGGATGGAGCTAACAAGTGACTCCTGAATGCATAAAGCTGCCAGTCCTGTGGCTGTACAACCTAAGAAGCGCAGCCAGAAGATGGGTCAGCCAATACCTCTCTTCACAAGAGTCTGTTTTCAAGAGCTTGTAACATTATGATGCTTTAACCATAGCTGCTGAGACTTCCCATTCCAGGTGTCTGCCTCTGGCCTTTTTTTTTTTTTTTTTTTTTTTGAGCCAAAGTAGTTTAGCTGGTTCTGAGAACCAGAATTTTCTTTTACACTCCGCATTAACTCCAAGGACCTTTTCTTTAAAGAGGTTTAGTAACACCATGCTTTGTAACAAGAATTTGATGGCTGGTGTCAAGCAGCCACTGTTTCAAGCTCATCTGCTCTTACATACTGTAAGGAAAATTTAAAGGTATTATCTTAAATATATGAATGTATCCACAACTTATATAACCAAAGACAGTGAAGCCTCTAAGTGCAGACCACAAAAGGAGGTGGGGAATGCTGCATCTTTTCAGCAGATGTAATTCTTGCTGAGAAGCACCCGCACAGTCCATCTAATCCATCCTTCTGCTCAAAGACAGCATCAAGTGTGCGTAGCTCATCCTCAAGACATTTGTAGAAGTTTTGCAGTATAGATCAGGTGATAAATATGTCACAGTCACTTTAAAAACCTACTCTGTTTTGAAATCTCCATGCAGTCAGATCTTTTTTCAAGTTAAATTTTCATCGTGGTAAATAAAGAAAATTACTTCTGCCCTCAATGGAAAATGAGAAAGCAAGCTGATCACCATACTTAAGTTGAATGCCAGTTACAAGCAAGCTAGATCTAGCAAAGCTCACCTGGTCAGCAAGAAAAGTTCAAACAGTATTTGTTTCAGAATATCAAAGGATGTAAAAATGAAACTAAAGTTACTACTGTGATTGTGACCAGTACCCTGAGTTATCTGATATTTAATAAATTATTTTTCTTTTAACCATACGAACAGTTGCAGATAAAATCATTTTTAATTCTTTTATATCTTTCCGAGTGTCATGCTCCAGCATCTAACTCCACCAATTTACAGACCTCTTTAACAAAAGAACGGTGAGGACAGTCTGCTGAAATACTTAAACAACCCTCCATACTAATGTTGGGATTTATATTTTACAAACAAAACCACACGAAGCTACGTTTCAGTTGCTTCAAAGCCAGATCACAAAGCTATGTCTTGACAGCGTGCTCTAACTGTTAAATGCTATAGAACTGTTGCAGAATTTGACCAATAAAACACCCTAAGAACTGCCAGGAGACAAAGAAACAAGCAAACAAAAACAAGACTATAAAAGTGGATACAACTGTCAGAAATGAAGTATTAAAGAAAGTTGATAGCTACTTACTTCCATTTAGATACAAGGACATTATTCTCATTGCTGCAGCTCTGTTACTGCCCTAAACAGTACCTGGCTATGGGAGGTCAAATCCTGAACAGCGGACAAGGTACTCAGTTATTGCTTGACACCTAACATGGTTGAAGTAATCAATTCTTTTCAATTATGTTTGCGTAACTGTACTTGATTCCTCTCCAACCACTTCTGAATTGGGAAAGTGTACCATGAGTGCCCTAACTCCTGCCAGCTCGGAGGCATAAAAGTTAGAGTACATGAAGAACAAACAAGGCCCTAAAAAGGTGAATAATGTATGTATACATATGTTATTCACAGGGAACATAGCTGTTTCTATCATTTAAAAAGTGACTGCCAAAGTTACAAATGTACTAGAAGTGCTGATAATTTTTTTTCCGCAAACTTTAGGGCACTTCCTTCTGAAAGATAACTTTGTTTCCTGTACAGAGACTAGAACATAACTGCAATCTACTTGAAATCTAAAATTACTTCTTTTTTCTTTTTTTCTGGATTTTTTAAATCCTGAGTATATATATAATAATGGCCACGACAGATCCATTAAGCAGCAAATTTCCAGATTACCTGCTTCCCTGAGGTTCAATGATTCTGTTATGAGTAAGACATTCAAACACATACCCAAGACTAGATTTTTCTTTTAATTTCTCCCCTAAGTACTGACAAAAATCTTCTAGCACTGGTCTGCTGGTTTGAACTAGAGAAACCCTGTGTGATAAGACTTTGTGCTGAAATTTCAAATCCTCTGATAAATGTCCCTGGCTGTACTTTTAAATATTTTTTCCCAAGCTGATTTATTACATAAACAAATTCCACATCAGAGATACACGTCGTTTGGCACTTGGGATGTGTTTTTTCACTCTTGATTTATGAAAACACAAAGGCCTCTAAAATAAAAACAGCTAATTTTAGAACTGCGTTCCAAGGATCAGGTTTCATCTTGATCAACTGTTTACTTGAGGACAGTGACACCAAGTGGCAGAGATTACTCACTCCTTCTTTCCCTCTCAGCTGTTCTAAAATCCCAGCTATGAGACCCTATACGGTACCCAAAAAAGGAATACGGTTAACCCTTCTGCGTATCCCAACTGCTTTATCTGTATGTTGCATTCACACACAAGTGTGTTTCAATTGCGTTTGACTTGTGAAAAGGCACCCTGGTTCCTCTACTTAGTATAAAACAGTATAAATTAAAGGCGGAGATTTCTGCTTCATTTGCAATATGCAATTAGATTTCAGAACCATTAAATTGTTTACTGTGTGACTGTATGTCATAACGAATTGCTACTTTTTGTGCACTGTCATGGACAATTCTTCCATTTTTACATTCTCTACGGTGTTAAATTCTTTATTTTTGCTTGTACTCTACGCATACTTTCACCTCAGCACAACTGTTGACCTTCATATCTTGACTTAGAAAATCTCCTTCATCAACAATCCAAATTATTTTAGATGTATTAATAATTCTACCAATAATTACAAAAATATGGAAGTGATGATGGTTTGGTTTATAAAAAGAGAATATAACTCGTGCTTGAATGAATACGAAAGATTTCTTACAGCTTTGTTCCATTCCTGCATATCGACCACTTTTCAAACAAAAACAACAAAAAAAGGAATATAGAACAGAATCATTTCTTCTTCCACAATTCAGTGCACATTACTACCACATAACAGTGGTAAAAGGATTTAAACTAAGAATACGAATACACCTCATCCTGCCCTTAGCTCAGCTGTACTTCATCAGTTGCTCATTATCCATATAGGTAAGATTTTCCTGATCCTTTCACTATGCCAAAGGTAATCTTGGAAAGACAACACCAGTTTTCTTTACAAAAACTACTCTGAAACTTGAGTTTTGATTCCTGCACTACCATGAAAAATACTGTCAAGATGACCCAAAGCAGTAAAAGAAAGCAGACTTGAAGAAACCACAGAAAAGAAACCTTCCACTGGAGGACATTTAGCTAAAAAACCTACCTTACCTCAGTGAATTTTCTTCTGTACAGTGAGATCTAAATGCGTATACATGGCCATGTAAGATACCACTTTGCTTGAGCAAGGATATTCAGTTCCACCAAAGTATATAAATGAGATTATCTTTTGAGCAATCAGGGCAATAAAGAATTACAATGACTGAGGGGTCTCAAAGCCAAGCCTATAAGCAATCACTAAAACAAACTGTTAAACTTCTGGAAGTACCTTTCTTGGAATTTTCATTTGAATTTTATCCTAAAATAATACAAGTGACCTATGCCAGCAATGTATGCCAAGTGTACAGCATTTTATACTTCTTTTCCACCAAAGATATTACAGTTATCAATATTTTTTCTTGAAGCCCTTCTAACCTGTTTGAAGGATGGAATTCTATGCTGCTGAGAGGATCAGTTAGACTAGTTTTATACATTTTTCAACTAACTCTAACAGAAAAGCATCAATTTAAACTGAACTATTTCAATATATTCATTTAAGTATGCACTTATGTCTTGGTAGGATCAGTCCTTATACAAATAGAAGTGTCAAGCCAGAAGTGAAAGATGCATATTCTGAAAAACGTCTGTGTTGTTCTTGAAGATTAATGGCTCTAAAAAGGGAAAAAATCTGTAATTGTTTAACTGAATACAAAGAACAGCTTTTCTACCATTTACTCCAAGATACCTTTGCTCTCTAAGCTATATTGCTTATGCTTTTAAAAGGCAAAGTTACCGTGTTTAGACAAGACAGGTTTTTTCATAAAGGAGGAAAAAAAAAAAGTCTTCAATTGTGATTTGCCCTATCGAATTCCCTACAAAGATTAAGAGATGTCTCTCTTTAGAGAAGGCACCACATACAGGTGGAAAAGACAGCTCAGAGTGCTTGAACTACCTTCATTATATCCTCGCTTGCAATCCCTCTTCTTTTTACTCCTCTTGTCTTAGCTGAGTATTAAGACAAAGAAATATATAAAGGCAGTGAATACAAACCACAAGCAGGTTTTATTTTTGGGGAGTTCATGAAGCTTTTTGCTATACTCTATCTCCTGTGTTTCAGTTACCAATGTGATCTTCTACTAGACCTTTATGTTAACACAAAACTTAATAAAAGTTTATGGTTCTTCCATACAGTGCCACCCAAATTCTTAGTGTCATATGCAGCATTCTTAATTCTGTATTCTTTCATTAAGAGCGTTTCACAAATTTGAAGTTATGTGCTTTCTAATCTCACAAAGATTTCTCCATTTTTCCCACTTCTGATTTCTTTTATACAACCCTTTTAATTTGGGTTCTGCTCTCTCACTCCTGCTCTGTTTTTTCCATGATTTTCTGTAACTCTTCTTGACTGGTGACGTGCACATTTTGTGGACTATTTTCCAAGTATTTGTTTGTGAAATGGGGATTCAGGCTTCTATTATGTTATCAACACGGTCTTCTCCAGGTTTTGAAAATATAAGGAGCCAAGTAATTAAAAAAACAAAAAAATAAAAATAAAAAACATTCAATTCATTATGATTACAAATCCATCATAACAGCTTTTCAAAAATATTTAAGATTCACACTTCCTAACTAGAAACCTAAATCCTGGTTATTTAATTGTCTGTCAGGAACTTAAAAACTTCCCTAAATGTGGTTCATAGGATTTTAGTACCTCAAAACCTATTGAAGTACATAACAAAAACCATTACGTTATTAGCAGAGGTTTAAAACAAAGATAGTCTCCATCGAGAAGTTACTTGAGAAGTAACTGGAATGCTGCCATGCAGAAAGTAGACGTGTACAGGGATAAAAAAAAAAAAGAAAAAAAAAGAAATGTGGTTCTGTAGAAAAAAAAGCACATACAAACTAACAACGAAAGCCAACACAAAACATCACTGGTAACGCTTGCATAAGCAGCATTCTCACCATCTTGCAGGCATGACACCTGCCTCCTTGGTTAAACCACTTTTTGCTCACAACTGCTTAGAATATTACTTAGAAAGAAACCTGTTTTATGATTTAGCTAGCTAGAGTTTAATTGAAGAAAGTGCACTGAAGAAAATAATTGAAGAAAATGCACTGCATTTCAAGATGTGAATTGTGGACTGAGGTAACTAAGCTAGGAAGAAGTAGGTTGCATCTACTTCTACTTGGCTAAGCACAGGGAACAGCAGTGGGTTCTAGTTATTCAAACTGCTGGATCTAACAGGAAAGCAGTAGCATCTACAAGCCACGTTAGTACTTACATCCAAGCTTCCTTCACTTGTAGATGTAGAACTAAAAACATCCTCCTCACCATAATCTCTGTTCATCCTCAAGTGTTCTTCTGTCTGTAACACAAACAAGTATCCTACAGAGCAGTAGCAACGGAAAGAAAAGAGCAAAAACATGCCAGAGCAAAGCACCAAACCTGATCACAGAATGAGGACAAGTTGCCTCTGTAGCGCTAGACTGATTGCTGATAAACACTGAAGGAGTCTGCAAAATTTCTCTGAGTTAGGGAGGCCCTTAAGAAATTCATTAGCAGGAACATAAAGAATTTTGTTCTTAATATTATAAAAACAGAACAATGCTATTGCAAGGAAAAGGAAACCAGGTAGCAAGCAGGTCCTCCAGTAACAGCAGCCACGTTGCCAGTCTCCACTATACCTACACAGACAGACAGAGGAGCAAGCAGAGAACTTCTTCCACACATGTCAAAGACAAGACTGATTTTGAGTCCTATCAGATACCCTCTCGAGATCCCATGATCATCTGCACAGAACCTCTGGACTACTGGATTGCTTAGCAGTGCCAATTTGATGTGGATGTAGCCTCAGGCACACGACTATATTTCATATCAAAAGGCGTGGAATTCTGCCACCTTTATGTCTTTATGTTAGCTGCAGGAGAACAGAGGGTAACTGATCCAGAATAAAATTAGAATGGACTGAAGAAGGTGATACCTGATCTGGCACTAAGCCTGTAAGCAAAAAGTTAACCTACAAGATATTTTCAAGCAATTTGTATCAACCATGAGAAGAGATCTCTGTTTTCATTCTGTGTCATGGTATTTTACATATAGTTGGAAACAAACAAACAAAAAAAAAAACAGAAGAGTTCAAAAAGCTGCACCTAGTATATTGTCATCCCACGATTACTGCCTTCAGTGAGCTAACTGAGAAAGCAAGAGTGTGTGGGCATGGAAATCTGAGCGTAGGCCTGCAGAGTAGAGTGACACCTGATCCAGGACATTTTGCAAGATGGGCTAATCCTCTCTTCTTCCCTTGCAAACAAAGTCATCTTACCCGTAAATGCCCGAAACCCCACAGCACGTCTTCTGTTCAAGACTTCAGACAATTCTTGCTCTCAGCTAGTTCTAAAATAGAGACTACACATGACCGCATGCAGTGATCCTATATTTGTGTGCATGCAAATGATAATGCAAACAAAGCAAAAATAAGTAAGCAGAACCAACCAAAGTCTTGCAAAGGAATGAAATTTTAACCGAGAAACAGTAAAAGAGACTTTGGAAGAGACATTCTGGGCCTTTGTATGTCCTGAAACCACAGGACATCTCATTACACAATCCCTTTGTAAACCTATTAATTCTGTCTTAAAAGAAGTTAATGAATTTGCCCCCATTCTGCTAACTAAGTATCTTCAGCAGTTTCAGCTGTAAATCTGCCGTAACACTGAGTCACATCTATCATGGCCACTTAACATCTGTTTCTCCTTTGTACGATATGCTATTCTTCAGTTTTCAGTAATTCTCTCATCTGTTTGGGCTCAAACTACTAGAGAACATACTAAAAAGGTAACAATGACCTCCTTGCAGATCTAAACAAAACGGCTGCTACATCTCTCTTCATCTACTCTTAATTTGAAAGTAAGAGTCCAATAAAGAAACCATTAGGAAAAATCAATTAACTTGTCAGAACTAGCAGCAAGACTTAAAACTTTATCTCAGATTTTGAAGCTGTTTCTTCATACTTGTTTGTGCAGTTCCCACCCTCTCCCAGGTCAAAAATTACTTGCAGATTATTAATAGACGCTCAATATTTTTAACATCAATTAAAATATATGTTTTAAAAAGCAACCTCAGGCTATGACCTCTTATTTTTTTTAACAGGTATGAAAAAGAGAGTTGGAAGAGAGGGTGGGTATCGAAGCATAATAAACTTGTAATCCTAGCTGCAAGAGACCCACTGCAGTAACCAGAGCACTGCCACGTTTCACAGCAACATTTTCCAGTGTTGCAAGTGCAATTATTTTACAAGCTAAATCTGATCTGCTTCTGGAATTACAACTCTGAGAGCACACATTTCATATTGAAGTTTAGTAACATGGAAACAGATGACCAACTATCATGCAGTAAACATGCTATGTTCAGTTCCTCCAGAGGAACTGCAGCGCCGGGGTGTGCCCTCGGAGTTCATGCTGAGCTTGCTTGTGAATTGGATTCTTCCAAGCAGATGCAGCATTATTACTTCAGTTGTACTTTTGCTCCATACTAAATGGGAAATACTTGCTTACACAGGATAAATGCACCAAAACTAACTTAGTTTCCCATGAAATATAGCTCCACTGCGTACTTCAAAAAACATTAAGAATAGCTCAGGATCCATGTCAGATCAGACATTTCAATATGGTAAATCCCAGTGTTGATATTGGAAGCCACTGCCTGGCAAAATAACTCCAAATTTGATCATAATGAAAAATGGTGAGAACTGAAAGATTCTGGGAAGCTTATACAGTTTTAGAAACACGACTGGAACTGTAAGCGTAACACCAGTCCATCAACTGAGCAGATGTTACGTAGTAACAGATCCATCCAATTTCACTGCAAAAGCCTTGGAGGGCTTTTAAAATCAGACAGAAGAAAATACGTTCTTTTCATGTGCTTGAGTGAGACAATTTTCTGTATTTAATTTCTGTAATGAGGGGTGCATATTTTTCATGAAGCATCTCAAGAAATTCTAAATCTCTAAAATGCATAGAATGCATAAATACTACTTTCCAGTTTTTCCCTTATAAGGATACTGTCATATCTTCTATAACTGTTTAAAGTTATTTAGATTTAGCAACTGTAATGGTATCTTGAGCTTAGCTGAATGAAGTTTTTTATATCAACTTTCCTTTCTGAAAGTTTAAAAATGCCTGACATGCACTGTAGCAGACACTGATCCTTCAGTGTATATTATTCCTTTTAATAATGCAAGTTATTTGAGTCATCAGTTTTTCTGTTGTGTTATTATCATCTGTAAGTCTGTACATACCTTACTGCAGATATACATGCTTTAAAACAAACTATCACACATGCACAGAAGAGTTAGACATGTCTAATGTGCTCTGTGCTACATCACCTCCTTCATAAATGCTTTTTTTCCCCCTTCAATCCATGCACTACTAAGTGGACTAAAAGGTAACAAGCTCAAATCTCCATCTGTACTGATTGACCATAGTTAATACATCTGCTGAAAGATGACTCCTTAGAAAAAAAAGGATTAACATTAACCAAAATCAACAGTAACAAAAACAAACAAACCCCACTATTCACAGGAAAAATATACATGTAAAGAAATGGATTTTTTTTAGCAAAGCAATATATCGATAAACACTTACCTTGCTGTTGCTTCTATTAGCTTTGAAAAACCCCAGAAATCCTTTCTTTTCTTTTTCTATTGCATCGTTGCTTAGTGAAACACTTCGACTTGGTTCTGAAAAAGTTATAATGGAATATTTTTACATCTCTGCAACAAAGATCAGTATTTTAACACATCCTGGGTTAACGCTGTACTTCTATGAGCTAGAGATTTTATGAACTGCATTATCTGAGTAAATGCCAGATCCTGCACTTTCTTTTTCATCAGACTTGTCTTTGCTCTGAGTTTGCTCCAAAATCTAGAGAAGGGAAATGCAATAATGTCATAAATTTTGGTAAGTTTTCAATCACAATTTAGTAATCCTTAGGACTCTGTGATCACTCTGTCTCCCTTCAACTTTCCCAACACTATCTGAGTTGGATAAGCAATGTGATAAGGTCATACATTACAGAGAACAACCGTTAGTTTGACATTCAATATACAGACTGTAAAACTCTACTGTATTTTTAATGGTCACTGCTTAATGCAAGAGATTTCTCTCTGCTTTCAAGAACATCAGAGTATCCCACTAGCAAAAAGAGTTTGACAAAAAAAAAGTTATGTTCTCTTGTAAATATTTATTTAACAACAATGAATAAGTGTACAAGATAGCTTGTTTCTTGACAAAAATTAAAGGTCTACTTCACAAGAAACCCTCATCCCAGAATTCTTGTGAATGCCTTGCATTTCACACATAGCACATGGCTTTCATGAAGGATCACTTTGTACATCAGTAATTTCAGCTGTTAGAAGGTGTTAAGCAGATACAGTAGTTCAAAGCAAGGCAGAAGAGTGAAGGTGGTGAACCACTAGAAAAACAGGGAGAAACTATCCTTAAGAAAGGCTGCAACTCCCCAGCAAAAGAAGAAACAAAAAACAGTAATAAATGAATACCTTCCTCAAATAATGTCTAAGCTCACTGACCAGAAACTCCTGGTTTTTTTTCTTTTGCTCAGGGCTGGGCTGCAATTGGATATGGATCGTGATTCCCTTGCTCATCTATTCAAAAGCAAGCAGTAATGACAAAATAAGCCATATCAGTAACTGCTGATCATCAACAGTTTGAAAGAAATCCAAACTGGGATTTTAAACACTCCATATCACTTCAAAACAACAAGGAATCTGGATAATTTTTTCTTTAATAAATAGAGCAGCTATGCATTCCACTGTGATGTTCTGTATAAGAAGAAGCCACAGCACACATGACATGAGTTAGCAGGACTATCACTGGCTTCAGTGAAGCCAAGAGCCAACAGGCCCCTAGTCAGTGACATCCTCTCCATGGCTGTCACTGTCTGCTGGAGATGTACTTCAATCCTGAAAGTTTATAGAAGTTATTCACTGCTTTATTTTCACTGCATTGTGTTTACTGGTAATACAGTGATGTCAAGCACACCTTTCTAGAGGATAATTAACAATGTTATATAACAGAGTCAGTAGGGGTAAAGGATACACTAAATATACATCTTTTCTGTTTAACAAGAAGCAGAAGCACAAATGTAATCTAATGAAATCATATCTATTATAGCAATTCAGAAGTCAGCATCTACCCAGAGTTATGCAATGTATGCACACATTTCAGTTTGATATTAAAACGCTTCATTTCAAATAAATTACAATTAATGAAAGATTTCACAGAACTCCAATATTCTGCCTCTGCTTCTATAAAAAGTTGGAATCTAAAAGACTCGAAGCACACCGTACTATACAACAGTAAAGTGACAGGATTTGTTAATTGTAGGCATTTAGTGGCAATTACTGAAGAAGTAAGCACACAAGTGTGTTTGTTCTGACAAAAAGCAAGGCCCTGGAAACAACATGGTCCAAAAGACAACACAGATTGTGGCAATAGCTTGTTTCAGAACAGCATTTTACGCTACAATGTTAAAAATCCATCTCCCAGAACCACATTAAACAACAGCAAAGGAAAAGCTGATTTCTCCTCAGCAGCATTGTACAGTACCTCTGTAGTTCAGAGAAGGGTCAGACTGAGTTTTTGATGGAGGAACTGGAAAAGGCAGGCAATGAAAGGACAAGAGAAGACATATTAAAGTTTTAATATAGCTCAGTAAGCCACAGTATTCATTCACTACTCCTACTTGTGTTCCTAGGACTGTAGAAACAAAACCTTACCTGACGCTAGGCATGCAGAGCGCCTACCAGAAGCTGTTTAGCTGAGAAAAAGTTCGCTCCTTCTGTATTCACCCATGAAACAACTTCAGCTGCTACACCAAAGTATGTTAGCAGGTGGCAGCAGAGCTTGCCTTTTAAATTCACTTTGCCTTCAGCATTTTTATTTCAGGGAAGAAGAGGAAGACAAGTATTTTATTTCTCTAGAACCTGCTCTTACAAACACAGCTAATGAGAATGTACTTGAAAAATCTGCCACTTCTATGGGTAATTAGTGAGCCTCGACATCCTATTCCATGCACAATCCAACAAAACTACTATTATGTAGAGCAATGGGATTATTCCACGGGAGTGTTACAATTGAAAATACAGAAGGAAGGTAACTGCCTGAACAAAGGGGAACCTTTAGTAATTTGCATATGTAATTAACATTATTCTCATGAAGCACCACAGTGCAGAGTAAGAGCAAGGCAGAGAAGGCTGATACACACTCAAGATCAGGGGACTGCTGTCATAATGCACTGGCACAGCTGCACAGAGAAGCTGTGGTGCCTCCACCCCTGGAGGAGCTCAAGGCCAGGTTGGATGGAGCCCTGGGCAGCTGAGCTGGTGGGTGGCAGCCCTGCCCACGGCAGGGGGGTGGGACTGGGTGGGCTTTAAGGTCCCTTCCAGCCCAAGCCTTTACATAATTCTATCACTCTAAGATGACAAATGGCATGCTTAAAGGTTAAAAGAATATATATATATTTTCTGATGCTGAGAGCAGTACGCTAGCAAATGTTACAGATTTTCTGCTGTAATCCCAGGACTGAAGTATTGTTTTTGAACATACAGGATAACTGCGCTCTTTAAGCCGTGACTTGAGGATCCACACAGTACCAATATATACACAACCACCTTCATTTTAAAAAAACAAAAAGGAGTTTAAGTAAGGCCTAGGCTAATTATTCTGTATGTTGTTTCTGAAGCATGATGAACGTTTCTTGTTGAATATTATGCATTTTCAATATGCTGCTCCGAAATGCTTAGCTTAATTACAGTAAACATGTCTTTAAAGAAAAAAGAAAAAGACGTAATTCAGTCATGACACATTGTCAGCCACTTTTTGAACATCCTGACAATCCAAAGAAAAAGGAGACATTTAGTTTACTTAAGAGTCTAAACTCATTGAAATTTGGCTCCTAAAGAGGCAGAGCTGTCACTTACCAAAGGAGTTTGAAAGGAGAGACAGAACATCAACATAAATAAATAACTGTATAAATAAAAAATAAGCCTGCTGCTCAATGCATACAAGACTGCATACAAGACTTATCTAAACAATAAGTAAGGGCATCTACTGTGCTGGAAATGATACTGATTGGGACAAACTGCAGGAGACAGCGCTAATGAATATCACTTTCTGATCTCAAAGGAAGCAGCAGTTGTCAATATGTATTTTTAAAGAATGTATACTTTAAAGCACATAGCATACTTCTGTTTTTTGAATACACAATAAGGCTGATGAAATTCAAGCTCCAGCTGCCACTACAATACCGTCTATGAGAACAGAAGAGGAGGGAGAAAAAAGAAAGAAAATAAAACTTTAAATACTAATACCTCTTAGCTTCTTTTCACAAAATCATCAGTAGCTTTGCTCCTTGGAGGAACCACCTCCGCACCCATTCACAGTTTGTTCATCACCAGCCCTGCTCTGTCGCTTCTGCCTCTCAGCTTTCGCAGCTGCCATGACTGCAGCACGTCTCCTCTTTCCTTCTCTCTGACCCACAGCACAAGTCGCTGACAGGCACCTGGGTGACGTGCACCGGTACCAACAGCAGCTCTGAGAGGTTCAAAGCTCCTCCTTTCACCCTGCCCTAGGCCAATGCGTGCTCTGCCAGCATAGTTTGGCGCTGGCCCCAGAGCAGCTGGGGATGGCTGGGCACACCACTGACCTGGCTGCTGCTCCCTGGATTGAGGCCCCCCAAAATGCTCTTCAGTTGCCTTTCTAATTGTTGGCATCTAATCTAACCTAGTAGGAACTGCTTTCAGTTGTAGCTCACCTCTTTTTCGGTCCCAGGCGTACAGCTCGCTTATTCCCAGCTCCTCCAAGGATTTGGTAAGCTCCAGCTCCTCGCCAGTGATGCTGTCTCGCAGAAGAACAATGTGCTCCTGACTGACCTCACACTTTTCACAAATAGCTGGGATGATGTTGTGAAGGGGCACGTCCGGGCTGACTCGAACCACTGCCTTCTGTGTCTTCAGGTAATTTACCACCAGCCTCACAGACTTCTGCAGAAACAAGTACAAACGCTCAGCCCTCGCTTTATAATGGCAATACTCTCTTACACTGAGAATGGCATTAGGGGCTTCCATATTGACTTCAACTCTCTTTAACTACCTTACCCCATATGCAAACTTACTGCAGAAAAATACTATTAATAAAACTCTTGGAACGTCTTTGTCTCTAAGGAGACAGGAAAGCGGGCAAATGAGGAAAAGGAATTAGAGGCAGCCATCAATTTTGTGCCACTATTTATAAAAACCAACAAAAAGTTTCAGCAAACTAGTATTTGGAAGATGGCTACTTGTGAATCCTCACAATGTACAAAATGCATTTATTAATGATCAGTCTTCTCCCTTAACTTTAATAAAGATTACAAATAATATACTACCAAAGCCCTACCTACTTTTACACAATCCCCAAACCCTCATTTTATCAGCTACCGTCAATTTCCTCATTTAGGTCTTTGATCAAAGTCCTTTACAAGAACAAATTTCCACCTAAACAACCAAATGCAATATAAAATTCTGTTTAAATGCTGCAGTCCAGACTGGCAGCAGCCAGTCCTTGTGCAAATCAGCTAAATTAGTAGGGCAGGTTATAGTCTATCTCAAGCCTCCTCCACCCGGTCTGAAGATGCAAAGACTCGAAAAACTGCTTGAAGTGATAAGAACAAAATGATGTTTCATGTCACTGTTTTAGGGCTACAGAGTACTAACCTCAGGAGCCCTCGGCAGAGGTCTCTTGATCTTCTCTTCAGGAACCTTCTCTTTCAGGAGTACTGTCTGTACGTCCAGTGCTCCTATCAAAGTGTTTGGCTTGTAACTCAAAGGTTGTTGAGTTTCCAAAGACTTCAATTCAAGACTGTACTGGGATGGATTCAAGTGATACCGGCTGCATAGATCAACCAAAAGATCCATCACAGCTTTACTGTAGGGAAGAAGACATTCACTGTTAGCACAGAGAAAAACACCTGCAAAAAATTCACTTCTGTTTTAATATCAGAGAAAAAATACGGGACAAGCTGAGGATGTGTCACTAGCAGGAAACAATGCTGATGCTCTTACGTGCTAGATAAACCAGATGAAAACATCTAGAATTAAGTATAGTAGAGGCAGACCACAGCGCTGATAATAACACTGACAAACACAAGCATAAAGTGGACAAAATGCATCTTTTCTGTTAATGCATATATCAAATTCTCCAGCTGAAAATCTGTTCTTAAAAGGGAAGATACAAATAAATGACTCATTCAAGGTACAGTAACCTCCATCTACGTTTGAATGAAAATTAAAACGGAACGTGAATCTGGAACAAGAGGTCGACAGGATTTTTTCAACTTACAGATTTTTCTGAAACTTCCACTGTCCTCTCCAGTTTGACACCAGTAATATTTTCAAGTAGAAAACATCCCCACTTTCTTTATTTTGGTGAGAATATTAACCCAGTATACAAACATCTGTTTTCAAGTATTTGCTTTATCAAGTCCTCTCATTACAGATGTGATCCCCAAACCACAGGTTTAAGAAGTCAGTCATTTCCATCTCTCTGCTAAATCATGTCCCTGGGCATCAAATCCAAATGGTTTTTAAACACATCCATGGACGGTGACTCAACCACCTCCCTGGGGAGCCCATTCCAGTGCTTCACAACCCTCTCTGTAAAGAAGTGTTTCCTGATATCCAACCTAAACCTCCCCTGGCACAACTTGAGGCCATTAACATGAACTGAGAAAGTGACAGGCGTGGAAAATTTGAAATACATGACTGTGTTAGAAGAGCATGAAACTGAGTGAAAAGATGAAGATCAAATGAGGAAAACATTAACATGTATAGGAAGCATCAGAAAAAAAGAGCACTGGGGTAAGTGCTCACACAGAGAGCATCTGAACAGAAATGTGCACCCAGGTCATTTCACAACATTTTCTGATGACTTACTCTGGCAATAGCCTCAAATTGCAGATGCCTCTATTTTGCAGTGACTATTACTTCAAACGTAACAAGCCACAAAACAGAAACATTTATATACAGTAAGTCCAGACTATAGGAAAATCCTACACACTCTGATATTTAAATAAACATTCATTATGCTGTGCAGTAGCAAGCATTTTTAAAAGTGTCAGTCTGTCTGATACAGATCTCAGCTTGTCTGTTTACAGATAGATTTCTTTTAAAGTGAAATTTGCATGCTTTTTTTTCCCCCCTCAGCCTTATTACTATTGTTTCAGAGAAAAAATAAATAACCTGGCAGAACCACAACACATGGTGTTCTATTTGCTACGCATTTTTTATTTAAAGTGAAATGCTAATGTATTGCTGTAGTGCATAATATTGTGATAATTCATTTATGTGTAGACTCTTTTGTATCACTCTAAACACACACACACACACAAAACCAACAAACCAGCACTTAAAAAATGATATTTTTCAATACAGACCTATATTCCATCAAAAGAGCAGTTTGTAATTCTGTGTGCTTTCCACTGAAATGATGAAATATATTAAGCAATAATAGTGTCCCAATTTCAAGATTAGAAACCTCGTCAGCTATCTCAGAAAATAAGTTGCAGACAATCATATGAGTTGAAGGAATTTGTCCAGACGATAAACAATTTTAAAATCCAGCCAAACATGAGATTTCACTTTATTGGTGATTACAGAGCAGGTTAATGAAGGTTAATGAACATTTAATGAAGTCTGAAGCATCCCATCCCGTTTCATACTGCTCAGAATATGCAACTGTTTCATGAAAAGCATCCCTAGGCTTCACCTGTACCATTCAGGAGTAGAAATTAAGCAGCATCTCTGAAGCTTTTGAAAGAGCTTCAAAGTGCATTCACAAAATGTAAATTTGGGAAAAAACATTTCAACAAAACTTCAAAAGGATAAAAAACTACAGGAGGTTTTCAACAAACAAAATTTAAAATTCGTATGTTTCCAGAGATGTAGGAGTTGGGAGTCCTTGAAACGAGGTTACTCTTTGATCAGACTTCACTTTCACCAACTCTACAAAGTTTTCTTTTCAAACACAATACAGTTCAGACCGATTTAAAATGGGAGTTTATTTCTCCATACGTGTAGCACATACAGAAGAGAGCTACTAAGCACAGCCAAGAAAATGGTACTGAACCACCTACTAATCTAAACCAAGCTTTTTTTTCTTTTCTAAAATAACTTTTCCTGAGCTGAATACAGCTCTTGGAAGATGCAAAGCATCCCTCCTTTCCCTGCTTCAATCTTGTTCAAGACACATCAGTATGTTAACCTCACTGTGAGATTTGGTAAAAAAAATAACTGAAATTCAGGCAAGTCGGACCATAAAAGACTAATTCTAAAGCTGAAACAAACAAATGTCTCTGTATTCCCAAATGTTCAGCTAAGAAACATATTACTTTCTCCTTTTAGCAGGACTTCACTGGAGTCAGGGTGGAGACCAAATGCTACATGACAGATACTAAACATTCATCACTGATAAGCAAACAGAAGAGCACAGAACTAAAAATGGAAAATGAACCCGATTTATGATTCAGACAAGATGGTACAAACAACTATTTTTAGCAAAGGACAATACTTCAGCTTCATCCTGATGTCATACTACTAAGCTGTTCGACATCTGAAAGCAAGTCTGGAAAGTAAAGATTAACTGTTGTGTCACAGATACTTAGGCCAAAATCCTACTCAGTAAGAGCACGTTGGACCACTTGTGTACAGCTGCTCACCAGTAAGATGCAGCAAAGACATCTAGAATTTCAGAGGCAGAAAAAAGAGCGAGTTCTTTTGGATGTGGCTTGGCCTAATCTCTCTAGGACCACAAAGAATATTTCATTTTAAAATACTATCTTGTACATCTAGGTAACGATAAGAAAGTGTTACTCCATGGAATGACACTGACTCTCCTGTTCCCTTCCACTTTCATGCTACAAATGTTCACGGAGTCTAACTGGAGGAAAAAATTTTCTTTATTTAGGTTTATTTCAAACACATATTAGGAATCTACAATGACGGACTGTAGAAGAAAAATGGTAGCGTAGAGAAAGTGAGCTGAAGTCTCTGAGGCTTTACCCATATGCAGTCAAAAAAAACAGAGAACAGCGTCAGTCACTACTATTTTCTCATGCTCCAAAGCTAATCAGACATCTCATGAAAGAACTAGAAGTTTTTTAACACAACCAGAAATGTGTAAACTAAGAAGGCAAACTATATCAAAAGAAGTCAGGAAAGCATGATAAACAGATATTAATGAATGCTTTCCTTTTGTTATTTTGCTGAGGAGTGTTTGGTGTTTGGCTCTCATTTTCCATACTGGATGTTCGTCAGGAAGAGGAGAATGAGGCAGAGGACTGGGTTTGTCAAGCCTTCCACATCTTCAGTCTTCCATCGTTCTCCATGTTGAGCTATAAGCCAATGATTATTATCACTTAAGTCTCTCACTGCAAATTACATGAAAATATTCTGTAATTATATTAGCTTTATGCTGCATATAACACATGCAGACCAATCTGTCCTCCACTATTTACTTAATGGAACTGCTGATTTATCAGGCTGCTGACACTAGAGGTCTGTATCTGCATTAACCAGGAAGCCCTCTTCAGTGTCACTTAGCATGAATGCAGACAGATGCATGATCCCTGTATTTGCAGGTTACCCATAACTTGTGAGAATCACAAATAGCAAAGGTTTCTGGTAATTCTTCTGAGCTTTTCCAATTATGCTCTAGATGTCTAGTCATCCCCTCTGTCACATCTGCTAACAGTTGGCGTGGATCTGCTGCAACACCATCTATCTACAGCAGTTAGATTTTTGAACATCCTCTAGTGTACTTCATTGCTCTGTGAAAATTTCCTGAAATTACCCAACCATTTTTCGTTATGATGATGTTCAGTGCAAGGGTTTGCACATTTTTCTGTGAACGAAAAGCTGCTTGTCCCAGAGTATACAAAAGGAAATATTAAAGAATTCAGTTTCAGTGTTGACCATGACAATACTGAATATTTGCAACAGTATAAGCAATAGCAGAATTTTCTGAAATGTCTTTCTGTGGTATCACTATACTTAAAAAGAGCAAAGGAGTAAAAGAATGTATTAACTAAACTAGTTCCCATACTTGTTTCAAACTAAACTAAGCTTTTTTTTGTCTGTTATCTTCTTACTAAATGTTTACCACTGTAACCACTGCTAACATATGGAAAAAATTATCTTCTGCTGGTGAGGAAGAATAACAGCACCCACGAGGACACTGTCATACAGGGCTCATTAGACAGTGCTCACCTCCTGTTTCATCAATTGTTTGAGTAAGGTACCTACTCCTTGGCTTCCAAACCCTTCTGACAGTTAGTTGCCCATCACTGACATGAGCCAGTAGCATCCAGTCCCAGGGCTTGTGGCCATGATGCGGGAGAAGACCCACTGCCCATGTCAGGCATCCGTGACACTCAGGTCAGCAAAGGAGTGTCAGCACTGCTTTCACTGCCACTTGTGCTGGGGCCTAGGCCCAACATGAAGTCCAAGAGGGGAAAGCAAGCAACTCCACAGAACAAGAAAGACGACATTTTCATTGCCTTGAGAGCTTCACATAGACCAGAAGAACAGCCCTGATTAAATGTCTAAGGTTTAATTTCAATGCTCTTCTCTAGGTTTCAGTCCACACACTAAAGATGGCAGTAACCAAAATACTCGACTTCAACACAAGGGAGGAGAAACGCAGGTGAGAATTGTTTATTGTACAGGGATTCTCCCTTTTTCCTTTGCTCCTCTAACTTGCATGTTATTCAAAAGGTTCCACTGAAACACTGCTCTTGTAATGATCTTGGAGTGGTTGGTCTTTGTTGTTGTGTTTTCTTTTTTTTTTCTGAGGGAAAAACAAAATTTTTTCTACTCATAAAGCATTCATACCCCTCTATACAAAATGCTGCAGAACGATTAAAGGTCCCTCCCAACCCAAACCATTCTATGATTCTGATTTCCTTCTTGCTAGCTCTCCAAATGCCGGTATTTGCCAATGAAATACTACTTTTTTATTTAGTCACCTCATGGTCTGTGAATTTCATTTCTTGTCCTAGTTTCTAGATCTGTTCACTTCTTTCTCTCATTAAATCCACATCTCTACCATAACATTTTAACCACTGAATGTATAATCAAAAAGCTCTGATGGGCATTGCTTTCTTTTCAGACCTTCAAAATCACTCTGGCTTTAGGGTCACAGAAGTTACTGTTAGCACTATCCTCCTCAGTATGGCTAAGCAAACACTAGTTTCAGCAAGAAATCAGAGTGAAGAATGAAGCACCAGAAACTATCGGCCACTGCACACTATGTCCTCAGCCAGCTACAGACTACACTAATCAACAAACAGTAAGAACAGACAGCTGTATCACACCAAGATAAAGTTTTACAGGAAAGCAGATAAACGTACACAGTTCAGAGATGTAAAATCGGCACAGACACAGATTTATCAGCAGGCAACTATACATCCCTCCTAATCTGGTACCTAACCTTGGTAGTACCTAAGGACAAGGAGAACCCCTTTCTCTTTCCATGGAAAATCCAACATGTTTTTATATAGAAAACGTTTCCCAAAAACACACAGATGCCTTGCTACCTATGGAAATGTAATATATTTGTGAAAGTAGGATCTCCAAATTTGATGAAACATTCATTTTCTGATCTCACTTTTTGGCAAATGCTGTTTGTCAGCAGTATTGCACCAGCACTTCTGTATTTGAAGATAACCCAGTACAGCCTAAGCCTATCCCAGCGGCCCTGCATTAGAAGATGAGGGCACATACATACGCTGAGGGTCATTCACAAGAAATACAGTGACACAATAACTGCTAGTTCTTTCCTTTCTCATAAAAAGGGTCCCTTACACATGGGCTTTCAGGACTCTATGGTACAGCAGCTGCCTAAAATGTAAGGAGAAGCAAGACAAAGGAACTTGGTCAAACCTAGAAAGGGAGACACAAATATCATTAATTAACCTACTGGGAATGGAGGGCTGTGAAACAAGGAAGCTAATCAAAGCCTTACCTTCCTTGTACTGTGCTCTTCTGTTCCACCCCGCTGGGTAAAATGACTGTGAAGTCCACCATTCTATTTATCATATTCTCCTTCATGCTCACAAGGCTCTGATCAGAAATTACTGATTCTGTCTCTGCAGGTGACTTGTGCTCACTGTGAATTCTACTGGTTGCAGAAGGTTGGTTTGGTGGAGGAGGAGCACGAGCTTTCATTCTTCTCCTTAAGAAAAAAAGGCAAGAAGAAAATTAAAAATTTTCCATGAGCAAATTAAAATATGCATTAATGAGAAAATATATCCTTTCAGCCATAATCTCAGATCATTTCTAAAAGTTCCTACAGCAAAAGCCATTTTTCTTCACCACAAAAGTCTTCAGTGGAGCTGCATTTTATTTTTTACTTCTTCATCTCTCAAAATGCACTAAGTTTTTTAATGATGAATGTACTCCTACTGCTTGCTTTCCATGCCCCAAGGTAAGAATCAATTCCATAATTAGGATATGAAAACAATCATTCTTCTGTCAAGTACAAAGCTCATTTCTATGAAGAGAGAATCAGAACTGGGTCCAGTCCAGACCTGACTCAAAACACAGTTGTATTTATGTAAATGAATGCTCCCAAGTCAGAGCAACAGGAGTGGAGCTAGGATGAACTTTGATTCAACAGTGTTTGGGTTCCATATCACTATTCTAGTTGAAATATTGTCTCTTTCTCTGCCTTAGTGAGTAGTATTAAATTTGGCTCATTGTACTTCATATGAAAGGGCCACAAAAAGGTCAACCCCGAAGGATACCACTTCTTACCACCCAACACAGAGAGAGACTACAGCTCTTCGAAAGCTGCCTGAGGAGAGCTCATTCTCCAGCAAAGGCCTACACGTTGTGAGCTACATACAGAAAAGCGACATCAGCTTGCACCTACCAAGCCACATAATCTGCAGAAAGATAAAACTGCCACAGACTCAAAGTTTCCTTTGCTGGCAAGCAGTGTGGTAGATAAGCAACTGCTTCATGCTGTTAACTTCTGAATAGCTGGCCTCATACCAAGCATGTGTTTAAGAGAAATTATTCTGATGATTAATATCTGTCACTTCTACTGATTTATGCCTAATTTAAGTCAGATTTCAGGGCAACAGATGGAAAAAAGCAGTAAAATATTTACTGAGAAATTATTACTCAAGCTTACTGACTGAATTTTTTAATCTGCCTTTGGTGTGGCAAGAAGAGCATACGTTATGATTCTATACATCATTTTCGTTCAGCAAAGAACATAAATAGACCCAGAAAAGAAGAACGCAGAAAAAGTACTCTACAACCGCAAAGTTTAGTGTTCAATCAGACAAGGACAAAATTGCGGTCAAAAGAAAATAAATTTCAAAAAAAATTTCAAAATCTTACAGTGTCTTCATCAGGACTCTCATGAAGATGCTGATACTTCCATTTGTCTCCTATGTGCGTAACAAATAGCTTTCCCTACAAATAAGCAGGGAGATCTACTGCCACCCTTACTACCATGCAGCATTTTTCTTCTGAGACATTTTCTCTCAACATTCCCTTTTTATCCTACACACACCCAGTGAGTCATGCAGGCCAACAACTACTAACTTACAGCTTCCACTCTCCTGTCATGGAGGTGATGATAAGAAGTTCAAGGTTGTACTGTTTGTCAAACTACCTTGGCTTTCTATACCTCCCCGAACCAAACTTCTAATTTATTTACTTGGCTACAGAGAAGAATAAATTAAAAGTAACTGGGTTTGTCTTATGCTCAAATCCCTTTACGCTCAGCTACAGTTGTTCGTAAGCAGGTGTTGAGAGACATGGGAGTTTTGCACAAATCCGTTTCTTGCCAATGAAGTCATTAATATTACTCAGCTTAACAAGTGCAACACTGAAAGACTTCAGATCAATTTACAAACTATGTAACTCTTGCCCTTCATATCACCAACTGCATCAATGTAAGTAGCTGATACACAGCTTTGCACAAAATCATATTGAAGCAAAGCTTGTTTCTGGTTTATAATGCTTCCCTAAAACGTCAGGGACAATCTCCAGCACAGCACTGCTGACAGTACACCACAGGGGCAGGAGTAACAGCAGCAGCAGGTGTCCCGAGCCTGGTAGAGCTGGTTGGTTTAATTATGGTTTACCTGGACTTGCCAATTCCAGACCTCACAACAAACTAGGAAATACAGCAGCAAGCATGAAACTCAAAACGGCTGAAATGGAAGAGACTTGAAGTGTCAGTGGAGAAGTGAAAAATGACCAAGTTTTGAAGCTCATGGAAAAGCTGGGAATGAGTTTGCATTGTGCTGTATCAGTGTTACTCCTTTGCAGTAACATAAAGGTGCACAGTTTTCTGACTGAATAAACAAGGCCGGACATCTTAACACCAATTTATAGCTCTGAAATGGGAGCGTGATTTTTACTTGGCCACTTCTTAAGTGTTCTTTGTATGCAGTGCTGCCGTTACCAGTGATGCTCACTTTACCTCCACGTAACACTGAGTATTGTTATTGGCACTGAGCAGTCAGAATCTCACATGCTACAGCCCTTCTTGTCTCTTGTTCAGGAAGGACAGTACACACCCGTTTCCTTCACAGAAACAGGAAAAAGGAATTCAGGAAACATTCCCACTACAGCCCTGTTAACCCAGCACCAGCTCAGGTGACCTCATTTGAACTTGCTCCTGAAACACTGCAAATGCCTTCCAACACTTCCTCGGGTGACAGGTCTGACTGTTCCAGTGGAAGCAGGTTCCTTTCAAGTTCACCATAAAATGTCAGGAATAGGAAGGGACCTCAAAAGATCATCTAGTCCAATCTCCCTTCTGGAGCAGGAACACCTAGATTAGGTCACACAGGAACACATCCAGGCAGATCTTGAATGTCTCCAGAGAAGGAGACCCCACAACCTCTCTGGGCAGCCTGTTCCAGTGTTCTGTTCACACTTATATTGTGATACGTGGCACAGATCTGTACTTCCCAGACACTTTTTTGAGACATCTCTGCAGCAAAAAAGCAGCTCAATGAGCCAGTCTAGGAACGAGAACCTGAGCTCTTCCTCAGATCTGCAAGTGTAGGCTTCCCAACTCACTTCCTCTGTCATAGCCACGATCCTCACAAATACAGCATTAAAACATACTGAAAAGAATGAATTAAAAGCTTGTTTTAAACGTATTTGCTTTCTATGCTACAAACATAACATGCCAAAAGTAGTAACAAAAAATGAAAGAAGTTGCATACCTTAGCCTGAGACAGATTCAAGCTACACTTAACAGCAAATTTTGTTCACAAACACCTTCCCTATGGTCGATACCGAGATACCTGCTATTAGCCAAGCTGCTGCAGTCAGAAGCAAGAACACTTCACACCTCTGATTCACTCAGGGTCACAACCACTGCCTGCATTTTCACCCAGACAAAGAGACAAAGCCTTAACATGCAGCTGATCCTAAGACAAACACACTGACTTTTAATGAGGAAAGAGTTCATTTCATTTTCTTCCGAGCTGACAAAATGCATATTGCCATGAAATAACCAGGCAGAACACATAAACAACCTACCAGCACCATTCTCAGCAACAGCATCAGGCTTCCCGAAACAGGAAAGGAAAAACAACCACCAAACAGAGCTACAGCCAGCTTAGCTGTAGTACAGCTTGCAGAAGAAAAGCAATAGAAACAAAGAAAAGTTTCACCAGATTAAGGAATTCAAGACAGGGCAACGCAAGCCCTTTGGACCTATACTTTATTAATATATAACTATCAAGCAGCAAGATCCAACCTTGACTTTACAATCCCATGCTGAAAAAGCACGTTCTCTCCTTCAAACCAAATTGGTTCAGGGAGTTTCATGGCAATAATGGCAATGCTATGCAGAGATTTTCATTCTTCAGATAAGGGGGGGGGGAAAAAAAAGGTGATTTTACTGACTTGACTTTCAGGTGACTGCACTCCTGCACACACACCTCACGCTTCAAGAAAGTCAAGGCATAGATGAAACTGAACTCTGCAAGGGAGGTGAAAAATAGTAAGAAGGGATTAATTTAGATACATTGGTTGTAAGAGATGGATGAAGGAGAATGGATCTCACTGATAAATGAGAGAACTGTCTTCAAATGACATGGAGAATTCTGAGGTACTCAACAACTTCTTTGCCTCAGTCTTCTCTGGCAGTCAGGCTTCTCACACATCTCATACCCATGAATCTCTTGGTGAGGATGGGGGAATGAAAACCCTCCCACCATAAATGCAGAAGAAATCTGAGATCACCTCATAAGACTAAATATGTACAAGTCTGCAGGGCCGGATGATGTATATTCCAGGGTCATGAAGGGACTGTCTGATGTGGTTGACAAGCCACTCTCCATCATATTTGAAGAGTTGCAGCTGTCAGGAAAAATCCCTAGTGACTGGAAAAAGGGAAACATCACTCCCATTTTGAAGAAATGGGGAAATAAAGACCCAGAAACTACAGACTTACAGATCCTTACCTCTGCCTGGGAAGATAATGAAACAGATCCTCCTTAGAAGAGATGTTAAGGTACATGCAAACAAAAAGGTGATCCAAGACATTCAGAATGGCTTCATGAAGAGCTGTGTCTGACAAATCTGATGTCTTTCTATGACAGAGTGATGGCATCAGTAGAAAAAGGAAAGTTAAGTGATGCAATCTAACTGGACTTGTGCAAGGCCTTTTGACATGATCCTGCACCACGTCCTTATCTCAAAATGGGAGAAATATGCGTCTGAAGACTGGACTATCAGGTGGATAAAACATCAGTTGGATGGTGGCAGCCAGAGGGCTGTGATCAACAGATCTATGCCCAGATGGAGTTTGGTCACAAGTGATGTTCTCCAGGGGTCCATCTTGGATCCAGTGCTCTTCAGCATTTCATCAACAAAGACAGTGGAACTAAGCATACCCTCAGCAAATTACTCATGATATCAAACTGAGTGATACATTTCACACTATAGAAAGAAGGGACACCATCCAGAGGGACATAGACAGGTCTGAAAAGTGGGCCCATGTCAACCAAATTAGGTTCAAAAAGGTCAAATGCAAGGTGTTGCACTTGGATCAGGATAATCCCAGAGATGTATGAAGATGGGGAGATGAACTCATAGAGATTAGCCCTGCAGAAAAGATCTTGGGGGTCCTGCTGGACAAAAAGCTTTACATGAGCCAGCAGGGCGCACTTGCAGCCTAGAAGACCAACAGCATCCTGGGCAGCATCAAAAGAGGAGTGGGCAGAAAGGAGAGGGAGGGGATTGTCCCCCTCTGTTCCACTGTTGTGAGCTTCTATCTGGAGCACTGCATCGTAGTCTGGAGCATCAAGCACAAGAGAGATGTCAAGGTGTTGGATCAGGTCCTGAGGAGGGATACAAAGATGATCAGAGAGCTGGAGCACCTCTCTTATGAAGAACGGCTGAGGGAGCGACACTTGTTCAGCCTGGAGAAGAGAAGGCTTTGGGGAAACCTCCTTGTTGCCTCCCCTTACTTAAAGGGAAGGAGATTGACTTTTTACACAGACAGTAATAGGACAAATGGGAATGGTTTTAAATTAAAAGGGGGAGATTTTTGTTAGAGGCACTGGAACAGGTTGCCCTGAGAAGCTGTGGGTGCCCCACTGAGGCCAGGTTGGATGGTGCTCTGGGCAGCCTAATCTAGTGGTTGGCAACCCTTGCAATAGCAGGGGGGGCTGGAACTAGATGACCTTTGAAGTCTATTCCCAACTAAGCCATTCTATGATTCTTTGCTTCTATGATACTTCAAACCATCAAGATACACACAGTAGGGCAGAAAGATCTCCTGCCTAATGATCTAGCCTTCAGAGCAGATATACTTTCATCGCACGTGGCAAAGCAAACCTAGATCACAGGCTGATAAGGAGACCCTCTCAATCACACTTAACAGTACACCAAGTTCTCTCTGTCTAAATAGAATTTTTTTCAACTTCCAAGCACATCAGTTCAGAAAAATTCTAATGCAACACAAATGCAAAGGAAACACAAACACATTAGAAAAAAAAATAAAGTCAAAAAGCCAAAGATAAAGCTGAAAATCAAAAACAAAGATTAAACAAATCCTACAAAGATGTAGAATAGAAACAAGCAAGGAAAGAGGATTCTGATAATACCCATAGCTACTGCAGGAGTTCATCCAAACAGTGCTATGTGACAATCAAGATCTCAATACACTTTGCCATCTGTAATGTTTCAAGTAACTAGATTAAGCTTACTGTTTGCTCATTACTAGAGAAAAAAAATACTTTCTCAACTTGATTCAGTCTGCCACAGACAAGATACACTGACTCATAATATGGGCAACACAGTTCATGCCTTTAAGTGCTTCACACAAAATTAATAAATTGTAGATCTAAAATACGTGACTCTTCATAATAACTTACTTCCAGTATTTCACATTTCCTCAAGTTTTATAATATTAGAAAATTATACTTGCAAAACAGCTGAGACTAAGATCTAATTAATGAAATTACTCCCATGCTGATAAGCTTTGGGAAAAATTATGGTTGCCTATAATGCTTTATTCCCTGTATTTAAGATTTTTTTTTGTTGTTGTTCTAAACACAGTCTTCACTTTGAATTCTCTGGCCATTATGGTATGCAATTGTTTTACGCCTTCCTCTTTTCAAATGTTTATTTGAATTTCATATCACTTTTAAAAGACCATTCAATTTTTAAGGAAGGCTCACACTGACAGATATGATGAGAATGGTTTCCTTAAGGGCACGATAAAGTCACCCAAAATAGGCAAGAAAAAAATAATTTGTTTCTGGCAAAGAAATTAAAGTCATTTAATTATATTTTTGATCTTCCATTAGATTCTATTGATGGGAAACCCTACAGCTTTACGTATTTTAAGAATAAAGTTTTAATGCCAGGAGGAAAAAAAAAGTCCAAGAAATAAGATGAGTGAGAGCACTGCGGAGGAGGAAGCAGGGATTAAGTACATGGCCACACTTGCCTGAGGGTGAAATTAAAGGAAAATATAAACAAAAATCCAGCTGAGATGACACACAGTTTAACAGAAGTAATTCCTGGCATTGCAGCTCCAGTTTCAATCTTTTCACAGGCTTTAGCACTAGAAACCAATCGTTAGAATGTATTGTACTGCAGTTTTCTGGTCTCACATGTGCAAGCAAAAGTGACTGTTCTGAATTAGCTCCCAGGGATGTCTCCCCAGATCTGGCCCACTTCAGCAAGAGACTGAGGTGCACCTTCACCAGCAGAGCTCTGGCCACAGCATGAGTATTGCACACTTGTAGGCTGTGCCCTCCTGCCAGGGCTCAGGCACCTGCACTGATGCTGCTTCACCCAAGTGGCAAGAACCAAGTGGGACCAAACTGCTACTGTATCATCGCTGTCCTCAAGTTTGTGGGACTTATAAATCAACCACACCTTTAATGAAGTGCACCCTATCTTCCAGTAAAAGCCTCATCTTTCTCTCAGTCACAGGGGTGCCTCTCTGCAGACCAGTAGAACAAAGCTCACCCACCAGTCTCATGGTTGCTCAAAAAGTAATGCCTCCTATTCAATTATGTTGGCCCACGACACTGGAGGCAGATATTGGTGGTACGGCAATAGAGGTTGAACCTTTCTGCCACTGTTCCATTACATTTTGTTGCTGTAGGTCAAATGGCAGCAGAGGCAGCCTGAGAAAATGTGTACAACCTGGAAGTGTGTTAAGAAGCAAATGTTAGTCACTAATTCCTCCATGTGGAAGAAACGGCACTCATTAATACTGAATGTTTATGGAGACCAAATAGTGGTGACAATAATGGTGACGATGTTGGAATATCACAAAGTTTGCACCAGGTGGGTCCCACAAAAGCTCAAACAGGAACAGAAGGGACACTGTATGCATGTTTGTCAGGACCTATTGAACTAATACAGTGCTGAATTTCCTAGCTCACACCATTATTGGTCTATGATTTTAAGTATAGCAGCCACGGATACAGAAAAGAAGGGAAAGAACTGCTTACCTTTAGAAGGCCTCAGGTACACAGGGATCTCCAGCAAGAGACACCCCCACCTCCCCCTGCCAACCCTTAAATGAAGTCTGGGAAGGCAAAGATCCTTGCTCCACCCCTTCCAATCACTCAGGTGCACTGTTTGCACCTGAGTTCCCCTGAGTTGGCCCTGCCTTCCCACCTGGTGCTCAATCACTGGTTCAGGCCATGAGTTAGCATTTCTACTATGCTGGTGATAAGATATAGTGTCACTTCTACCAGTCAGAGTCATAATGGCAGTCTTCAAGTGGTGATGTATGAATTCCCCATTGAAGAAAAAGCTGAAGATGCAGGCCTAGGTGGGTAAAGTGACGTGTACTGTCTTTCAGAATAGGAAAGAGATGATCCTTCTGGATTTCCTGAAATCCAGTCAAAGCATCAACACTGACCTCTACACTAAGCTGAAGGCTCAAATGTCCAGTGTCAGGCCAGAGAAAAAGATGATCTACTCTTGCACCATAAAGCAATGTCAGGCCCCACAGAAGTCTGAAGACCATGGAACACATTGCCCATCTTAGCTAGACAGTCCTATTACACTGGATTTGACACCTATTTTTATTTGTTGAGGCCGATGAAAGATGGGTTTGTGAGGGCAATATTTTCTTAGTCATGATGCCTTCTCAGCAGCTGTGAAACAGTGGGTCACCTCGACTGGTGCAGATTTGTACAAGCACAGCCTCCAGGCTCTTGTTCATTGCTCACAAAAATGCTTAGTTAATGGTAGTGACTATGTTGAAAAATACAGTTTTGTAGTTGAGAATTTGCTCTATCAAATAATGTTATTGTGCTTCTTGTATCTACTGTAGTTTCCATGGTAATAAATAGGAGGCATTAGGCTTGGAGCAGCATACGTACATCTGTTTTTCAGAGACAGAAGAAACCACCAGAGCAGGAGCTGTGCAAATTCATCTCACTGCAACTTCATTTATAGTGAAAGTCAGTATGGAGGTATACATAGGGTGAGTTTTAAATGAACAAGGAACAATACTGCAGCTTGCATGTTTATAACACCCACGAATCACAGACACACTAGGGAGCCTGACAGAGCTACCTGCATCATTTCCAAAAACAAAATAAAATACATACAAGCCCTACAGAAAACCTTTAAAAAGCAGCCAAATCCCAGTATCTGGGTTGATGCCTGCTACAGTTAATGAAAACAGTGCTCTAATAAGCACCGCAAGGTCTGGCCTCATAGCTGTATTACGGGACTTTGGAGATATCATCCATGTCTTCGGTGTGTGAGGAAGACCATACTACAAGCTGGTGCCACTAAGCACAATTCCACCAGCTGCATTCACATTGGTGAACAGGAGTGAAATGGGAGAGGAGCTAATGCTATTTAATTATTTGCCTCATCTGCCAAAATACACCTTAAAGAAAAACAGAAGTCCTTTGTGGTTAAAGGCAAGAAAGCATTGAAAGTATTTAGTCCAGTATATTAGACTCCTATGATATAAACCACAGCGTTATCACATATCTGTGTCAGAGATACACTGAAAGGTTTAACTCTTCAGCTGGGATATGTGACCTGAACAAAAATAAAAATGACACTAACCATGCATACTGGAGGTTGGGTAATGATCTTTGCCTTCATAAAATGTTGTTACAGAAAAGCAAAAGAAGAGAAGTAGGCTACTAGCCCAGGATGATGGAACTTTTTGTTTCACAGAGACATCTGCCAGAGGAAAAAGAAAAAAAAAAAGCTCAGATGAAGAAAAATGTGGCAAGGACAACGCAAATGTAAGCTTTTGGATGCAAATGCTTAGCCTCCAGCATCTGAGCCAAAACTACCCACCAGTCTCTGAGTGACAAAAAATCAAGGCTGTGAGACAATGGCAGCTCAAGTGATCTGCAGTGAAACCAGCAAAAAACTGGTGCAGTGCATTCAGTGACCAACTCTCCAGTCCCATTCTCACAATTATCTTTGTCTTCCTCCATTACTCACACAGTTGCATTGGTTTTTTTGCTCACTTTCCAACCACTGAACTATTAATCAAATTGCATTCCAAGCAAGCAAACAGAAAGTAAAAGAAAAAAAAAACCAAAAAACCCAAGAAAATACTGAGGTAACCACCACATTGCTTATGCTCAACTGAAATTATACCAAGTATCTTCAGCTATGACTAACGTGACACAAAGCAACCTGATTTAAAATGGAAGAACAAAAATAACTGCTATTTCTATGTTAATAATGCTGAAGCACAATGGCAACGACAAAAAGCTAGAAAAATGAGAAATGCCCATACTAAGATCCCAAATAAGAGGCATCCAAGATACCACATCTTATACTACAGCACACCCAAGTCTTGCTGCAAACATATTCTATCCTGTCCCTAGTGCTCTGATATCTTCATTGGGCTGTTGTAAGGGGGCACGGTTTTGCAGGAAGAAGGCTACTGCCATGCAGACAGCTGCTGCACTGTGAGCTCCCTGCAGATGTAACTGCTGTGGCTGAACTGGAAAAACCACAGCACTAAAATATCATCAGCTGGTGAGATAACTAGCGAGCTTTCTTAGCACTGTTCATCAAGATGCAGCCAGGTTCATACTCGCTAACTGGATTCTTACTCACCAGGCTCACCTGTGGGAATACGCTGGCAAGAAAACAAAGCCAAAAGCATTTCTAAGTGGGCTCACCACTGGCATTGTGTCCTCTGCATGTTCTGGGCAAATATGCATCCCGCCAACGTGCTCTTTCTCCTACTGCCAGCTGGCTTTTTGCAAGGACTCAATAATTCTCATCTTGCTGCCTGTGATTGGTACCACAATACCATCCTGAGCTCTCCAGCAAAACTCTGAAGTCTGGAAACGTGATGTTTGATAGGTTTCATTAATGCTGAATAATTACAGCAGTGTTCATCGTGTTAATTAATAGCAAACCAATGAAAAGCAGTGAGAAGGTAATTTATTTCTAGATTGGTCAGAAACTACAGACGCTGTTACGCAAACCAGAGGCATGCTCAGAAATCTCCAGTTACGGTATGTCTTCCGAAGTTACCAGCACTGTACAGATTTCAGTGTGGCTGTCCTTTCTTAATCTTTTCTTATCAATAATTACTTTCAATAAGGTCATTTAAGTAAACAAACAAAGATTTATTGCCTAGCAACACTTATAAATTTTCCTGTGGCGATCAACATCATCGATTTTATGATACAACTACAATGTGTATGTGCAGGGAATTGATGATTAAATGTATGTTAGACTGTACTCTTCGTGCTCCGAGTTTTTACCTCACTATCACCTACTGAAAATCCCCCTCCTGAGCCTTGCAGACTGCAGATTACGGCTCTGCTATAGCAAAATTTTCTTCATTGTTTTTTCACAAGGAATACAGAAGAAGGAACGGACAAAACAACAGTATATACTTCACTACACATATATAAGCACGTTGTGAAATTTGACTGTATTTCCTGTGCTAATTTCTAGTTTCATACATGCTTACAAGCTATTTCAGTGGAATAATCCCTGACATAACTACAGAATAGTATTCCTACTGATGCTTTTTTCAATGAAGAACACTCTTGAAAAAGTGTTCATCTGATGTGCAGATGGGGAAGAATTACGTTCAAGGTGATTAACTGCTTAAATACACACATCTATGCAAAACATTAGCATACATAACCAGGAGCCAAGAGATCGTTGTTTCTCATTTAATGAGAATGCTCTAGAACCATGCTGCTTAAATTCACCCACTACTGAAAACAGTTCATCTTTTCTGAAACAGACCCTACAAAGACACACCAGCAGCGGCAGTGAGGGCGTTTAGCTATCCACAGAATTAAACCAACAGTCTGTCTCTGTGGCCTCGATGCTCCCTGTCAGGTTTCCCTGCTCCTGGAGAAGGGCTTGTGATCTTGTCACGCTGACCTTACACGAAATTTCTAGGGGTGGGAGGTTGCAGGCTGCATCCACATCCAATGCCCACTGTTCCTACATATTTAAAGTCCAGATCTGATGACACACTGGAGAGAAGCAGGGAGACACAATTTGCCTACATTGCATTGCCCAGCCTAGAACATAAAAAACAAGAAACTGTCTCCTTTTATTTAAAATTATTCTGTAAACCCCATTCTGTAGGAAAAAAATATTTTAAAAAATCACAGAAATCAGAGCCAGAACTACAGGGCTGACTAGTTGTATCTATAGCCAGATCAAATGCCCTGCAAGGTTGAACAGTGTATTTCTGTGAGAGCCTGCACTCATATGCAGAGAAAGAAAAAATAAAGATACTAATACATTCCTTCCTCCTTTAATCATCTTCTTAATTAGCATTTACAATTTGTTCTTAATTCACACCCTATCACGCAGTAGGAAAATCACATGTATCAGTATATCAAAAAATGTTAATAAAGCAGATATGCAGCGTCAGTGAGATAAAGAAATATCCAACTTCAACACAACAGTATTAACTGTGTTCTGACCCCATATTTATGGGAAGCCACAGTTGTTTTTACTAAGAAATCCCAGTGCTTCAAATGATTTTCCTAATAACGATTTACTTAATAAAATTTCTTATTAAAAAACAACAACACAATTTTGCTTTCAGTTTTAAGGTATTCTGTCACTACCAACGATATAGGAATGAAATATTTCTTAGTTTGAATTGAAGCCAGATTATTTTTATTAAAAGGAAACCATAACTTTTGTTACTCTATCGTTAAATTTAAGTCTACAAATAAGTTTCACTTAGGTTTCCTTAGTTAAGTAATCAATCCTACTCCAACCTTAACTCCAGTGTAGAAGGCCTACACTAGTATAAAAACAGAAAGCCTGACTGAAAACAAGAAAACAACAAAGAAACCTGCAAATGGTAAGTGAACACAGATAAGTACACTTAGAACACCCAAGCTGAGAAGTAGGGCTCTGAAGTTTTATCTTGGTTTGTTAAGAACAGAAATGTTTTTATGCTTTTAAATGTCAGCAAAAACCATTTGTTCAGTCAGTCTCCATTTAAAATTCCTTTTAATGTATCCAGTAGGCACATGCAGTACTTCATGGATTTTAAATCCAAAAACAAAAAGGGACGTAGTATCAACCTAAGCATTTGACAGTTTCATGAAGTGCAAACTGTGAAGTATCAATAAACTAAAATAAAGACATGCCAACACATCCCTAAAGAATCAAATTAGAGGAGAATGAGCCAAATACCCTCCACACTTCATCACACACACTCAAATCAAATATTTGATTATATTGAATATTTTTCTGATGCGATGCACTGGCTCAGCACCCAAGACAGGCGAGAGTCTGGGCCATTATGGACTCCGCAGAGCAAAACCAAGACCTTGAATAACCCCAGGAGCGGACTGGAAGCTATGGAAACGTGCTACACATCATAAATGAGAAACACTACAAGGAGAGCAAAGGTACTTACCACTAAGGAGATTTAAATCCTACTCAGAGATAACCCAGTGCAAACATGCCAAAGGCTGCTCTGCAGGTACTGATGGGGCACCACAGCAGTGACAGCAAGTTTGTACAGACATGCCTGAGCTAGCTGCAAATGCAACACAGCCTACAAAACCAACACAGGATTCAAGATACATTGGCTTACTTTATAACAAACATAAACTGCCATAGTCACACTAGAAACAGCACAAGCTACACATATATCAAATGTATATCAACAAGAGAAAGAGCATTTCCACTTCTGAAGCACTGTGTGATAGCTTCCGAGCACCCTCCAAGCAAGGTGATTAGAAAGCCTCTTCTCTTTGCTAGCCAACAACTTCCCAAAGACTCTTTAAAAAGCTATTATATTAGGCTTCTCTTTCCACCTGTCAGTTAAACTAAAAGAAAAACATAATTCTGTGTGAAAATCATGTTACAATCTGGCAGCGCGTGACTCCACAAGAAATAGGGGTGCCTGTCCTGTATGCTAGCTGCCACCTGGGAATGCTGGATGAAAACAGAAGAGAGAAAGGAGAGCCTCCAGTGACCCCCACCACACAGCTGAAAGGGAGAGATCTTGACCTCAGTGAGGTCAATGGGAGTTTTGCAACTGACCCTGCAGACCCAGGCTTCCAGCCTGCCAGCAGCCAGCAGAGCTCAGTCCCCTCTGCATCATACTTCCCAGCCTGAATACAGCTGTGGAGCACCAGGGCAGGCCTAGCAGCAGAACAGCAGCTGGGAGAAGCCTGGGGCACCAGGAGCAGCTTCATGGCACTGCCCTGCGTGTCCTGGTCAGATCTGCAAAGGTACGCTTCTTGTATGCCTCAGTAAATCTTATAAAAAACTGGAAGTACCACGCATTACAAGTGTATCTAAAAATAAAGTTACATTTAAAAAAAAAGAGAAAAACTAAGAAAAAAACATTAATGAAAAATGCAATCAAATATATCATCATACATCACCACCCAGACTTTGTATCATTTCCGATTCTAAAACGGGACAGAGAGGTCAAGGAAATCTGAGGATGCAAGATCAAGTGGGAGCTGCCACACCACAGCCTCTTTGGTCACCCCTCCGAAATAGGAAGGTCAGTGGCATAGTGATAATTGGTGAAATTACCAGTGTGGAGCCAGCGCTGCCCAGGCCAGGGCCTGGCAGCTGCTCGCTTGACAGATGTTGGCACCGTTCTTCCCAACAAGAGATGAGAACGCTCGACCGCAAACAGACCCAGCACCCTCTCCAAAGTGAATCCTGTGTACAACTTATGGAGCAAACTTCCTTCAGAGATATCTCTTCTGCTGAGCCTGAGGCAAATGGCACCCAAGCAACACCGCAGGGCAGGAGAAATGCTGGTGAGTTCCAACAGAACAAAAAGTGAAAGGGATTCACCTTCCTAGCTGAGTCACAGGTTCTCCACGCTCAATACAGGAGAGCAGAAGGTAATAAAGAAGCTGAAAGACTTAAAGACAGCATTTCATACTAATGAAAGTCAGACCTAATCCCTCAACAAGCAACTCAGAGCTCCAGGATGTCTGACAAACCCTCCAGAAAAAAAATGCTACCTTTTATTTGGGGGTTAAACCACAAAGCATGCCTAGTTTCCCCTCCTTCCTGTATAAAACCTTGTTTGCAGCATTGTCTGAGTGTCATTTTTAAAGTATAAGCCCAGGCAAAATAGTGCATGAAAGCTCCTTCCTCCCTCCCATCTCCTTTCATAGTACAGACTGCTGCAAGTGATTACTGTTTTATGTATATGAAATAACATTTTTTGTACCCTCACAAAATTCTTCCTTCAAGAGGTTGATTTTTGCTGTCACAAGGTGGAGTTCCTTATGTCATGCCATTACAAGAACTCTGCTTCAGTATTTTGACAGCCCCTGTCATCACAACAGACCACGTCAAATCTTAAGCAAATGAGGTAACAGTCTGGTGGTACAGTACTGCTACACGGTTCCGGTACCCACAAAATTAAATGAAAACACTGCTAGCATTCATTACATTAACCTACCTTTTGTGTTCAGTGTCTTACCAGGACGCAGAGAAAACACTTCCGCTGGCTCCCCAGCAAACCTGGGTGTGCCGCAGTATGTGTGGCTAACTGCATGCACTGAGTATGAATCATTAACCCAGTGCTGGGGCAGGAAGGCAAGGAATGACCAGCCCTCGCCCCACTGCTCACTCATAAGCCTGCCCAATTCGGAGTCCTCTACAGTACTTTAAATATACATGAGAGACATCCACTGAAATAGGCCTGGGCCAGTTGACCCCCACTGCTCTACAGAAGGATGTGATGAATGCTGCTTCTGATGCAGACTGCCGCAGACCTCCAAGCAAGTTTGGTCTCACAGTTCCAGCATGCAGGGTCAGCCACAGAAGGCTGGCTGCATTCAGGAAACTGCCACACTGAACTGCTTTCCTACCCACCTCGACCTAGTAGACTATCACATGCCAAAAACATTCCTATGGAACTTCAAAAGGCAAAAGAAAGCTGTAAGAATCTCTATGCCCTCACTGCCTTCTCAGGTCTAGAGAAAGAGATACTAGAGGCATTTGCAATCCATGAAGTCCCTTGAAGACAATACTGTCCATATCAAACCCTCACAGCAGGATGTACTGCGTTTGACAGAGCAGTTTGTCTGCTAGGTCCATAAACATGGGAACAGAGTACAGTGAAGTTTTGCCTGGCCTACGAACATCAAAACCTTCATCCCCTGCTATCAGACATCATACATCTTGGCTTTTGTACAAGGCAGCATAAAAATTCCCAGAAGCAGATGCCTCCTGACATACACCAACGGCATCAGCTTGACATAAGCAGCAACAAAAAGTTCACCTCAAGTGCATGAAACACACACAAATCAAAATACTACTTGCAAGCAGTCCTATCTCTGTACGTGTGCAAAGACTTACTAATGTGTCAACCTTACTCCAATTGCGGCCACACAGCTGTAAAAAGCAAAGTTTACCGCAGGCTTCCTTGACTGCAGGATTAAGATCCACAGAGATGGGGTAGGCAGAGAGAAGTGAGAATTTCATTTCATCTCTGCTGCTTTTCTCAAAATAAATAATGAATTAAAAGCTTAATCTTTCACTGAATAGCTGGCACGTTGACAGTCTCGGCAAATGACAGTCAAATTAAACATATATGAATGGTGTCACATAGCAAGTCTAACCACTTATTTTTAAACTTGGAAGAGTCTGAACAATTGAAAATATCTGGGTTGGGCTGACAAAGTAATTCCACACACCCTTCCCATGTCTTTATAGCTGGTAGTAGTATATGGCACTGGAAAGAGATAAGAAAACTAAAACAAAGAAAGGAACACTTCCTACACTTATGGTATTCATGAGAAAACAGTATGTAGAATATTACTGGTTTTAATTTCTGCTGGAAAAAAAAAGTGAAGTACTAGGAAGAACTCAGAATGTAATACCAATGTAAAGAATTAATGCTAGCATAAAAATGCTTCATAAAAATAAAATCATAAAAATAAAATAACCTGTCAGCACTCTCTCCTGTCAATCAGCAAACTTAATCCACGTGAACTTAGCCCCAGCAGACCAGAAGTAGGCTTTTACATTCTAATTATGTATTTATGCATAGAAAGAGAACTTCTAACAATCCATAAACATCTTCACAGTTGGAAGAGGAAAAAAAACAATGTTAGCAGAAACCTTACTCTGGCTTCATTTGTTTCTGCTTCAGCCAGACCAAACGCGGCAGTGTACTTCCAAGTATTTTGCTAGCTGTTTTCCATATACAAATTATGGCTGTTGGAGGTGGGTATTCTAAAGGATACATACAGAGGCCTGCATGTCTAAGTGGAAAGGCGAGTCTTCCACCTGCCTGTCTGACAGGCAACAGCCAGGCTGTGCTCAGGCTCATGGCCTTGTACCATCCCCCATGTGAGGTGACAGCAGAGCAGGGCTGGGATGAGCAGTCTCTTCCTGCCACTCCTTTCTTCTCACTCATCTCTTCACCATTCTCCCGCATTTCACTGTGGGTCCTACTCTGCACACCGCCAGTCCCGCCAGTGCTCTACCAGCTCTGCCAAAGAGCATCTCCTGCTATGCCTGCCCCACTGCTCTCTCATTGCTGCACGTCTGCCATTTCTTACATAGAATAGGATCTCACTGTCTCCGCTACAAGATCCCTCCATAACCCAAAGCAGATCCCTCTACTTCGAGTTCATGTAGTTTCTACTTCTCTGGCAATTCAAATATTAACCAAAGCGTTCAGACACTGTGGGAGCAGAAAGCGAAGTTGTAAACAGAGAAGATGACAGAAACAAGACTTCTTGATGATGCGTCCAGTGATCTATGAAGAGGTCAATCTGCAGCATGTGGGTTGAAATGACTCACAAGCAGACCAAGGGGCAGGCTATGTTTGAATAAGCATGTGCTAGATAATCCAGTCGCTACTATAGGAAAACACAAACCGGCTGTAGCAGCTGAAGCCAGCATCAACAGTCACCACTAAAAACCATGTTCATGCCAAGACCAAGAATGCTATGCAGTAAAAATAATGTGCATCTCTTACAGTCAGCTCATCTCCCAGGGAGTCACCCAGTCCACCTTCATTCCATGCCAAGGGTGGTATGTGCTTTATGAACGCACAGACAAATCAATTATGACTCGTTATTAAAATTACTTTTTTATATCCTCATTAATGACACTGACAGAAGGGTCAAGTGCACCTCAGCAAGTTTGCTGATGACACCAAGCTGTGGGGTGCAGCTGACATGCTTGAGGGATGGGATGCCATCCAGAAAGACCTAGACAGGCTTGAGCTGTGGGTGCAGGAGAACCTCATGAGATTAAAAAAATTCAAGCGCAAGGTCTTGTTCCTGAGTCAACGCAACCAATACAAGCTGGAGAATGAAAGGACTGAGAGCAGCCCTGTTGAAACCTCACCTACCTGGGCTACCCATGGATGGGAAGCTGAACATCAAAAGAAGCACGGGCAGCTGGGCAATGGAGGTGATCCTGTCCCTCTACTCTGCATTGGTGAGGCCTCACCTGGAGTACTGAGTCCAGATGTGGTGTCTTCAGTACAGGAGAGACACTGACCTGTTGGAGTGTGTCCAGAAGAGAGACACAAAAACGATCCAAGGGATGGAACACCTCTCCTCTGAGGACAGGCTGAGAGAGCTGAGGTTATGCAGCCTAGAGAAAGCTCCAGGAAGACCTAATAACAGCCTTTTAGTACCTACAGGGGAGCTATAGGAGAGAAGGGGACAGACTCTAGCAGGGTCGGTGGTGATAGGACAAGGAGAAATAGTTTAAAACATAAATAGGGTAGATTTAGATTGGATATAAGGAAAAAGTCTTTTACAGTGAGGGTGGTGAGGCACTGGAACAGGTTCCCTAGAGATGTGGTGGATGCCCCATCCCTGGAGACTTTCAAGACCTGGCTCTGAGCAACCTGATCTAGCTGTGGATGTCCCTGTTCATTGCAGGGGAGTTAGACTAGATGGACCAGACCTTCAAAGGTCCCATCCAACTCTAAGGATTCTATGAATGCCAACAAGAAGCTTCATCTATGGCCAAGTTCCTCTTTCTAAGGCCAGCACTGCTCGATCACACACAGCCACAGAATTTTGGCAACAGGATTTCAGTCCTATCTCCACCTTGGAGATTTGACTGGTCTTATACCAAGACTTACTACCAGCATGAAACCTCTGATTATTTCAAGTAAAATAAAGTTTCGTATCATTTTTGCCCTGATTTCTTCCTCCAACACTCAAGTCTAGCACCCCTGTGAAACAGAAATGTTTTATTCCTCAGTGATCGTTTGTGAATACCTTCAGACAAACTTTTTTTAAACTCCGAAAGCTAGCCTTCATTTAAACAAACTCCCCAAACTTTCATGAACACAGAAATAAAGTTAACAACCCAAGCAACCAGTGAAATCAAATACACACAAAAAAGTAAACTTCTACCAGTTGTTTCATAAAGCCAGCTCAAGAAAATGTCACTTCAATGTCAAACACTAAACAAACTTCCTCGTCAGGTATAAGGAAGTAGTGAAAGATCTGCATAATGGCAGACTCTAAATTCTAAACTACAAAATCCCATATCCATATTTTTGTTTCAAGTTTTCCATTAGCTTGCTAGTGTACACAGGCCAGTAAAATAAGGACTATAAATATTTAAGATATTAACTTCTCACTCAGAAGAGTTGGTAGTAATGGTCTTCAAAGCAATGAGCCAAATTCAGACACTCCTACTCAACTCGGGATCTTCAAACACAACGCAGTTTCAAAAAAGCAACTCGTAAAATAAAGGTATGTTCACTGTTAGTAATGCAACTGTATTCCTGCAGCCATGCTCACACCCTGGCACCCTTTCCAGGGAGTCAGAGCAGCTTGAACAACACTTTCTGAAGACAGATTCTGGGTTGTTTCCTATGGCCAGCTGTTTATAAAAGCATGTAAAACCTCATCAAGTAATATGCCTCTCTTTAAATGGCTCACACATATAGCTTTGTTTCTATTTTCAGAGCCTTAAAACTTGTTATGTTTCTCTTAGGAGGTGTGAAAAGGATAGGGAGAAAATAAAAAGGTGTTTATTTGCATTGATACTATGCATTTGTCTCTAGATGTTGGTGAGTATTCTTAACGAATCTTCAAAGTTTTTTTTAGCACAGCTGTAAAATGAAAGCATGTCCAGAAGCAAAGCATGCCCAGGGAGGCAGATGTGCCAGCCAGGGGAGCTCTGATGGGAAGCAGCAAGACCTCAGGTGTTGGAGCAAGGCAAAGCAGGCAGCACGAGCTGCGATTCCCACACCTCGTGGCATTCTGGCACTTCAGATGGGACAGACACACGTATACTTTCACCTGCTGAATTTTGACTGCGCATGATGAAAAACAAGTATGAGAGCCAAAAGAGCCCCTTCCCTTTCATAATACTATGCAAGTTATGCCATCACCGGAGAACTCACTCAAACCTCAAAAGGCAAGAAAGCATCTCAGCTACCTTGACTGGACAAACAAGTCCATTAGTCCATCAGGTTAATTGAACCAGTGAAAGAATCGTTCCCTTGGATCTCTTTAACACACATTCTATTACTGAACTGCATTTTTGAAAGAAATTTCTGTGTCCCAAACTAACAGTGGAATGCAAAGCTTTCATTTTTTTTTTTCATATTCAAAAACAATAGATTTTGTATGAAGGAAAATATGTCTAAGGCACAGAAATTTAAAACTGATTCCAGTTGTCATTACAGTAACATAAAATTAAAACAGTTTAAAATGGAAATAGAGTATCTATGATGCATACTTGTAGTATTTAATAATTACTTAGAGAATGGGAAATCAGTGGTTTATTTTTTATCCTCACAACCAAACTGTACAGCAAACCCAATATACAATGACAGCAGTGTTATCTTTCTCAAACCCAAGAGCCTAGGAGAGCATACTAATAGCACACGAATCACATCTTTGGGGCAGAGTGCATTAGCAGAAAGGAGGAGAGTATGAAAGGTGTATTTGTGCAAACTAGAATCCAGCTGGGAAACAAGTAATACAAAATATGTACCTTCTAAAAAATGTCCACTAGTTAACTTGATATATCATTACTGGACCACTCATCCTCCTCACACTTCACTCCTTTAATCACCCACAAACTAATAAGGACTACATTTTACATTTTCAGTACCTGTTTTAAGTGGCTGTAAATTGTAGACAAGTTATTTTCTTAAGGTGGAAAATGAGAAAAAGAGTGGGCAACAAGGTGCCCAGCTCCCAGCAAAAAACAACAGCAGGGCTATGAGAAGAATTTGATGCATGAACCACTCAATGTTGTTTCACTCAAGCAGGAGGAGTAAGAGTTGGGGTTCTCTGAACCTAACCTCCTACAAATATTTTCTTAGCTAAATTAGGACACCTGTCACACTGCAACTTGGTTTGCAGTTTTAAACTGCTCACTTTTATGTTTTCCAATTATTTTTTAAGGGAAGCGGTGCCCCAGCCAGACTTATCGGAGGATGGTTAAAGCGCCATGCCTCCCAGCTGAAAAGAGTCTGCAGAGAAACCCAGAACTGCAGATCGCCAGTGTATCTCTGCTTTTTTAGTCATCTGCTGAAAGCTAATCTTCAGTGTCACAAGTAAGCCATTGTGTGCAAAACAAAAAAGACCACTGTCTCTACTACTGCTGCACGTACAGTAACTACTCGACAGTATTCAACTGTGAAGCAAGAAAGAAAAGCGGAAGTGGTTATTTACAGTCAATATAATGGGATTATGCATCCAGAATAAGAAACTGATGAATTAAAAAGATTCGTCAGATATATTCTAATTCCTACTCCCTGACTATTTATTAGTATTTTTGTGGAAAGCTCACAAAGAAAGAAAAAAGCTTAATATTGCATGAGGCATGCTCATTCATATCTTGAGGTAATATTTTATTGGCATTTCTCTTAAATTATTTATTCTGTGTGATCGTTTTACTCATTTCTAGTTTAATTCTTGACTGAATATCTTAAAACTCACCTTCTGTTCTGTATAGTGGCACATCCTGACAGCGCCAATGGTTGAAGTGAAGTCAGTGTCCTAATTCCTAGCTTTTCATGACCTCTCAATCCCACGACCTCACAAAACTAGCAGAAGATTAAACTTTTAACGTGAGATTTAGTGGAGGGCACTAACATGCCCGTTAGTATTTTCTGTACTTAAAAAATACCTGGGGCCAAACTGCTCTTTCCCACTCATTACTGTCAGGGCTGCACATAACAAAAGCCTAAAAACAGCACTAGCAGAGGAACTGAAAGACAGATTAGAAGAGATCCTACATCTACTCAAGATTTTAATAATGGTCTCACCAGCTACAGTGTGGATCATCTTCTAATAGATTGATAGATAAATTCATTTTGCATTTGAGCATGAGTAGGATCTGCAGTTAGAACACTGAAGATCCCTGATGGCTTGTTGAAAAATTAGTTCCAAAAGGCAGTAATCATACAAACATAGGATGGCTTGGGTTGGAAGGGACCTCAAGGATCACCAAGCTCCAACCCCCCGCCACAGGCAGGGCTGCCAACCTCCATATCTAATACTAGATCAGGATGCCCAGGGCCCCATCCAACCTGGCCTTGAACACCATGGTTTTTAATAACAACAAGAGCTCCTTTTTTGTCACATTGCAAGTTCATTAAGAAAGGACACGGAACATGAAGAACATGCAAGTCCTGAACAGCAAGAGATGCTAAAACAAGGATTCCCAGACAACCCATTACAACAAAGGTAATGGGTAAACTATAATCAAGATAAATATATATATATATAAATAAAATAAATAAGTAAATATATGTTTTTAATATATTTTGTATCGTAACTTTATTCTAGAAAAGCAACTGATGTTCTATTACAGTTAGAACAACCTTGGCAAAAAAGGAGTCTGATTTACTTCCTCAGAGCATGCTCTACATTCCTTCTCATTACCAGTCTGGTCCCAGACTAAATACAGTACACAGTCCAATTAAGAAATGCTTCTGAAGTTTGTGTCTAAAAGTTGACATTAAGAAAGGACACCCTGTACAAACTATCCTTGTACTTTTGCCTCTACTCAGATCAAGACTGGAAACTACACCATCGTCTGTGAAGTCCCTGCTTTCAACAACCTCTTTCAGGCCAATCCAAATCCTGTGTATTCCGAAGAGCTAACAAAGTACATGAGTTATTATAAGCTGCAGCAGCCCCCTTCTGAATCACCTTTTTGCTCTCACCACCGTATTTCAGCATCAACCTTTGAATTAACATCTGCACCTATCTGCCTGCCAGGGGATGCTCAATACAGTAATTGGTATGAATCTGAAAGTTGAAAATCACAACTTAATCACAGGTGAAAAAGTAGGGTAGACTTCTTTCTATTATGTTGGGTATATCACAGTACATGTTTCTTCCAGTAAAACATGCAAGCAGTTAAGCCTCTTTCCCTATAATGTCATTTTTATTTTCACATACCTGCAGTGCACTACATAATCTACCTGGGGAGAATTCTGCCTGAAATCACTCCACGCAGCAGCTTAATTTCAGCTGCTGAAGTATCACATCTCCTTCATTCATCCTCCCAGGGCAATGAAAGAGAAACCATTTCCTACATGGGACTGGAGCCCCACTTTTTTTTTTTTTTCTTGATGCTAGATTTATATTTGGAGCTGACCATCAACAAATCTTTGCTAAATGACAACAGCTCCTCTGTCTGCAGTCAACGAAGTCATGAAAGGGAAATGATGCTCCCCCTCCCACTCAAAAAAAGAAAAAAGAAAAATGCAAGAAAAAAAGAAAAATACAGGAAAAACACATTTGCTGCTGGAGCCAAGCCTCAGTTTACACAGTGTGCAGCAATCTCTCTGCAAGCTGGCTTCCATTCTGAGCTGGTTTCATGGCACCAAGTGTGGCAAAAATGCACAAGATGTTTTCCTTATGCCTTGCTCCTGCCTGCTCATGCCCTCCTCTCTGAAGGCGGCTCATATGCGGCAACACCTGTGTTATCTTAGAAATACCTTGGCCAAGAACAACCCAGCACACAGCAGCAGACTATTTACACCTGACTGCCGAATACAGAAGGGCAAGTAGCCTTGCCAAGTGGTTTTGGGCCGACATGAAGTTTTCTCTCTAAAGCAATGGAGCAGAAGCAGTGGCTATGGAAGGATAGGACGTGCCAGCAATTCAGCTCAGCAAAAAGTGGGGATGGAAGCTTAAGGGTAGCAACCAGCTGGAGAAACACGTCAGACAAGGCAGACATGAAAGTGTTCAAAATGTTTCAGGGTGTCGGGGATCCTGCATCGCACTGGACCTGTGGTGAAGCATGTAGTGCAACAGGCACACCACCTTTAGGTATGGAACACCTGCAGAGGCTCCCATGCCAATCAGAAGCCTGTAGCACCTTTTAAAGTGCATTTCTGAATACTCCTCCTCATTACCCCTTGCTCCTTTTCCCACACTAAGAAAACCAGAACAGAACTGTATAATTGAGAGCTGACTTAAGCCCTCCCAGGTGTTCTGGGACCATACCTCAGTCTACAACGCATCCATTAACAGGGATTCAAAAACCATGAGGACTCTGGATCCTTACACTATATTTTCCAACAGCTGGATCAGCTGGAAAATTCCACTGCAATTTGCATTAGCTAAAACAAACAAAAACTACCTTCACTGTTACAGATGCCTACTACATCAGCAGGCTCTAAATACAATACTGTAACAAAAGAAATAAATAAACCAAAACACACGCACTGTGAGAGATTGTTCCTCCTTTCCGCAGGGAGTGTCTGACTGGGATGAAATTTGTTTGTTGTTATTGTATTGTAGTTTGGCCTCACAGCTCCAGAGCTATGTGATTAGCCAGCACTGGCCCCAACCAGCACCACACAGGGCTGCTCAGAGATGGGCTTCTGTGCCGGAGCAAGGTGTGATGCAGCCCACCTTTCTTAACAGAAAGCTCCTCACAGCGTCTGCTTTAACCAAAGCTTCAAGGGTTACTGAATTTGACTGAGTGAGGAGGCATACACCTGGGTAAAGAGCATAACCTCAGGTGCTGCTGAGGCTCTGCCTGCGCAGTCCCATGAGGTCTATTCTGCAAACTCCTCAGCCAACCTCATGGCTCTTGAATGCACACAGAGCTAAGGACTAAAGTCTACGGCCTCAGGATGAAGGGACAGACCACCCATATTAGCTCCCACAATCTCCAAAGATTTGATTAATTATGATAAATTTAAATTATAAAATCATTTCTGTGTTAATAGCTTTTTTTTTTTTTTAATAATCCTCTTATTTAAATGCTGTATAGCCCAAACAGGTTTAAGGCTCACATCACTTGCAAAACAGCAATTACAGTCTCATAAATCACCAATTTCCACTGAAACACTCCTGATGTATATTCATATACAACACACAGATTTAATCTCGCGGTTGGCTTCTTCCCTATACATGCAATCGACAGCTGTCACAAAATTCTATGAGGGTGAGTTTGAGCTTTGCTATTGCCATCCCACATCACATGTGAAATTTGGAAGCTCACACACTCGTGCAAAAGAGATCAAATTCGTCTGGCCAAACACAAACTCTCTGGTCCTGAATATCTAGTTTAGCTTGTGAGGAAAATGATTTCAGTTCAAGAATCCTTAAGGTACATTAGACATGCGTCATCTTCAGGAAAGTGAGCAGCATTAAATGAACTTCTGTAACATAAATATGTTGTCACACGCAGAGATCAGGCAGCCCAATTTCATATTTAAACTTGATGTTAAGCACTGGAAATGATAACACAAGACCACCCCAAATCTTCAAAACAGGACAGAAGACAGCAGAAAGTCAGTGCTGCATTAATTCTGTACTGGAGTAACTACAGGATTTTACAGAGGGCAATGCACAGGCAGACTTCTGTTTCATGTTACAGCCAAAGAGTATATATATATTAACAAAGACACACGGAACGGTCATTTAGTACAATACTGAAACTGGAAAGCACAGAGCAAACTGGTTAACCTTTACAGCAGTACACAGAAACAGCCTAACTGCTCTCCAAGCATTAGCGGCACCCTGAAGAATCATCTTTCCTAGTGAAAAAGGATCCTGGTAAATCTCTGTATGAGGGAGATACTCATTTCTTTAAAAAAGTATCCTGGAAAAAAAAAGGCTTATAGCTGCTGTTGGCTATCACAAGGAACTGCCAGCCACCTCTCTTCTCCATCCCACCTGCTGCACAACAGCGCATTCATGCAGCTCAGCAGCTCTGCCAGCAGAACGTTTTGAATCCCTATCAGAATGGGAGTATTGTCTTGAGGATTTACACCAAGCTACTCTCTTTTTCCATTAAGGCTAACTTGCAGTCATGCATACAAAGATGGAAAAACAATTTCTCTCCAAAGGGGAATTAAAGAACCATACTCCTTAATTTCCCTGTAAAAGAGCTACTAGAGTAACACTTTTTTTTTTCCTCTTGCCATAATAAAACCACTCCCAGCCATGTACCTGGAATCAAGTAATACTCCACGTTCTTCACACGAAGAATATTCTACTGTGTAACACAGAAAGGGTTGTTTGAGAGCTTCCTCCTCATCCTCTCCAGAACAGAAACACCTTGAATGGAGCCCCAGCCTCCTGAAACACCAGAGTGGCTTAGGTCTCACAAGAGGGCTCCCATCAGAGTTACCTTTACAGCTTGTGGTCACTGAAAACCTCCCCGCTGGCCCCAAAGCCTGAACCCTCTCCTGACCTTCACTCAGCACTGGAGCAGAAACAGCAGAGGAGGAGAGCTGATCAGAACACATCACTTTTGTACATTAAATCACACTTATGTGTGTGTACATAACGTTATGGGGGCTCACTTGGCTTTGTTATTTCAAAAATCCCAGTCGGTGTCTCAGAACAAGATGAGCTCAACCCGTTGAGTGCAACTCTACAGTGGGTACAGCCGCATTAAGCAGATCACAACGCCTTTCAGCGTAAACTAGGGCAACAGAATGCACATACTATTATTCTCTGTCATTTTTGTACCTGTTTATGGATGAGGAAATAGTAACTTATATATGCATACATTCATGTAATCACTGGCTTAAGGAGAGACAATATGTCAGTTTTCAGTATAAAGCCAGATTACTGGAGGTGCCCTTTTTAACACTGTGTGTTTTTCCATGAGTCTTCTCATATTTTCTACTTGCTTTGCAACTAAAACGCGGCTGGCAATCTCCTTACATTTGCGGTCGCTGAAAAGTCTCATGATTCCATGCCTAAATAAAGCAGCCAGCCCAACCACAAGGCTGTCCTTTCAACGAAAGCAGGACAAGGAACCCTCCTCCGCCCCACGATCTGAGCGCTGGGCACCGCGCAGCTCCTCTCCGGGCTCCGAGCAGCCCGCACACCCACGCCACATAAGTCCCAGGAAGATCATTTCCCAGCAGACATTTGCAGACACGTTACTAACGATCCAGCTGCTAATTTAGCATCTGCTCATGTTCTCAGGTTACCAGTGGGTACCTCCCCGCCCCAGCAGCCTGCTCTGAATGGGTAGTACTCACGCACGGCTTTGCCTCTCTGAAATACAGGGGTATATTTAGAAACAGCCAGCAACTTCACACGGTAAGGCGGCGGCACGCTTCAGATTAAGTAGGTAAATAAAACCCAGTCAAAAGTAATAAAAAAAAAAAACCCAGACTTTTCAAGACAGCGTCTCCTTGATTTAGCCACTGCAAGAAAGACTAGAGGAAAAAACTTTTTATATCGCAACTTAATCTAGGGAAAAAGATACTTCTTCTCCCCCACCCTTTCTCAAAAAAGCAATTCGCTGCCGCTTATTTGAAGTAGAGTTTCTTCAATATGAAACCAAGGCACGCAAAATATGCTACATATATTTACTGCATGAAGTGAAAAACCTCCTGATACCCACCAGTACATTTCTGTTAGATCTGGATTCAGATCTTAAAGCATTACTTTAAACTCAGCTGGAAATGAATCTGCCACCAGAAAAGCTCTGCGCTTTCACTTCAGACTAAGTCTGTGCTGTAGATGAAGAGATCCCTACTCTTCGTACGCTCTGCGTCTTCATTTCACGACCAGCACTGAACTTCATGGCTTATATAATAGTCTCATAATGTTACACAACATTCACTTGTGAACATAACATTCGATTATCAGGTTTTGTGACAAAGTAAAAAAAGAAATAACTTTCTGAAGTACTAAACCACCATAACTCTACCCATGGGATACGTACGTAGACGTGGAACCACTTAGTGGCAAAGGAATTAATGCAACGAAGCAGTAAATGCTACTTAAAAAGGAAAACATTTCTCACCATAAAAAATAAGTGCGTTTATTAGCTAGTCAGTTCTCTCACTTTAACTGGAATACTATTCTAGTGGAATACATTTATTTACACAAGCTATAATAATGACAGCTCATTACGAATTACGGGCTGATTCAAACACAGAGGCATACTCAGACATAATAAATGAGTCGATGCCAATATTTAGATCTGTAGCCAGAGGCCATATGGCTTGTTATCAATTTTATGTAATTGCAAAGGTGCGTATCAGAATACACGCAGGTTGCTTTAGCTTTAAAAGAACTTGAAGCAGACTACATGAGAACACATTTTTCCCCCTCTTTTACTGCAGGGTATGAATCCCTGGTTAGACAAGATCAGCATGGAGGCTCGAAAGATGTCAGGAAAGAGGACAAGAAGTAGCTTAAGAAAGGGATTCATCCAGCAGTGCGCTTAGGGACATGGTTTAGTGGACATGGTGGTGATGGGTTGACAGCTGGACTAGCTTATCTTTGAGGTCTCTTCTGACATTAATGACTATGTGATTCTGTACCCTCACCGTGTGCGCAGCTGGACTTTCATACATCCTGCAGGCTGTGAGACCTCTCAGCCTTAGGCCAGCAGGCTGCAAGCCATTTGGGCCACCCAAGGCTGGGCAAGTCACCACCTGAGTGGCAACCCTGTCACAAGCAGTGATTTGCAGAGTGGACATGAGGGACCAAGGAGCAGGCAAAAAAATCAGCCAGAAGAAAAGCAGGGACAGTGGGGGTTCCTTCCAGCTCCTTTAAATCCTGGCCCCTGAGCAGCAATAACTTTACTCCAGCGGTAAATTCAAGGATGCATTTCTAACTCTTCCATCAAAATTAGAAACTTGCAAGAGAATTTGCAAAAGAGGATAGAAAGAATAAACTTCACAATGAAGGGAAAGAAAGTTTTCTTCAAGTTTTTTCCTCCATTTGTTCTTAAAACCACAAACACCTAAACTCCACCAACTGCTGAAACCTGCACACATCATTGGCCCTACCCAAGACACTGACCACGCACAAGTCTGAGTCTTGTCTCATGCACAAGGCTATGCAGTATTTCAGGTGATTTGGGAGACTGCATCAAATGTCTGTGGCTGCACTCTATCAGGCAGCTGTAAAAGTGAAGTATGTATCCCTTGGCCCTTGCCTTCCACATGCATTTTGAGGAACACAAGCCACCTCCCAAATTTTGTTTCAACTCATAGTGTCGTTCTTCTCTCCAAATAATCAGAACTTCATCAGAAAACAATTTCCTTGAGTACAACAAATTTTACTATCTGTATCTTGCACAGTTATTCAGACTATCATCCTCATAAATCCATCTAGGACTCTGTACTTGTCAGATGTAAATGGTCCAATGACCAATTCTGGAAGGACCAGAACAGCCACACAATTCTGTAGACATGCTGACTCTGGAAGCAAAGTTCTACACCAAAGCATTTCCTTTCAATATTGTTCAACACATACTATCCAGAGCTTAATCGTCTATCTGCAACTCCACGTGAAACAAACACAATTATTCAGAGATAAGCTGAAGTTTTCAAAGAATCCTAAAGTAGTTACACACTTACATTTAATTGTCCCGGGAGCCTACCAAAGCAGTAAGATCAAAGAATATACTTCCTTCTCAGAGCAGTAAGTCAGCTCAGTGCCAGGCACTCACTCTTGCACCATGGCACAAAATCTCACAGAGACCAGTTGCACACTGTGCTTGAAGCACCTACATATTCTCATCCTTCCTCAAACCAATACCTACTAGCCATACATATACTACTCACCAGCAACACATGAAGTAGCCTGGAAGAGAGAAATGATCCACTTCCCAAACAAGTCCCGCATGAATATCTCTATGGCTGTTTAACTTAATTAGGAAGAACGGAGGCATTTTCATTACGGTACAAATCACAAGCACTACAGACTCATAAAGTCTTCATTTCATTCAGATTTTCAAGATCCTTGAGTTCTATACAAACGTTTATCTGGCTGCTAGAAAATAAGGTAATACTATTTTTACTCTCAGCTGCATCAATATGGTACAGTTGATCACCATTACACTTACTGGTTTTCTTTCCACTAAGGAGTTGTGGTACGTTCGGTAAAAGGAAAAAGTAGCACAGAAAACTAAGAAAAGTCTAGACAGTTTTAAGGTTTCAACCTTAAATAACGCTTGGTGAAAGCAATTTAATACAGGAAACCCCCTGCTGCTGATATGGGGCTCTGTCTTAATATAAATAATGCTAATGAAAGATTTATAGATATTTGAATACTGTTGCACACGTACAGCCAGGTGCTAAACAGAGCATGTGGGGTTTGTTTGCAATTTGAGCTTTCACATGTTTTTCCAAGTAACTCTGCCTACTCCTTCCTGACCAAACTCGGAAGAGAAATTTAGTCCCCATGCTAGCAACATGTCTGTTCCTATGTGCTCAGGATTAAGAAGAACCCAGATCATTGCTCCAAGATTAATCAGAAGGCTGAAGTATGAAAGATAGCCTACAAAAGAAGAGCAAGAGAGTGTATTATCCCTTCTGAAGAATTTGGGTCAGTCCGCATGGTTTGTCTGCATCAGGGGCTGGCATGCACGGGCTGCCTAACCATGCAGACATTGCGTGCTGCCCAGTGTTCATATTCGGCACCTCTGCAGGCAGAGACAATTTACATGAACACAGTTTTCTGTATTTTACATACTGCACAGAGTTGTTTATCCTCTAATCGTAAAGGTAGGTGGCAATATAGATTTGAAAAGATTGACTTAACTGTTCATACATATGTTGCTTTTAAAGAAAGGTTCATTTGCACACAGACAAAACATCCAGTACCATTCATTTCTTCCCAGATTAATCTACGCTAAACTGCAATATATAGGCAATTTAGGACTTTTGTCAGTTCAATACTACACCAAGTTTAAAAAACAACCAAACAACAACAGAAAAAGCAAAACAGAAATTATTCTCAGCTAGCAAATTAGTAATATAAATAATTGGCAACGCTGCAATACTGCAAACAGTATTTCTTTCCAAGTAACTCCTTATGAAAATGAATCAGAATGGGGAATTTACGGTGCTTTTCATGGCAAGAAACCCAAGGTACCTGTATAAACAGGTTTTATACTTCAGGCAGTTTTATATTTGTAAAATACTTTCCCGTAGACTTGGATCCCATTTTTAATAGGAGAAAGTATGGAATTTAACCACATATATGTAAAGTGATTTCATTCCAAAATAACTATGGCTAATTTGAGAATACACAGTGAGAAACAATAAACAATGATATGGATGAGCAGTCGTCTTAAATACAGCTGGTGCAAAGTCATGACAAGCTGTGGGCTTTTTTTAAAAAAAATACAAGTGAACCCTACCCAGTCCTGTAAAAAGAACAAGAGCAATGACAGAAACAACTGACCTCTTTATCTTCAACCAATTCGAGCAATATATCCTTAGTGTCTAAAAGGTCTTTAGCTGTAAAGTACTAGTGGAAACACAGCACTCTGAAGCTTATTATCATGCAAATAAAGAAAAACAAGTGGAGAACACAAAACACAAAGCAGAGCCCTGGTAAAGAGGCATAAGCAGTGAGTATCTACAGCCAGCCCCAGTGCACAGGAGTGACCCTGTGCTGGTCTTTCTCACAGAACCACAGAATGGCCCGGGCTGGAAGAGACCTCAAGGGTCATCAAGCTCCAACCCCCCCCACCACAAGCAGGGTCACCAATCTCCCCATTTAATACTAGACCAGGCTGCCCAGGGCCCCATCCAGTCTGGCCTTGAACACCTCCAGGGAAGGGGCATCCACAACCTCTCTGAGCAGCCTGTGGCAGCTCCTCACCACTCTCACAGTAAAGAACTTCTCCCTGACATCCAACCTAAATCTTCCCTCCCTCATCTTAAAACCACTGCCCCTTGTCCTGCTCTTATCTACCCTTTCAAAGAGTTGACTTCCCTCCTGTTTATACACTCCCTTAATGTACTGAAAGGCTGCATTGACGTCACCCCGCAGCCTTCTTTTCTCCAGGCTGAACAAGCCCAGCTCCCTCAGTCGGTCTTCGTAGGGAAGGTGCTCCACGTCCCTGATCATCTTTGTGGCCCTAAACTCAGGGCCTGGAACGAACGAAGTGTGTTTAGCCAAAGGAACTGCTGGGCTAAAGCCAGCTCAAAGCTTCTCCCACATCTGTGGCACAGCAGAAGACGTAGGGATTTCAGTTCTCTGTGCCCTCTTTCCTCCCCACTGACCGGGTCCTACAAATTCAAGCTACTCCACAGCAGCTGACCAAAGCGCCATTATTCAATATTGCATTAAATAATCAACGAGTGCTGTGGCTGAGCTTAATTTCCTGGCAGGCGCAAGCAGATTCACTCTCTCTGCCTCAACAGAGCCCAAAAAACCACAGGCATGGACTGACTCTGCTCAGCCCCTACTACTCTCTTTGTGAAAAATTACACTGATAAATACAACGATTATTTATTTTATTTTTTAAAGGCCCTGGTTTGTTTTATATAATGGTGGAGGAAAATAATTCTTTAAAAAAAAAATGGAAATAACAAGAAATAATATAGCTGGAGGGTGGGGGAGATGGAGGAAGAACTTGCTTCTTCATCCTTCCATCAAGCGCTAAAACCACTGTTTATTTACTGCAAAATAGAACTACCGAAAAAAAAAGAAGTAGTAAAAGTCTCTGATCTGTCATTATTTCTAAAATACATAATTTGTCTTCTTCAGAAAGAAGAATTCTCCTTCAAAGGTATAATAAATTTTCCTTAGAAGACTAATTTTTCCCTTCATACTTGTGAGATTGATTGATTCGTGATAGTTGCAGAATAACTACCTGTACTTTCAGGATGGTGTTCTCTTGTTTCTTACAAGTCCAAGCAAGAGCTGGAAGGAGAATATAGCTAACTGTATTAACTGCTTAAAAGTTAAAGAGAAAAGCAATTTTACTTTAATCACGAAATAGCTTAATCATGAACATACAGTTCCAGGTCTGTGTTTAGAGAGTCTCTTTCTAAATAGTTCTACACAGACGGTACAATCTGCAAAAATTGAATGGGAAGGAGAAAAAAAAACAACTAAATTTATTACTTAGAAATGCAGTTTAACTTTTTACCCTCTTAAGTACACAGTAATTTGTAAAATCCACAAATACCTTAATTTAACTTAAATTACTGTTCTGTAATTAGCTGTGTAAAAGGCAAGGCATAGCTATTGTCTTTTTTCATTTCTTTTATATTTTGTGTCTGATGGTAGACTCCATCCATCACATGCAGATTTGTCTTAAAATAGAAAACCCGGGTTTGGTAAGAAGGAATTAATGTTGCATTAATACACGCTCAGGAATAAGAGACTCGACATGACAACAGGGTTCTTCAATTTACTAATTTAAGAATAGAATTAAAAATATACTCCAGTGTTAAATTAAAACTTTGATTTAAGGTTGTATTAAGTTGTCAAGTGATGCCCAGGCCAAACCCAGCCCAGCCGGCCTTGGGGGATGCCCACCCACCACACGGCCCATCTTGGGAGGACAGGAAGCTCCCCAGGCTGCAGATAGAGCTTGGGACAGGAAATCAGCCCCAGTCTGCCTCCCTCCAGAAAAGGAGCCACGGCATTCAGCAGTCCTCAAGGAGCAGCAAAGTGGCAGCAGGAAGAACACACATTGCAAAAGACACACAGTTATGGACACCAGGCACCAGAGCATTACTTTTGCATGCTATTAGATGACAAAATGATTCTCCAGTTCAGCACAGGCAGGGAAACAGAAGTAATTAAAGGCAAGCAAAATAAATAATTGCATTGATTACAATGTAGCAACATGATCTGACTTAGCTGTAACTGTATGCAGTGAATTTGTAGAATCAGTGTTGGCAAGACCTGAAGGTGTCACCACTCCAGGATTTCAATCACACCAAAAGCCAAAAGCTTGGTATCCTTCTCAAGGAGAAAGTCTCAATAACTGAGATTTGTCAGCACAGAACACAGCACAGCGTGTTCATCAGAAGGCCCTGTGAGCAGTGTGACCAGCCCCAAACAGAGAAACAGCACTGATCCTGAAACGTGAGATGTATCCCCTGAGAAACCAGGAGTAATTTCTTTGGTATCTGCGTAGGCTTTGGGAAGCGTAGGCTTGGTACCAAGAGAAGATACTAAAAAAGAGAATATATATATACACACACACACGCACACAGAAAAAAAAAAGCAGAAATCTGGAGTCAGACCAAGGTACTCCCTTATCATCGTCCAGAACCATTGTCACACGGTTCAGAAATACAACACTGCAGGAAGAAAAGATAATAAGAAGAACACGGGAAAAGAAAGGAAAGTTTATTCCTTCAAATCTGGCTGAAACTATAGATTGAGATTTTGGAGACTGCTCTTATGGAACTGAGAGAAAAAAACAAAATGGAAAACACACGTCCTGTGTGCAGTGTATTTGTGTAGATGGTATTTTTGCTGCATATGCAAGATAGTAGCTTCAAACGAAAAATAAACATAATAAACAACTCTCATGAAGAAAGAAAACAAAGGAAGGAAAGGTCGCTTAAGCACAGAAATAAGAACAAAAAAAATAATTGATTTATCCCAAAATAACTTGGGGTATTTAGTATCTTTTTGGAACCTACCAGAGCAAGAAAAAAAAAAGCTGATTATATCCTGAAGTAACTCTACACAACCTACACAGAAAATAAAAGAATCATTACTACTGTAAAGGCCTTATTTGCTCTTACATTGGAAGGATGCTGCCACAGTTCCCAAGAGACTTCAGGGGCAAGCACAACTGCATCCCCACTGTGTGGAGCAGGAAGAAAGAAATGTGCTTTTGAAGGTAAAGTCATGTAGACAATATAAAATTGAGCTCTTTGCAGCTTTGGAGAAGTCGTCTTTGACTGAGACCTTCCTACATCTGGCGGCTCCTCCATACACAGCAAGACGAGGGCCTTGGCCCAGCCCTGGAGGCCAAGCTCCTCCTTGTGTCGCCACGACACCATCTCCTACCACCAGCTGGCACAAGTATCGAGGAGAAAATCATAGAATCATAGAATCACAAGGTTGGAAAGGACCTACAAGATCATCTAGTCCAATCATCCTCCCATTACCCTTGCTACCACAAGCCACTAAGCCACATCTCATAGCTCCTCATCCAGACTCCTTCTAACACTGCCAGGGATGGCAACTGCACCACGTCCCTCAGCAGGCCATTCCAGTGCCTGACCACTCCCTGAGAGAAAAAGTTTTTCCTTGTCTAATCTAAATTTCCTCTGGTACAGAAAAAAAGCTGATTATATCCTACAAAACCAGCAGTCTATCCCCAGACAAAAAAATTGCCTTTTCAGAGGAAACAAAAAAATGATACGCAACCAGAACAAAAAGGTTGCATATCATCGTAATACAGATGGAGGCACATATGCTTACTAAAGCAATGTTTGAAAATTTAGAAAGCACCTCATCAACCAGCAATGTTACTCAATTTAAAACTCTGTGTAGTTGTGTGGACTTGAAAGAAACATAATTAATTATCACTTGTGGAAAAAATAACAGTTCCATTCTGCTGGCTCAACATAACGACGGTGTTTCAGTAGCAGCTGATTGGCTCAGGCTGCATTTACAGTATAAAACACCCAACACGTGGTGATGGAAAACAGGTGTGGTGAATGGAGAATGGTACTGCTTGTTAGTTGGCCTCACTGAAAATAGGAAGGAACTCATCTGATTAAGTGCTTCTGGACTGGTGCTTGTTGTTAAACTTCATAGTATATCTGTATTTAAAACACTAGTAACACAAAATGTAATTTTTGTGCTCAAGCTCTGTGCCAGCAGTGCGACTTTGCATCTTATCTGTTTATTTTATTGGGTAAGGGGAATTTTAACCGTTAGCACCACAAACCAGAATAGCTCAGTAAGACGACTTTCTTCAGGCTTTGGCATCATTGCTAGGGCTTGCAACAGAAACACCAATTTCAACACGACAGATTTGGGAATACCACAAGGCTCCTATTTTTTTTTTCTTTTTGGCTTTTTACTCAAAGCAGAAGGGACTTTCAGGTGGTCTTGGCAAATCCTGTGTAGCAACAGTTAGTGCAGGATAAACCTTCACCCCTCCCATGCACAGCAGGTCCTTGTATGTGGTTCTCTGTAAGCTGGTTCCCAAATGGCCTGGCTGTTGGTTATTAGGTGAGAGACTCTCCATCACACCTTAGCAGGCTATGCCATTTTGCATATGTCACCATAACACAGAGAAACTCACAGACCTGCCTTCTAACTTAGGCACAGCTCGATCTCCTTCAATAAAATATAACTTATCAGTGTGGTATTGCTTTTTGATTCTCACAGAAAGTTTTATAGCGCCATCACTGGCGTGATCACAGGAGACTGCTGACTTCCCATGCAATACATTGCAAGGAACACACGAAACACAGCTGAACACCATGTTGAGTTTACTGGATCAGCAGTTAGAATTATTATTATTAAAATTTTTGGTCCAATATATTCCCCCTATCTGGAAACTACAGTGATAACAAAGGTGCATTATAACCACTTTAGATGTCTTTTTTTCCCCCCCCCATCCCTGTTGACAACTGCACCAACACCCAGTGGCTTATGCAGCTTTTCAGCTCGGTGAATAATGAAACCTAAAAGCTTTCTGATTCTAAAAGCAGGCATTGGGCACTGTGTACAGCAGCTATCCCAGCGCTGCCCTGCCACTCAACCTCTGACTCACTCCTTGGCACATCGCTGGCATTGTAATGCTGAAACTATGACAACAATACACTATTCCCAGGATCCCTTATTTAATGATAAGCAGACCAGCTCATGGGGCAATTGATAGCTCTGGAAATGCCCTGTATGTTAAGAGGATTAGTGTGTGCTGCGACATCCACTATCTGGAAATGCAGCTACTCCTAAAAGATTCTTAAATCAAAAATTTGGGTGGAAACAGAGATGGTAAGCCTTTTTCCCATTGCTGGCTTCTAATGCCGGAGCTGGCTTAACCCACTAAGCAAAAATTACATTTGTAAAGACCTTTCAGTCTGTCAGAAAAAGCATTAAAGTGTCAAAGCTGTCAATTTTATGGAAATGACAATGGCAAAGCACCACAAAAAGCTGCAGTATGCAGAAGATTGCCATTGCCAGAAAATCAAGTGTATGCTGATGCTGAGAGAGTAGCTAAAAGCCAAGCACAGGGGAAGGCTTGTTCAGGCTCTGAATTAGGATTCAGAAGAAGAGAGTTGTTTCTCCAGCTCTGCCACAGGCCTCCTGGCAGCTTTGAAGCAAGCCATGCAAGCACGGTCGCCTATCTGCCTGTATAACATGGACTCCCTAAATCCATTTATTAGAAGAATGTTCTTAGGAAGCCTTCATAAATGCTTTTAAAACAATTCAAGATCATGACATTGAGTCTTAATACATACTTAAAGCACAATAGATGTTAAAGACTATGTACATATATTCAAGAAAAGTCTAATTCTTTTGTTGCATGGCAAAAAAAAAAAAAGAAGGATTAACTACACACTAAGCCACCATATATTTATCAAACTGACTTCCAAATAATTTGAGAAGTTGCTTTTTACCTTTACCATCATCTAAAACTGCACAAATGAGGATGGTCAAAATTGTAATCAAATCTCCTCTCCCAAATTTTATCCACTGCAGCATTCTGGAAAGTCACCATGATTGGTGCAGCTTGCCCTGATGGGGCAGTAAGTGAAGTCTGTCCCATCAAAATGCAGTGCTACCCCTGCTGAGTATTTTTATAGAGACAATAAATTTGACCATGATGCAAAGTTACAGAAGCAAAAGCTGCAGAAAAAATGAAGTTGGAACTACAGGAAAAAAAGACATGAAGAACGTATGAAACAGCAGATAGAAGGAAAGGTTCAACTCCATCCAACAGTGGCAGTGATGGCACAAAAGAGTAAAATGAAAAAAATATGGAGAATATCCATAGGAAAGAAAATAATGAGACAATTACGAGACTGGGAAAGTGAAAAAGTGAAAACAAATCTTCAATATTCTGGACAACCCAGAAATAACACTTTAAGAAGTAGACTTCTAGAAGGGAGGGAAAACAAAAATGAAGAAAGGAGAAATGGGAAACCAAAACTCAGAAAGAACAGCTGTTGGGATTGAACTGCTCTGCTTTATCTCACCCTTTTGCTTATTCATACAGTTAGCTCACTTATCTTCAGCAATCCTGAGATATTAGTCACGACTGAAAACGCCTATGTTTTGCAGGTCAATAATCGCGTTCATACAGAAGTGCAAAATACAGCAAAACCCGCCCTATTTCAGTTTACGTAATAGCAAGCTCAATTCTTCTGTTACTCTTACACTATTTTTTTTTTTTTATGTGATCTATCTCCACTGACACAAGAAGTAATCTGAATTCCAATCACTGGTGAGAGGAGAACAGGGCTAACACTGGTGGCGGTACCAACAATGTGCATACTCATAAGAACGCCATCTGAATCCCGCAAGAGAGGTGTACAGACAAACCGGAGCACAAGATGAAGGATAACACCAGAAGTACAAGTGGCAGCCTTCCAGATGGCCAGCAAAGGTACTGCCAATACAAGAACCCTACTTTTCTACCATGCTACCTACAGTGACATGCAGTCATCGTCCTTTGCCATCCAGCACTCTGCACATCACGTGAATGTCTCTCATAATACAAAGTAGGTGAAATATTAAGCTGAAAAATGGGAAATTTTCAAGATTAATTACATGGTTGTTTCCATATACCTTAAATGTTGTAACATCTGAAGGTGAGAAATGGCAGGGCATTAGTTGTTTTTTTCTGTTTGTTTGTTTTCAATTTTTACTTTTTTTTAAAGATGGATGTACAATTTCACAAAGCAACTTGCTTACAGAATAGAATAAAAGGAGAAAGTTTCAGCAAGTTCAGATGTGTGACTTACGCTTTACCCAGGGGTTTGCTTTTCTGAGTTCAGCATGTAACGTCACTGCTGTTTCGCAGTCTTTATCTGACTTACACGGTCACATCAGTCCAGTAGATAAATCACTCCAAAGCAGGTGTATTAGCATGTGCCTCTATTTGTGATAAGATCCTGTGAGACAGGGAAGGAGTCTGCAGTACAAGAAATAAAGGTCCTACTCTAAACAAGTTGTACAGGTGCCTTCTTAATGTAGGCACTTCTCCCACCTGTGCTGCAGGTTGCAGAGGAAGCCCCCATGTCCAGCACTGCAGCACAGAGAAGCACCCCTACGCCATGGGCTCCAGTGGGAGGTGACAATGCTTGCACTCACAGAGGATAAAGCTTTGCCCTTTCCAAGAGCCAATCCTGCACGTCCCCATTTTAGGCTTGAGTTCTCTATGTCACTTATGATCAACGTATGCCAATTTTTTCCGTGTTACAGTCAATAAAGTCACAAGTTGGACATTCAGAAGATTCAGAGGCCTCTTCTCTGCTCTCCCTACCAAAACAAATGCAGCTGCACGCACCAAGGGAGTAGGCTTTCAACAACTGTTTTTCCCTCTTCCAATCATGCTCCCACTGCACAACTACATAGCAAATCCCATGTTCTGCATTCATAGATTCTCATTCCATAGAATGGCCTGTGTTGAAAAGGACCACAATGATCACGTAGTTTCAACCCCCCTGCTATGTGCAGGGTCACCAACCACCAGACCAGGCTGCCCAGAGCCACATCCAGCCTGGCCTTGAATGCCTCCAGGGATGGGGCATCCACAGCCTCCTTGGGCAACCTGTTCCAGTACTTTACTACCCTCTGTGTGAAAAACTTCCTCCTAGTATCTAACCTGAATGCATTCAATGTCTTAAATTCACATTCATAACCTAAAATAAATGTTAATTAAGTAAGGCATTATGGACTTGATAAAGCCTCAAAGAACTCATGTCTAGCCATTAGCATTAATAAGATTCTTCGGACTGACATCCACAATTATTCTTGAAACAGAGCAACAGGAAAAACCCTGCAGCAACAACACAAACAGCATCTTTTCCTTCACTATTTAAGACAAAAGCAAACAAACAAAAACCCATCAGCATCCTACTTTTAAACGTGCAATTCCCAGCAGCTGTGCCACAAACACATGCATCCAGTTTACCCACGAAGAGCACACAGCAGAGCTGCTGGACTCTACTGAATGATACATTAAATCAGCAAACTGTTTAACAAGGGAAACTCTTAACATTATTGTTAATGATTTACATACAGACAAAACAGCTCGGCCTAAATTTTGTTAAAAATTATAAAGCTGAGATCATTTTAACCCCTTGCTTTCAGAACTGCCTGCTAACTCAGTCAACAAGCTGGGAATGTACAGCGCAGTTCTGCTGCTGCAAAAGGAACACATTTCTGCCACAGTCATCTAAAAATCCGTGTTCCCAGATAAGTTCCACAGATGCTGCTGACATCTGGATCCCTACAGGAAGTGACAAGGACAGAAGAAGCTATCCTCTTGTTATGCTTTCCTGGCCAATTACCTCACGGAACAAATAAAACTTAATTAGGGAGCAAACATCCATTGATTTCCAATACTGATGTTGGAAATTCAGAGAATTAGGTACTGCTCAGTGAAATCCACAGCTGACATCATGGGCACATCCAGGCTGAGATTCTACAGCTTCCAAGGAAAAGCAAGAGCACTTCAGCACTTAAATGAACTCAAGGCAAACAGTGCTGAGTACACAACAGCTTTGCCACCAGTATACTGTTGTACAATATCACAAGTGCAGCGTAACCTTAGGATAGATTCTGCTCTCTGGGCTATGCTGGGACCATCCACGCGGTATCTATCTACTTGTGGAACCAGCTCCACGCTCACAGGGACAAAACTACCTGTTTGTGAGTTCTATTCAATATACTGCTGAGCTTTGAGGTGCAGAAACGAGCAGCAGCTTTCTCATTCCAAACTCTAACTAAACTCTGCGTACCCAGCAAACAGGACAAGATTATAATCAGCATTACATAGAGAGGAGTGCTTCTTATTCTTCAAAGCACTCACAGAGGAAGCCAGCCTTGCTTCCCGAGTCCAAGAAACATTACACACAGTTCTATTACTGCAGCATCTTGGCATCTTCTCTTCACCCACTGCCCCCCGCTCTAATTTTGAGTCACTCACTATAAGACTTCCCATCAAATAAAGAAAAGATGGAAATTAAAGATTAAAAAAAGCAAAAAGCTACGTTAGCCCTCAAGCACGTACTTTAATGCTGCTTTTTATTTAAGTGAACTTATGACATAAATATTGGAACTTCAAACAAAAATAACAATAATAAAAAAAACCTTCAGAACCAACCGCAGTCCTCCTCAGTGCGAGCGGGCAGCGTGAAGCAGAGCAGTGAACTGCACAGACCGTTCAGCACAGCTCTAAACCCGCCTTGCTCCCGCTCCGACCGAAGCGATCCCACCTCGCTGCCGCTTCCTTACCGGTCGAACCCCTTCGACCCGCCCCTCCACAACCCCTCGCCCACTCGCGCCTGCCACTCGGGCCGCCCGCTCGGCCCAGCGGCCCTCAGCCCGCTCCCCGGCCCCAGCGCCGCCCCACTCCCGCGCCCCGTGCTCGGGCCGGGCGGCACGGCGGGGCCCCGGCACCTGCCGGCAGCGAGGGCGGCCGCTCGGAGACCGAAGCCGAGGCTCGGGGGTGACTTACCCGCTGGGCGGCTTGCCGGCCGTGGGGCGGACGAGAGTCTCCATGGGTGTTCTGAAGGGTCCCGGCGCAAAGAGAAGCGAAGGTCGAAGAGGAGAGGGAAACGGGGCAGCGAGTGAGCAATGTCCCCCCACGCCCGCACGCTTTCTCCCCGGCCCGGCCGCGCTCCCGCAGCCGCTGGCGGGGCGGGGAAAGGGCAAAGTTACCGCTCCCCGCTCCGCGGCGGGCGGCACTCCCGGCTTGGGGCGGGAGCCCGGCGGGAAGGAGGGAGGAAGGCAGGGAGCGCGACGGCCGCCCCCAGGGCCGGGACGGACACGCCGCCCGAGCTGTGACTGGTCGACCGGGCCCTCCTACCTGCGGGCGCTCGGGGACAGAGCAGCGGGTGGTTCCGCAGCTGCCCGCTCCCCTCTCACCGGCCCGTGCGGGGGTGGGGGCGCACGCGGAGCCGTTTCCATGTGAGCGCCCGGGACAAACACAAACACGGCCGCCCCCGCCGCCCACGCACCGGGCGGGCACCGGCGGGGGGATGGAGGCTTCTGCGGGGCGTCCCGGGGCACTGTCCCCTCAGCCCACAGCAGCGGGCGAAGCTGTTACCCCGCTGCCTGCGGGGCCGGCGGCACCTTAATGCCTCAGCCGTGTCAGAAGCACTGCACGTCGCCCAGCAGAGCAACTGTTATCCTTGTGCGGGAAAGGAAAGCTAGCTGGGCGCTTATGTTATCGGAGGATGTGCTTACTCTCCGACGTGCCTCATTTTGGGCACCCTGGCCCCTCGCAGGCATTTCAGGAGTTCCTCTGCTCCTCTCCAAGCCTCTCTGTTCGCTTCACCTTGCGTTCCGGGTCGTGGTAGCAGATGGGCCAGGCCACCGCCAAAGCAGGGAGTGGGAAAGCTGAGGGGGGTGAAACCCCATCACAGAGCTGAGGGTAGGGGAGCTGCCTTGGCCATCTCCCTTCGACAGCATGAGGACTCTCCTCAGCTCCTGGCAGATCAGCAGGAGTTGAGAGCACTGCTTTCTATTTCCTCCTCCCCATCCCTGTCGTACAGAGAGGGCTTGATGGTGAGTGATCGTGAGGGAGACAGCTGGCCATCCTGCCATAGGGAATGAAAACAATATTCTGCAGAAGCAAAGCATTGCAGATCTCTGATTTCCCTGTTAACGTGGATAAAAGTTCATTGAGTCACCACGACTCAGTAATTGTCTCTGGTCATCTGAGGCACATGTCATGCTAATGAGCCACACTTGTGGCTCATTACTGTAAGTCTGTAACTTGTGCCCCTATGAAAATAAATAGCCTGGCTTGCATATGTTATTTTGTAAGGGAATTGGTCTCTCAGTTGCAGTCTCCCTGCTATCACTTACCAGAGTTCCAGAAATGAATGGTGATCCCAGAGAAGCTGTGGGTGCCCCATCCCTGGCTGAATGGAGCTCTGAGCAGCCTGATGTAGTAGGTGGCAGCCCTGCCTATGGAGCTCTGAGATCCCTTCCAACTCAAACCATTCTGTGATTCTGTGATTCAATTAAACCACAGGATCTCAATTTCATAGCGCTGTATATCATGCATTTAGTACATTTTAATTTCCCATTTTCACTCCTAAATCTAAATGATCACTTTCTTACTCTAGAACACATGCTAAAGCTGCACAAACACAAAACCTCTACCAAACCCCAAAGGTCTTCCCTCCTCAAGAGCAAACTTCACTATTCTGCTCCAGGAACCTGCAAGAACTTCCCGCATCCCACTGTGCTGTGCTATACCTGAAGGAAGGTGTGCTCACCCCGCATCCACCTGCTCTTCCCTCCTCCACTCACACCCACCCACATGTCCAGTGACATCCTTGTGGTGGCTGTCCTGCAGAGCAGCACTCTCACTGTCTTCCTCACTGCCCACAGTCCTGTTCCAGTTTCTCTCACCCTTTCCCATTAGCGTCACTGTTTCACTCTAGTTTATTCTCTAGCAGCATTGCCTAAATGTTTTCTGTTTGATAGCATTTTTTCTTCAATTCCTATAAAACAACATTCTTAGAGTTTATAAAGGCTGCCACAACCCAGCAGTGAATAACAAAATAGTATTTGCTTATTACGTTCGCTTTATTTTATACAGCACAGTGAAAGACTGTCATCAATCCCTGAAATCACCATCTCAATGCTGCTCCAGAGTGCCAGGAGCAGTAACACAGACTGCCCACATCCAAAACCTTTCAGTCCCATTTCGCTGATGGAAGAGCCAAGGGGGATTTGTGGAGCACGCACTGTGATGCAATGTAAGAACTTGCCTTTGGTGTACAGGCTCCTTGGCACCCAGCCCAGCCCTCAGAAAAGGGCAAAGGCTGTGCTTCTGGTATGCACTGTCATCCCACCATCAGGGTGCTCTGCTCAGATTTTAGGCATGGGGCTTTGGTGCTGAGAGGGGCTGTAGGAGAGCTTGCAAATCTCATTAAACATCAGTTAGATTGAACATATTTACATCTTCCCCCCTCCAAAAAAAAAAAAAAAAAAAAAAAAAAGAAGAGGGGAATTTTAACTCTTTCCAGTCTTTATGAGAGATCTGTCCTTATGAGTAGGATATTGTGCTTGGCTCTGTCTATAATGACATAGTAAGTCTCAGAAAAGTTTCAAGGAACTTAGGAACAGAAATTTTATTTTCTTTTGTGGTTTTAGAGACATAGCGTAACAAGCCTGTGATGTCATTTGAGAACCCCAAATAAGACAGAAAGAACCAAAAAAAGGTACTAATAAAGTGAAAATATGACCAAGAAGCCATCTAAAAGAGCACGTGGATATGGATAGCGATGTTGTTTTAAATACTATGGAGCTACAGCTGAGATAATTTATATTTCTAGTGAGTTATCATTTGGTAATTACCACAAAAAGATTGAGCACCATCACACACAGTGGAGATAAGGAAGGAGGGTGTCCTTTTGCTTTTGAGAGTATTTCAGAGCATGCATACAGAGCGTGGGATGTGATACACACTGGGGAAGAAAGCAGTTTAAAACTGTGATGTTAATAGAGCAGAAGGAATTTCTGTGAACTCTGCCATCAGGAAATTAAAAGTGGGTTATATTAAATGTGGCTAAAAGTGGACATAGCAGACACTGGCATAACTCAGACTGAGCCTGGTATGTCTCTACAGTGTACTGACACAGTCTTGAATCTATGAGTGGTTCACTCTTTGGGGATTTTATTTTAAAGGTTTTATTTTAAAGGTTGGATATTGGATGAATAAGCATGTAATCAATGTTCTTCTCTTTTCCCCAATAATGTTATGGTTTGTTGCTTTTCCCCAACATTTCATTCTGTATATTTTGGACGAGTAACCTTCTATGTCTTCTGTTTTCTACCATTCCTGTTAGGGGAACTTTTTTAGGATTTGAAACCCCAGCTATAGTCTGTAGGTAAACTAGCCTTAATGAAAGGATGTTTAAAGCACAGAATATTGGCCTCAGCGAGTGACTTAGACCTCATGTTCTTGGGCTTAGCTGTGGTCAGAGTTTACTTAGGAAAGATGCTAATATAAGATGCTTCCCAAAATCAAGGAGTTGCATCACTCATACTCATCTGAGAACAACATAGGGGAAGACGATGCAATTATCTAGGGAAAATATTAAATTATTCTTTAAGAGCATATCATATTATATGATTAAGAAAACATCTGGGCTATCTTTACCAGCTTGTGAACTAAACTGCTTTAGCTACTTGGTGTAAATGTGTCTTCCTTGTGCTGAGGTGGGTAATCCTGCTTAACATGCTGGTCAACGTGACCCAGCTACAGCCATTACTTGCTGCAAGGATTTTGTTCTTTGTTTATTGAGCCAAGAAATGTCTGAAATTGTCAGAACAGCATTTCAGAAAAGACTCACAGCCTCCCAAATATCAGTGCCGCTAACACTCCCTCCAACGTTACTACTTTCTGTAATGAAAAGATGTTGTGCTATGCTTAGAAACATCCGCTCCATTTTCTTGGAAGAGAAGTAGAGCTTTTGGATCACTCTGCTCAGCAGGACTAGCAGAAGGGGAAATTCAATTAGCCTTCTGTGTAAACATCCTTCCATGCATCTGAAAACAGATTGTTTTGAAGCAAAATCATAGCATGGCACTTTACTTCAGCATGACACTTTTCCAGTCATTGTAGTATAGACAGGCCACACTTTAGTACAGCAGGGTAGGACTGACAAGAGGATGGCAAAAAGGACGTTCTGTGTATTGTCCCATACAATAACGAAGAATAGAGAGAGCTCTCGCTGCATAAACTGTTGACATGGCATGTTCCATATTTCCCTTATACAGCACAGTGTACACACAGCAACACATGGCTCCACCATATAAACCTTCCTGTGCCACTCCCACGTACAGCAACCTAGCTTCCTCTGAGCAACAACTGCTTGCACTGTAAATAGAGGCAGTAAAGAATGCCTTCTTTGGAACAATGACTTTTAGGCAAGAATTGTGCTTCTAAACTTGAAATAACTTAGACCCCACAGTGACATAATGTCTTTAGAAAACAATTCTCAAGTGCCTTGTGTCTGCACTGAATATTGAATACCAGAGTTTCTATTTCAAGATGGCTATTTCTGTTTTCATATATATAATATAAATGAGCTATAATCAGAAGAATTGTATCCACAGTCCTCTCTGTAAATATTAAACACTGAATGAGGACAATCTTTATCAGCAATGTCTACAACTATCTTTAACCTTACAGACTTAGTGAAAAATTCTAACACTTTTACATAGATGTTTCACTGCAGTCTTTCACTGAAATTTAGAAAGTTTTAATCTTTAGTAAGTAGTGGTATCTCAAGGTTTCATTTTGAAACTTCAGGATGTATAAAAAAACAACAGAAATCTTGTAGAGTTTCAAGATTACTACGTAATTCTAATTTTACACTTGCATCACCTGGTGCATGTTTCATTTATGATACTTAATCCAGATTGATAGCAGCATAAAATGAAAACAGGATTTGGTTCTGCATTTAAATCAAAGCTCATATGCCACAGATAGAGACATACATGTATGAACTTATGCAAAAATAGAAAAGTAGCAGGCTTTGTCTGCTGGTGTATTTATTTTTACTTAATTTGTGTTTGCCTTAGGTGAACAACACCTTAAAGCACGCAAAGATTTAGACATGTGAAAGTTCACCAGTATTATGTTGAACTTCTATTTGATTCTTTAGAAAAAGTAGGACCCTTTAACATATTATCTCCAGAATTCTCTATAGACTGAACATATACTTAATAGATCCAAGCTGTAAAATGTGGGGGCTACATGCACCCCCAAAAGCCTAAATCACTGAATTATAGTAATATGAGAATCAGACCCCTAAAGGATAGAGCTTCAATGGATGCTGTTGTCAGGAAAGCGTCTGAAGAAGGCAAGTGAATTCTGAAGACTGACATACATAAGACCATATATGCAATTCATACCAAGGTTGCAAATGTGAGGAAGTAAACAAACAAACAAAAAGCTTACCTTGAGGAATTCTCACTGGCATATTTGGATTGTCATCATGTACAATACATTTTTTAGCCACTACCAAGTCATGGCACATTCTCTGGTGCAGAGGCTGGTTTCCCCACCACCCTCCTTTCTGGGGCCTGCGAAGCTTTAACTCTCCTTTCATACATTTCAGAGGCACATTTCATTTTGTCTCATCACTTTTTTCTTTTTTTTTTTTTTTATAACATACCTTGAGACCAATCCTGCTGCTTATCTTTCTTTCCAGAAGGTACAGATTAGCTGGGTATGGCAGAAGAAGAACAGAGGTCTTCCAAAGATGTCCAATTGTACAGATCCAGGAGAAGTTGGGCTGAGGTGATGTATACAGCTGCTTCACCACAGTGTCACTGGACAGCTGCAGATACAAGAAAAGGTAATGCTTTACTTTTTAGCAAGGGCTGTGGTCAACTTCCTCACCCTGCTCCTAAAAGCAACATGTAATTAGAAACATGAAAAAGTATTTGAATAAACAAGGAAGAGATTGGATTAGCCAATTAGCAAAGAAGGGTTGATGAAATACAAACTACCAGGTGAATAACACTGGCCTGATCCATATCCTCCTGATATTAGCAAGGTTTTCTACTGGCTCTGTTTTTTCCAAATTTTTCACATCACTTGTAAACATGGGCAGTAATTACTGTGAATTTTACACAGCCTTTATTCTTGTTTCCTCCTCTCTTCCTCTTGAATGTGAAGTTAATCATATCTTAATCATACCTCTAGTCACTTGTATTAGTGCACCCAGGAACAGTCTGTAACTACCGCTTGGACAGAAACCTGTCTTTCACTTGCCCATGAAGGCCAACATCAAAGGGAGTCTTCAGTGCGCCTTAAATAACCTGCATGTTGTATTAGGTGGTTGATTAACCTTTGGTGACTTTTTGTTTCTCTGTCCTCTCCTAGTTTGTCAGCTCTTCTCACCCTGCATCCTCAGTGTAGGGGAGGAGTGTAAGTTATGACATAGTTAAACTGAAACAACACTCCCTTTCTTTAGGTGAGTCATCTGCAGTTATCCAAAAAATGTGCAGCATGAAAATTACCTCTGGTTTGGAGGTATTAAGAATACAAAGTAACTACTTAGACTTACTTCGGAAAAATAAATATGGAAAACTTCTAATTCATAAATAAATAAAACTAATTGCCTACCATTCATGGTAACTGACTGGAACAACCAGATTAAAGAGCCTCTTGTGCATTTGCAACCAGACACGTGAGTGGGGCATTGCACTGCTACATTGCTTGCAGGACTGCCCAGAAAGCAAACGGTGATGCAAGAAGCTGCACTTGGTTTCTCCTCTGCCTTGTGGCAAGGGCATTGCCTGCAGTAGTCTGGCACTGCACCCAGTGTCCAGCCTACTGGCACAGCTCTGCCTTCTAGAAGAACAGGCAGCAAGCCAAACCCCTACAGTTCTCTACCTTCTCCCTCCTCAGAGGGACAACAATGGTGGAAAACAAGAGTGTTGCACACAGTGCAAGAGCTTTCCACACAGTGAACATATGACAGAAGTAAACTCACTCTTTTTAGTAAATAAACATGTATCTGTAGAGACTTAAAGGAATACATTGGTTTAATTCTTACACTGATTCATAACATGAACAATTATTAAAGAAACCCACTAATTTATATACAACTTTTTTCTTTGAACAGAATATGACAAACAAACTTATAAATCCTCTTAAAATGCATTAGATTAGTGCCTGTCACAATGATTGGGATGCTTTCACAAAACTCACTGGTGTTCAAAAATCTAGTTGTCACAAATTTGACTTCAGTAAGCACAAATGAACCAAAATGGGCATGTAGCTCTTTGCAAATTTTTACTCAAACCATATTTTGAAAACAGCCCACAGCTTCCTTGCAACGTGGTGAAAAACAAGAGCAACATTTTGACTGATCATATATGCTTTGCTTATAACACATTATACAGTCCCAGTATTTACAAAGTGAAGGCCTGCTTGAGAAAGACACCTTATGTGTGCACAAGCAGTAAACCACTGTGGGCTCTGCAGTAGCCTTCGTGGCCTGGGCCATGGCTTCTATAGAGGACTCTGAGCAAAGAATACAGGTTATCCAAACTGAAGGTTTTCATGCACTCCCACACAGCTGCTGCAGCTCAGTTGTTCTGAAACCCTTCTCTATCAGATTGCCCAATCTCAGCTGAATTGTTGCCAACTCCCAGGATACCTAGTGAAGCAACAGGTCGGCCTCCAGTGCCTGCAAAGGTACAGCTTTCTCATACCGAGATGTTTGGGTGTCAGAGCGTAGGGAAATAACAACAACTTGTGCAACTCAAGGTGTGGTGTTTTTAACCATTTGAAAAAGAATGACATTTGCGAAGGTATCATTGCAAGTTAAATTTCAAGTTTCAAATGTAAATATTTCTAGTTTTTTCAGTCTAGCAAGTTATATGTGGTTCATTTATACATGACAATTGGATTTCCAAACTGTTGTCTAATATAGATGTTATCTATTACATATATTGTCTAATACGGTTGCTGTACATTTCTTACACTACTGCTTTATGAATACCTCATTCCCTATCAATGAATAAAGACTAATAATGGCTATACATTTATAAATGGATGTAATACAGACTGTAAAGTACATATCTTTATGAATATACATATATATGATTTTCTGATTCCAGAATTTTATGTTTTCCTTTTATCCCCGTCTGCCTTTTTTTTCCTTCATCCTGCCTGACTTGGAAACTCCAAATGCCTGTGGCTTCTTGAGTGCCCAGATGAGTACAAGAGCATATTTGGGTATGCATATTAGTGCACCAAAGCAAGATCATTGCATTTATTATTGGTAAACTGAGGATTCATAAGTGAACTCTGAGATTCAGAACTCTTATTCCTAAACAAAGGTTTTTCAAGAGAAAGAGAATAGGGTCCAACAGTTGAGCCAAGAAATTAGATAAGAACTTGCCCTTTGTTTGAATTGGAAGCACAAAATGCAATTGAGTTTTGCAGTGCTCTGGTAAGCAAGAGTACAAGGACGTCATGAAAGCAAAGCAAGAACAATCCTCAATTTGATCCCTCTGAGGGACTGAATTTTGGACTTAGCCCAAAAATCAAATAATTCCCCTACATAACGTGAATTCTGAGGGGAGGGAAGCCCCAACAGAGAAGCTCTCTTTTGCCATTCATAGAGGCAAAGGGGAGCTGAACAGAGAGCAGCAGTATATGTGCTCTAAATGTTTTTGGGTGGGTTTTTTTTTTTTTTTTTTTGGTACATTATTTTACTGTGCTTGAGAGGCGTTGCAGAGAAATGGAGTTACAAAGTTTAAAGCTATAATAATAGTATTTATAGTTTCATAATTTGTTTATAGCTTTGTGAAATGTATCTGGGGAAATTGGTGTCCCAGTCAAAGGCAATGACCAACCTCTGGTAACGAGTGCAAGTTTAGCAGTGAGCAGGGAAGTCACGAGTTGTTGTGCTACAGGCTGTACAAAAACTGAACAGTCTGTAGCACAATTTCTGTATCTTATTGAAGGTCTGTGTCCATTTCCCACTCAGTTCAGTTCAGCTAATGGCTGACATCTGTACAAGTCATGAGCCATGGTTATTTGTCTTACAGGGGTCTACTTGCTAGTGTCCATGGGCTTGGGAGGGCTGGAGGCATGGCTGGCAGGGAGGTGAGCAACTGGCAGAACATGACTTGAAATGAATTTTTATCACCCAACAAAACTCAGCTTTCACTGATGATGGGGAAGAGACTGGAAATTGTTTCCTTACAGGAAAAGATGATGAGCTGTTAGAGCTGAAGTAGTTATAACATAAGTTACTATTACTCTGTTTACCTACCTGGTCAAATTCTTGTGGTTTTTTTTGTTTGTTGGTTGGTTTTTCCTCATAGAAAACCAGAAAAACACCTCAGCAAACAACAAAGAAAAAAATCTGTTAGGCATTTGATTTGTGTTAGCCAGTGAGAAAAATTATTTAATTCAGTGTAATTTTCCCAGTTGCCCAGGTGTAGCCTCAAGTCACTGCTGTAGGGGCATCTTTCATAGATTTGTACTCAGACCCTGCTACTGCCAGTCACATCTTGGCAGGAGGGCTGCATCTGAACAACATGAGTAGTGTTTCTGCTAAATGCATTTCATCTCCAGAGGATCCCTGCTACCACTTGTATGTACGATGGAGGCTAGTCTGTAGATATGCTGACTGTGTAGTCTATCTCATTAGCTGGAAATGGAAGCAAACAATGAGATTCCAGGGAGAAAAAAGGGCAATGTTGCATTAAAGTAATTAAATGCCATCCCAGGCTCCAACAGACTCCTTGGCTCTAAGTAATTATGAATAATGCTGGGCACACAGGATGAAACTTAATTTAGGCTACAGTTTCATAGTCACTTCAAGCTAATCTAAATTGGCACCATTTATAAAAGACATAGTCTCGCTGTCCTATCTTGTCTGTCCCCAGCAACACTATTCCCTCTTTTTTTTTTTCTTGCTGCTACTCCATTCTGTCTTTTCTCCCCCTGCATATACAGAGCAGCTTTATTTGTTTCCGTGTGTTGTGAAGTGGGGCAAGAGGTTTGCCCACTGCCTCCTGCTATAACCAAGCACACTTATTGCAGTCTTGTAGGAAAAACGAACAAAAAGCCACCCAAACCAACCAACCAACCAACCAAACAAAAAACCCCAACAACAACCAACCCCGCCAAACAAACAAAACAACCAGAAGCAGCAGAGAAGTGTTCATTATTTGGTTTGGGGTGGAGTTGGAAAGTGCTGCAGCAACAACTTCAAGCACTTGTGGAAGTGTGGCAAAACACAAGTATGGTGAAATGCAGCTAAGACACAGGACTTGGAACACCCTGGAAACAGCACTAATTCTAGCATTTTCAAGCTTAACATCATTTTATATTACTGTTGTGTAACATATTAACTTCTAGAGGTCACAGCCTATCATCCCTGACCCACTGGTCAGTCATCCAAGTATTGGCAAGCAAAATCCTATTTACTGGAGCTGGGCCTGGGCAGGCTTTCTTCCTAGCATTAAAAATATATATACAACATTTGGTTTGTTAAGATTGACACTCTTCCACCCTTGTGAAAGGGGAGTTTATTTTTGAATGATGGGAGGTTGACTGTATGAGCTGTTGATCCCATGTCAGGGAGCCCAAACTGAACTCAACAAGTTCAGCTAAATATGTGCACGTGTGCACTACTAATTCTACCTTTTGTGAACTTTATGTGTGTCTTCATGGATGCAAACTTAATTTCACAAATTAACATCTGTGCTTTTCTTGGGTAAACACACAACAGAAAATGGTTAAAGTGCAGTAGCATTTTTAAAGATATTTAAATACAAAGTACGTATAAAGGAATGGTAATCAAATAGTTACCTGTGATAATTTATAATGTCATATGCTCATTTTGCTGAAGGATGGCTTTGTTGTGCCTTAAGAGAGTAAAAGAACTGTAAAGAAAGTATAACTCAAGTGTATATTTTATTGTGATGCACAATATTGCAAGAGGTATGCAAAAGTTTCCCATTTAAACAAACACTGTTTACAAATGCCTTCTCAGTAGTGGCACTCTATTGTTAAACATTAATTCTTAGGAATGTGTATGTTGTGCAACCTTTTTACACGCTGTTTGGAACTGTTAGCAATTTGTAAGGATATTTTCAATAATTTAGGACCCAAGCACAGGTTTGGAAAGAAGTGTCCTACACAAAATATAGGAATATACACATTAAAGGTTAAACATTTTTTTAATATTTTTCTTTAAATTCCCTGGCAGTAAAGGTGCTCTGAAGTCTGTGTAACAAACATTTAGCTGTTAAAAATGGGGAGCAAAAAAGATATTGATAACTTGATCCCTCTGGTATATTTGCATTCCAACACTGGAGGAAAACAGGCCTACAAGTGCTAAAAGCAAGCTGTCAGGAAACGCTAGGGAAATAGCATAAAATTTGGGATTGTTCCTAGGGATGCAAGCAAGCAGCTGCACTATTTTTAATGCAAGCTTCCTGTTGAAATTGTCATAGGTGAGAAGTCTCTACTCCACCTGTTGGTGAAGAGGAAAACAAAAAATTCTCCATCGATAATTGTGACATAAATTGAATGAACACTTGCTCACATCTCTTAGGAAGTGTGCATCAGTAATTCTGTGTGAGCTGAATTTTCTTAGTCTTTTTGAAGGAAATGAGTCAGAACCCTTAGAGAGATTCCCCCCACCAACCAACCAAACAAACAAAAAAAGAGGCAGCCTTGCCTGATCTACTTACAACTTCAGAGGCATTTGTAGACAAGCGTACCTCAGTGTCCCAATCTCATACAGAGGTGTGTGTTTCACAGGGTTTTCTGCTTTTTGCTTACCCCACATTGATGGCCCCAGAGAAGAACATCCAGTTTGCTGAATGTTTGGCCATTTATTAGCTAGTAGAGTTATATGCTGTATGGGAATTGTTAAATCACAGCCTGAACCTCTCATAGATCAACTGAGGCGAGCACTGAATCAACTGCAGGAGCACAGGTGAAGGCAATTCACCTGTGTGACCGGAAGGGGTGGAGCTTGCTTCCACCTCTCCTAGATCCCATTTCAGGGCTGACTACCACTGAGGAAGGATCTTTTTTTGGAGATTGTTTCTTGGGGAGTTTTCTTGTGAGCCTATGGCATAGGTGACCACTTTCTATTTGTTTCTGCTTATCCTTTTTCAATGCGATAATCTTTCTAGCTTTACTATCTGTGGATACCAATCTGACCACACTATTCTATATCTTATTTGATTATATGTCACCATTCTCTACATTTGTTGGCTATACATATGCCAAGAAGCATTGCATCTCGCATCATTACTTCCCTGTTAAAGGTTTGTTTTGATGATTCCTTGGGATATTGGGCATACGCTTAAATCTTGTCTGTGGGAAAGCAAATCAGTGACCAGCAGAAACACACACACTGCATAAATGGCAGCACGTTAAAACGCTTGTCTAAGGAGATTCAGGCTGACCCTAGTAGACAGAGTTAGCTAAAATGTGCACTTGCTAGCAATATCTCTTTCAGTCAAGCACAATGCACACAACAAAGTTCAGTGTGGTGTCCAAGTATCAGAGTCAGTCCATTCGTTTAGACTCTGTAACCTCAGTTTTCCTATAAATGCACACCATCTCATTATCTTTTTGAGAGCCTGATTCTTCTTGGGGACACTTTCCAAAATGTCTGTGATAGGAAGGGATGGGGGAAATTTTTCCCATTCTATATCTGAAGCCAAGAAAAAAATCCTACAGGAATCATCATGATTTAAGAATAAACACTCTCTGCCAAACTGGAACAAGTTCTAACGGAGCAGGACTTACGATCAATTCATTTAATAAGCTTCAGATAAGGGAGTGGCAAGAAACTTTCCTGCCACCAACCATGAAAAATAGTCAAGGGAAAACAAAGCAGCCACTGCATCTCCTTTTAACGATCTACTCAATCTCAGTAGCATAAGGGCCCCAAAGGGCCTGATGGAAAACGCAGAAGAAATCAAAATCAGATATTAAGCTGCTGTGCAGAGCCAGAATGTCATTTCTCTTAAAATCTTCAGGCACCGACAGCAGCTGCAGTTAAGTAGATAGCCTTAGGAAATAACTTCTTAGTGCAAGAAAGCAGGAGAAAAGTCATTTTCTTTCCTCACATTCTTTTTGCAGTATGTGTTTTGTAACTTAAGCAACTGCTATGAAATAAAAGAATAAAGGACAGTTCTGTGTAGCTGAAAAAATAAGATAAGATAACAAGCATCTTGATCCCAAGTAGGGTCCCACATATGTTTCCATGAACTCATGCTTTCTTTGTGTATCATACCACTGAAACGCATAGACACTACTGCCTCATGGTTGGCAGAGCCTCTGAGTAGAGCTCCCGGTAGAAGGTGAATGTGAAATGAACTTTGATGCTATCTTTCATACTAAATCTGTCATACTTCAGTTCTTTGTCTTGACTATATGTTAACGTTAATGGCCAGAACCCTAGTAACAGTTATTCCATGGGCTGTGCTAGACTATACTGTCAAAATCTAGATGTAGAGGAAGCACTGAACTGGATGTTCATTCAGTGGCTGCAGTGAGATGAAGATATTGATTTCACTGTTCTACTTCTTCCCAAGTGAAAGGAAGTTTTGTGTGTGAACAAAGCATAAAAAGGATCAACAGGTGGGATGAGAAATCTGATCAGTGAAACATTACTCCATGAATAGAATGTATTATGTACGTGAGAAGTGAACCCCAAAGTTTTACCCCTCATATCATGGCTTTTCTTCATGCAAGAAGATATGTCTTTCCAATTCTTTTTCACTATAACATAAGTGTTCAAATGTGACACTTAAAACTGCAAATCTTACTAAAACTTCTTTATAATTTGGTTAGCTACAAAATACCTTGAAAACCAAATTATTTAAGTTATGAAAAGAAACCATGGTTAAGTTAGAAGAAAAGAGTACAAGATACATCCTAGAAATAATTAATCTAGTGATGTCTTCATTCTGTCTTTCCACTTCCTTCATCGCCCGGTTCAGGCCAGGACAACAGACAGGGCTTAGCCTGATGCAAAGGAATTCTCCAGCTAAGTGCTCTAAGTCAGAGCTGAACAGGAGAAAAAAAAATCATCCAAAGATCTAAGCAAACAACAACAAAACTCCAACAAACGCAGTTAAAAAAAAAAAAAAAGATGTAAGTATAACCAGATTAGCTCAGACCGAAGATCACCAGCAGTGAGCATCTGTAAGATCAGGATAAAAGTAAAACGGTAATTTCAGGGGCCTCAGTAAATGTTCAGCTACCTAAATAAGATAATGCTTCACTTACGTTTAATTGAAGTCTACAGTCTTTATAGTTGCATCTTTTTTTCCTAAAACGAAGGAATAAGGGAGAGAGGAGGAAGTTTAGCAACACTATAATTAACTATTTAGGGTAAATCCTCCCATCAGATTCATGAGACAGATTTCAGATAAGCAGCTCAAATGAAGGATTATCTTGCTAGCAATGCGGAAATGTTGATCAGCTTGATATTTCCATTCTGCAGGCTAGAGCTCATGCTGGCTGTTCACTATTTTCTGCAAGGAGGTAAATCTCCACAAAGGTAGCAGGTCTGACCCAGAGGGGATTTTATTTTTAAGCCCCTGTCACGTGACAATCTTCTACTTGTCAGGTTTCAGGCAGAAATGAGATGTGAATATAAATGATGCCGTTACCCCATTTCAGCAGGGTTATTAGGCAGATGAGTGCCCTGATGGTGTGATGGATGGGACAGAGCATATTGCATATGTGCTAGTATTGTATCTTAATGCAAACATTAGCACTTGTGAGCATTATAGGGATGTCAAGTGTTCTGGAAATATTAAGTTCAATTAAAAAAAATCATCTATGACTGAGACAACCCTCTTAGCATATGCTTCATGGCATTTTAAGACAAATGGAACTTATCTAACCAGTACATTTAAATTTCAAGGAAAACAGTTCTTTCCATCATCAGGAATCCATTGAAAAAAAGCAAAGAAAATTTAAGCCTTCTGATACGAATAGCAGTCTTGCATGCACCAGTCTTGGCTGGTGTCTGGGCAATGAATATGACTGTATAAGGGAGATACTTCTATTCCCAGTGGAAATGAGACATAACATTTTGTGGTGTATCATGCCTGTCTCTTACCCTGCCATTTTCAGTCCAAAGGAGGGGCTGCTATCAATTACTTCCAGCCAGACAATGCACTGCAGAATATTTCAGCATTTGTCTGTTTATCTTTGCAGCCATATCTCCTGATGGCAATAATATTGGCATAGCAGGTAGCCTGTCAAAGGATCAGAAACTTTAGCTATGGTCTGAAACTACCCTCCAGGCAGCCTTTGAGAAACTATTTTTTTAGGAGATATACATGCATGTCTGATGTTGATCTGTGTTAGGAAAGCAGTGCAAGCATGTGCAAGTAAGTTATTCTGTACAGCTGGGCCAGAACACTGCAGCCAGAAAGCTGTGAAGTCAGGCTTTGATCAGAAAAGTGAATATTTGCTAGCAAGACCTTATCATGCTTCAAGTCTGATTCATTCATTTACTGCAAACCAGACATTACAGGAAAACTGGAAGCCAACAGTAACTACAGGGCAGGCAGTGTAGGCATCTTTTCTACGAGATCCTATAAAAGATTTACACAAACACAAAGAGGGAGGGCTATCATTTTGTAATGCTGGCATCTCACAAGTAACAGAAGTTTAATATAAAATATTGTCCGTCCTGACAAAAGAAGTGCTGTACTCATGCCCCACATTTTCCTCACGTGTTATGAGAGAAATATGACAGCAAAGTTCACTTAAAGAACATCTTGTTAGCTGCAATTTTTATGTTTTGTAGTGATAGAATGAATTTGTTACAACAGAAAAAAAAAAAAAGTGTTTTCCACTTGGAACCTAGCCCTGCCCTATCTTTAGTTATATAAAATCCCCCTAAAAAAATCCCCCAAACAAAAGTTATTTTTCTTGAATGCATGCCTAAGCAGATAAGCCTCACGGTGAGATTTCCAACAAGTACTCAGACTTAGATATGAAATTCCCCCCAAATGAACAAAAAAAGCCCCTTTTCTCTCCCAGAGCAATGAGATAAGATCACATGCAGACATAACATCACGCTCAGCTTATGTCTGTACGTTTAGCTCTGAAGTGCTCATATCGCTTCTGGAGATGTTCAGTTCTGGGCTCCCAGGCACATGAGCTGAGTCTGAGTCGCATGCTCTTGCAGATTGCTATTTCCCCGTCCACAGATGAGCACTTAATGCATCATGGCTGATCTCAAGAACACCAGCAGGGTACTTCACTGGTGAATGAGAACGATGCCAACACTTGATGCACAATATAATTTAAAGCCCTACGAAGCAAACCCAGCACTAGCATCTCCACACAGCTCTTGCTTTTCGGGAAGAAAAAGCTCAACATGCTCACAGAAAAAAATATAGCTATTGTAATTTTATTTTTGTGATTTGCTAGCTCTGGTTTCAAAGCTGGTAGAGGGTAGCCCCATTTAAAATATATCTGAAAACATTTTTGCACTAAGGAGACCCATAGTATGGAAAACAGCCAAATGACATAAAAAGCATAAATAAATCCAGTAGCTGTTTGTACCATACACACAGTAACAATGATCACTTGTATGCTCCCAGGCATACAACCACTTACTAAATGGAGAAGCCAGATGAACAGGTAAATTGTTGATCAGCCCTCCAGCAGGAGAGTCACTAGGTGGGATCATTTGCATTACCATCCTTAACCTCTTCATCACTAATCACCCTACTGACAGCGTGCACGCTTGTAGATGCCTAGTTTCCTTCATGAAGAATAAAAAATAAAAGGTAGCATCTCAAGCAACTTTTCATTTTTCTTCTTACAGTATGTATATGCAGACACTGAAAAGCAGCTGAGTCCCAGAGGCAGCCCCTGCATCTCCCCTGCAATGCCACCAGATGCCACCAGGAGGATTACAGCCCCCATGACCCAAAAGACAACAACCTAGAAGGATTTTGGTCAGCATCCAATGGCAAGGTGGACTCCATGGTATTGTTTTCAGGCAAGTTATTCCACAAAGAAAATGCCTTACCTGCAGTAAGTTTTCATTTAAGGCTCGCTATGACTACAAAATACAGGGTTTTTGGTTGTTTTTTTTTTTCTTCCTTATGGTCACTACTACTATTTTACTATTTCAGGCAGCCTACAAGGCTCAACTTTACAGCTGGAATAGCACTGGATATAATCCTTTTCTATCCTCATTCCTCCTACAGACAGCTCTTAAGCTGTAAAAAGCCACTTCTCTAAGCGCTTATACATAAAGTAAAATTTATAGTGGATATTCAAAACAATTTCAAACAATGTAGTCTGTAGCTTGCCTAAAATTCACTAGATTGTATGAGTTCCTTGCAAAAAGTCTTACTTTTCAAAGGTACAGCATATAAGAGGGGTGGGAAGCAAAGAGGAGAGCAGTGCTCTCAGTGACCTACCTCCATAGCTGCCTGGGGCTTGGCTGTGACTGCAGAGTTCCTGTTCAGTCACACTGGTGTTTGCAGTAAATCTAGTTCAGTTTGCTCTTGGGAAATAATTTGTACTTCCCACGGGAAAATAAATAAATAAATAAAATCAACAGACCTGTAAAGTACAAGGGCTCTGCAAATAAGTCTTGTTTACTGTTTGGTAGCTGCTGGTTATCTCATTTATTCAATAACAGATGGAGCTTTCAAAGACCTAGATACTTCTTACATGCTGCTTAACACTCTCAGCTCCTACTGAAATTAGTGGTATTATGGGATTGTTACCTTCAGGTGTTTAACTTAGGTGACTAAGTTCATCCTCTCTTACTGTAGACAACGCCTCCCAGAGACAGAATTCTGTTCCGAGCACTCAAGTTTCTTGATTTGGAGAGAAAGCGGAGTCCTTCTTTCTTTCTCCATTAACTACAAAGGGAGATGTTATTTTCTTACATAATAAAATGTATGTCAGACAAGGTGGAAACCTGCATCACAGCCACCTTGTTGTTAAGATACAATAAGTAGTAATAAATAGAATTTAGTCCAGATAATACTGACTTAGAGCAAGAATACCAGAGAAAAGGTCTTGGCAGGTCACTTGCCTAAAAAGCAGTAATTGTTCTCTAATGTCCTTGTCCAGACATGTCATATGGTGAGGAAGGTAGTCCAAGGTAAGTTGCAAACACCAAAATATTTTCTTGAGGCATAAAAAAAGGGAAGAAAGTTTGCTCAAGTCTACAGTAATAAAATCCTTTACCTCAGCTTCTCATCTTTCAATTCACTCCACTCCTTGCTGTTATATGGCGCATTTCCTTGGCAGAAGACAGTCTTTGCCATCTTACTTGTCTGTAAACGTGAGTTATTTACAAATCATGAAACTATATTTTAAAAGACTAGGAAAGAATTGAATGTTTTTGTTAACCAAATATGCTGCTTAGCAAACACAAGTTTGCTAATGAATTCACCAAGTTAAATTCACCAACTCTCTACAGCAGCTATTGGGAAAATAAGCAAATGGGGAAAAACAAACAAACCAACCAACTTATTAAGAACTGCCATCTCATGCAAAGTCACTCAGGTGGAGCTTCTAGACAGAAGATATTCATTAACAACATCTCAGATGACATCTTTGGAAAATGGGTCCAAACCTAAAACACTTTTTGCTGCTTTCCAGCCGATTCTCAGGAAGCATTATATACATACAGCCTACTGTTACTCACTGCATCAATTTTCAGCCTGCTGTCAGAAGATGATATACAGGAGATCATCACTCATCTTACAGGTCTGTGACTCTCAATTCTAAAGAATGAAAGGTGTATAATATATATGCTATGTATGGTGCTAAGATTTTACCTACAGTTAGCATGTATTGAGATGGATGCTTGCAATTGCATATTCTTCTGATTACTGTGACATTTCTGATACAAAGTTAAAGGGCATCAAGGAATACTATTAAGCAGTTCACTGCTTATGATTCTAGTGGTGACATAGAAAAACTTGACTGTAAGCCTTGTTCTGCCTTAATAAAACCTACTTATTCACTAATGATTCACTGGAGGATTTGATTTTTTATATGACTTCATGTTCTGTCTTTCCTGGCATGTTTTGTTTATATTCTTCATTCTCTACTTGAGCTATTTTCTAGCATAGTCTTTCACTGAGGCCAGCATCTTTTCACAAACTATGCTTCCTAGATATCATTTTTTCCAGCAGCTGTAGCTGGTTTCCGAACAGCTCAAGGGATGACATTGTGGATAATATTGCTCTTCCTTGTAATACATTTAACACAGCTAAGGTAATTTATGTACTAAGATGAAATCAGTATTGTACATCTTGCTAATTTTCAACTAAACACTGTGTGAACAAAAATGTATGAACTCAAGCATAGGGTGGATTTTTCTAATAACTCTATGATAGAGCATGCATTTTTTTCTGAAACTTCACAATCTTCATTGTTTCTATAATATTCTTAAAGCATACTATTCTTTCTACTATAATTTTCTCTGTTAACATTGGAGAGATGTGGATTTGATGGATGAACTATTAAATGGATGAGTAATGGTCTGGATGGCCACATTCAAAGAATTATAATCAATGGCTAACTGTCCAAACAGAAGCTATTTATGGGTAGTGTCCCTCAAGGGTCTGTACTGGGACAAATACTGTCTTCAGTGATGACACATATCATGGGATTGAGTGCACCCTTAGCAAGATTGCACCTCTCAGCTTGGTGCCTTCCACAGATGATATACTAAATAGAAGGGATGCCAACCAAAGGGATGTTGATGGCTTTCAGGAGTGGGCCCATGTGAACCTCTTAAAGCTCAACAAGATCCTGCGCATGGGTCACCAATCACCAATATCAGTACAGACTGTGACAAAAGGATTGAGAGCAGCTCTGAAAAGAAGGGCTTGGAGTCATTGTGAATGAAGAATTCGATGAGCAAGCCATGTGCACTTGCAGCCCAGAAAGCCAACTGTATCCTATGTGGACATTACAAGAAGTGACATGATTTCTCCCCGCCTCTGCTCTCGGGAGCCACCATCTGGAGAAATGCATTCATCTCTGGGATCTCCAGTGCAAGAGAGACATTGACCTGTTAGAGTGGGTCTAAAAGAGGGCCACAAAAATTACCAGAGGGCTGGCTCACCTCTCCTGCAAAGAAAGGCTGAAAGAGCTGGGCTTGCTCAGCCTAAAGAAGGCTCCAGGAAGACCCTAGAGCAGCCTTTGAATACTTAAAAGGGACTCACGGGAAAGACGGGAAAGGACTCTACCAGAGAATGAGGTGACAGGACTTGAATATCTCCAGAGAAGGAGGCTCCACGACATCTCTGGACAGCCTTTTCTGATGCTCTGTCACTCCAACACTAAAGAAGTTCTTCCTTGTGTTAGTATGGAAATTCCTGTATTCCAGTTTCTGCCTGTTGCCCCTTGTTCTATTGCTGCATGCCACTAAAAAGAGTCCACCCCCATCGACTTGACTCCTGCACTTCAGATGTTTATAACAGTTACGAGGTCCTCAAACTTCTCCAGACTGATGAGTCCCAGCTCTCTCAGCCTTTTCTCATAAGGGAGATGCTCCAGCCCCCTAATCATCTTTGTTGCACTCCACTGGATTCTTTCTAGGACATCCCTGTGTTTTTTGAACTGAAGAGACCAGAATGGGACACCCGGATGTGGAATTCCGGATGCCCTGCCTCACCAGGGAAGAGTAGAGGGTAAAGATCACTTCCCTTGACCTAGTGGCCATGCTCTTTTGAGTGCACCCTAGGATACCACTGGTCTTTTTGGCCACAAGGGTGCACTGCTGGCTCATGGCCAACCTGTTGCTCACCAGGACACCAAGGTCCTCTCTGCAGAAGGTCCAGCAGGTCAGCTCCTCACATGTACTCATGCATGCAATTATTCCTCCCCAGGTGTAGGACTCTACAGTTGCCCTTGTTGAAACTCATCAGGTTCCTCTCTGCCCTGCTTCCTAGTCTGCTGAGGTCCTGTTGAACAGGTCTTGTTGTTTACTGTGAGAGTGATTATATACTGGAATATGTTGCTCAGTGAAGTTGTGGATATTCCATCACTGAAAGTATTTAAAGACAGGTTGGATGTGGGCAACCTGACATAGTGAAAGCCCATAGCAAGGGGTTGTAATAGATAATCTTTAAGGGCCCCTTCCAATCCAAACCATTATATAATTTTTAATACATTTATTATAACAGTTTCCTTCATAGAATTTAATAAATGTTAGAGCAATTTCTATACTACATTATTTGCAGACTTCTTCGTACATCATTACTATTTAGTGACAAGGAGTTTACAGATGACTTAGGCAGTTACTCCTTGTTCATATCCCTTTTGTTGACATTTCAGCGTTCATAGGTATCAATGAGTTAATTCAGTGCTTTGTTTTTTTCCAAAATGAAGACCCTGTTTCTGTCATTCCTGGTTGTACAGACAGGATCTCAGTGACTAGGGACGTCAGTGGGACAGGTGCCAAGGTATCTTTGCCTCAAATTTGATTAGAAAAATATGGGGCTACACATTCAAAGTATCACCCTTCTCTCTGGATAGCCACATTGTTCTCCAGAACTTCATAGGGCAAGTTTCTGTTCACAGTAAATAAAATGTATGTTGGATATTTTGTTCCTTCAGGAAACTATTTAAACTACTAATCCTTATTAGTCATCAGTGTGAACAGAATGTGAGACCTAACCAAAAAAAAAAAAAAAAAAAACAACAGCAAACGGAACCTTCCTGACCAGCTTCAGAGTCAGAATAAAGCTTTGATACTGATTGCTATCAAATACATTAAAAACAAAAACACACACCAAAAAAAAAAAAAAAAACAACAAAAACTGAAGAAAAAAAAAAACAGACTCCAATATCTTTATTAAAACTAAGTTATTTAAAGTTTTAGTGTACTTTTAATGATGGAATTTTTTATCAGCCACAATGTAGAAATATCACTGTCTGGTGCATTCAGGTTCATTTACTAAGATATCAAATACTTCACAGTTCCTACTGTTTGCTTACTGTAATCTGTGGGAGCTTTGCTACCCTCTTCTAGTTCCATACAATGCCTGATTATTCATTTCAGCCCCTCACATTAAGAGAATATCTCACAAGAAACATTCAGGAAAGAATTACTGGGAATTCCCATTCCCATAGCAAATCAATTCAAAAGCCAGGAAGATTTCATCTGGATCATGGCTGGTTGGTTTTTTTTTTCATTTTTTTCCCCCCCTCTTTGTATTCCTTCAGTCAACATGACTTTAAAGAGAAAGTCACCCAAATTCATTCCCCATTACTATCAAGAAAGCACACTTGCATTACACATTCATAGAGATAACCTTAGATACTATGTTGTATCAAACTTTAAGTAGACAAGTATGAAATTATTTGCCTTTATTTTCACTACAGCAATAGATAGGTTCTCTATGATGATTTCATTCTTTTCTCTTTCTCCTCAATAATAGTACAAATTAAAGTACACACAGTGGGACAAACCACTTTCTTACATGGTGAGGTCGCAGTTTCCTAAAAGGAAACTATTTGCAAGTCAAAGCCTTTCAGAGCAGGATGCAGCACTTTGGGATTTCAATGAAAAAAAAACCTAATACCACTGCATGTGTGTCTTAGTTTCAGCTGGGATAGAATTGTTTTCTTCAAAGTGTTTGTTATGATGCAATGTTTTGGTTCCAGGAAAAAAGTGTTGATAACACATCAACATTTCTAGTTGCTGCTAAGCAGTGCTGCGAGGAGCAAACGCCATTTGCAGCAAAGGGCCCAAGGAGCTGGTGGGAAACAGAATTAGGACAACTAACTTAAACTGGCCAAAGGGGTATTCCATGCCATATGACACCATGCAGGAGTTTTGAAGGGGGTAGGAGTTCATCTTGCTCTCTTCCACTGCTTGGGGGCTAGCAGGGCATCAGGCCAGGTGAACAATTGCTTGTGCATCACTTTATGTTTATATAAAAGATAATAGTTATGATATATATAGTTATGTCCTATATATATATATGTCATAACTATTATTTTTATCTTTTTTATTTTCCCTGAATCTCTCCCCCTACCTACTGGGAAGGGGGAGAATGAACAAACGACTGTGTAGTGCTAAACCACCTGCCAGGTTAAGCTACAATAATGTGTGAGATTCCTTCTGCATCAATGCAAGATTAAATAAGAATTCTCTGCAGACATTAGAGAATTGGCCATGTCTTGAGCTGCAGGAACAACCTGTGGTTTGGGAGACTCTGTGCCAATCAGCAGAGAAAGCAACTGCTAGGAATTCAGCACCAGAGTCCACACAGTTCAAAGAGAGTATTCAGGGCTCAAAGTCTATTAAAATTAGTCTGCAATTAATCAACAGATGAAACTGAGGCCTTGTTTCTTTGGAGAAGAAACATTCCTGCTGCCTGATTCTGTCTGAAATAACTGCCAATTTTTAGATCTTTTAAGCAGCTATTTGTTGTACAGAGACTGTTCTGCTAAAATGGATGCATCTTAGTCAGAAAGGCAATGTGCAATGTGCACTGAGACCACAGAATAAAACAACAAACAGCAGCACTTGGAAGGCTGCCTCTACAGTTAGCCTCCCATCGCAACATACTTAACAGTACAACATCCTTAACAATGCATTAGAGTGTCTGGTATAATAATCATAGCAAAAATGACATTTGATGAAAGCTATTTTATGGAATAACTAGGATGACTGGCTGGAAAAAAAAAAAAAAAAACCTTTTTCTGTTTTAAAGGGAAGTGACTGAGTTCTTTCTGTGAGAAAGGGAAAGCACGCTTAATGAGAAAAACCAAAAGCCTAATCCAAAATCAGCTCTGCAGCATTATATGCTTTAGCTGAGATGATACGTTGCCACAAATTCCTTCTTTTATTTCTCACACAAGTTGCTACTGTTAAATTTTCTTTTTTCAAACTTGTTTTTAACACATTTTAATTTAGCTAGAGTTTATTCCATGAAATGGTGTCACATCAACTAATGACATCAGGCTATCAAGTGTATGAAGTGCATAGCAGATGTGCAAATAAATACGCTTTGCAAGCCTCCAGGCAAATATTTTAAATGAGGCTTTGCTTTGTTCCTGCTGATACAGAAATACTGTCCTCACATCCCAGCTTTGTGGGAAGGCCAGCAGCATGCAACTAAAGTGGCTGTGCTGCTCATTGCCAGCTCTGCAGGCCACAGGTATGTACGTATGTTCTCACCCACCCTTGGATCAATCTCCAAAACACAATCTGGATATGTGTCCTCCTCTACAACTTCCATTCAGCTCCAGGGGCTGACTAACAAGGTACCACTGAATGGGGACTGCCTTCATGCTAGTAAGAAGTAAAGGAAGATACAGGCAGACAAGCACCAAAAAGGCTGTATGAGAAAATGAAACTTTCCAGTTGCCATCACTAGCTGCTGCACTGGATTGGCAAATGCAGCAAGACTGTGATTTATCTGATTTATGACACTCATTTTTGCATCTGTGGGAGAAACAGAGCTTACTACCGTTAATAGCCAAAACCACCCAGAGGACACCTTGCTCTTCTCTCAATTCCCTTTGAGTCAGTCCCTGAGTATGTGTTAAGATGAAGGAGGGGAACATGAATGGAGCAAACAGCTGCGCTTGTACCTCACAGCCTGCAGCCAGCTCACAACAAGACTTTTGTTTGTGAGGGCTGTTGGAAGGCTACATATGCTGGTGGCCCTGAAGACTCCTGCAGCAATACCACTTGCACTCCAATTGCTAATACAACATCATGCCATGTGTATACCATTCATCGTACTCTTATGCCAGCTTCACGGCTGTACCAAGACGAGCAGGGTGCTATAGACCTTCCCCAGATGAAGGTCTGGATTTTATTTAGCTATATGGAATGTATGCATAAGATCAGATCATGAGTAAAATGCCACAGCCATTAAAAAGCTGTGTGGAGCTTTGAATGCTGAAGGGCATGTGGATGACTCACTGAACTCGGCTAAAACACAAAACATCTGCTTAAAGATGTTTCCTGACAGTCCTTGTGGAAATAACAGGCCAGCGATTCTCTCCTGCTCCACCAGGCCTGGCACAAGCAGGCTGGAACACTGCATAGGCTGCCTTCCATGCTTCCCTTGGAATGGAGGCTGCTGCTGTTTGGCTACCAAAGGGACTGAAGGAGAGCAGCGGCACAGAGCTAGCTCCAGCAGCCCCAGCTGCTGCCCAACACTTCTCTGCAGTGCTCCAGCCATGCCTATGACCCCACTGGCTCCCCCAGTGGGAGTATCAAGTGAATGCTGAGCCATTTCCACTGCCTGCCCCTGCCCTGGGCCTTACTGCAGAAGGCTGTTGGTCACATCTCCGTAAGAGACCATGCTTGCTTCCTGCTCAGTCCTAGTCTTACGTGATCACAAAACGTTGTGACATCACAGTTCAACACAGCAATGGCTGCAGTGATTCGTACAATGCTGCAATGCCACACTAAAATTATGAAGGTGGTAATTTCCTCTGACAAGAAAATAGAAAACAAAACACTTTCAAAATAAATATAAAACCAGCAATTTGCCAAAGCTTGTGTCTAAAACCTGGCACTGAACACACAGCCTTCGTGACACAACCTGACTTCAAAGACAGCATTATCATATAAGATACACAGATATTCACCACTGTACAAACGTGATGAACAACAAAGCAGTCATGGCCTTCCATCTAAGAGTTCTACCTTAAAAAATGCATGCCATCATATTTTTTCCCTGCTTCTAAAGGGGCAGGCTTAATTGTGCTGCTTTGAGAAGACAGCATTTCAGCTACAAATGAGCTCTCAGAACTACTTCCTGTTAAAAATAAACTTTAAAGCAAAGCACCAGATGCTGCCTTGGAACATACCATGGAGCTTTTATGCAATGAGTGCATCTATCCAGCCAGAAGAGTGACTGCTTCAAACAAACTAATGGCTTTTCAGTGCTGAGAAAAAAAAAAAGGGAGGGGGGGCAAAAAGGTAAAATACTGTAGGAGGCATTGGAAAAAAAAATAACAAGAAGATCTGTGTTGGGGTGGTGGGAATCAGAAAATAATTTTTCAACATAATGCATCAATAAGGGACCAACTTTTTATATGAATGCAAAGTTCGAGAGGCAAAGACCCATCTCATCTTATGCTAACTTATTTCTACCTGCAAGCTTTGGGAACATTATAATTTTGCTGCAATTTTAGCCTTGCAGAAGCTTTAAGGAGATGCTAATACCTAGTGAAACACTGGGGAATGAAAATTTGCTTGTATTTGTTTTCTTTAGTTGTCCAATCCCTTATACAAATGTGTGCTAAAGGAGACTTCTTTTAAAATCTTTAGCTTCCTGGCTTGTCATCTTAGTAACCTCAGTTAGTCTTCAAAGAGTTAATATATCTAGAGTGTACATAGAATTTTTCACAAGTAAATGTTCATATGCTTTACAATGCTTTGCTAACATTCTAGCTAGGTTTTACAACAGGCTTGCAGAACAGTACAGTATTGAGAATTATGTGCATTTTACAGAAAATGCAAGTGAGCCAGCAAAGTAGGCTGATCACCCCAGGACACAAAAAATACCAATAAAAATGGGACCAAGTGTCATAAATTCTTATCTTTTTTGTTGAGGGGGGGGCAACACATTTGGTTGCTACATAATAGATGAGCATCTCAAATCACAAGACGTGCAGATATTTAGCCACTGATGTATAAGTACTAGGACATTTACCACATGTACCCACCATGAGTTTCTCCATAAGATAAAGAACAGACCTATACTGTGTTGTATCATCTCAGGCCTTACTGGCTTCTATTCCTGAAGGAATATCTTTGCACCTTGGCTCAACTATCTCAGGGCTCATCCTCGCCCGAAGCACAGCCCTAGCACACAACTAGGAACCATGCCATTAGTGTATTTCCCAAACACAAGTGGAAGAGAAGTGGAAAAATTTGCAATTTTAAAAGTTTCTTAGTGAGAATAAAACATAATATTTCCAACAGATGAAGCAGAACTGCTGAACTAACATAGAAACTTTTAGGAATATGGAAATGGAAAGAAGAAAGCCTAAACACTCTTCTGTTCTGTCCATTTTATAGTCAATTCCACAATTGTACTCCTTCTCTTATGCATAGGCCAGACATGGTTTACACTGAACCAAACTTCACTACCTACAGTATCCATACTTACATACTACTGAAAAGCACTCTCCAGTACGGTTTTCTGAGCCAGCAGTGCTCAATAAAAACAGAATTTTAATCATGGTTTAATTTAGTCTAACATGTAAACCATTGTAAGGTTTGCCAAGAATTGATCTCAAATACCTTTTCCTGCCAAAATCTAGTTCAGTGGTGTGAGGTCTTCCATCAACATCAGCATATTGAAAAAAGAAAGAAGAATTTGCTTTTTTGTATTGCTTTAATTGTTATAGTCAGTAACTTGCACTGTTAGCAGAGGAAAAAAACTCAGGAACTCAGATGGTTCATTATTCAAGCCAATAAAATGGGTGTGTTGTTTAAAGAAAAAAACAGAAAACAAATTCACATGAAAAAAATTCATTTTTTTCCTCAACTGTGCATATTTTATTCTCATTGAAGATCTTGGCTTTTGCAAAGCTTGTTATCTTATGGGATATTGTTTTCTACTTTTACAGGCAAGGAGTAGAAATGCGAACACCTCCTGACACTGAGTCTCTTCAATCTCCGCCAGATTAAAAATCTGCATCCTCTAAAAAGCATTGCTATTTACCTTTAAAAATAGAAAATCCTTGCCTCAGTTGTAAATCAGAAATGCCTGGGGGGACCAAAACACCTCTAGCTCTCAAGACTTTTTATGTTCTTTTGTTATTTTTGACCAGTCACAAGAGCAGAAAAAAGCCGCTCTTGTCTCTGTGGTACACTCTTATGTAATTTGGCACTGGGCATAAGTAAATCAGCTGGCTGGCAGTGCCTGAACAAGACACTGAAATAGTAGCTTCACTCATTATATAATATCTTCCAGCCTTCCCTTTATAATTCAATACATAGCCATAACAAGAGATTAACCTTTAATGTCACTACACAATTTGGTTAGGGTAAATCATTTACTGAGAAGGACTTTATTTCATCAGAAAACTGTCATGCCTGGAGTTTGAGGGCAGCTTTCTTTTATTGAGCTTTTATTGCTGACTGTTGTATTATTAATTGACAGAATTTATTAGTAAAATAGTGTTCTATTAACACATACATTGAACCAAATCACTGTATGTAATAGTGCTCAGACTTCTGATTATCTCTCTTCAAGGCTGGGTTTGTCATAAATGATATCCATTTGCCCTTGAATATTTACTTTTGGCATGTTTCTTTGTCTCAAGGTGATCAATAAGTCAAGGATGAAAAGATAAAATTTACAGTCACAGATCAGCTGTGTAATACTTTAACAAGGCTTCCTTCCGCTTAAGTTCACAAACATTTTTTCTTTCTAAACTAAATTCCATGCCACCAGTACTTGGCAAAGTATTTTTGCCAGCAACAGGAAATGTTTGATTCTTTGCTTTTACATGCACATTAGAATTTATTATTGTGAGGAAAGAGATAGCCCAGGTATTTCCACCACCACCATTTTCTCCTCAGAACTTTCTTTAGCATTGCTAAAATCCAGTCAACTTTTTGAGAACAGGCATTGCCTAGAAACCTTGCTTTTGCGGGAGAGCTTGCTCAAACTTTCTGTGCAGTCTGCCCTTGAGATGACCACAGCATTGGTTTTCAATAGATGCTTTCATGCGAGGCAGGAGCTGTGTGTACCAGAAGGTTGTTTGTCTGAAGGTAGGGATGAAATCATATGCTATGCTGGAGCATCTAGTTTTGTCAGAAATGTCTAATATTTGAGTAACTTTCTACATTTTGTGTGATTCAAACACCAAGTAGAAGCTTTTTTTAAGAAAAGCTTGTGAAGAGATAAATGTACATATTACTATTTTTTTTCCTATAGAACATCTCTTCTGACAGATTTTCAGTAAAACATTTCCTTCCATTTCTCCTATAACCATGAGTATGGATTACAAAGTTTGGATTGTAGTTTGGACTAGAAATAGCTTGTCTGCTTGTGATCTGTTTCAGGAGCACTTAAAAACATGTCTGCCTAAGCACAGAGTTCTTTTGCTGGAAGAGCTCTCCACCAGCAAGAGTTTCTAAGTTTTATGGTATTTTTAATTTGTTTTTAAACTATATTCTTTGTGTTCTCTCACTTCTAGCTGTGAACAAAAGAGGTTGTACCAAATAGCATTGTTGTTAACTGAAGCTATGTCAAGATAGCTAATGCACAACTCATTCTTTCCATCATGCTTTTATCAACAGATTTAAACACTAAGCAACTAATAGGAACCAGCTAGGTTCAGATAGGAGTACAGCAGTTTTGAGATGGGAAATACCATTTGGAGATTTTTCCATTTAGCACCGTTGTGCTAACATATATTACATAATCTAAACATCAGAAGACATCGAGAGAGCATACAGTATTCAAAGCAATTGTGGAACTTGCTCTTAAAAGGTTATACTTCCCAAGATTTTTTTCCAAAGCACACCTGATCTGGCACTAGGTAGCCTGGGCCAAGATATGATGCTTAGTGAAGGAGAGCAACTCCACCCTTCTGGAAAAAGCTAGGAGCTACTGAAAAGCCAAGGCTGGAGATCTCCCAGCCCCTCACCAAGTCTCAGTTCTCAAAACTTTTCTCAAAAGTATTTCTATCATAACATTTGCAACTCTTTTATTTTTTTTTTTTAACTTTTTCAACAGACAATCTCTCAAGGTCTGGGTTTGAGACCAGTCAAAAATTCCAGGGGGTTTCTTATTGAAGAAAAGGTCATCTCTACTTTTAACCTGCCCAACAGGTTTAAACAAACTCTGGCTCATGCTGATTCCACAAAGAATCTTTGTTACCCTCAGATGTTTTTTCACCATTACACTTCTTGCCATTTGCAATTACTTAATTACCCCCTACCTCCCCCACATGTAATTCATTTAGTTACTAAATAGTGTAAATTGGTAGAATTTCACAAGCTCAACATTAATGACTTCGCTCCTGTCTCCAGATACACTGGGCATCCCATAATTCATTATTTCTCAAATCAAACTTCTCACAATTACATATACATAGAGAGGGAGCCAGAGACCTTGGAAACCTACAAATTTTAAAAGGAGCAGAATTAATTTTTTCATCATATTAATATTCATTTCATCATATATAATATTCATTCATATTTACTTCTTAGAGAACTGATAGTCAGGCTCCCCACCTACAGATTTCTAGAAAAGGGAAGGAGTTACAAAAATCTGTATAGAAACAACAGAAGTTAAGGATTCTTTTGAGATCTAAAGATACTTTCAGGTAGTTTTCGTTCAAAATAATTCAGCCAAATGTCCTGACATAAGCCTGAAGAATAAGATCATCTGCTAACAACTTGGAGGAAAGTTCATCCTTTCAGCAAATTCAGGGGGAAAAAAAAGTAAGAGGTCTAAAGCAGTGCTTAAAGCACAAAGGTAGCTGGGAACTGGACTGCAAAACCACCTTTAATTATTTATTCATTATTGTGCCAAGGCTGCTCCCATGCTGGTAGTGTGAATAGAATACACTCTTCATTTGGACTCCCATTACTAAGAAGCCTCACTTGACTTAAAACATAACTGAATGTTTTGTTGGCTTTTTTTTTTTTTTTGTCAGCAGTTCTACTGGGTGCAGCATGAACTCCAAGTGGTTCTGAAGTGTAGGTAGGCAGTCTGTAGAAAAAAAACCACCCTTCTGTGCACTCTTAATGGATAAAGAGAGAGGGTTCCTCCCCTCAAAATCTTCCCTGCTCTGTATTTTTGGAATGGAGACATGGGGGGAGGGAATCCATCCAAGCCCCAGCTGATTGTACAGGCTGTGCAAATATGTGTCACTTTTGTAGCTTCTGTTGCCCTGATGTGTATGAATCACAGCAAACCCACATAAAACTCATTACTAGAATCCACAAATTGAATTATCTTCATTCAGCGGGGGATTTCTTTTTTCCTCCTGCAACACCACACTGAGAAAGTATCACTGATTGATTCACTGATTTATTCATTTATTCATTTATTCAACAGTGAATTTTTGAACTCTGTGGATAAATGTCTCTTCCCCAAATTTCTTGTTAGATTTTTTAACATTAATATTTTTAAAATGAATATACATACTTATTCAGCAGATTATTCATCTATAGTACTTAATAGTATTTAAAATATTTTAAAAATGAACACAGATGATTTTTTTATTCAGATGATTATAATTTTTTTGTTACTCTGTAAATGCTGCATTTCTAAAAATCAAGTCTTGATTTCTTTGAACTCTTTCCAATCACTGCTTAAAAATGAGAAATTCCCCAGTAGATTCCTGCAAGTAAAACTGCTTGCATGGGCATTTGGAAATGTAAACAGGGCTCAAACACTAAGCACTTTTTTTTTTAAGTATATTTGCATAGATGTTTATTTGAATATGTTTGTCATGCTATGGTTTCTGCCATTAATAAATATTAAAGTCACATCAGAAGGCTTAAGGAAGAAGCGTTTCTGCACCAGTGCATTGAAGCTCATGTGTCCAAAGGGAGCATCTTTCTCATGTCTAGAACAGTTTCTCTGTCTTCAACTGTTAAATTACATTTCTCCCCCCCACTGGAAAAGAAAACAAAATACAAAACCAACAAAACCACAACTCAAATCACCTGCTTTCTCAACCCTTGAAGGGAAAGTCCACTGGGAATAGGGAAGTTGGAGGTGGTGGTGACGAAGGATGGAGGATTCAGCTTTTTCACTGGCTACAACTGGCCAAGGAGCATCAGCAGCCATGAAGGATTTCTGAGTGATTTTGAGACCCCACCGTACAGAATTAGAAATGTGCTGGCAACATTGTGTTATTTTGCATTAATTGGATCTCTATTAATTTGGCCAGCGGTGCAAATCTTGGAGAGGTGTAAGAGGTAGCTTGTGTTTTCTGTCCAGGAAGGACATTAGTTACTGTTATTTCCACATTTACGTGTGGAAATTACCATAATCCTTCTGAACATTTATTGGCAAGAAATAAAAGAAAATATAATGTGGGACAGTATAACCTGCACAGAAGTATGATGTTTCCCTATTCCCCTGCTCCTATACCAAATAGCAGTCTAGTATATATGAAAACCCTGACGACCAGATTTAAACAAAAAACCCAAACCAACTAAATTAAAATTCAAACCACACTCAAATATTTTAGTTTGTGAAATGCTCCTAACACATGGAACCATTTCTTACATCTCTTAAGAAGCATTGATCAGTGTCCACTGAAATGCACTGCAATATTTTTGTATCCTTTGAAGACTAACTATAAATGAAAATCCAGATATGCAAGTAATACTGGAGATAGGTTATTCAGTGGTATTCAGCATAAACAAGTCTGCTTCTCCACCTTTATGGCTCTGCTATACTATGAATAAACCAGATTTTTTGTTTAATTTGAATGATATTTCAGCCTCATCACATCCCTGCAATTTCACGCATGTCTTGTTCTTAGTTTTGCTTTTTGTTCTGATCTCGATCACGTTTCCTGCTGCTGTACAAACACCTACCTCTCCAGTTTATTCCACACCCTCTTCACTCATTACGTGTAGAAACACTGCAACTGCAGCTTGGGATTTGGTGGATTTCCATATTTACTTAAATACCAACCTGTAGACAGTTTAACATTCCTAGGGAAGTTCACATGACATAGTTTTCCCACAACATTCTGAAAATGGGATCAAAATCAATGCACCTCAAATAGCAAGTTTCCCTCTAAAATATGACAGTTTTTTTTTTTAATATTTCAGTTGTTAGATTCTTCTTAAATGTCACCACCTTCACAAAAGTTACCTTCAGTTTTATGACCCTTTTTCTCCCCTCTTAAATTTGAAAGTTTTAATGAAATAAGATAGTCCCTTGTTAACTTACTGTGCTTGGAGTCTTGACCCTTGCAGACAACTAGGTAGCCACCAAGGCAGGGACCCAGGGATCTCTGGTACACCCAGCTCCTGCAGGCTGCCCTGTGAAGTTCAATCTTATCCCAGCTCTGAGATTCTCCTCAAACATGTATTAACAGAGTTAAACTGCAGTGATACTTCAAAGCAGTGGTTTTTTTTTGTTGTGTTGGTGTTTTTTTTAACTGCTTTTAAAAGGAAATTTCCTTGGTGTCTACCACAGATCATTTTCTATCTCACTCGATTAAACTTTCCACCACTTGCTTATTAATCACTTTTCTGCAACAAATAGGTTTACATAATCTTTTGTTTTCACTGCTTGTATTACCAGATTCTTGAAGACCTGAACTGGCAAGCAATGTGCTTTGGCAAGGATGGATAATGAAGACAACTCCCAGGTCCATTCCAAAAGGAAATTAGGTCTACAGAGCAAATGTTAAGTAGGTAATGGTCAATAGAAAGCACACTTCTTTAATTTGATTTATCCTGTTTGTTTGTTTGTTTTTTCTCCTTGTTGGCAGTGGAGAAATAATGAGAAACAGCAATTTTCTTCCTCTTTCTTCCCCAAGAACTGTAGTGCTGGCCAGCTAAGTTTGACAGCATCACCTGACCAGGACCTGTCCTTTTGGATACAATTTATTAACAACATAAATTAATTAAATGATAGACACCATTGAGAACATAAAGCAGTGTTTGTCCCCCAGGCAATGCCTTACCCAAAAGCTTAAAGAACAATGAAACAAAAGCAAAGTACAGCACACAGCAACTTGTGATTGGAGTTCAGAAACTTGAGTGCTAATAAAGCTGATTCACAAAAACTTACCCAATGTACTACCTGCCTAGTCAGCACACCTGTAAGCTTACATCGTGTATTTTCTGAGCTGGGAAGGAAAATTATTCTTGTTCTTCCAATGATGTTTCATTTACTAGGTTTAAAAGAAGTCTAGAGAACAAAATGAATAGTTGAAAACTAGCATTCAGTCTGTCAAGTGAACCTACCTAAATAAGAGAGCTGTTTTGTAGAATAATAATAAAAAAAAAGTGATCCAGCCCCGGAGTGTCTTCTACACACAAAAACATGTGGTGCAGCAACAACCTAATTCATAACTACCACAGGTGTCTGGGTACCTGAAACTGCACCAAGAAACAGGCAACTAGAGGAGAGGCACACCTAGCTAGCCAAGACAAAAGGCAGCTGTCAGGGCTCAAGCTAACTTATTTGCTATGCTGTGTTTCACTTCATCTTCTGATCATGCTTATTTTTAAGCATCAAAAGTCATTTGGCTATCTGTTATATTGAATGACTATTTGCAACTTGGACACCCCAGAAAATGCACTGTGTGTCTTCTGGTTTCACAGCATCTTACCCTCTCTTGCCCTGTAATTACAGAGCTCCTCGTTAAGAGCAAGTAAAACCCTGAAGCTTGCTAGAAATTCAGCATTCAGAAAGTCATGAGGCTCCTTTATAACAGCATTTGGTTCAGGTGTGGGGGACAATGACTTGCTGAATAATGAAATTTCATGGCAGCTTGCAGATTGAACTAAACTAAATAATTCAACACTAGATTTCTGGGAAGTGCTGTAATAGTTGAGCTCTTTGTTTGTTTCTTTTAAAATAAGCTGGCCCCATGAATGAATAAACAGCATTGCTTTCAGATATGTGCAGCTCCTTTAATGTAGGTGTGCTGCCTATAAAGAAAAAAATCACTAGGCAAAGAAAAATGTTTGAGAAAAATGACATTTTCTATGTCAAAGCATCCTCAACTCCAATTCTTTAGTGAATGCAAGTTCTAGGCTTAATGTGGAGGGGTAGCATCGCTAGATAAAGCAGTGTTACAGTACTCTACCTGCTAATACAGTACTCTGAACTCCACCATATCCATTTATTCAGCCTTTGAAAAACCTCAGCTTGGAAAAGAATTGCCTCATCATCTAAATACACTATTTTCAGAAAATGACATATAAAAATTTCAGAGAAGCTGTTAGTGGAGGCAGTTGGCAAGAGTCCCATCTATGGGGTGGTAAAAGGCTTTTCTCTAAATGCATTTTGAGTGCTTTAGAAGAACTTTGTTTATGATATTGTGTTCACAATGAGCATATGGATATATGCCTTCATTACAGAGTTACCCCAAGGTCCGCTTCCAGACATAGTAGAACAAGATAGTTTCTGAGGCTGATATAGATTTCTTATTACAGTTCAAGCCTGAGACAACAATACAAATAAATAAATGAGGAAAAAAAAGTTACTAATGAATACTAAGATGTAGGCAAATTTTCACCTTAAAATATCACTTGCTTATCACCTGAAATAAAGATTGGCCCTGAAGACGTGCACACCACAGTTTGTATCACTTCAGACATCAGCTTAGACCTAAATTTCAATCTTGAGCTTTTATCTATACACACTTCAGTCACCGAGGAACACACACACAACCTCTCCTAGAAAGGCTGACTTTGAGGGTAAAGCCCAAAGACAGCAGAAAAAGGCTAGAGGCAAGGGATAGCAACCAACCCTAGCACTAGGCCTTCTCTCCAGTGAGAAGTAGCTGCTTCTGGCTAAGTGACATGGGTGCCATGCCAGTCAGGAAATCAAAGAGGAGAGATCACATTCTGATACAGGAGACGGTGCACTCAGAGCTTTGAAGAAATCTGGGGTGTACAAGTGAGGTGCTAGAACAGTGCTGGAAGGACGTTTTGGTCTAGGAGCACTTGAAAGGAAAGAAGTAGGATGACACTTTCAGCGAAAAATTTTCCCTCAATTATTTGGCACTACGTTAAAAAAAAAAAAAAAAAAGGAAACCTAACTGAACAATCAGGTGCTTTGTTTATATATCAGGCTGAAACAGCTTATTTTTAAAAGTCAGCCTTCTCCCTCAGATTTGTCCTATCAATCATTTATCTCATGGCTTTTCTCACGCATTCCCAAGTTGAGCTCACCCATTTTTGTGAGGGCTTTTGACACAAAGCCTGGATCTGGTTGATCTCTTGGATAAGATTCAGCCTGAGAAAAAGCAAAGCAAGAATTTAGCCTTTAACCTTCAGCTTACAGAGTGCTAGGAAAAACAAAGACATCTTTTCACAGGAAAACAAAGTGATCAATATTGCATCATCATGCTTTGGGTTTCTGGTGGAGATGCATTTACAAGTTTTATTTTATGAAAGAAGTTCATTTTCACAGTTGTTTTTTTTTTTCAACTTGCTGATATGGGCCACTGGGAATGAACATTCAAGTAAAGGGGCGTAGCTGGGGCTTGGACACGCTTCTGCCCTTGCTAGGCACTGTAGCTGAATTTTGATCCTTCTGTTTCTGAGAAGTCCTACAGAAGTTCACCAGTCCTTCTCCAATACAAAGTCTCCCATGGAGACATTCTCACACTTGCTCTTCTTGAGGTTTTGCCATGCTTTACCTCAAGGTCAGCACAAATCAAAGCCTATCATACTGAAGAAACTAGAGCACATCTGGGTAAAAGAAAAAAGTCTGAGTTGACCCACTCTCATCATAGGATACTATCTTACCCTGAAGGAAAAAAATATGTATATATATATATGTATATATATATGGTAAGAAGTTTTGACAAATGAACTAGCTGATTTAGAAACACAGAAGATAACTCACAGTAGAGGTACTGAAGTCTTTTTATACTGTAGTAAATGGCTCTGAGAAGATTCTTTCAATTTGTTAGTTTTTGATCTACTGATGAATGTTTGCCATACGATCAGCCTGCATTATCTTTTTTTTCCTATTTCTTTTCTTAAATTATTTGCATAGCACCAGGCCAAAAGAGGTGACAGCACAGCTGATTTTGGGCAGGCACACCCTTTTCACTGGTGCTATCTAGCATAATGATCCCAAGACTTTCTGATGATGTTATTTTGTGACGCTCTAAAACCTTTCAGCTCTACCATGCTTGTTGCCACTCACATTCAATCAAAACGAACAAACAAACAAACAAACAAAAATAAAAACCAACAACAAACAAAACAAACCCAAACAAACAAACAAACAAACTCTGAAGAAACAACCTTCATCATTGAAAAGGCAACACTACAAGAAAGTACCTATGTCCATGTATATTCTGTAATAGAAGCTAATGAAGTTTGATCAAACCCAGATAGATCTAATAATGATTAACTTAAGTGGCAACCTTGAAGGACAGAAAATTATTAATTCCCTTTTTTTCTCCCCAGAGAGTGGTAAAATTTGTTATGTCTTACTATTAAGTTAAATCATCAGAAGGCCCTTAAAAATAGAAAGAAAAAACCATATTCCTCATACACACAGAAGTACTGCTGCAGTTCATAGAGGACAATGGCATAATGAATCACTGGCAGACTGAAGTATAATTCTTCAAGTCACAGTTAATTCAGTCATTGTAATCTAAATGTTGATGAACAACTGAGCTGTTCCCATGTGAACTGACAGCCAGGGTCTGTGATGATTGCCTGTCCCAATTTTTGAGGCCAACAAAAAGAATAGATGGCAAAATAGAATACAGGTGCAGTCAGACTACACTATTTTCGGATTATCTTGGTCTTTTCCATTGACAGTAGGGAACGTGCTAATTGCAGTAATGGCATTAAAAGGAGATTAAAAACATTTAAGGAATTGCTGAGTGTTGTGCCAAAAAAGGTAAATAAGGTAACATGTTTTCAGAAAGTATCACAAAAATACCAGCTACTCAGAGTACATTAAGAAAAAAAAAAAATCAAGGTGATTTCTGAAACAATCACTATCCTGAATTCCTCTCACAGACACCAGCAAATACTCCCCAGATAATTTGTTTTGCTTTGTCCAATTGCCAGCGCAGAGGAGACTGGATAGGGGATGTTTAATTGTAAACTACAGTTTGACATTTGGAAGGTCCTTGCATAGTGACTCAAGAATATCAAAATATACTGAAACTCATGGAAGAAAGTTAATGCTTGAGCTTGTCCACAAGAAAATTTGTCCACTTTTTTTTTTCTTTTTTTCTTTTTTCTTTTTTTTTTTCCAGGCAGCATGAGACAGTATCAGCTTCTCGATAGGAAATTTTTAAAGAATTGCTTAATTCGAACCATGGTTACAACAAAGTTTCTCAGTAGGCTCCAATCTGAAAGAGAGCCATCCCAAAATAACTATCAAGGCAGTCAGGGCAAAGGCAAAAGTAGGTTTGACACTTATCTACCTTAGTTGTGGCAGGATTTAAATCAATTCCCTCTGCATCTCTCTGAGTACCCTAACAACCATAAGTACTGGCTATTTTTAAGCATGAGAAATGAAGCAGGAGAGTGGAAGCAGACATAGCTTTGGAGCAAAAAAACTGACCTGACCTATATTGTAATAGCTTGTGCTTGTAGCACTGGATGGCACTGTTACAGTCATCATGTTTTAGCCTAGATAGCAACTTCAGTGTTATTTTACGTTATGATTTTCACATATTAGTAATGACAATAACATTATACAGAGCATTGAAGAAAGTCACTTCACCCAGATCTTATTTTTCTAATTGGTAAAAAAAAAAAAAAAAGATTTATCCCACAGAACATCAGTTGAATCACAACTGAACAAGATCTGAGGATAAAGACTTAAAAGTCTCTACTTGAGGGAAAAACTTCAGTAGACCAAAGCTCATGACAAGGGAAAAAAAAAAAACCAACATCTCTAAGTGTTCAGGGCGAAACTTACATAACCAAAAACTGTCAAAAACTGTCAAAACTAATAATGGGAAAAGACTACCTATTATCAGTTTCAGCTCTGCAAATCTGAGATTTTCCCTTAATAGCAGTTCCTTAACGTCAGTTTATTTATTTGTCATAAAACATCAATACCTCCCAAGCTGCAAAGATATTTCACATGTACTCCTCCATCCCAAAACCAAACCCAAGTAAAAATTTAATTAGCTCCTTCACACATACACTCCTAAGAAAACAAAACGTCTGAGAAGACAGACCCCAAACCTCAGCAAATCTGAGTTCCTAGCGGAGAACACTCAAGTCAAGTACCAAGCCCCCCTGCCCTGTAAGCGGCTGCTGCTCATTTTCTTCTCTTTGATCAAATTTTTCTCAGGTGTTCAGAGCCTAAACCACTACATCATTTACAGATCATTGTCTTTCCTTAGAATTCGTGTTGCAAGAGTGAATGAAACAACTTGAAGAACTGCTTCAGAAAACTGAATCAAAGATGAACCTTAACCTTACATCTGAATCCTTTTTCTCCTTCAGGCTACAAGAACCCAGGAGAATTCAACATGTGAGTCTTATCAAAGCTATTCTTGGGACCGCAGTTGCGTTCTCTTCACCTCTAACTTCCGCACAGTTTAGCTTACTTCTTTGTGTCAGTTCAGGCTTAAATTAGAAACTCTTGCAGGCCTGCTCTTTCAAGTGAAAACTACCATAAGAGAAGCTGAGTTGCTATCTTAAAGCAAATAGTGAGTATTAAGTAGCACTAGAAGCAAATATTTGTGGCTATGACGTCTGTTCTGATCCAAAACCATCACCTGACTAGCCTACGTGTTACAGACTAAATGGAAACAGGATACAGCCATCACTGTAAAGCAGCAACTTCAAACTTGGGGGTTGTAATGGTATAACGCAATGGAAAATTACAGCAGTAATAGTGAGATAGCAAAGTCCTCAGCTGCAGGAAATGAGGACAAGCCCAAATGCAGCAGCTGTAGACATAGAAATGAAGGAAAAGAGCTGCTTTCCTTTAGAAGGTCTCAGGTAGGTAGGAATCTCCAACGAGATACCTCAACTATACTGCCAACCCTTAAATGAGGTCTGGGAAGGCGTGGATCCTGGCTCCACCCCTTCCAGTTACTCAGGTGCACTGCATACATGTGAATGCCCCTGGGTTGGCCCTGCCTTCCCACCAGGTGCTCAATCACTGGTTCAGGCCATGACTTATCATATCTGCTACAGGGGTGTAGAGGAGAAAGGGTATAAATATCTTCTGGCATTTTTTTCTCTTTACTCTGGGAGGGAGAAGGCTGCACATCTCACAGTACACGTGTACACAGCTGATGTGTAGAATGCTAGTCTCTAGGTGGGAGGAAGCATCTACATCCTGTTGGAAAAAGACGCCTATTTATTTTGTATTAGAACTAATTAACTACAACACACTTCTTAGTGGGGGAAGGTATTTTTCTCATGTCAGACATTCCTGTCAATAGGGCTGAGCAGGCATAGCTGGTGCATAGGGCCATGTGCTGCTTGTGGACGTAGGGTGGTCTCTGGGCTGAGCCCAAGGAGAAGGTGGGATGGTACAGCTGCACACAGCTGTGCCTCACCAGCAGAATAATCCTGCTGGAAGTTCATAGAATAAGCACCCCATTTCACTCATATATAAAGGGAAACATAACCTATTCCGGCTATACGGAGTGGTATTTTCCTCAAATACAGCTCTCTAGCCAAGTTGAGTCTCTAGAAGGAGCACACCCCAAAAGAAAAACCACTAGAAAACAACACAGTATTCTCCCTACAGCACTCAAAAGCCAGGTATGCTACAGAACAGACTATCATAAAGCAGGGAACCAGGCTTTGGTTCACTGGGAAAGGAGCTTTCAGAATCCCACTGCTGTGCTGGCCCACACAAAGTCATTGAATATCTCAGCTGAAGGTAAGTGTGGTAACATGGGAAGCACAGCCCTTATATCCAGCCTCCCTTCTCTCCAGTGATGGGTTTAATTTGTAAGCTTTTCAAAGCTCATTTTGTAGCTCTTAGTACCAGTAAGAACATAGTTGTAAAGCATTGAAATTTCCCTGAAAAATTTCACAGGTTGGTAAGGAATGGATGTTGATTCTTTGCTTTGTTTTGGTGAGACTGAAGGGTAGAAGAGGTATTCTTTCAAGCAAGCATCTAGCATGCTTATGCTTTCCAGCCCTTAGTTAGAAGGATGACAGCATGGCTGATGGCTGCTGTGATGATGATGTTCTCATTCCTTCAAATGTAAGAAAAGCTCTGATGTAACAGAAGCCTTACAGTTCCCAAATGAGACACCTTCTGAAGACTTAAAAATGTAAGTTAACCTAAAAATGAACCAAAGAGCACAGCTGTGGTGACCTGGGTGCCAGTGCTTCCATCATTGCAGTATTCTAAGTCATTTCCCCAAAAATAACTCACTGCAGCTGAATGTCAAGTGTTACTCAAAGTCAAGTTCATACCAGATGTAGACAAGTACATTACATTTCTGGTATATAGCTTAACAGGAGTGATCCTGGGCTGTTCAGCCATGCTGTCTTGGCTTGAGTACCCTGTAACACAGTGGTTAGAGGCCATGTTTGTGCTGTTACTAATGTCTGCTTGAAACACCAAATAATTGTTTTCAGTGGTGATATAAGCACTGAAAACCCAGTATTTTTTCTTTCTTGTTTCCTGGCTACATGTTTACAGCTTCATCACCACAGTTTCATGTTTCTTGGGTACAACAGCTTTGGCTGTGAAGTGCCAATAGGTGTCCACAGCAATTAAAATAACATTTACAGGTGTTGAGCAACATGATGAGCATGAGCTACTACTTTGCCTCCCCATTCTGTTACCAGAAAACCCAGGCATATTGGTGTGTGCAAAAGTTATTTTAAAAGATGGTTGGAACAAAGGATGAATCTACCTAATTCAAGGCCTCAAATCATTTATGCTTAATTGACTTTAAAAATGAATTAAGAGAGTGGAGCTATGTGTCTTAAAAGAAAATAAGACAATAGCCGGACAACACCAAAGAGAAAAACATTTTTAATTTTAAGCAAAGCTCAATCAGGGAAGGCTCTGTATGAAACATGAAAGCAGTCTCCAAGCAAACTCCAGTTATCTCCTAGTCATTTCCCTAAGGCTTTTATTTATCTTAACAGGATTATCACATTTATCCAACAAGTAACTAGAGAGTTTGGAACTACAACAGCAAATTGTGCTAGATGCACCGCAGCGCAGAATGCTACGTACTAAATTCTTCGACAGGAGCGAGAAAAAAAACCCTAAAAAAACTGGATGCGCAGTACCCTCTAGTGGCAGAGGCCTGTCCTCACACTCGGTTTGAGGAAGTGCACACGATCTGCTCAGTGAGAGACTCTTAACTGGAGAACTCGGTCTAAGAAAATCCTGGAAAGTGAGGTACGAACCAAGCAGAGCATCTTCCTTCTCTAACTCAGAGTTTTTCAGTCTAAATTCCAGTTTTCAATGCTTTACTCCATTCAATCAAGTGTATTTTCACACTTTTTCTTTTGACAAATAATCTCTCTGAGAAAATAATACAGAAGGAAAACATCTCTGTTACTAACTCATGTATTCCAAGACTGATACTCTGAAAGTAAAATGAAATCTCAGTTAATTAGAGCTAAATAATGCAAAGTTGAACATAAAAGATTAATAAAAGATAGCATACTGGCATAGCTGCCCATAGAAGCTGTGGTGCCCCATCCCTGGAGACACTCAAGGCCAGGTTGGACAGGGCCCTGGGCAACTGGACTGGTGGGGGGCAGCCCTGCCCATGGTCCTTTTCAGCCCAAGCCTTCCCATGAATACTGTATTTTAAAAAAGAAAAAGAAAATGAGAAAAAGAAAGAAAAAGAAACAAGAAATTAACATGTCTTTTTAGGATGTGAACAGATACCTGCATATTCGTCTGGAAGTGTCTGCCTATTGATTTATAATCAGTCATTTCAACACTTTCCCCTCCTCTCGCTTAAAGTCTGGGAATCATTGCTGCACAAGATCTTAGTGTTTTTGAGGGTGCTTCTATTTAAATAAAAATCCTTCTGTACCTCATGTGAAGAGATGCTTATAAATGAAAGAAAAATACACATGCAAACTTATGATCCAGAGTGTGTACTTTTAGCTGTTTTAATTTAATCATTAAAGGGAGCAGAAGTGGGTTGGTTTTTTTTTTTGTTTGTTTGTTTTTTGTTGTTGTTTTGTTTTGTTTTTGTCTTTAGTTTTTGTTTTTTGGAACTTAGAATACAGTGACGTTTTCTGTAAACAATTCTGAAAGGTTTTGCCCTGTCAGTAGGGAAAAAGAATGTACATTTCATCCAGCACTTATTGAACACCTTATTTCAGCAAGATATTTGATGCTTATTAAAGACCATCACTGGAGCATGCAATTAATTTTTCAGTAGAAAGCAGCAAGATTCTTAAGGAAAAGAGAACTAATGGATGAATGCAAGTGATCAAACAAAGCAGAAATTTTGTTGGATGTGTGGACAACATTAATCATTTTGGCTTCAATTCTGAGCTAGCGTTCCTATTCTTTTCAAGCTATACACACAATTTGGTAACATGCTGCCTAGATAATGTATGAAGTGTTTTAAAAAAGCTAGTCAAACTGGAAGTGCAATCTTTTGACTGAAGCTAAGGTCAAGCACTCTATATCTTGAATCTATCCAAATATCAAAACTCCTCCTTCCCTTCACAGTTAGTTTGTCAAGTAATCTTACCAAAGTCTCCCATCACCTTGACAGGATAACAAAGGGCTGCATATGCATCTACACGTGCTATCTATTGATTAATAAAACAAGGCTTCTTCCAAGAGTAGTTTATTTTAATCTCAAATGCTTGAATGCACTTCAATCTGAGCAAGGAAGAGAAAAACTGTGGTGCTTTCTTGCCTCTGTGTTTGATTGCCTCTCTCTTGCAGAAGACATTCTGCAGATTATGGCAGTTAGACTTGGCTTTATTCATTTATGCCACCTAATTATTATGCCCTTCAGTGATTGTCTAGGATGTCCCTTTAATAATTTCCCAGCAGTTAACAAGATAATGCCACTAAACTCCGTAAACTCATGTTACTCTGGTAAGGCAAAATATTCATGCAAGTTGAAGGAAAACTGTTTTCAAGTAAGTTACAGAGTTGAAGTCTTCTGACCTGTCACTGGGTTGCACCGCTTTGAAGAAAACTTCAGAGAGGTTTTACAGTAGGCACTGTTAAACGAGGTGCATTCACATGAGCACAAAGAATGTTTAAAATCTTAGAGAGACTTTTCAGAAGCTGTTAAATAAAGCATAATAAAGTAAATAAAGCACAAAGGACTGCTTTCATAACTGGTTTTCTCATGAGAACTGCTATTTTTATTTTCCTGGTTAATCACTGAGAAAGCTTTGTGTTCCACCTCACCACATTGAGTTTCATGCAAGGATACCTTTGCCTCTGCAGTCTCAAACAATATTTTAATCACCATTATGTAATAGTATATTTGAGGATATTCCTCACTGCTGTGCTTTGAAGCTTCTCTTGCACATGAAGATGTATCCTTCTGTCCTTAAGGGGCACTTCTTTAAGTTTTTCTTTTCTTTTTTTTTCTCCTAGCAAAGCTGAAGTACAAAGGTACACATGGATATAACAACTTAGATCAGTTTATCATCATACAAACAGCATAAGCACCTCAAAGACTATTAGGACAGCTGCTATATATATATATATAAATATATACACACCGTTACTTATATCTCTCAGAACTTTGCACTGCATTTCAAAGCTATCACTAAGTTAGCTACATGACCAAAAACCACAGAACCAGAGATTATTATTTCTGTTACTCAGAGCTGAAGTACACCACTCGATAGTTTTATATAACTTCTGCTGTCATGAAATAAATATATTCATACATTATATTCATACATTACCATAAATCAATGAGCTGATCTCAACAGCTGAGGAGTACTTTAGCATTCAATTTGTAGTTTGGATTACTGTTCTTTTGTGTTCCCCAGTAGAGCTTCATTTGTGTCCATGGCCTAGTAGGATCTAAATCTTCCCAATTTTAGTTTGCTGCTTTGACTTTCTGACCTTCGATTTTAAATGCAAAGTCAGTGGCAACATCTCAGCGCTCAAAGCAAAGCTTGTAAGGATTACCTTCAGTCAGCACTGGAGAGCTTTACAGGAGTGATCAGAGTTTAATCTGTTTCTAATTAAAAGTTGATCTGCTTGTCCCCATGCTCTAAAAATATCAAGATGTTTATATAAACTGTGCTTTTTCTCTCTCTCTCTTCCCCCCCCCCCCCCCCCCCCCCCCCCCCTTTTTTTTTTAATTCCCCATGATTTTATAACACAAACAAAAGAATTCAGGGCATTAGAAATGTTTCCTAGTGGGGTTCAGGTAGTTATGTTTTTGAATGATTAACAAAGGAAACTTCAAGATCAACTTACTGCTAGAAGTGAAAAGAAAAGAATGAAGGGACAAATTAGTAAATTAGATATATGAGGTCACCTTTCAGTAGAAAGAGCAAAGTCGATTAAAAACAGTAATGGACTGTATAAACAACCATTGCTTGTATGATATGTTCAGTCTGAGAGATAATTAAGTTTGATTAAGCAAAGACAGGTCACTAAGAAAAAACAAGGCACAGAGGAGATCACATAGGTAAGTGGTATTTGCTGTTGTCTTATTTCATAGCATTTCCTAGCTAACTAACATTAAGTAACAGCTACCTGAAATTCTGACCCGTGAAGTACCTGAGAGCAAGGATTCAGCATTCTGAATAATCTGGCTTCTCTGAGACACATCCTTCCCCTTTTTTCTAACTATTTCTTTACTAGAATTCTTTTCTTTTTCCTCCAGTCTATTCAGATAGACAAAGCAAGTATCCTGTTTATTTCTGTTATCCAACCAAGAAAAAGCAAAGGCCTTACCCAAAATAAAAACAAACAAAATAAAACCCAACCCAACAACCAACTGACACAATCCAGCTTGTTCTTCGAAATAATTTTTTTGTTTTTCATGAAAGATTGGGTGTACTTATTTTAGTTGTTGTGGACTTGTCTTTCTTTGTAATAGCTTGTATGGTGCTATACCTTGGATTTGTGACCAACACAGCGTTGATAAGACAGAGATGTTTTCGTTGTTGCTGAGCAGCGCTGCACAGAGCAAAGGACGTTTCAGCTTCTCACATTGCCCAGCCAGTGGGGAGACTGGGAGTGCACAAAGAGCTGAGAAAGGACAGAACCAGGACAGCCGACCTAAACTGAAAAGAGAGATAGGACCATATACCATATGGCATCATGCTCATCAATAAACCTAGGGAAAGAAGGAGGAAAGGGAATGTTTAGGTGATGGTACTTGTCTTCCCAATAACAGATACATGCAATAAAATACTGTTTTCCTGAAAATGGCTGAATATCTGCCTACCAATGTTCAGCATTGAATGAACTGCTTGTTTTGCTATGCTTTCATGTGCAGCTTTTATTTTCTCTAATAAGCTTTTTGTCCTTACATTTGCTCTTCCATCTCTCTTCCGCATTCAATCTAGAGGGAGCGGGCAAGTGATGCTTAATTTCCTACCAGGAAATTAACACTGAGAAATACAAAAACTTTTACCTCTGAACAACAGCCTTTTCAGTCAATGCCTCCTGATTAATATAGGCTGGATTTTTTAAATCAGGCTTGTTTGGTTGGTTTTTTTTCCCCCAGAATATTCTCTGGGATTTTGCTCAGTCATTGTCAAGTATACTGCAATTCATGAGTTTCCAGATTACTTGGGACAGGAGTTGTTTCAATCTCTGTGCTGTGAGGCATAACCAACAGAAAGCCATACACTAAGGTTAAAAGTACTCAAGTGCTGAGCAGCCCACGTAGCACTGTAGTTTCCTTTTGTTTTCAACCTGCTTGCAGTTATACAGTCTATTTCTGAAGTCTGTCCACACTCACTATCAGAGACTCTAGAATATCAAAACTCCATTTACCTTCAAGCACAGCACAAGCCAGAAACTCATCCAAAAAGCTCATTACAGTAAGAATCAAGGTTTTCCTCTGAAGGCTCTTTATAAGCAAGAGGTTACAGGACAAAATGAAGCCATTAGCAACATTAAAAGGGATGTGTGTGAGACATGGGTGATAACATTTAGCAGCATTGCTTGTTGGGACACTCAAACAGGTTTGAAGGGGGAACAACACATTTTCAGCCACGGCTGAGACAACAGTAACATTCACCTGAAGGAACCAGAAATGAATTTATGGTTCATATTTACATTCTATTATCCTAATCTTTTATTCCTATCTATTGTGTCACTCATAGTGATTTGGTCATTGCAGCTGGAGGCAATTGTCTCCCATAACAGCATCCACTTTAGGTATGTGTTTCAGCAAAGATCTATTATTGTTTGCTCCAACCAGCTGAGAAAGACCACAGATTTGAAGCAATACCACTTTAATTGCCAAATAATTCCTTTCCTATTGCGGTAGATATGTCATTTAGTAAACCATGTATTGCTGTCCAGCTTTCCCATTTTGGAGCAAATAAAAACCTCAACATTTGAGTAGAAAAAATAAGGTTGTTCCTAAATGTCTTTCTCATCACCAAACACTAAGTTGTTCATATAAATAGCTGCCTGTGGGATATTTTTATTTGTACATTCAAGCTGTTTATTTCTTTATGTTGCTAAAAGAGAATGTTCAGTTGAGAGTTGATGTGTGTGTGTGCAGAGACCTAAAAACTCCCGAGGTCTTTACTGCCCACAGGAATGTAATTTTTGACTTGAAAAAGGGATGGTGAATTACCTGAAAATTAATGGGCTTTGCTTTATTTTCAGAACATCAGCAGGTATTCTGTTTTGATTTACTTTCTTCCAGACATAAAGAGGGTAAATATTGAATGTAATATTTGTCCTGTTATCTAGAACTAGAGCCTGCATGAATAATGTATGCTAGTTCGAAAGCAGTGTTGATACTGCTAGTGCTCATCCTAATGTTATGTGTGTTTTTCATATTTTAAAGTGATATAACAATTCTTTGACAAGTATTCCCATTTGAAGTGAAGAGATGCTATACTGGAGAAATTATAGAGAAAATGTTATAGATCAAGAAGCCTCAGATGAGTAGTCTAAGTAGTTTCTTTACCCAGTTGAGTCTTTTCAGTGATGATATTACGTGCTATAACTTCAGGAGAGAGGAATGTTCATGAAAATGGTTAAATTCAACCTGGGTTTAAGAGAAACAGCAAAGATTAGAGATGGTGTAATGACTTATTTATTCCAGAGCTTGATGTTCATTTGCCATCTTTGTCACAGCAGAATGAGTCATTTCCAGCAGACAGCTGTGCAGATCAGGATCAGATGTTTGCTGGGCTGCATTTTGTTAAAATAAACAGATGCAGCTGCAATTTCACCCAACATTCGTGACTGGGTGTTAGAGAAAAATGTGAACCAACAATATTGACTACTGAATTATTGCTGTCTGCTAAGCTGATATTTCCACAGTTTGATCCCTAGAGAAAATGCATTCTCTCCATTTGAAAACAGAGTTTTTTTGTTTGTGGAAGCAGAGAAAGCAAGTCAGAGGAAACTCCTGAAATGTCATTATTGTCTGGTGAGAGCCATAAATGTTACAGAAATGATCTTTTCTAAAACAGTAGAACACATAAAATGTATATTTTGAACTCCCCCAAGAGACACAATTAGAAACTTTGGTTGTGGGAGATTTTCACATAACTCCAAATAAGGACCTGGCTCTTAGGATACCTACTTCTGGGGTGACCAAACTCCTCAATAGGTGTTTTAGGGTTGGAGGGTTAGGTTCCATGTATTTGGCAGCTGCCAGATATTGTGGAAGAGCCCCAAGCTCTTCCTACTATATAATCTAAGTTCACACAGAAACTGATTTTTGTTAGTTATAACTGAGATGAAGGAATAAAAGTTAGAAATGAGAGAAGGACTCAAATATGTATGAAGGCTTTCTTTGAACTGGTTGTTTGTGAAGATGTGGAGAGAAAGGAAGAGCAAAACAGAGGTTTTATTTGCAAGGTCACCGTAACTTCTGTCTTATTACTGTGCTGGGAAAGCACTTCTGGAAATGGGAAAGAGCTTTCACTTCTGCCAAGCCAAACTGCTTTTCTCTAAAAGCAGTGTTGGCACTCAGTCCCCCCCTCCTCTGCAGAACTAATGGAGGTGACAATGTAACTATGGTGATAGAAATACTTGCTACCCATTTTGCTTAATGCACTGTTTGCTTTTCACTTGTAGTTCTGCTTCCTAGAACTCTGTATGGCTTATTCCTCCAGACATCCAGTCAATGCAGGTAACAGTAACAGCAGCGACCTCTGGCAGAAAAACAAGCATCCATAAAAAAAAGGAAAAACTTCACTGAGAATAATTGCCCACTTGGAACGACTTACCACTGGGTAATAAGTCTCCTAACAGCAGGTTTGGCATTGTTTTTGGAACATAAGGAACAGCTGGCACCTCAATATAAAACAAGCCATATCAGCATCTGTTGTCCAAACCAAACACACTACTGCATTTTTTTTCTAAAGAGGGAAAATATAAAAAGAGGTATTCAGCTCAGGGAAAAACCTCAGCAATAGATGCTTTTATTTTCAGGCCACTGGCTTGGAAGCTGTTATGAATTTCTAATTAGATGCAACTAACTTGCTAACATTGCTCTGAGAATATAGACTATAGGTCATAATCGCTTTTCACAAAAATTTCCTCTGAAGAAGGCATACACTGCTATTTTCAGGGATGATGTGATGCGTGCCCATCTTGCACATTTTGCCCTGGGCAGATAACAAACATCCGAGAAATAATGCTGAGATGTGTGAGTCTTCGGGGTATGGACCTCCTTATCTTTTTCCTGAGCTCAGTTAATAAAACTTATATTAGATCATATAGCCCATATGCTGAAGTAGATGTACTGTAGCTCCCACACTCTTAATTTCCAAACAACCATCTGGTTACAATGAACTGATAAAGAACCATCTTTGCGACACAGAGAAAGGGAAGTCTGGTTACTACTCTTCTGCAGCTTCAGCAAGGTGCAGAAAGAACTTTTCTACTTGTTGGTAATAAAGTATTGTATGAACATGAACTTGGGCTCAAAACACGCATGAATCAAACTACCAGTTAACCAAATTAAAGTGATACAGAGCGTTTCAGAGCTGTAGAAAGATCAGATTATAAATCCTGAAGATCAACAGCTGTGTTTGTGCTGATCCTCGTCCCATCACTCTCCGGCAGGATGAGAGTGCATTCATAGAACTTGGAGCATATAGCCATTAAGTAGTCCTGCCTGGAGAGAAGAGATCCTCCTGGCAAGAGGCAGCCACACCTTGGTTCTCCATTAAAATGATATTAAAATACTCCTATCCATTTTGTCAGTCGTGTCAGAACTCCTTCATTTAAAATGCTGAAGTGAAATGCATAAGAAAGATGGATGCAAATAAGTCAGTTGCTTTGAGTCCTTTGCCATTTAGCTGTGAGAAGAGCAAAGGGGAAAGAAGAGGGCAGTCAGTGAGTGCAGTCCTCTAGCTGGAGCAACCCCTGAGACTGGAGCTTTTATCCAACAGACACCCGAGTAAGCCACGATCTTTTCCCATTGCAACTTTTCTCTTCAGTTCTCTATTGTAGTTTTCATCTCTCTTTGTATAAGTCATATTGGCCCCCGAAAGGGTATTCCTTAATACCAATTAACTTGGCTTTCTAGTGGTAATGGTATTTTCTCTTCATTACTGTTCTGAAATTCAGGCTTTTAAAATTTATATTAAGCTTAGTTGCATTAAATTCTGTGTTTCTTCAAAGTGCAGTGAAAGGGACTGGTCTTCCTTTGTGATGGGGCAGTACTAGGGGCACAGTTAGACAACAGGTATGCCTGGATGCTGAGTGGAAAAGAAATCATCATTCACATGGCAGCTTGAATAAAAGCACTGTGTGCAGCCAAAGCAAGGAAGCAGAAGCCAAAGTAGATTTCTCTTCATCTGGAAACTGCAATTCAAACTAGTATTTTTTTCCCTCAAATCCAATAACTTCTTTCTTGCAGAAAGCAAGAACAGCATGCATTGGATTGCTGTTATCATATTACAGCTTTTTTTTTTTTTAACCATTCTGTAACATTCAGTGATATTAGCAATATCTATGAAGAAGAACTGATCCTAATTTTATTTAGTCACTGGATAATTTAAATGTACTCTGCCCTGACAACAGTTATTGGACTTGATTTTAAAAGCCCTTCAATATGAATCGACTGAAATGTTTTCCTTTTTTTGATAGAGCAAAGCTATTGATTTGAAAAAGAAAAATGTCAAATTTGTTTGTCTCCAAGACACAGCAACTGCTAAATAAGACTTTGTATATTTACTTTTCATGTTAGGCAGATGATTTATCTTCAAGGTATGCCTCTGTGGAAATTATAGTTTGGTCAGCTTTGATAGGAAAATCTGTTTTGGCAGAACTTCTGCTTATTTTGTAGTTTAAGTTCCAGATGACTTTGAGAATGTCAAGCTGTCATCCTAACCTCCAATACTTATACTACTTCTTATTTATTTTTTACTGATATCATAAAATATTAATAGATTTTGCATCTACATAGTGTTTTTTATCCATGAATTTCAGAGGCTTTAAAAACTGAAAAATTCTTTCTGTCTGACAGGTAACGGATTTTAAGCACAGATTTACAGATGTACCCTTAGCTTAATGGCTTACCTGCACAGTGCATTTGGGTGGATTTCTTGAGCAAGCCCCATAATGCATAGAGTTGAGTAGCGTCTGTCCTTGTGGTGATTAAACCATTTCACCCAGAGTCACCCATTCAGTGAGAGTACTCCAGATCACCATACGTAACCACTATACCTAACTACTAAGTTTAACTATCTGTTCAAGTGGAAATTATTTACCCTTTTTGAATAACACTGAGCTTTGAAATCTAGAGCTAAAAGCAAGATTTCTCTGATGGAAAATGAAGAAAGAATTCTGAAGCCACTGGGTGTCACTGCTTGACTGCATTTTGGTATAATAAATTTATGAAAGTCTGCAAGATCTAAAAATAATCTGCAACAGCTCTCAGTGATGCTTCATCTGGAAAAGCTTAATTGCTTGTTCAACACACAGCATTTGTTATCAGTATCACAAGTACCAAAAACTTTCCATTTTGTTTGCAAAATTATAATTCTGAAACACCATATTTATTTTGACAGGTTTATTTTTCTGTCAGCCTTTAAAATATAGAATGTTGTTTTGTAGCGAATGATTGGAAGAGTTTTTGAATACAGGGACTCTCTTAGGTGGGAGAGAAAAAAGCATTTATATATGAACAGATATAATATGCACTTCCTTCTTATCATAGAAACATGGAATGGCCTGGGTTGAAAAGGACCACAGTGATCATGGACTTTCAACCCCCTTGCTATGTGCAGGGTCACCAACCACCAAACCAGGCTGCCCAGAGCCACATCCAGCCTGGCCATGAATGCCTCCAGGGATGGGGCATCCACAACCTCCTTGGGCAACCTGTTCCAGTGCATCTTATTTTAAACATCTTCAGGTTATCGGTTTGCTAGGGCAAACAGGTTTTGAAAAAACATGCAGAAATCCTGAAAAACAAATGAAAATCTAAAAGGGATAAAGATATGTGGTATTTACTTTTTCCATTTCTAGTCCTTCATGTTAAAGGTGGTGTTTATGTAATCTGAACGCTGTTGCTGGAGGGCAGGGACAGATCCTGCAAGCTGAAACAAAATCTGCCATTACAGTGGCAGTTTGAGCAAGAATGCATTTGTACCTTTACTGAAATACTAAATGGATATATTATGTGTTATACATGATAGAAAGACATATGAAGAAAACTGTTAACCGTTTAAAATACTGTGCTTCAGTGCCATGCGTTGTTTCATGATCTTGAGATATCTGAAGTCCCCAGAATGGTGGCATAGATCTAATTCAGGAAAAATTCAGAGAGAAACTATTTCAGCATGAAGCAACACCAGCTGGAAAGATGTAGGAGCTGTATGGACAACAAACTCAGTATGCTTCTGAACTCTAACATGTAAAGTAGGGAGCTGAAAAAGGGAGATTGGCAGAGAGCATATGTTTTTTTGGTTGTTTTTTTTCTTTTTCTTACTGTAAGCAGTCGCAGAATCTGCAGAGAAATCTCTCTGAAACAAAGCAGAGAGAAAAGGTGAAATGGTGAAATGTGAAACAGTGCTCCCAGGAAAGGAAAATCCCCTTAGAAATTATAGATCGAGATTGTGTAGAGAAGAAAGACAGACTGAGAAAGACAAATCTGATACAGTAAAGGTGAAGGTACAGCAAAAGCATTCTGGAAATTACACTTTCAAGTGAAGGAGCACCAATAAATAAAGACACAAAAAGAGAGAAGGATGCATTCTGTGGACATGTAATAGGTACTTGTTTCACTGTGCTGTGGTTCAAAATCAATGTTTTTCCAGATGTTTCCAGTATACAGACTTAAGGGAGATATTTTGAAAATGCATTCGTAATTCATTTTCATGGTTTTTCTCAAAATCCTTTCTTGAACTTTTGGAACTGTGGATTCCAAAATTTGATGCAAGACTTCTGCCACTGTCACAAGTAAATCTCTTCCTTAGAGAGACAGTGTAACCTTTCTCCATCTTTCCTGTGTTCCCCAGATTTTTCAAGCATCACATTATTTTCTTTTCTGTATTACCACATTCATCCTCAGTGAATACTTTCTTAATGGTTCGTGTGTATCAGATTTGAAGAGTTCAGGCATTTCAATGATGGCAAAATTTTCCCAGAGGAAAATTATTTGACATAAAAGACCCTAAAATCCTTAACTAGGTCCTTTAGTAATTAAAAGTGGATACTCACTGATTAAAATATAAAGAATTGCACAAGTACAAAATCTATGGAATTGCTTGAGATATTCAAATAAAATACTTCAGTAAGAAATTCATTTCAGAACTACAAATTCACAAAATAAAAGACATTCAAAGACAGAAGAGTAAACACACAGAAAGAATAAATAGAAAGAAAGCAGCTAACTGTTTTACAGGTTAATGTAGTTTTACCTGTTCTCTGTATGCAGATAAATATGTCTAATTCAGAATAGAATGAAAAAAAATTACTACAAACTGATATGCAAGTGAGAACCTACGCTCAAGCAATCTGTATTTGTTTTTTCCTTTTTAACTGATGAATAAACTAAAACAAAACAAAGGCAAATGAAAAACATTTGTTTTGCTAGGTTTTTTGTTGATTGTAGGAAGGGTTCCTGATGAAAATCTTCTGAGTCATTAGAGCCTTCATACTTTATAAAGCCTTTTTTTTCTGATAAATTTAGAGTGGGAGCCAGTTAAAGACTGGTACGTTCAAAAATAGGAGCAAAACACTCATAAATAGTGAGTGAGAATAACCATTGGAGAAAAATAATTGAAGAACTGAAGAGTGGAATCCATGCAGCAGCCAAGTGCAAGCTGCTGCTTTCTAGGTGAGCAGTGGGGAAATTCCCACCGTTCTGAGAATCATAGGGTCTTCCAGTCACTCCTTCCTGACTCTCCAACAGGAGAGTTTCCTTCCCTGCATAAAAGTGGCTCAGCATCAGAGAGAATGTAGCGGAGTGGGAATTGGCGCTTACAACAGCTGCTTTGCCAACTACGTTCTGAAAAAGAATGCATGCCTTGGCCTTCTGTCTCATTTTCACCACTTGAAATAGGGCAAACAAATCAGAAGCCATCTTATTTGTAGGGGCTGGTTGTAAGTAGCACAGCTGAAACCTGGAGGAGCAGTTGCTGAAGCACTGGATGCAGTGTTTTGTTCCAGTACCCCTTCATGTTCACTACTAGGTGAGAGACTCTTCTTTCAAGCAAGCCTGTTCTTGTAGTATTATCTAATTCAGAAGAATCTGCCTGAGAAATTCAATTTGGTACAGCAATTTCTATGAAATGTTGGGACAACAATATACGTCCTTTTCCATAACCTGTCCCTTCAGCTGGGTTCTGCTCTTAAAATCACCTAAAAAACATCAACCTATATCAGGTTGGCGGTTGCACTAAAGATCTTTTCCAAACTAGGTGTTTCTGTGGAATAATAAGTTCCTCGCCTCACTTTTTTTTCTCTATAAAAATGTTCTCATTCTACATATAAAATTACAGGAGTTGCTTTTTCTTCCTTCCCCAGTCACTGCCAGCCTTACAGATTCTGTCTGGCTCCTAAAAGTAAAACACAGTGGTTTTTTTAATTTCCACAGACTGCTATGATTTCAAAGGTTGTTTTATATCAAATAAAGCTCATTAGAGACCTTCCCAAGTGCACTGTCTTTGGACTTTATGCTAATCGATGCTTGCAGAATTGTTGCTGTTCTTTCATAGTTTGCACTGAAGTATCAAACTAGATTCAGTATTATTTGGACCCTGTTTTTGTATTATTTCAGCAATTTTTGAAGTACAAGGTATAATGTGATACAACAGCTGGTATGAATGTAGATATAGTTGGATAAGGATGATGATTCTCCAGTTGTTGGCCAAAATTCTTTGAACTTTTCAGTAACAGCCTACACATCCACAGAGGTCTTTCTGTTTCAGACAACATATGTCTACCTACATACAGCCTACATATTGATATCAACCTGATTCCATAATAACCTCATTCTTGGGCATAGAGTTAGCTAGCCATAGCTATACAATGGTTACATAGGAGGCAGTGTAACCTGACTCCATGCTTCTTTTAAATGCATCACTACTGTTCTGCACCCTTGGTTACATGAAGGCTTTCTCAGAAAGCTTCACATCCTGTTCACCCATGTTCATGGGAGTTGACGTGCCAGTGAGGTACATTTCACTTGGAAATTAAATTTCAAGTCAGCACATGGCCACAAGTTTGAATGCTGGGAAGAAACACACTTTGAGATTGCACACTCAGCTAATCATGGCGGAGGTAAGTGAAAGCAATTGAATTGTTTAGGGGAGAAAGATTTATGAGAGGAAATTTAGCTACAGCCTTAATTGGATAAAGGAAGAAATTACGGGAGGGCAGCGCCAACAACCCAAGTATGATTGCTCACAAAGCAGCAAACATGAACAATACGTGCCTTCCTCCTTTGAACACAAAAAGCAACATCTTTGTCTGAATTTAAAATTGGTCAGACTGTCAGCTCAGACTCCTAAATCTTTATTAGCCCATTTTCCCTTCCAGGTTCCATTCCTGCGAGGCATTTAAACACATGCCTGCTTTTAAGCACAGAAGGACTGCTGTTGAAGGCAATCTGAATTCCAAATTAGCCATATATATTTTAGTACTCTGCCAAAGAGGAGCTTTGAATAACAGTATCAAAGAGTTGGATATTTTATTCCCTTTACATTGATTAACCTGAGATGAGTGTATGTTTCAAAGCTGCTGGAGTGGCTGCTCAATCTATCATACCAACTATTGACTATCCTGTGTTCTTTTTGGATGGCAGTTCAGAATAATGTGACATCAGAAAGAGTGATTTATGGTATCATTTTACTGATTTGTGGAAGCCCCAGTCTCTTACATACAGGACCAGGATTTGATAAAAGCTCTAACACAGAGGTTGCTAGTATTTATGGTGCAATATATCCAGAAGGCTTAGAGTTGCCATCATGTTGCCTAATGCAGTTTTCCTCTTGACTTTGAGATATATTTCCTGCTTGATATAGATGGAAAGGCTTGACTTGGTGAAGGCTGTTGCATAATGCTGTAGTTAATGGCATGTTGGTAATTATTTATAAAAATCACTGAGGGAAATGCAGGAAAGGTGAAGGCTTGAAATCCCTGGGCATAGAAGTCCTTTGGCCTTTTCCTTGGGACAGCTATTTCTGTAGCTCTGGAATAAAGCAATGTGAACTTTATCCCACCACGTCTCTACCATTCTTCCTCCCACACGTGGTGAAAGCAACTTTGCAAGCAGAAGGTTAGTTGTGGCTTTTTCCACCTTTAATCCTTGACATTTTGTTGAGACTGCAACCAATTAGTGTCAATTGAGATTTTTATTTTTTTTCTTTGTGAAAGCTGGAGACGGAAGCCAGCAAACACTTTATACATAATAGAAGATGCTGCAAAAGGCTTGTAGGCAGGAAGGAAGATTTTCAAAGGCTGATGGTCTGCACATTTTTTTAACTCCCTGGATACCAAGCTGCTGGAAGATAACTTCCCTCTTCCTCACCTTCTGTTTTCTGCTCATGTTAATAGACTTGAAGACAATTTTTTGAGGACTTGAAGTAGCACTACAAACAGCAGCAATCTCCCTATGGAGAAGTCTTTCATAAAATGCTTTGCAGAAATCCCATCTGAATGACACACTTGCCTCAGTCTGTGCCAGTGGTCCAGCTCACCCTTACTTTGTTAACATTTCCATGATGAGTTTCACAGAAAAAAAAACACAAATTCAGCGGATGTTGCTTTTAAATGTGGTAATATAGGGGTTCCCTGAAACCAAGAGATATCAGATCCTGTAAAACCTGCTTGATTTTGTTGTGCAGGAAAGAAATGCACTTGAACAACTCAATAACTTATGTCCTGGAGGCCGCTGACAGACTCAGATGGCCTCACTGAATGTGCAGCTGTGTGGAGACACTGCCCTTCTGCCTGCCAAAAATCCTGCAGTTCCTGGGAATGGCTCTGGTGTACCTGCATTGTGGTCATGCCCTCTGGCACATGGTATTAAGACCTGACCTTCACAGAAAATTCTTCTTTGGGACTGTCAGATGGGGTCTATTTACCGCTCACAAGCTTTGGGCAGGACTCTAACTTTTGACCTTCATGAAGCAGGTGGAAAAGGAAGGTAGCTGTAATTAACGTAGCAAAAAGTGCACAGCCAGCAAAACCAATCGATAGCACACCTTTTAAATGTTCTGTTGCAAATATGAGCTATATACCTTTTCCCCAAGAAACAGTGAACATGTTAAAAACAGTATGGGATGAATACATACTGCATACTGACGAGGGAAGCAATCAATTCCCCTCAAAATACCTTTTACTGACTTTCATACACACTTTTGCAAAGGTCAACTTTCCATCATTTAGAGCCTGAGATACAGATAACTAACATTTAGTTAATTTCATTATTCTAGACTTTTTCTTAGGCTTAAGTTCCCCACCCCCTCCTTTTAAGAATAGCAATCCTGAGTCCTAAATTAATTTTGTCTACTTATGCCAATAAAGACATAAGGATCAGCCCTTATGTTTTACTTTAATGAGCATTCAGATGATACTCTCTGTCTACTGCGGAGACTGTATAACCCTTCCAGACTCTCCTTCTGAGAAGAGGTAGTTTGAATTTGAATCATATATACTACCTGCTGTGCTTAGTGCATCTCCAGAGCTAATGACTGCTATTTTTGCCCAATTGCTTTCTGCCTGTGTGCTGTGTGGAAAGAGTTGCAAAGTGATTTTAAATATTTAAAGAACTAGGAAGAGAGCATATTATTTAATAAAATTATTCGACCTACTGCACTTCCACTACATCTGAAGGCCGACAAACATTGTCGCAACTTGTTCTTAAACAAAGCAAACTATTAACAGGTAAACTTCTACTTGCAAGCAAAAATGAATAAGTTTTGGGCAACCCAAAGTCCAAGTTGAGGTTAAAGTTAATGTACTAGATATAAGGAGCTCTGAGCAGCAGGGAGGAAAGCAGGGAAAAGGTAAACAGCAGCAAGAAGAAAACATTAAAATACTGTGTGTGAGACAAAAGGAAATGAGAGGGAATAGGAAACCAAATGTATAACTCGGGGAGTGGTTATGTAATGCAAGGATTAGCTTGTACTGGAGAGAAGACTGAGATCAGAAGGCAAAACGAAATCAGTGAGATCAAAGAGAAAGATGCTGAAGGTACAGGAGATTGTAAAAATACCAGGCAATGAAATAGGGAAGACTCATGATAGAAAAGGGAAGCTTTGGCAGGCAGCTAATAACAGAGTGGAAAATAAAAAGCAAATTTACAAGTAAAATAGCAAATCCAGAGAAAGAAATTGCCAAGTGGGAGAGAGGATCTGAGGGCAGAACAGCCTATTCATCCCTAAGAAAAAAGGACAAATTCTCCCACAACTTTCTCTAGCGGTGGCACCAATGACAAAAGCTGTGATATGGAAAATGAGCACAGGGATCACTTACGATTAATTTTTTGGGATGGTTTATGCCTTCTATGATCTCACATAAATCAGTTTCTACCAGCTGATGATATTTGTATTACACTCTTTACTATATTCCTACCCCTCACAAATCTTCGGTTAATATTTTTGTCTTCCCAGGAAGCGTTAGTTGATGTTTTAATAATTCTCCTTACGAAATCGTGATGGTTTTCTGCAGAAATCTGGTCTTGACCTAGCCCAGACCAACAGCCATTCTAATTACAATTTTTCACTGACAGGCTTTATTTCATGGACAAAGAATTACAGAATCGTTAAGGTTGAAAAAGACCACTAAGATGATCAGAGTCCAACCATCAACCCATCAAAGAATTGGTCAGTCTGGGCTGCTGAACTAAATCAGCTGCCACTCTATCTTACATGTAATGGGAGTGTCCTTCGGTTAAGATAATTTCTGGGAAAAGATCTCTACACCCAGGAAGTCTCTTTTAGGTTCAGCTCCTCCTGATGATTTTCCCTAGCAAGAATCTCACTCTGGAGTCATGGCTTTGTAACCAGCCCTAAGAAGCTGGGTGTGCTCCTTGGCTCTCTCTGTTCAGTAGATCTTCTTATGTACTTCAACTGTTTAAAGAGATTATATGCCATTTACACACTGTTCTCATCACATCCGGGAACAAAATTTACCTTCCAGACTGCACAGGTGAATATCACTCTGCAATAATTTTTAGACTACTTTAAACTCAGCCAATGTAGGGAACATTTTGCTAATTCTAACAATGGCTAAGGCTGTTCCCTGCACAGACCCCATGATTGCCACCTGAAGGACACAAATGAGTTCCTGGCAGCCACCCTAAACTGACCACATATTCCTCAGATATCCAAAGATGCATTGCTCTGATCCACAGCAAAATGAATCCTAGAATGGGCATCTGGACTCAGCTGTTTCCATTTTTCTGCACCAGGCTTTCAAGTAGAGCAGGTGGAAAAAACAGCTGGAAACCTTTTGGAGTGTCTTTAATAAACAATTCTGCCAGGCTCAGCTGCACAGACCCTATCTGGCTGCTAAATTCCTTTCACTTGAAGTTTATCTAAAGGATTAGTAGCTGCCAAATAAGCATAAGGCAACTGCAACAGGTGATGAGCCTTTCATTTCTCGTAAGAAAATCCTAGCAGCCTGTTCCTCAGATAAAGATTCACCCCAAGTCACTTCTAGAGCTAGAACAAGGCATGTGGATTATGTCTGAGATCTGCAATTACTTTCTGAGTGCTATTTAGCATTTGCAGAGCGTAAGTATGCTGAAAACTCTCCTTTCTGATGTTGGTTTGCATATTTTAGTCCCAGATTTGTTAGCACTCTGCTGGAATATGCTAATGCCCTGATTAAGGAGCTTCAGGATTCTGCTGTGGACGGGCTGGGGGTTGTGTGAAGTCTCACTGGTAGGAAAGGCCAAGCTGGAGCTGAACTGTGACTCTTCACAGGACTTCAAATTGAGAGCCAGTAAAATTCTTCACTGGTTTCAGAATTATACGAAGGATTTAACTAAAATGTGCTTTGTATGAACTGAAACTTTTTTTCCCATGGAGCTTTTACTATTACTCTCACTAGATATTTATATTCCAGTTGAATTTAATGCCTTGGTGTGGATCAAGTCCTGTAAAGAGGTATTTTTTCTTTCAAAGTCAGGCAAAGATATGCAGCAAGAGGAGCAGAGGGGGATATAACTTTGCTCTCAAGGAGTTATATCCCTTGGAATGGTCAATGTGATTTTAAGTTATCATAGTGCAGGGGCTGCATCTCTCCCAGTGTGCATTACTGACAACACTTCATGCTTATAGCAGCTCTGAGGCCTTAGTATGGCACTGCTGGGGGAGAAGAGGATCCCAGCTGTCTGCCAGGTAGATCACTCAGCCTCCAGCAGCTATCTGGGAAATATCTGATAATGCTGGACATAACAGGAGGGTCATGCCTGCGGTTTATAATAAGGACTTTGAAATCCTAACAAACTCCACTATTCAAAGTGGACAGTTTATAGTTCAACTGTGCTGGAACTGAATCATAAATAAATCACACCTTGCTGTAATAACACTGACAGTACATTCAGGCTGAATACTAGGAAAAAATTATTCTCAGAGCGGTGAGGCATTGCAACAGGCTGCCCATGGAGATGGTGGAGTAACTGTCTCAGAGGTGTTCAAGAAAGGTGAAGATGTGGCACTGGAGGATGTTGTTAGCAAGCATAGTTGGAGTGGTCTCATGGTTGGACTAGATAATTCAGAGGTATTTTCCAACCTTAATGATTCTGTGAGAATGAGTTACTTCATCTTACATTACATATATGTCTGTATATACATTTGCACATATGTGCATATACAATCTAAAAAACAAACTTTTGTGAGCGTGGTCACTTAGTAATAGGTACTTAATTGCTGCAGATACAGTATTTTCACCTGTAATTGGAGGTGTAGTAAAGTAATTCCTCCATCTACTGGAATGCCAACTGCAGGTAACGCAGATTGATCTGCAGGGTAGTTTGTAAAGGGCAGCAGATCCGTTCCTTTTTAAACACCCAGCAAACCAATTATACTCTTTTTTTCTTTTCTGAGCATCAAGGAAGAAAAAAATGGAATGTAGAGTTAGCCTAGGCAGACATGCATAGTGACAGTGCAAACGGGAACAAGTGAAATACTATGGGTTATGAGAACTTGAAAACTGGTGCAGCAATTCATTTCTGCTGTGGGTCAGTAAGAACACCCAATGTCAAATTCAGAACATTATATTCTTTCTCCCTGGCTCACATCTAGATGTTGCAGATCTGAATATCAGCATTTAAAGGTGCATTGGAGCATACTTCTCTCCAGTTACTCAGTTAGGGTGTAAACTAATAACAAGGTTTACTGGCTTACCCAATCATACACTTCTGTATTTTACAGCGTTACAGGAAAAATGCAAGAAGTGCCATAAATGAAGTTTGAGCTGAGCCTTCTGCTTTCCTTAGTTTCCTTCCACATTCCTTACTGCTCCTCATCCTACATGCACACACACATGCTAACTCCCGTCCTCCTCAATCAGTTTGCTATGACAGAGTATCTTTTCCGAGCTGAAATTATTTAATGAATTCAGTGAATTCCTGAGCTGAAGATATTCTATGAGCATAAATTTGCAAACACTTTTTGAATATCTAAGATTTACTTTCCAGAGGATTTACTATCAATACAAATCTGTTTGCTAACCTCCATCTGTGAAAATATAATGCTCAAATAATAATTCACGCAATAATCAGTCAAACATGAAAAACAAATGTTTCTCCTACTAAAAGCATAGGTCATGCAAAACTACTGAAACCCAAGTGGAAATTTTTAGAGAACATCTCACTGCCTAGTGTCAATTCATGTCAATGACATGAAAATCTCTTCAGTATAAAAACATTTTCAACTTAGTTCAGCAGTGACTTATTTAAAACCCCACTTCACTTAAAATATTTGTTATCATTAGTATGATATTCCCAATAACCTGCACTTCCACTACTGCCAGGAACTACCAGAGTGATGTTAATTTTACCCACCGATTCTCTTAAGTTTTAATACTTTCAATAGCCTACACAGATATCATGTGTAGAAACTAAGAAGTGGCAGCTTTCTTTAAACAGACTCCTAGTTCCTTTAATAAGCTTACAGGATATTGAAGACAGAACACTAACAATAGCATAAAACATGTAGTGGTGCAGAAATCTCATTATGGATACTTGGCTTCCCCCTTGCCATTAACAAATCCTCACCTACTTGCAATCAGGTGTCACCCTGATAGCAACTACAGATATTATTTAATAATTTGGACATACATACCTGTGAACTCCATGGATAGCCTTGCTTGCCTCCTGGTCCTTTGTGTCACCTGTTGTGCTTTGGTACTGCGTTGCTGTTCAGATGAATGTATACAGTTATCAGTGCAATCTTCTCATATTTGGCAGTGGACCAAAGGTGAGGAAAGTGAACAATGGCTTTTAGAAATAATGGACTAGATACTCAGCTCAGCTGCTTTCATTTATGCTAGCTGAAGTCCTGTTCCAATATCATCAGTATCTTCAATCAATCAATCTTTATTGCCAGAACTTTTGTCACAACAGCTATGTGATAGCACGGTCTGTATGCTCACTGGGAAAGCACTGCACTCACATGAGCCTCTGAATACAGGTAATGTTCTGTTAATGATTCGTAAAGAATCATCCAAAATTCAAAGTTAGTGCTTTTTCTTAAGAAAAGTAAAATAAATACATTTTCTGTGGCATAGATTCTGAGAACAATGTCTATAGTTATTATTTTGACAGGAGAATGAACATTTTAGAGGATAACTTTTGAACTCAGTCAAGTGTGATTCATCATTTATTTCACGGTTGTTTTTCCTATCGATCACTAATTAGTGAAGATGGATCTTTGTAAGTGGGTGCTCTTTCCTTACGCATCTTTATTTGGGGTTCTATTGATGTGAAGACCATAACCCTTTGTGAAAACTGTCTTTGTGGGAGTAGTTATGATGACAGAAACAAAAGGTTACATTAATATGAGGTTCAGGTTAGAGGAAAAGGAAAATCCCTTTTGACGCACAAGTGTTTGGAAGAGTGGAATCACATAAAACAACAGAATGTAGGCTAATACAATGAGGCTATTGCATTGACTGTGAAACTTGCTACTGTTACCTTTGAGTGTAAATGAAAATGGCAAGCAATTTCCACTTAAACAGCTTTTACTGTTTCACTTTTAAAGCGGTTAGCAGATATCATGGGCAGAATAAATAGCTGAGATTATTCTAGTTCATTTGTAGAACAACAAAAGCTCTAATATATAACATAAACTACCACATTTCCCCCCTCTTTGATCAATTGAAGTAACAGTCTCAATCTTCTCATTTCTGATTGCGTAGTTAGAGAGTAATATTAATTGCAAAAACAGAGTAAAACATATATGCATACATCTACATTACATTGTGTACTGTATTTTAAAGTTATACTTGCAACTGTAATTACATAAATATTTTTAATACACTCACAAACATACACACGTATTTGTGTATATATAGATATATACATATCTATTAATTGTAGAAATAGAGAGTCAGACTTACAGAATAAGTATACATCTTGTCTAATGAATTTTTTTTTACTGTAATTTTAAGGTACCTGAATTATACTGATCTAAAGGGAGCAGAATCTGTGGGAAAATGACACTGCTCACTGTGAAAACATGCTTTTTTTATAAGACCTCCAACTGGCTAGCACTCTAAACCAAAGGCAGTCACAAACATTGCTTGCTTTAGAAATCTTGTATTGTTTTTGCTTATATAGCAAGAATTTCATGCTTTCTCGGTGAGTTGATCTGCTCAGCATAGCTGGGACTCAAGGACACTTTTACTGCTGTCCTACTTCTCCCAGGGACCTCACTGGGCTGACTTGAGTTGCCACAGGTTATTTCTACCACAGAAACCTCCATGCTTACTGGTTCCCTGATCCACCAGGTCCATGGAGGAGCTATCTGTTTTATCTGTTGAAGCAACGCTTTGACTGTGCAGCACTGCCACGCTATACAATCTCCTGATGGAAGCATCTACCCTGCAAGAATGGAGAACTTTCTGTTGCCTGGACCTTAAAACCATATGTGGTGCAATATGGATTAATAAAATACTAGCCTGAAAGATGCAGAAGAGCAATGTTATATCTGTGTGTTAATGTGTTAAGATCTAACCTATCAGATCTCTCCCTCCTTTTCTAAAGAGGACTTGTTTTTCCAGGTCTGTAGAAAGTAATCGGATACGCCCATTTTTTTATGTCTATTCAATGTTCTGTCTTTCTGGAATTCCTAATGTACATTTTGAAAGTCTCCATGCTTGATTGTATTAAGTCATTAAGATACAGAGGGTTAAATGTACTTCCTTGGCTGCTTAAACAATTCATATTACAGTTTGAAGGCCTTACACATTTTATTTATTTTCCATGTATACTGTTTCCCACACTTTACACACACACACTTCAGCGTGATAAATAGATGCAGCTCATTGCTGAATCTTGCCTCAGGCCAGCTTGACAGCAATCAGTCACTTTGATGTGATAGTGGATTTGTGGGGACTGACCTTCAACATCTTAAATAATTCTTTGATAAACCACACATGGACACTGTGGCTGGAAAAAAAAAAAAGGGATTTTAAAGCACTGACAAAGAGATAAGTGCAGATCTGTCAGGTCCCGTGGATTTAGCTTGGCTACAGGATTGACACTTTTGTTCTACTGTCACCTGGTAAAAATGGCTTCCCCACTTTTCTGCCCAAAAGCTGGGATATCTGTGCACTGTTTTTCACTTGCCTACCTGCACCTCAGTATGCGTTCAGAGCATTTCAGGAGATATAACAAAATGTGACCATTGTATCTCATATCATACTTCTTCATCTCACTGTTCAGCACCAAGGAACTTTGTGTGCCTTCAGCAAATTTTCTCAAGGCCAATTTGCTTATTTTTGATTAAATCGCCATGAAAAATGACTTCTAGGTTCAATAGTTAAATGGAAAAATTTTAAAACCTTGGTTAACATTTTTACAGAAAGGAACAAATGTAGGAAGTAAAAAACTGGGAGAAAGTAGTTAGGTAAGGAGCTCTCTCTCCTTAGACTAGAAGGCTGAGATACTTCACTAACTTCAGAAAGTATTTAATTTTCTGATATTTGAAATATAGAAAACAATAAGCAAAACAACACAGAGCTTATCTCTGACCTCTTGTCCCACTTGACAGCTCAGCATACTGCATAAGTGACTCTCATAAGAAATGAAGATCCAAAGATCAAGGGTTTACTAGGAGGTAAAGGAGTCTGTCATCTTTCTGTTTGTGTTAGTCATTTCCTGCTCTCTTAAGCTGCATGGCTGAGCAGATAATAATCCAGCCCTGGGATTCAAGTACTCTTTTATGGAGAAAGGGATTTTCCCATGAGTTTGTTACTCATAAATTGCATGAGGGCATTAATTACTGAGCAGTTGGAAATAAAAGGGTTTATTTCTCCAATTTGTCAAATAGAATATTTTAGTAATCATGAGAATAGGAGAACTTGGAATCAAATTGGTGAATAAAATATTGACAAGAATAAATATCAAGTTTATTGTGTACAGTTATTTTGAGAAAATTAGCTGTCATAAGTTAGTGCCAGCAGAAGGAAAGGGAAAAAGAAAAATGTACCTGCCAAACTCCACACTCTCCAAAACAGTATGCTCAAAATGGAATAAATTAGACAAAATACCTCCTGCACAGTATAAATCTATATAACTTGTCAGAGGTGTTACTTGGTCTCCAGATGACCAATCTGAAAGCAAAGCTCAAACCACATTTCCCCCATCTGCTGATCACACTGATCAGTTTGGCAGGTTTACAGAATTTCTAATACTATTCAACAAAGAAAAAAAATGTGGCTTCAATGGAAAAGTAAATTGGCAGCTACGCTAGGGCAGATCCCAGCAGTGGAAATCAGTCAAGTTTAATCAGTTGGCAGCAGAAATCTATAATTCAAAGTGGAACTGAATTTACACCTGCCTATTTCTCCAAATCTTTTCTTTTTTTTTTGTGACAGCTTGGCTACAAAATGGTTCTGGTAGCTGGGAGTTCAAATGAAAGCTTTTCTGATCTGGAGTTCAGGGAACTCCAGTTCCTTTCCTTCCTCTGTCCAATATTAGACATGATTCCCCTTAGATACGATTTGTCTGAAGTGGTAAGAAAGAGGAGATGCTATACAATTATAGCAATTTCTACTCTGATATATCATAGAATAATAGAGTTATAGAATTGAGTTGGAATGGATCCTTAAAGGGTCATCTGGTCCAACTTCCCTGCAATAAAAAGGGACATCTACAGCCAGATCAGGTTGCTAAGAGCCTGATTCAGCCAGTCATATGCAGCACTGACTCTTCCCTCAGAGCAGTAAGCATTCACATTATCAAATCAAACCTAAATTAGCAAATCTTGCTAATCTATTGTTCTTCTCTCTCTCATTCAAATTCCATGAAAGCAAAGGAGACACACTTGTCTCAGCTCCACATCTCCTTTCCAGTCCAACATTCAATTCAACAGTATGACGCAAATCTCTTTCATCTCCCTCCTCCTGATGAAGAAATGGCCCTTTTCATTTTTAAACAGGATCCACTCCACTTCCCCAGTGGCATTATTTTTAATAAGCCCCTGCCTTGCCTGCATCTACAGCATCAAAGATACGTAGGTGCTTAACATCTCTGAATTTAGTAATTGATTGATGGCTGAAGGGCTCAATGGATGAGTGCCCGAGTGACCAATTAAGAAACTCATAAGCTTTTCATAATGCCAATAACTGCTGTTTTTTGTCCTCCCCCTTCTTGTCATCTTCCTGCCCTCAGGTTGGACTACCTTGTCACATTCAATTCAGCTGTAAGCAGAACTTCAAAAACCATCCCAACAGCAGACCATAGAGTAAACATTTATACTTTCTCCCTGACTCTTGGTTTACAGGGAAAACCAAGCAATTTATTCAAACTCTTTTCACAAAGCAAGTAATTTCCCACCATACATATGGCTGATAGGGAGTAAGCTCTTGTGGATGGATTTTTCTTCTATCAATGGGCACCAAGATAGATTGGTACCCTTCTTTCATGAAGTTATGTGGAGCTGCCTACCAGTAGATGCAGACAAATTTTCTTCTTCTGTGCCTAGCTGTTACTCTTCTAAATTGAAGCCTCAGAGGAAAAAAAGAATGATTTTTTACAATAGCTTATTAATCTGAAAGGCTCTGAAAAGTTGTTTTTCAGGATAACTTTTGAAGACAGGTATTATTGACATAGTACTGAAAATAACAAATGCATTTAAACATTTTCTAAAAACACAGACAAGAGTTGTTAAAGTACACAAACATTCATTCTGTTTATTTTTCCTTGGGCTTCCTAACGTATTACTGTAAAACAGTTTTGAGTGCATTTGACGTAGTTTGCATTTATATTAATCTTCTCTATGTGGCCACTTTAGTTTTGTTATCATAGTGAATTCAGAAATAACCTCTTCTGGTATGGTTTTCTGTAACTGCAAGTGAAACTGAAAGCTTTTTGCTCTCACATGCCATTTACAAGCTAGAAATTTTCTTTCTTCTGATTTGGCTGAGTTACAGAATGAAATATAAAATACATGAAGAGTGAGCTATGCATCTTATTTTAAAGTATATGTATATGCAAAAAAAAAAATCTGTTTTATGCATGTAACAATTGGACAGATCGATACAATGGGAAAAGTATTACAACAGAGATGTGATGACAGAGGACCAGCTTGGTACTATGAAGAAAAGGAAGAAGATTGCTTACACGTATCAGAAGATTCCAGGCTTACAGAAGAAAGCTTCACCAACAAAAGATCCTTCTCCAGAAAGAGATCTTTCTCCAGGAGCAGTCAGCCCTTAAATGAGGTCTATGAGAGGTGCAGCCAGGCTCCACCCCTTCTGGCTGCACAGGTGAATTGCCTTCACCTGTGCTCCCAGATCTGACCCGGTCTTTTTCCCAGGTGATCAATCAGTGGTTCAGGCCATGACTCAACTGTTCCCATACAATGCATTATATATAAATTGAAAGAAGCTGATCACAAACATGTACTGATTTTCTTTACAATTGCTAAGAAATTACTTAGTAATTACTAAAACTTTTGTATTTTCTACTGACAAAGTTTAAGAAAGAACTCTTTCCTCTTAACATGCTAGGAAAAAATATGAAGTCATAAGTGCGCAATGTGGGTTTTATTCCCTACCATTCTATGCAGATTATGCTCCTTCATGTGAAATTGTTGTTGAATTTAATAGTAGGCTTTTGGGAAGAACTTTTGATAGACACATACATATTCAGAAAAGCAATTGCAATACTCATGACAGAAACCAACAATAGAATGAAAACTACTCCTAACTAAAGTTTATTAAATAAAGAAGCACAAACTACTCCTGATCTTGTAAGGCCTTCAACTTTGAGAACTGCTGAAGTTCAAAATTAATTAGATGAGTATAATGTGATGGAAAGCACAGTAATGACAGCAAAGTCCCAGGCTGCAGCAAGCAAGGATTTGCTCATATGCAACAGCTGTGGGCGCAGAAACAAACAAAAGAAACTGTTTACCTTTAAAAGGCTTCAGATATGGAGGGGTTTCCAGTAAGAAGTCCCTGCCTCCCCCTGCCAGCCCTTAAATGAGGTCTGGGAAGGGGTGGATCCTGGCTCCACTCCTTCTGCTCGCTCAGGTATATTGCATGCAGCTGAGCTCCCCTGGGTTAGCCCTGCCTTCTCACCAGGTGTTCAGTCACTGTTTCAGGCCATAACTTAGCATTTCCACTACAATGAGTAATGTTCTACTCTCTCCTGGAGGGCAAATACAATGCAACAGTGATTCAACGTGAGTATTGAGTGATCCTCACCTTCAGAGCTATATCCAAATAAAACTGAGTACAGACCAAAGAGATACAGTGAAAAGAGATAAAAATTGTTAGAGAAAATGGAACCAAAGAAAGTGCAGAAAACAGAATTAAATGATTATTAATTGCTTTGGGTCTCATAAAGATGATTGAAGATATAAGGTAAATTGTTTACTATTTTGTTGTTGTTGCATAAAAACAAAAACATTTCAATATGGGAAAATACATGATATCAGGTAACACTGAAATGCTTTCTCAACAACCTGCTTAGCCTAATCTCTGGACATCAGGAAGTATTATGAAAATAGAGCACTGAGATTACTGATCGTGCAGCAGGCTCTGTCCTGTCAAAAAATACACAAGAGCAGTGATGGAAAAATGGTAGCACTATTTGTTCACTGTTGCTTGCTAAGGATTAAAATATTGATTTATTTAGGCTTTTAATGAGGAGTATTTTGTTTTGTAGCTTTCTTAGAAGTATAAAAACTGAAGAAAGAAAGACTTCTTACTCTTCTAGAGAGGTTATTCTACTAAACTATGAAATTCAGCACAGTCTAAACACGAGCGTACTTCCACTGACTTCCATGAACCTATGTGGAAAATAAAGACCATGATTTTTTCTGTTTTTAGGCAAAATGGCAGGAGCAAAGCCAAAACATCTGTTAAAATCAGACACTACATTTTAGAAAAGGTCAGGATAGAACTGAATGGTCCATTACAATTAAAATATGCAAACTAATGACTTGTTCTCTCTGTAGAAAAACAAACTGAACGTGTCTTCTATTAATTTGCTTCCTACTTGGTCTCTGAACTGTATCTGACAAGCAAAGAAGCTGTTATTCCATGTGGCTATCTAAATGGCATTTCTTATGGACTGACATGTTAAAACAACCAGTTTGGTGAAATATATTTCCCAGAGCTAACTATTTTCTTATGATGGAGCACGGATACAGACAAACTGATGACAAATTAACTTTAAAGGGAGGATGATGCTTTAAAATACAGAAATTTGTCAACTTACTTGGCAATTGACAATCATTTCTAGTCTATAGGCATGACATATTATACAAGCGGAAGATAAATCTTGTTTTGTGAAACTTTCAGAGGGCTTTGATATTTGTCATCCAAAAATTAGTATTTACAATTAAAAAAAAAAAAAAGAATCAGAATTTATCAAGTACAGTAGGCCTAAGGATTATAAATTAATCACACTTTCTGTAATCTAATTTGCAATTAGGTTTGCAAACACTTCAGCTTGAAAGTGTATTGTTACAGTGCAGCTGCATCTAAAAATCTGTCAGATTGGCAAGTCTTGACACAGTGCTTTTTGAAGGGGGTGCGGGGGTGGATATTTTTTGTGTATGTGTTTTTTCGTTTGTTTTTGGTTTTTTTCTTCTCAGGTTTCAAGGAGAATATTTCAAGCATTCTAGTGAGTGATTATAGAAACACAGGTAGGACACTGTAAATTTAATTAGATATTCCCTTTCCCGTTGATATTTTTGTTGTTTTTTATTACAATCACAGAGATGCTCAGGAAGGAAACTGAAGTGGCTGACTTGCCATTTCTAAATTCAACTACGGAAATGGAGGAAAGGAGATCTGTGCAGAGTAGCAGTAATATCTATGATGTATTATTGAAATAGTTTATACCAGTCCCTGGGAATGACACTGGCCCATGTGAATGTTAATTAGCACAGGTACTCAGGAGCTCTATGCTAGATGCTTTATATTAGATAATTCTGCCCAGCTTAGTAAAGATTTGTATGATTAAAATATCTGTGTATTTTAACAACTTGCAGAATATATTCCTCTTCAGAAAAACAAAAAACAACACCATTTCCAGCCACAGAATTTGTAGAGAATCTGAATGAGTCAACTCTTCCATATAATTTACAGAAGACTGAGAAAACTATAGCAAAACTATGTCATAATTAATTGAGATATAGTTAAGTGAATCGTGTAATAACTTTGTTCTATGAGGAAAACAACACAGAAGATAAATATTCTCAGCTGGATGCAGTATTGCTGGGTAACAATATTATAAAGTTTTTAATTTAAACATTATATTTTGGGTGATTAATATTGTCAAAAAGATAAATAATTTGCCTCAACATAAATAAAGATTTAGAAAATTGTACTTAAGGTGTTTACTCAGTGGTTGTATATCATTGTCAGGTAGAGCAAAAACTCAGGGACTGAAGGCACAGAGGTCTGCTTTGGAGCAGCAGAGTGCTGACTACTGCACAGCACACTTACAGGCACATTATCATTTGTTATTTGCAAATTAAATTTCTTCTTCTGTGTTGCTTTCAAAGACACGAAAGTACTTTCTCTTCTTTTCCCTCTGCTACTTCAACCTGCAGCTGCTCTGCTTTCAAATTGCTGCAATGAATGTTATTCCCAGATGGGAGGAACAATCTGAGGCTCTCCTATGCAGCTGTGCACAGGTTTTGGTTGCTTATCTCCTCAATTCAGTCACTTCACCTTGGTGTCCTGCATCACATTTTTCTCAGAGGTCTGAAGCTGCCCCTCCTTAGTTGTCCCAGAGGCTACAGCTTGGAAAAGCACTTGAACGTGGTCTTAAGTGTTTTGCTGAAGAGAGAGCTCAAGCAGTCAGGAAGTTTCCTCTGCTGTCGCTGAGCAGCTCTGCAGTGCTTGGTCTGCTTCTGGGAAGGGGAAAGCATATGGAGAGCCTGATTATTCTATCTCACTGACGAAGATGCGAGGTGAAGAGAAACTAAGTCCCAGAGACACAAAGCTGTAGATGCCTGTAGACACCTGAGAACACTTTAGCACATGGGTGACTAACTTTTTGCTTGCCTGGACTGTGTTGAGTGAAGAGGAATTGTCTTGGGTCACATATAGAATAGATCTTATAGTTAATGTATATAAGTAACAAAACTTCCTCTTCTTCTTCTTCTTCTTTTTTTTTTTTTTAATAATAAGAAAGAGAGGGCAACAAAACCATGAATACTCTTTGCTAAATTGCATTTAATTGCCTCCCACTAAAAGCACTGGGACAATGGAAATCCTAGTAAGAAAGGAGATTGATTTAAAAACAGACAGTACTGACTCACTTTTATTCCCTGAAATCTACCTGACTAGTATCTTTTCTGCTTAGTAAAAGATCTATTGGAAAACCTGAATTACTTGATTCAATTAAAGCACCTTTCTCTCTGACCTCTCTGCTTAGGCTGTCAGCATTATTTTCTGAAAGCAACTTGTTTTCTATCTTGAGAATAACACGCTGTTTCAGCCCCTTCTGACAGCATGCTTAAATGCTGTAATAGCTTGGGGCTGGTAACACTACCCCCATGGGCACTGAGTATGCAGGAGGCTATTTCAATCTCTAGGCAAATTGAGTAGTAATTCTGTGCTGACTTACCCTGTCTGCTGCCTTCTAGCTTAGTAGTTCCCATTGGTCCCTAGATACTCACACTTATGGCCCAGAATATCTGCCTTCAAAATAACCTCCCAGTCAGCCCCTGGAGAGTTTCAGCAAAGCCAGGACACATATGACTCGTGAGTAAATGTCTTACCTCAAGGTAAAGCTCTGAACTGAAGAGTATTTCTGTATTTCAGGGGAAACAAACAAAACAAAACAAAAAACAGTTGACAAACATGTCCCTTCCCCTTTTGGCTCAGTCCAATAGAAACAACAATCTTAAAATATTTTAAAATTTAGTTGAAAGTGACTCTGCAGCACTCTGGTTTAAAAATATATATATTTTTGTAATAAGATGATTGACTCTAGGTGCAGATTTACAATTAGCATTCTTAGTATAGAGGACACAGTTTTAGCAGTGTCCCTTAATTTTAATTTACTGCTGTGTTTCTATGTTGACAGGCTGTTTTTACAGACTGAGAGTTGGGGCTGTTCAGTCAGGAGAAGAGAAGGCTTCAGAAGACCTGATAGTGGCCTTCCAGTATCTAACTGGGGCTGTAAGAAAGAGGGGACAGATTCTTTAGCAGGGTCTGTGGTAACTGCACAAAGGAGAATGATTTCAAACTAAAAGAGGGGAAATATAGACTGGATATAAGGAAAATTCTTTTTCAGTGAGGATGGTGAAGCACTGGAACGGGATGCCCAAAAAGGTGGTGGATGCCTCATCCTTGGAGACGGTCAAGGTCACTCTGTGAGGAGCTCCTGATGTAGCTATAGGTGTCCCTATTAACTGCAGGGGAGTTGGACCAGATGGCCTTTAAGGGTTGCTTCCAACTCAAATGATCCTATGATTCTATGATTTTCTGGCATTCTGGATGCTGTAGAAGGAAAAATCACCTTACTTGGATTGCTACCATGAAACTCTATTCTCTCTTTTGTGCCTTTCAAAAAACTGACTTAATTCCCCACTTTCTGTGGACACGGAGTCAATTAGCAGGGCTGTAGTATCCTGAGGCCTTAACTCAGTGCACCTCATTGATTCTGCTCTGTTGTAAGTGAATTAAGCTAAAAGAAACAACAAGGATATGAGAGAGTGTTCACTGGGATGCACAAATTCAATACTGGTTTGATATAAGAAAATTTTAAGAACATCCAATTTTGATCTACTGGACTACAAACAGGCTTCTGCCAGACATGATTCAGTGCAGATACCAGATTTTGGTACTCTTTTACTGCTAGGAGGTGTTTGTCCCTCCAATGAGTAACAGAGAAAATTTAGGGAAGACCTGGCTAAGTTCAATGTGTCAATTAAATAGCTCGATTGGTTCAACTTTTCCCTGTAGATTTACAGGCTATGCCTCAAAGCTGTAGGATATTAATTACAACAGAACTATTATTTATCTTTGTAAACTGACAAATGATTGCGGAGCAGAGCAGATCAAGACAATCCCTCCCCTGGCCCAGCTGGCAGTACTGGGCATGATGCACCCCAGAGTATGGTTGGCCCTTTGGGCTCCTAGGGCACACTGTTGAATCATATTCAACTTGCCCTTGACAGGAACCCACAGATCCCTTTCCATGAAGCTGCCCTCTGGCATCTTGCCTCCCATTCTGTATGTATACTCAGGGTTGCACTATTCCAAGTGCAGAATCTGGAGATATTTAAGATCCCTTCCAACCCAAGCCATTTTGTGATTGGTTCCATGTTTCTGTGATGTCCCCAATGATGTCTAGATGTGATCACATAGATCTCAGATGCCAGTACTGTGTCTTCATCTTCTGGTCTTGTCTGTGCAAGAACAGCAGAGCCCATGTAATTGGTGTCAATGACTCCTGATAGCCCTGCAGCTAAACAGGACCATACCATGCAGACAGTTTCAGATTCTGTCATGTTTGAAAGCTATTCCACTGGACTGCTCCCTGCCCTATGTGTGTTACTGAGGACCTCAGGGCCGTGTGCTGTCTGCTAGGCTCTCACAGGCTCTTTGCTGCTGAGTTTAAAGCAGCCATTAGTTTTGAGCAGGGTAGTATTTTCAGGGAAAGCAATGTTGATGGATTTTCTATTTGACATATTCTCCAGCAATTTCTTAACATTTTAAGATGAGACGATGAGTGTGCACTTCTTGACAGGGTCAATGCAGTGGAAATAATGTATATCTGTAAATAGTCACATATTGTAGGGATCTATGGTCCTAATGAATTAGATGCTTTTCTCCAATGCAAGTAGCCTCACAGCCTTACGCTCAACAACATATCCAAGGCTGCATGCTCTATAAGCTATTGAAGTTTAAGCTCATACATTATTCCTGTTGTATACGTATGAACCAAGCCTGAGATTGCCTTGGAAAAGCAAAACAAAACAAAAAACTATGAATAAAAAATGTTTCTTGGCTCCATTATAGGTTGTGAATTATTGATTATGTTAGAAAACATACTGGACTGAGCAAAAGGGGAACCGTGGATAAACAGAGTTCTCAGAAAAATCACAACACCTGATTTAGATACAGAAGTTGTTATGCAAGTGTTGGCATTCAGAAAAAGTGTAGTGAAAAACCAAACCAAAATAAAAAACCAACAACAAATTGCAGCATGCTTTTTTTCCTTTGGTGTGGCTACGCTGTTCTAAAACACGTATTACCAGGAGACACAGTTCAGTGTCCAATTTCACTGTTGTGCAAAGTGCTAAGAAAGATGGACAAGTAGCTGAGGAAAAACTCAGAAACCCTAACAAAATTCTGGAGTGCCAGCACCAGTCAGTGCAATGAAGAGACGTGAACTGTGTGAGAGGAGAGGAGCATATCTGACCTCACAGAAAATGTTACCACAGGTCACTCCCCAGCTGAATAGACTGAAAGGCCAGTGAAGAGGGAAAGGGAGAAGAAAAAAGCTTTAACTACAGTGCAAAAAGAATCAGAAAAGCATTTATTGAATCATCGCTGTGGATATCATACCTTCATCAGAGTCCCAGGCAACATCTATTTAATAGCTTCAGGTTCTGTATTTTAAAGTCTCATAAAGAAAGAATAGTGTCCAAGAATATTTACAATGCTGTGCAATAAAGCAAATTCTTCCATGGTTCCCATTAGAGCACTTAAACTTCTGCTAAACTGTTATTCCAAAGTACTACAGTCCCCCTCCTTGCCTACATGAGGAAAATTCTAAACTGGTCTTCGGGGGAAAAAAAACTGGGCTACATCTATTGAAACCCTTACAGAGAGAGAGATGCCAACACTCCCTTCCAACCCCACCTTCCTGAGAATGAAATTCCAAGGTTCTTCTAACCTGTGAGCTGTCTCAATGAAAATGCTTGGAAAGCACCCTTTTGTTTATCTATGATATGTTTCATGATCAGATTTTGATCAATGAGATGAAACACCTCTCTAATGAAGCCAAGGTGAGAGAGTTGGAGCTGTACATCCTGCAGAAGAGAAGGCTTCAGGGAGATCTCTTTGTGGCCTGGAGAGGAACTCTATCAGGGAGTGTAGTGATAGACAAGGGTTACAGTTTTAAGATAATAGAGGGTAACTTTAGACAGGATATTCAGAAAAAATTCTTTACTCAAGGGGTTGTGAGGTACTAGAACATTTAGTCCAGAGAAACTGTGGATGCCTCATCCCTGGAGGTGTTAAAGGACAGGCTGAATGGGGCTGTGGGCAACCTGATCTAGTAGAAGATGTCCCTGTCTATGGCAGGGGGATTGGAACTAAAACCATTCTATTATTCTATTATTCTATTATTCTATTATTCTATTATTCTGTTATTGTATTATTCAACATAGCTATCTTTTTAGAATTAGATCGTACAGCTGAAAATACATTTGCAACCATCTAACTCTTATTTTTAAATTAGAGTGCACCCATATGAAAATTCAAGTAACTTTTCGACCTTGAGTAACTGCCAACATGGCAGTTCATGGATCTGAAATAAAATGAGCTTGCAAACTGCATGGAAGGTAAGAGTTTAACTGAACTCTTCCTATTTTGAGTCTGCATCTCAGTCTGTTTACCAGTGACAGCTGTGCTTGTGGTACAACTCAAGGCTCTGTACTGCGGTTGAATAAGGAGTATTTCCTGCCCTGAGGAACTCAGAAGATGAAGGGAGTGTGAGAGGGGAAAGGAGAAAAAAAAACAAAGAAACAGAAAATAACAACTTGCTTCCTTCGCATAAAAGGGTAAAAATACGTTCCTCAGAGGAATGGAGAGCCCACTTTGCAAACCGGACCCGAGTCATTGGGAAGTGTGCTGCCTTCCTGGGGCCTGGGCCAGGGACATAACTAGAAAACTCCCAAAGCTGGTTTGGTCCACTGATTACTTCCCATTACTCATCGTTCAGGTGGGCACTGATGATATTGCTCAGAGAAGCCTGAGAACTATGAAAAGAGATTTCAGGGGTTTAGGGCATTTAGTTCAAGGAGTGGGAGTGCGAGTGATCTTTTGTTCTATACCTTCAGGAGCAGGCTTGGAAAGCACAAGTAATGAATAATTGGCTCAGAGGCTAGAGTCAAGGCAATAACTTTGGGTTCTTTGATCATAGGGCAGTTTACTCGGCCCCTGGCTAGTTGTCTGTGCATGGAAACCACCTATCTCAAAGGGGGAAACAAATCCTAGTGCAGGAGATAGCAGGGCTTATTGAAAGAGCTTTTAACTAGCTACAACAGGGGAAGGGGACAAAACAGGGTGCACCAGAGACGAGCCTAAGGGAACAATGCTCGAGATGGGGATGAGACAGATGACTCAGCTGAAGCGCATCTACACCAATGCACGCAACATGGGCAAAAGCAGGAGCTGGAAGAAATTGTGTGGCAGACCATGACCTAGTTGCTATTACCGAAACATGGTGGGACCACTCCCATGGCTGGAGTGCTGTGATGGATGGCTATAAGTTCTTCAGAAGGCATAGATGAGGAAGGAAGGGTGGTGGTGTCGTTCTTTATATTGAAGACTGTTTTGATGTTGAAGAGCTTGGGGTTGAGAATGATAAAGTTGTGTGTCTATGGATAAGGATCAGGGGGAAGGCCTGGAGGGGTGACATGTTGGTGGGGGTCTGTTACAGACCACCTAATCAGGATGAAGAGAAGGACGAAGCATTCTGTGAGCAGCTTGCAGAAGTTGAGCAATCGCCAGCACTCGTTCTTGTGGGATAATTCAACTTCCCTGATATATGTTGGAAATATAATACAGCACAGAGGAAGCAGTCCAAGAGGTTTCTAGAGTGCATGGAAGATAGCTTTCTTACACAGCTGGTATGAGAGCCTACCAGGGGTGGTGCCCTGCTAGACCTGCTCTTCACTAACAGAGAAGGACTGGTGGGAGATGTGAAGGTTGGGGATTGTCTTGGGCAGAGTGACCACAAAATTGTAGAATTCTCTATTCTTGGAAATGTCAGAAGGGTGACTAGCAAAACTGCTGTAGTGAACTTCCAGAAGGTGGACTTTGACCTGTTCAGGATGCTTGTTGCAGGGGTCCCTTGGGAGTCGCTCCTGAAGGGTAAAGGGGTCCAGGAAGCCTGGACACTCCTTTAAGATGGAAATCTTAAAGGCACAAGATGAAGCTGTTCCTGAATGCTGTAAGGCAAGACGTAGGGAAAGAAGACCGGTGTGGATGAACAGGGAGCTATTGTTGAGACTCCGTAAGAAAAAGAGAGTCCTCTGGAAGAAGGGACAAGTGACTTGAGAGATTACAAGGAAGTTGCTAAGGTTTGCAGAGAGGAAGTTAGGAAGGCAAAAGCCCAACTGAACTCAGATTGGACACTGCAGTAAAAGAGAATAAGAAACCCTTTTACAGATATATCTACGATAAGAGAAGGAGAATTTCCATCCTTTACTTGATGTAGCAGGGAATGTGACCACTGAGGATAAGGAGAAGGTTTAGGTCCTCAGTGCCTTCTTTACATCTGCCTTTAATAGGCAGATCAGTTATCCTCAGGGCACTTTACTCCCTGATCTGGAAGCCTGGGATGCTACGCAGGATACACCCCTGGTGATTCAGGTGGAGACAGAGAACTCCTCCTTCATCTGAGCTGTCACAAGTCCATGGGACTGGATGGACTCCACCCTAGGTTGCTGACGGAGCTGGTGGGGGTGGTTGCCGAGCTGCTTTCTGCCATCTACCAGTACTCCTGGTTATCTGGAGAGGTCCCAGAGGATTGGAGGCTTGCCGATCTGACTCCCATCTACAAGAAGGGCCATAAGGAGGATCTGGGGAGCTACAGGCCTGTCAGCCTGACCTCAATACCAGGGAAAGTTATGGAGCAAATCATCTTGGGTGAGATCACACGGCACATGGCATCCAGGGGATCAGGCCCAGCCAGCATGGGTTCAGGAAAGGCATGTCGTGCTTGACCAACCTCATCTCCTTCTATGACTGGGTGACCAGTCTGGTAGACAAGGGAAAGGCTGTCGATGTAGTCTACCTAGACTTCAGCAAAGCCTTTGATGCAGTCTATCACAGTATTCACCTGGGGAAACTGGCTGCCTGTGGTCTGGACAGGTATATCCTTCTTTGGGTAAGGAACTGGCTAGAGGGCCGTGCCCAACAGGTAATGAAGTTATGTCCAGCAGCGACCAGTTACAAGTGGTGTCCCCCAGGGGTCAGTACTGGGGCCCATCTTGTTTAGCATCTTTATTTATGACCTTGATGAGGGGATTGAGTGTACCCTCAGTAAGTTTGCAAAGGACACCAAATTGAGAGGTAGTGTTGATCTACCTGAGGGTAGGGAGGCCCTTTAGAGGGATCTAGATAAGCTGGATCACTGGGCTGAGGTGGATGGGATGAGGTTCAACAAGGCCAAGTGCCGGGCCCTGCACTTTGGCCACAGTAATCCCATGCAGGACTATATACTTGGGGCTCAGTGGCTGGATGACTGTGAAGAGGAAAGTGACCTAGGGGTGTTGGTTGATGCTGGGCTGAACATGAAGTTCATGTGTCCCAGGTGGCCAAGAGGGCCAATGCCATCCTGGTCTGCATTAGAAATAGTGTGGCTAGCAGGAACAGGGAGGTAACCATCCCCCTGTACTCAACACTGGTGAGGCCGCACCTCAAGCATTGTGTTCAGTTTTGGGCTCCTCATGACAAGAAAGACATTGAGGCCCTGGAACATATCCAGAGAAGGGCAACAAAACTGGTGAGGGGTCTGGAGCACAAGTCTTATGAGGAGTGGCTGAGGGAGCTGGGATTATTTAGTTTGGAAAAGAGGAGGCTCAGGGGAGACCTCATTGCACTCTACAACTTCCTGAAGGGAGGTTGTGATGAGGAGGGGTTTGGCCTCTTCTCCCAGGCAACAAGCAGAGCCCGAGGAAATGGCCACAAGTGGTGCCAGAGAAGATTTAGATTAGACATAAGGAAAATTTTTTTCTCTCAGAGAGTGGTCAGGCACTGGAATGGCCTGCCCAGGGAGGTGGTGGAGTTGCTGTCCCTGACAGCATTCAAGAGGTATCTGGATGAGGAGCTACGAGATATGGTTTAGTAGCTTGTGGTAGCAATGGTAATGGGAGAACGGCTGGACTAGATGATCTTGTAGGTCCTTTCTAACCTTGTAATTCTATGATTTTATGGTTATGATTCTATGATAAACAAACCACATCTATTGACTATTATCTGGGGGATTTTGCCTTTGCAACACTCACATTTCCAGTGTGAACCCAAAGAGACAAGTTTATTTTCTGCTTGTCTTAGGAGACTTCTTCCCTCTACCATGATAGCCAAACCCTAGTTTGGCTTATTATCAGTTAAACTGGACTGGTTAGTTGCCTTAGGTGACAGATTTTTCCCAAAAGAGGAACTACATTTTAGATTTCCTCTTATGTATAAGTCTTTGCACTATACAGTCCTGGTTTGGATGGGATTCTTGCTCTGTAATGTACAAATTCAAATTACCTGAATGATTTAAATCTTTAAATGTTATTTAGCTGTGAGAACAGGTTGTTGTCTCTTAAGTATTTTAAGTAAATTAAAGTCATCCTGCTTTACACAACTCCGCTGTGGATGTCTTCCCACATCAAGGGAAGATGTACAGTTTTAAAGTAGTTCAATAGCTATACATCTCTCAGAATAGGCTGCAAAATATCATGATGTTGATAACTTGCCAAAAAATGTTCCTTGTGCCTTTCTCCTTCTTTTATTTTAGAGACTGGGAGACTTTATTTGCTTTTTGAGAAGTCCCTTGTCAACATTCTTAAAGAGCTTGGAGTGAAAGTACAAACCATGAAATGCCTGGGTAGGAAGAAAGATATTTATTTATTAAGATCTAACAGCTGAATTTCTTATAAGATGTTAAGATTTGTTTCCAGTTTATCATTTGTGCTTAAGCGTGATTTAAAACTGAGTTGCTTTTAATTGGTTTTGGATCAGGCACTATTATTTATTCATTGCATCACAGTAGTGTTCAGGATCTCCAGTCCTGGAACATTACCCTGCTGTGCTAGAAGACAAACACCCAAACCAGCAAGTCCCTTTGTGATTGAAATAACTCATCTTAGCAGAACTCATTTTACTGAGAGTTATCTGAAAATAATCTTGGCTATGATTTCCAAAGTCCTATGCAGAGTAATTCAACTTAAAATGCATAGCTAGTAGGAACTAAGCTAAAAGGCACAAACAAAATATTTTTATCTGCATGACATAAACATGCATATACGCAATGTAATTATATGTCATTCCAAGACCCCAAGCAGTTTTGCAAAAAATGAAGAGGTATTTGTTTGCTATATGTATGGATATCTGCTGAGTAAATTACCCAGCAAGAGCTTTAGAAATGTATTATTTTATAGATTATGCTTTATTTTGCAAAGAAATGGAACAGAAAAACAAGTTAAGGGAAAAGGGATCCCTGTCCATGGAGACCCTTGTGCTACTGCCTGAATTGCAGGATCCTCCAGGTGACTAACTCCATTATGCAGTTTATAGTTGGCAGGTACTAATATGCAGGGCTTCTAAATTAAATTAACATGGAGACACAGTCCTCAATTTGTGCTTTGATACTGTATTATGATAGTATCCATATCTTGCAAAGGAAAAACATTACACAGTGACTTTACTTTTGGCTTTCTGTATAATAAAGACATACAATTTCCACCAGAAATTTGGGGTGCGATCTATCGTCACAACCTATATTGATAATTTCCTTACTTTGCTTAGGATGTTTGCTAAACTTTTTTTTCTAGAGCCCCAAATACTCTGTAATATCACTTCAGATCTGTCCAGGAAACCCTTTAATGAACTAGAAGTGTCGAGTAGCACCCTCTTTCATCTAGCAGTTTAATATTTGGGATGAATATTACAGGCAAATGGATTAACTTTCCTTGGTTTTTATGAAGTTGCTGTTAAAGCAGGTGGATAATCACTTCAACAACACAGTGCATCAGGAGGGAGCCATTGAAAAACATTCTATGATCAGGACCATGACCTTGACAGCGTTCACTTTCAATTGTCTAGGCAATATTTTTCCATCTGTTGCAATCAGGAAATTTTGTTGCATGCCAATAAACTTATTTGTACTGTCCCAAAATATTGTCGTGTTGGAGTGAGCAAATCTAAGAAAGGCCATGCATCTCAGTTTAACATATCTCACTACCTTTTCCCCTATTGCATCTCATTTATTGGTTCTTGCATTTCAAACTCAGCAGACTTAAATAATAAAGTAAAAAGTAAAGGAAAAGGATGTTATTTATCTTAACTTCAGTAGAACACTGTTTTTCAAAACTTCTTCACAGATCAACTGAGGAAGTACAGGTTAGATAAGAGGATTATGAGCTGGGCTGAAAACTGCCAGGGTCAGAAGCACAAAATCCAGCTGGAGGTCTGTCCGTAATGAAATACCCCAGGTGCTGATGCTGGGGTCAGTACTGCTTGATAGTGTCATTAGTGACCTTAACAATGGGACAGAGTGCACTTCTGGCAAATGTGTAGGTGATACGAGACTGGGAGCAGTGGCTGATACACTGCACAGAGGGACACTGATAGGCTGCAGAAATGGCTACAGAACTTCATGAAGTTCAACAAAAGGAAATGTCAAGTTTTGTAACTGGAGAGGAAAATCCTGATACAGCAGTGAAAGCTTGGAATAAGTATGTGGAAAGCAGCTTGGCAGAAGAGGATCTGAAGATCCTAGTGAACAAAAACTTGAACACAAGCCAGCAAGCTGCCCTTGTAGTCTAGAAGTCTGGGATCTTGTGCAAGAATGAATTGGATATACTGGAGTGAGCTGGAAAAGGGCCACAAAGATGATTAAGATATTGCAGTTTGTATCATATGAGGAGAGGCTGACAGAACTGGGGATTTCTCAGCCTGGAGAAGGTAGCTCAGGGAGGGATTTTATCAGTGGGTATAAATTTCTGACTGGGGTGAAGAGTTAAAGGTGTATCCAGATGCTTCTCTGAGATGCGTCATGACAGGACAAGAGGCAATAGACACAACAGCATGAAATGAAAAATATTTCACTTAATATAAGAAAAAAAAAAAAAACACTTTACTATGTGGGTAGTTGAACACTGGAACAACCTGTTCTCCTTTCTTTAAATACAACTAACATGGACATGAGACACCTGCTCCAGGTCACCCTACTCTGAGCAGGTGGAATGGACGAGACTATCATTAAAGGTGCTGTCCAACTTCAGCATCTGATTCTGTGATAAGGTATTGTGATAGGACCATAACAGAAAGACCAAATATCTGATTTTCTCCAGCTGATTTACTCATCTGCAGTTGTCCAGAGATCTTTGCGTTCCTTGTTGTAAGCTAACCTAATCTATCCTGTTCTTGTCACTCCTCTCGAGGGAAAGCATCATGATACAACTCTGTTACATGTGATTTAAATTTTTAATTTCTGTTTACAAAATTACAATAAGGAAGTGATAAAAAATGGAAGTAAAAATAAGGAATGAGGTCCAGATCAACCTTCCAACAGCTGGTATGTGTTTCTCTCCTCTTTGTGTAGTACAGTTTCCAGCTACTAAGTGAACAAACAAGTCTGTTCCTTGAACCAACAGATGGAGGACATGAACCATTATAACTTTATTGCAATAGGTTTAGCAGTGAGAAACTTGAGTTGTCTCAGTTGTTTAGTTGAACTACTCTGCAGCTTGTCTGGGCATTCCAGTTTCCATGGATAGCTCAAAGGATTGTATTTTCTCAGAATTTCTAGCATTTATTGATACTTAGCTGAGATGAAAGTATCATCTGAACAGGCCTTACAATATTCTACATATTAGCTGCTGAGTCTTGAGTATTTATTTAGCGCTCAGAAAGATTTACTTACAAGAGAAGCAGACTTGTCTCTGTCTTACAGACAGAGAAACAAAGGTACTGAAGATTCAGGTGGCTCATTCAAGGTAGGAAAAGTGCTCACAGAAGAAAATGGCAATGGCCTACTCCAGTAAGATAATCAGCAGACAAAAAAAAGTCTCTCTCCCTTCTTTTTGTGCTTGTGGCCCAAACAGGAAACAAAAAGCTTCAGTGTACTTACAAACAGCATTAAAAATTAACTACCTTGTCCTGATTTAAAAATCTCTGTATTCATGAGAACTTGGATAAGGCTTTTGTTTTACATTCAGGCCAATACCAATAGCCAACAAAACCCTTACTAAAACCAGCAGCAACATTTTCTTCACACTCCAGCTTCTGTTTGAATAAAAAGGTAATTTCTAACTTGCACTATTCAGTTGGCTAATAGAAACTTTCCTGGCTGAAAATAAAGATGCACTGTTATCACCTGGTTGTAGATGGGGAATGAAGTACACAGATCCTTCTTTCACAGTAGAAAGAAGACTCACTTTTTTTTTCTTAAAATAATATTATTATTTAATTTCACACAGGTAAAGGGAAGAATTAACTTATGTCAGGGTTTGTCACAGTGAAGGACAGAGCACAGCTCATCCTGTAAGAGTGGCAGTGTTTCCTGCGACAAGATGAATCTCCCAGTGAGTCCCCAGAGTTAATTTTAATTTGAAAGAGCCAAGAGGCTCTAAGATGCACTTAAAACTTTTGATTACGTCTGAACAAAAAACTAGCAGGAGAAATAAAACCATGCAGATAGAATTTTACATGTGAGAAAATGAAATAAGTAAAGCAGCACCAAGAGGAACAAGCCCTGCCTTTTGTCTTTAAGACTGGAAGTAAGAGGTTCAGCTCTCTGAAATAGCTGCATTGTGTATGTTGCAAGCAGGTAGTCTGTGCCCACTGTGACCTTGTCTGTATGTAGCACTACATGATCTTGCCCATTTGCCTGAAAGAGTACATACAGTTAAACAGTTGCAGAATTCCTGATATCTGCAGCTTATTTTCTATACATCAAATACACATCTGAACATTGGACAGTGGTGCTGACCTTAGAAATGTTTGGTTTTGAAATGATTGAAAATGGATGGAGAAAACTAGTGGACATCATATTTATTTTTGGTCTCTGTTAGATCATGAGTGCTTACTTTGGTGGTAAGTATGTGCAACCTTCAAAGTATAACTAACAAAAAAAAGCTAATTTTTCATGCCTGTGGCAAGTTCTAGGCCACCTGCAAGATTCAGAATAGCTACTGCCCCTGTAAACCAGCTTACGAGCCATCTAAATTTGTCCTCACTCTGGGCCATCTAATTGCCACTCAGGGATGCTCACTTATATGACAGAAGGTAATCTGTGAGCAGTTCCACTTGTGCAACTCACCCTTCTATGTTGGACAGGAAGCTTAGGGCAGTTAGTATTGCAATTACACTGGTTGGAAAGGATTTTTTTCAAGAAATGTGTGACATGTAGAGGTAGAGACACCATCAGAGCAGGTAGCTATTAGACTACTATTTATTATGAGGGCTACTCCCAAAGTAACACCTCCTATTTTCTGGTGTTGGCCCACAATGTCAGAGGTGGATGTTGGTGGTATGGTAGCAGAGCCTGAACCTTCCCAGCAATATTTCATTAATTTTGGTTGCTGTGCAACAGATGGCAGCAATAAGTCTGGAGCAGAGGTGTGGATTTAAGTTCCTACATGCAGAAAAAATGTCACCCACTGACGTTCATCAACACTTGCTGAACATTTATGGAGATCAAACAGTGGATGTGAGCACCGTGAGATGCTGGGTGATGTGTCTCAGTGGTGGCAGCAGTGACATGAAAGACAAACCATATTCCAGATGGCTATGCAGATTTTTATGAGCATGGCATGCAGGCTCTTGTTCATCACTGATGAAAATGCATAGCTAGTTGTGGTGATTATGTTAAAAAATAGTGTTTTGTAGATGAGAATTTGTTTTATTAAATAGTGTTATTATGCTTTTTATGTCTGTTGTAGCATCCATGGTGATAAATGGGAGGCATTACTTTCAGAGCAACACACATACATTTGCTGTATTGCCTCTAGTAAGGGAATGGAGTTTCAGGAATCAACACTGATTAGTAAACAAGTAACATGCCAACTTGACCTCTGATTTGAAACTTAGTGATTTCTCATACCTTTAAAAAGCAGGTCCCCCAAAAAGCCCTGTAGTTTTTTTGGTGACCCCCCACTGACCACTGTGTAGGGTACAAAGCCATATACAATTGGTGGATGTAAACCTCTACAAAAACACTGCATTACTGCTTCCCTCCTCTGCAGATTCAGTCTGTTCTCTTTTCAGCTTCTTATATACATACGGTTGGAGCAGACTTACTGTTTCACAGCTGAATATTAATGCTTACTCATTAACAAAGCATGAACATTTCATTACAGTGGGAGCTTTGTTAAAATAGCCTTCTGAAAGAATTAAGATCTGAAGATAATAATAAAATGTACACACCCAAACAACTACTTCAATACATTCTGCACCTTAAGAATCTATTGTGAAAAATACCGCATGCTTTATTTCCTTTTACTGCTTGGAAGATTACATTAAACAGCTTAATTGGCTTTCTCAAGGTGACACAAGTCATTGACAGAACTGAGATTGCAGGGTAGAAAAGCCAAAGAATGTTAGCAACCACAGCACTGGCTCTAGTGCCCAGTGTCTGAGTAGTGCCTGCCCCCACTGGGCTAAACGCAGCGCGCTGTTTCTTCCCTTTTCCCTGAGGAATGAAATGATTTGCAATTACTGCTTAATGCGACGGCTTTGGTTTGTGGCTGGAAATGGACCGTCAGCAGGTGGCAGTAGCTCGTCGCTCTTCCAACCTCATCTGGGTTCGCTGGAAACAGCCTCCGGCCGCAGAAATGGCTCTGCATTTTCTCTCTGTTTCTGTGGCAGAGTTGTGACCCTCCCGAAGAGGTTTCCTACTTAGCCTTCAAGGAAATCCCGGTACTCCCAGTGAAGCCACGCATGGGCAGTGCTGAATACCCGCTATAGGTATCGGGGAAAGACTGTTTGCTTGGATGCAGAGGATGATTATGGAAGTTCTAAGAGGGGAGTGTTGTAGGAGGCTTGGATATGATGAAGGAAAAAGGGACAGATAATTTTCTACCAGTCTCATGGAGTACTGCAACTGTACCCTGACCTAAATATGATTATTAGAATGACTTACATGGACTTCTGAAGCAAAGCTACAGAACAGTTCAATACTCTCTATGAAATAAACCTATTAATTACAGTACTGCATTTTGCTACATGAGAATATATGTCAGTAACGTTTGGGGTTTTTTTTTGTATATTTCTAATTAACATGCATGGTTTCTTCCTTTTTAACTTGCTTTTTTCAACACGAGCAATTTCTCAGGGATATGTAAGCTAATTGTTTTGCTCTGAAATGGCTGTGGTTTTCATCTGTTAGCTACAGTTATTGTTGTGTGCAGGAATGCTGTTAAAACCTTAGTAAACATTATTAAGCACGAAAAGAATGATGATAGTTCAATGAACGCTAAGCTGTGAACTAATGGAATGATACATGGTACAATCCAAGAACACAGGGAAACAACAAAAGGAACTCTACATTTGCAAGCTAGCTGAGCTTTGTGAAATCTCTACAGATAAATTCAGCAGGCTAACGTGTGATTATGTACTTGCTGCAAGTTGTGCTTCTCTGTCGAACAAGCTGGCTCTAAAAACATGAGTGAAAGATATTTTCATGTTCTTATTAGGGGAAAGGGAAAAAAAAAAACACAAAAAAACACTATAACCAAGTATCTATACACACATCACAATATTATGTAGAAAAGCTGAGTATGTAGAACTGCACATTTTGTAGCTTCTATGCATTTATAATTTAATACATGGAATGCTTATAGCTCTGCTCAGCAAAGCAGATTCTAGAAATGCAGATGTAAAATCAGTTTCCTCTGAGACACTGATCATTAATAATGTTGTCCATACTAAACACAAAAGGATAGCATCTTCTAAACCAGGTGCATCATTGAAAGGGAGCATTTTCCACAGTTATATTGAAAAAAGTATTTATAATGGAAGGCAGCATGTCTTGCTAAATAGGAACAGCTCCTTTCCCCAAAGCAAAATAATCTTTTGTTTCTGTTTATTCCACTACATTCCAGCAAGACTTTGCTCAGGCTGGTTCTTATCTCTTTATTTCTTTTTCTCTGTCTTTGGATTGAGGGCTGTGATTTGCATCTCCTATTCAAGCACTCTGAAGCGAGAAGAGTGCAAATGCTTTCCGAGATGCAAGTAAAAATGTACTTGTGATAATATGAAACAGGCCTATAACCCACCAAAAATTAGGTTTCCTTCATCTTTTTTTTTTTTTTCTTTTCCCCTGAAGGGTGAAAACATTTGTAAACTGCTATTTCCATATATCCTAGTGCTATCAACTCTAATGCTATGCTTTCCAAAGGCTGCCTCGTTCACCCCTTCAGCCAAGCTCCATCTTCAGTGTAGTCTTTAGTGTGTCGGAGATGCTGGAGTTATTTTCCAAATTCCAAATGTCCTACTTTGAATGAAGCTCTGCAGATTCCCATAGCTCACTTGCACCGAAATCCAGTGAGACAGCAAGCTACAGCTTTCTGGTTTTGCTGACTTCTCTTGTATCTCAAGCATCTTCAGTGTTAGAAGAGGTAGACCACCACAGTGATGGAAATTTGAAGCTATACAGAAACCATCTCTATAGAAGTGAGTTTGCAGGCTGGCTAGTCTGTTTGGACAGGAAATTTTATGCTGCAATTAGCAGTGATTGTCCCAGAAAAACATTTTCTTTATTAGTTGAACATTTTTCTTTTTAACATTCTTCTGCCTCAGAATATTTACTGAATGTTCCTTGTCCTCAAATCCTACTGAAATCAGAAAAATACTAAACTTACTATTAATGTTAAAATAAATGTTAAAAATATTATGTGGCTATGAAAAATGACTGCCTTATTTCAGCTATCCTCATGATATTCCTGGCATGAGATTTCACATCTTGGAAGATAATGGGCAGACAGTTACAATCCACTGTACATGGACTATATCACAGTATCATTAATATATCTGTAAGCATATCTATTACTCATTAGTCATCAAGACACAAGATCTGAGTTGTGTATTCCCCTCACTTTACTTGACTGTGTTGACACAATCAGATTGGTAACTCAAACTAATTAAAACAAAAATTAAGAATCAGAGAATGCATTCTAGCATTACGAATAAACAAAAGTAATGTAGAAGCAATGACTGAAAGTGGCTTATTTAAAAATAAGCATTATATGAGACTACAAAATCAACTCAATTATAAAATCAACCTAATTAATATCACAGAGCACTACAGCTAAAGCATTAGATAATTTGCCTGGTTAATCAGTGTTTCAGTTTTCCTCATTTCATTTAATACATTTTACAGATGGCAAGAGTGGCTTTATTTCAGGTTTCTGGGCATTTTTGAAGGGCTAGTATTGTTACACATGCACTCTAATGAGTACAACATAGAGAAACTTAATAGGAAAGGAGACTGGGGCAAGAGCCTATGAAATACCTTCTCCTCTTGGTGGTTTGATTTCGTTCTGAGGACAGTGAAGTGCCTGAAGAATTGCTTCCAACTTCCCATTGTTATAAGTTCTTGTGTCATATGGATTTGTGTTATCCTAAGAGATGGTACTTCTTCTTCAGAACAGTGTGGGACTGGGAGAGCAGCCGTATTTCCTGTTAAAACATTGTCCCTCAAGGTGCATGTGACCCCTCAGTTTGCTGAATTACTGGTGGAGAAGATTGTGGAGCAATTATCTTTCCAGAAAGAGTTCTTTTTTATATGAAAAGAACTCCCACACATGTGTTTGCCATCTATTTTTCTTGGTGGGGTATTTTCTACTTCTAGCCATGCATTAATGAGTTCCCTGTATTCTCTGGCACAATCCCACATCTATAGGGATTAAGTAGGATTTGAGCTACCAGAGCTGCTGCTTTGATACATCGTACACATGCCTTCTCCACATTCTATTTTAACTATTCATTTGGTATTTATTGAGGTTCAATTCCTTTATCTGTGCTTCCCTTGTTAGACGGACTTGGATTTGACAGGTAAAGAAGAAAGTACCAGCTGAACAGAACATGCTCCTTGTGACCCGTGAAGAGAGAGATCAGTAGAAAGAGGAATGTCAGGAGTAGATTTTATTAGGTAGCTCACAAACTGGTTATGATTTTTGCAGTTTTTATGTTTGATTGAACCAGTCCAAACATGCTTTGCACAGCCGTCAATCAATGGGAGCAAGTTCACAGGTATGAAAACTATCCCCCTTAACAGCCTGACTTTGAGCTAGCAAACTCCCTGGCAAAGTATATGCCCCTGAGTCTGAAAGAATTACATTTTGCAGAAAGAAGGACAATTGACAATTATTTAGGGTCACTCTGGGACACTTGTCTTGAACATAATGTGTCCAGTTTAATTTGAATTGTTTTAAGCTCTATTCTTCTGGCTATTGCTAAAGCTGAAAAATCCTTTATTGAAAAAACAACACGAACATTAAATTTCCTGTGGGCTTTTTTTTTTTGGCATCACAATTTTTTAATTACAGTATTTATACTTTGCTGAATTTGAGAGAGGCAGTCTGTTGTATGAGAATGTGACTTGCAGTACATTAAGCTGATTGGACATATTTAGATCAAGACCATAAGGGTTTAGGTATGTTCTTCAATACCCATGTGGTTAGGTTAAAACTGGATCCTCAGCTGGCTACTTGCATGTGTTATTTGTTTGAAGTATGTTCTGAAAATACTGTAAATTGAGTAATTAAAATAGCAACAAACCCAAGAAACCTGTTTATGTTCATGGACAATTCAGGGAGGTGCAAAGTTCCCCAAAGCACAGTTCATTGCTCTACCTGATCTCAGACAGAATCTGTGCAAGTTGGAGGAAGAAAAAAGCCACTAGCAAAAAGAGACCAGGCACTTACAACCAAGTAAGGAAACGCCTTTAAAATACTGACATTTAAAAGCAGCCATAGACTCAATTGAGAATTAGTTTATTCTGTGCTCCTCTGACTTCCTTAGCTTTACTACTCTGTAATCCAGCTGTCATGCAGATGACAACAGTTAATGCTGCCAAATGACAGCTTCCTATTTGCATTGTAGGCTCCTAAGTATTCAGCCTCTAGTGTCAACTGCTGAATGCCAACTTTCATCACCAGTTTTAAGGCACTCAGTTCCCAGTTAAATAAATCAGTGTATTTCATTGCACAGCTTCCTTTCCCACATCTCAACTGTTCCAAGAGTTTTTCATCAATATTTTCTATGCATGTTGGCAGAACATAACCTTGTTCAGAGAAGCATTTGCACCCATGTATGTTTAAACTGTAAAAGAACTCCCCAGCCAAATGAAGCACAAGTAATTGTCAGAATCAGGGTCAATCCATGGAAAGCACTGTACTTCAAAGTTTTCTGCCTCATACTTGGTTTAAATTCTCTCCTGCTTTCATCTTTCCAAGGCATCTGAGCTGTTACTTTCCAATGCACTACGATCATGCTTAATAGATCCCTACCTCTCTAGTTTGAAGATGCGTGCACGTTATTGCTCTGAAGATGGAGCTAAAGATTTTTGCAAAGTTAGAAGATACTAAACTCAAACAAGAACTGACAAAAAAGATCCTTTAAAAAAAATCCTTGTAAAAGACTAATAAATAAGCTGTTTTCCTGACTGCAGCTTACAGATTTGGACATCTGTAGCTCATTAGCTGTTGACGACTGTCATTCAAATCAATTAATTCAAAGAATCAGGTGCTTTCTAAAAGAAGGACAGACCAAAAATAAAATCACTTTTCTCTGTTTCTTTTAAATGTCTTTCTGGAATTGTTACCTACTAAGCATGGCATAGCACGTTGTTCCAAATCTTTTGTCTTTCTGTTTCTCTTTTCTTTCTCCTTTGCATTACCTAGCACTTTGTTTCTATTTCTGAAATATCCAACTGTTTCATTCATACCCACAGTTTTCAGTGTTGGAGAGGGATGTTTTAGATCCCCAGATTTATGAAAGGGTCCTTTTGATACTCTGTTTATTATAGTACAATAGCTTAGTATTTGGGTATTACATTTTCTATGTGTCATTTCTGTGCTGGACTTGATGCTGTGATTTTCACAGATATTTCCCAGTCTTTTAGTTTTCTTTTTGAAAGATTAATGAAAACAATGTTGTCTGTATTTCCTCCAACACATTTTCTCCAGGTTTAACCACTTTACAGGCTGATGGGAATCTGTGTTATCCTCTCTTCCTGGTTATCAGGAGAGGAAATTTTAGGCAGTATTCTGATGTAACTGCAGAAGGTGATGGATTTGCGTTTAAACTACTGCAAACTCCATAAGCTTCATAGTCTGTTGTTGCTAATATCATGGCAAGGAGGACTGGACAAAATGAATTCAGTTTGCACAAGTGACTGTAAAATTAATATTATGCTTTGATTTCCTAACTTACTGAATGTTATTTTGTATAGATGTCTCTAAGTTAGTGTCAGTGCATTGAAAAACAGCTCAGATATCCTGCTGCTATCGTGTTGTGCTTTTGCAACATAAGGCATAGTCCCATCCTACAGTAAGGATTTAAATCTAGGCATCATGTCTTTTGTATATTGCAGATCAAGTTTATTGCCAAAATGAGGCAGTTCTTTTTATGGTTGCCATTAGCAAAGGCTGTAGCTTCCTATTCTGGCATTGGTCATTATACAACTATTTTCATATCCTCTCATGATCAACTCTCCTGAGGATCAGAATAAAAATAAAATGACTGAATACATAAGATTACCTGACACAGGGCCCTTCAGTCTACACCGCTTTGTCCATTAGGTTCTGTGAAAACTATTTTAAGATCATAGCAAGGTTTTCTTTGTAATCAAGTTCAAAACAACCTGATAATGAAGCATATTATGTTAAATAATGCAAAAGATTACAAACTCCTCAGAGAGAGAGCTGTAGTTTTGTGGTATCTCTCCACACAGTATAATAAAAGCTCTGTTACTCAACAGAAGAGAAGCTGCTGAACAGTGCACTCAAAACATCATAAAAAACCTATGCACTAAAACTTAGTGTAGCCTCTAGTGAGGTAGCACACAGAAACAGAAAGTTAACAGCAATCAAGTAAAATAAATGCTTCTGGAATGCATGCGTACGTTCATACACGTATTTAACATTAAACTATATGCAATTCAAAACCTTAAAGCATTACTTATGCTTGTTCCCCCTCCAGAAACCTTGTGCCCTCCCAGTACCTTTTACTTATCTGCAGCAACTTTCTAGCTTATTGATAAGCAGCAGTCATTCAGAGGCTCTAGTTATACGTAATCCATTCCAAAAACCTTCTTCTATTTCACTTAGAGCCAAGTTTTCATAGATTTAAGGTCATAATTAACTCTTGCATGTGGTACTATGGGAGGAAAAAATGTGCAGGCAAAAAAAAAGATTTTTGAGCACAGAAAGTGAGTATATGGAATTCTTACCTCTTATCTTCAGCTTCTGGTCTCCTGTCTTGTCATGGTTTTATGATTTTTATTATCAGCTTTCCATATTGTAACATCATGTAAAGCACTTCCATGGACCGCTGATTTTCTGAATACCTGGCTCTCAGAAGAGAAGAACTACATAGCCCAGAGGACTTTGCATTCAGAAGGGAAGATAAAGGTCCTGGCAAGTCATGGGACTTTCTCTTTTCTCACTGCCTGGCAGCATGTGGGTGTGCTCCCCACCTTCAATTCAGAGTAAAGCCTTCAGTTTCAGACAATCTCTCTCTCATTATTTGATTTATTAGCCTCAGTTCCAATTACATATTGTATTATATTGTGTTATCTTGCATTCTGATATCATATTTAGTAAATTAACTTTCCTCCTCAGATTGTTGCTGCTGTTCTGTATTTAGACCCATCTCCCTCCCTCTTCCCCTTTCCCGGGGCATGGTTCTGCGGGTCCCCAGCCCCATTAGTCACTGAACCAGCCCATAAAGCCATGGACACATCCCTCCCCTTCCCCCCTTCTTTTTTTTCAGGCCTGTGGGCCTGTAGGTCTGCTGTCCCCCTGTCACAGACACAGACAGATCTAGATAACTCTGTGACAGTCTTTACCTTCTGTAGGCCACCTCCAAACAAAAAGTTAGGTTACAGACAAGTTGTTCTTCAGATACTGAGATCTTCTCATTAAAATAGTAGAAAATAATTCAAAAAAAATGAAAAGAGATTTAGAGAAGGATTGTCTCTGAATTGGAAAAAAATAGTCTACACTTTTATTGTATATATCCTGAAAGCTCCTATGGAAATGCAGCTCTCCATTGAGCCTGCTGCCAATAATGATCACTATTACTCACTTACTCTTCATTAGAATTCCTCTGAGCCCAGGAACTTGTCCCTGTGCTGCAAACCTCACTTAGGACCTAGTCTTGAATGAAGGATTCTTTGCTGTTTGCAAGCTATAGGGCAGAAAGATAAGTTTGGGTGGTTTCTGTGAACATCAGCACAACGCTACAGATTGGTGTAGCTAGGTGCTATTACAGAATATTAAAAATGGATAAAAGTTATGGTTCCATCATCTCTCCCTGAAATATTTGATTGTATCAAAAAACAGAGTTGAAGCTGTCCTACATAAAGTCAATGCAGACAAGATCTAATTGAAGACAATAAATTATTTCATCTGTCTGGGAGTTCAAAATTTTCAATGTGTTTATCTTTCAGCCTCAGGATAGAATTTAATATTAATTAGAAAAATGGGCTTAGACAGAAACTTAGTTAGCAAATAAATGTAGCTGTGGATTACAATGTTCCTTCATAGCAGGGGATATTTTGACAAGGAAGCTTAGATCACATGGGAGAATGGGAACATGAATCATTACCTATTAAGCATTACCAAAGTTCAAAGAGACTGGCTGAATAGATGCACTTGTTTAGGTCCTATGGGCAAACTGTTTCCATTTAGGAAAACCTGAGTTCAAGAACTTTCCCAATATTTTCTTTGAGAAATACGTAATGAATTTTTTTTTTCCCCTAATTTCCCCTAGGGGGGAAAGAAAAATCTTCTATTTTTTTCTTTCCTTTTTTGTTTTTTTCTCTGTATTCTTCAGAAACATTATGTTCTATAAAATGTATCTCATGGACACCTCAAAACTCATTGTGTAGATACAGATAAAAGATATTTCTACACAGTCCCAGAGTCTGCACAAAACCAGAGAAAGGTGGCTTTCAGTCCTGTGATGACTACCCTTTTTACTCACTGTCTCTGGTTAAATGAAAATTACTTGAACCCTGGCTGAAACCATTTACGGGTAATGTTTGTGCAGCAGGCTGCAAAGCCGTAACTTACTTCCTCTACTTAGAAACTCTAATGATCTTTATTATTTAATGCACATGTTAAAGTTTTAAAATTCTTGTGTGTGTGTGTGTGTGTGTGAGAGAGAGAGAGAGAGAGAGAGATGGAGATCTTCAAAGAAAATGCATACTTTAGAATCAAAGCATTTTCATTGTTAATACTATTATTTATGGTTGACAGGTTAATAGGAAAGACATCCATTAAGGTCTTTCAGATGATGAACCTTTCTTCCATATACTGAGACCTTACTTCAGTTTCGGTAATTTTTTTTCTTTTCTTTAAAGCAAAGTAGCATTTCTTAAACAGTTTTGCCTAATGTGTCCTTGTAAAGAGGACAAAAGCATAATTAATATAATCAGAAATAGCACAGTAGAATTCTCTGCCTGTTCTCTGTAAAGCACATCCTACAGTTTAGGTTACTGATGCTGTCATGTGCGTAGTGCTAGGTACGAGCTAAATTGCTTTTCTAGTTTAAGGTCAAAGCTTTCAGCGTTCTGCTTCTGCCAGACTTTTAGTTTGTAACAGATTAAAAGTGTTTTAAGTGTTTTTATTTAATTTCAGGTACCCAAGACAGCAACTGCTTTTGGCCATTTGGCCTGGCGAGACTTGGTCAAATCACAATGGAAGGAGATGTATAACTGTATCAGGGGTGCCTCCCTTCTAAGCCAGATGGAGATCTCAGCAGGGTGTTTAGCTGGATGAGAAAACATCCCCACTAAGCACGCAAAGAAGGTATTGCTGACAATGTCTGGTTCCCAGGATCCTAAGTGCTGATGGTTAGTAGCAGGGATTCCGAATAACCTTGATAATTAGATCAAATATATGCTAAACTCTAGTATTCAGAATTGCTTGACTTCTTCAAGCCTACCACTGCAATGAACAGAATTGAACATGTGAAAATGCAAGATTGCTTAAGTCTTGTATGCTCAGCCTTGACAAGCAGGCATGCCTCTGTCTGTGTGCTTCCTGCCTCCCAGCAGGAGCTGGGAGAGGCCTCCCATCTAGAGGTCTTTAGTCTCTTTCCTGCTCACTGCTATTTTTGTGATGGCTCCCAGAAATTCCAGTGGCATCAGGACTTTAACCATATTTTCTGCTTCCTAAATCTTTCTCTGCTTGTTCTAAGGAATTATACTTGAGGAATTATATTTGATCTGCTTAGTGGTTTTAAGCCTTAGAAAACAGGATCATTCCTGAAGTTATCAGCTTGTTTACTAAAAAATCATTTCTCAGTACATCCTTGACCAGTGACACATGGGAAGGACACAAAATCATGCTTTCTCAAATCAGCCTGCTCTCTGACAGAAAATATTGCGTAAAGGTCCATCATTTTATTTGCAGAATATATGGCTAAAGCCTTGTGTTATAGCATTTGGTAAACAAACAAACAAACAAACAAACAAAAAACTGCACTGAAATAGGATAGGATTTGTGTTTTTAAAACAATTGAAATTATTACTGATTATAATTTCATATTTATTATGATTTTTTTTTCAGCGGTGAAAAAGACCTTTCTAACAGCTTCACACTGTAAAGAAACATTATGAAAGAGGCTTCTCTGGTTCCTGGGGCCAGAGGGAGGGAGCAGGGACAGGCTAAAGGGACCATAGGACAAAATTAATTTGCAGTCCAATTTAATATGGCTGGAGGTAAATACCACGTTTCTGAACTGCATGTGGCCCAACCGGCTGCATCATGATAGCTTCAGCACCACAGGCTCCGTGGGGAAAGGAGAGAGATTCTACAAGCTGCAAAGGACTGTGTCTGCTTAAGGTAATCATATGTCGTGAGCATTTAGATGTAGTTTATACATCCTTGGCAAGCTTTATTACAAAGTAAGATATAGGAGGATATTCATATGCTTGAAAATGCAAATACAAATACCTTAAGGCTACCTTGGGATATAGATGTTAATAGAGAATGCTGCTAGCAGTATCTGGTCTGAAAGTCATTCAGTCTTATCCATAGTGTCCCAGAGATGAAACGTTTACATCCAGTGAATAGGTATTTGTAGTTCATTGCCCACATTGTTTTTAAAAAATTCAATATAAGTGCTCACTGTTGACTTCATTTTCACTTTGCTGCTATGATTTTTCCTGTTAGCTGAAAGAACAGTTCAGTACCAGATTTGGAGCCATAAGGTGAAAATTGTGGTCACCCACTTCTCTCTGCTCTCTGAGGACCTTCCAACTCACTCTTCTGAGCACAGCCTGAGTGACCTGCATCTCTCCTCCTAGTTCACAAGCCCTGAAAGTTTTGACCTTACTACTGTCTGATCAGAGTTCCACTGCAAAAGACTCAAGAGCAGTCCACTCAAATTTTGCAGAAAACCTGGCCCTCGATACTTCTCCTTTGAGACTGATTGCTGATTCTTATGATTGGATTTGAATCTATGTTCCTCAGATATGCTCCTCTTAACATTTATAAACAGGAAAAATGAATGTACAGAATTACCACAGCCTTGCAACAGTCCACAATGGATTACAGACAAGTTTTATGGCAAAATGCAGGCACTGTCATCCCTGATATCTTTTTTACCTGGAAGGCTGAAAAGCATTTTTACAGAATGTGGTCCATACAATGGTCAAAGGTGAATATCTTGTAAAACACACTTTTTTTTTTTTTAACTGAACAATTCAATTCTTTGTTTAAACTCACTTATATACCTGCCTTTCAGTATAACTACTTTATTTCCCTTCTGCACGGAGATTTGTAAGGTGCTCCTCAGCTTTCAAGAGGGATGTATTGCTGTTGTTAGTTCTATGTCTGCCTATCTACCATGTGTCTGCAGGGCATCTTTGTTTTCTGGGGAGAGCTGCCTCACTTGTCCCGTACTAAGCTGAACCAATCATTTTGGACAATCCCACTGCTGAAAGTTTTGAACCACTTCAATTACTATGGCTTTGATATCTATCTTTGACTGGGAAGATAATAGAAATGCAAGAGAAAAGCAGCAGTTAACCACCACTGTATCATTAGCAACTCTGAGAAACTTTCCAGAACTTTTACCAGATCTTCAACATTTGTGAACTATTGCTCTCATGGTCATGGAGTACCTTCATGTGCCTATTCTTGTCCATTTTTTCGCTATTAATTTTCTGTATTTTTCCATTCTACTCCACTAAGTGACACTGCTCAGCAAAAAGCTCTGGTTGGTAAGGAAGTTGTGCATGTCTTATGGTGCACTTTTTTTCAGCAATCCCTTCCCTAGACTTAGCAGCTGTCAATGATATCGAGATTTGGAAGTTTCCTGCACATATAGGTATGACATAAAAGATATCCTGTGAAGGGAACAAAATAAGAAAGAAAGCTGAATTGCTATTTTCAGATGAGATTCTGGTTGCAAGCACATATGCAGTCCATACAGAAAATTACTGTTCCAACCCAGGAACAAGAAAAATAGTGCAAATGATGCCTCTTTTAAAAGCAGCTAAAGGTTGAGAAGGCAATCATTAAGCATTGAGAATTAGAAATACTCTGCAGATATGCTGTATTCAAGACAGAATCATTTTTAGGTTCTATTTAAAAAAAATAAAAGCAGAGAGAAGCAAGTCAGAACTGCTGAGAGTTACTTTGGCTTTCCTTTTAGAAAAATGAAAAGTAAATGTGTGAAATTATAATAGCACACTATACTATAAAAAACAAATAAACTGATTTCAGCTCATCATCTGCTGAAGCACTTGGTAAAATATCTGAAGAGATGTCAAAAATTCTGTGAGACTGAAGTGAAAGTGAGTGCCTCATTGATCTTCATGCGTGGGAGAGACCAGTAACATTTGACACAGAGAGAAAAATTATAGTGCTCCATTCTGGAAATGTTTCTCCTATGGTGAAAGTGTTGACATTCTACAGAGAATAGCTAAAGTTTATATTTATGCAGTAGAAAGAATGGGTCCCAAATTGCAAATCTCTCTCTCTCTCTCTCTTTTTTTTTTTTTTTTTTCCATCTTAGCTATCATTTGTGGGAGCGCTGATTTTATATTTTTATTTCCTGGCTGATTTTGATATCCCAGATCAAATGTCTCAACTCTTTATAGGATAGAAAGGAAAATATGAAGGATCAATTTCTGCTATTTCAGCAACGTTTAAGTAAGAACAGGATGAACAAGAAAAGAACAAGAACAAAATTCCATCCTGGAGATGTTTTTGCTTAGGGAAATTTGAATCTATCCGGCTTTAAATTTTAGTTATAATTAAAGTACCCTGTCTTTCCCTTCTTCAAGTTCTAGAGAGAAATCTGTGTCACTACCAAGTCTCTTTGCTGGTGAAATCTCCAGCAGCTGTTCTGCAGGGACATTACTTCATAGTATTCTATAAAGTTATCCTTACATTTGAATTTCTTCCAGTTATTATGTATTGTCATTCTTCTTTGCTTATTGTTTTCACACTGCAGTAATGGAAAGAGCTGTCATAGAAGAACTGTAGGAAACTAATTGGGAATTACTCAGAATGTGATTAATTAACTGTAATTGACTTTGTGACATTTTTCAAAAGAACAAATTCTTTCCTACATAACTAAAGTTGCTGGATTTAATTTTATCAGAGTCACTTTCTTCTGAACATAGATGTTTCAATTTCCTGTTTTATCTAGCACACAGTCACCATAAACTATCTATAATCTCTTCGCCACATTCACTGCTATGTTATATTAATTAAATGCTGGTAGAAGTCAGTGAAATAAAGAGAAAAAAATCTTATGACTTGAACATGCAAAATTGTAATTAAATCCTATAATATATTCACCATACATTTTGATTCTAAGGCTTGCAAAATTGTGTAATGTAAATTGAGAAAATAATATAATTTGACATTATTTTATGGGTTTTAAATATAAAGAAGTATAATAAAATATAGAAGAATCTTAAATTCTCTGCTTATATTTAATGGGTTTATATATGTGAAAAACATAGAAGAGACCAACCAACAAACGCTATTCACAATGCGTATCCTTAAAAATTAGCTTAAATTGTGTAGATGCTGTTAGCTTAAATTGGATGAAAAACAATGCATTCAAGCTATTGGAAAAAATAAAAAGGACAGGACAAGACATCTTTCTTCCAGTAAAGTTTTTCTGTGTAACAGGTGAGTTCTTCCTGTGATTATACATTATTGTCACATAACAATTAGAGTTACATAAATAAATACTTATTTGGTCTCCAGCTGGTTTAGTACTGTTTACCTTATGGTTGGTCTACTTTCATCAAAAAGTCATTATGTAAATATCTGTTAATTGTGAGGTTTTGCATGTTCAGCATTTCTTGCTTTACCAGTCAACTACATATTTCTTTTCCTGGATGTCCAAGGATATCAAAGTTGTAATTAGCCCTAGCCTTACCATATTGTCAGACAGTTTAAAACAATGGACTTCGATATTTTTTTGTCTTATACATGTGAACGCTAAAAGAAATGTTCAGAATGTGTATAAGAAGAAAGTTTTTGTGGACTGACACATTTGTTAAGAGAAGTGGAAATAGCTATTAGGAAGATTTTCAAACTTATTCAGTGCAGAGTGTTGCCTTGCATTAAAGGGAATGCAGTTAAAAGAAATGCACACGAGGGTAGGAATTTCATTGTTAAAACTGGAAGCAAGGAATAGCAGATCAGTAAACATGAAAAGTCAGGCAGAACACTGTTGAATAAAACAACTGACTAAGAAACTGGCTAGCCCACCTGGTGGTACATATGTCTCCTTTTTCTGGTGCTGCAATTAAACTGCTCACAAAAGCCTGCTTGTCAGATGGCAAACTTTTCCTAACAAAGGCAAAAAATAAAAGTGGAGAAAAAAGGCACAAGCTTTTCCTGGTTCTAAAAATGTTCAAATGTGTGTCATCAGTTTATCACTATGAACCTCAAGGAAGACGCTCAAAATTTGAAACCCTGAAAAACAGTGATTCTTCTGCTTGTTGGTGTAAGGCACTGAGGAAATGAGCAGAAATGAAAGCCAATGTCATATTGACTGTCTTAAGGTACCAGCTTGTATACATGCTCTTATAATGTGCAAGGATCACAGAAATATCCCAGGGTAAGCACCAGAAGACAGATCAGTGGTCCTGCTGTTGGTGTTTGGTGTTACTTAAAGTCAGTAATGCTGATGAAATCCATTTCAAGCTTGAAAAACAGAAAAGGAAAGCTAAAACCTCACAAGCTCTTTGACTGGAAACAGTTTTGTACTTTTCATATTAGTCTAATGAAAAAAGTTGTTTTTCCACTGAAATACAGTGGCACAGATTTGGTTTAAGAAGGGAGAGTCATTTTTAAAATATGTGATACATCACAAAAAATTCTCTCTAACAGATAACACATTAACACATTTTTCAGAATCTTGCTGTATTTAGCTTGCTTCACTATTGGTAAATCTCAGGAAGATGGCAATTCTGAGAGAAAAAAATACAAGAACATCAGAAAATGAAAGCTCTAATGTTTATTTTTGTCTTTCCTATGCTAAATCAAGTAACAAGATATGAGTATACCATACTCGCAACAAAATCTCTAATGTGAAAATTAAATTATACATGAGCAACTCGTCCTTGTTATAATCACAAAACAGCATACATTAGAGGCATTTCATTTACATTGCTATAGCTTGTCAATGTCTCCAAGAACTCTCTTAAGAACTTAGGGTAAGAATAAATAAATATCATATGACCACAACTCCATTTCTTTAGAACTGTACAACAAAAACCACATAGATAAGTATTTTCATTGGAAAAATAGGATTGGGGAGTACAGTATATAACTCTTCATCCTTGTTAAATCTGACAGTTACTGGCACTGGGTCACACAGGGTTCTTCTGCTTTTGTCAGCCTTACATTTACAGCTTTTTGATGCACAGCTCGAACAGAAACATTTTAATAAAGCTCTAGTGTGTGTGTGTGTTGTATTTTAAGGAAAACTATTGTTCATAGGAAAGGGATAGGGAGGGGAATCTTCCCCAGCAAAGACGATCACATCTCCAGTATTTTATCTTCATTGCTGGCGTTTGCTCAAAGTTTTGATAATGATGGTGCTGTAAAAAAGCAATTACTAAACATGCAGGCGCTCATTTAGAAGAAGAGGAAAAGAGGAGTACTGCCCTCTCTTTTGAAGCCAGTACTTAGTTTTTTAATTCTGGTACTTGAATTGTTCTCAGTCTCTCTCAGAGGTTAACAATTTCTGGATGGCCTCTGCCTGCCTTTATTTTAACCCAGTTGTTACCAGTCAGCCAACTAGCTCCTTTAGGTGAGTAGTGACTTTGTCATTTAAAGCTTTCATGACTTTTTTTCAATTTTTTCTTACATCCACTTCTATCAAAAGGCAATGGCACATACCCTCTAAAAAGTCTTCCACGTGAGAATAAAAGCAGTGTTCCCTTGGTAGCACCAGAGCAGTTTTCTACAAAGACTAGTTTTTTACCCAGGTTACCATCATACCTTCTGTATTTGGCCGCTTATGATGGAGTTAGACACTCTAGCAGGACACTGCCAGTCACCTGCAAAGTGATACCTAGAAAGTGATACCTAAAGTCCTACACAGGCACCCTCTTCAGTTAGGCTTCATGAATTATAATTCAAGTGCCTCACTGACCTCTTTTTAATAATGCTACTACAATAGCTCTGAAACAGAGACTTGGAGAATAAGTAGACATGAGAAGCTAGTTTAAAACTAGCTAAATACATAGACCTTTTTGTTGTTTGTTTTATGTCATTTACCAGATGCTTAAATAACTACCATACCTTCCAGTAGCCATATTCCTATAAAGTCTATCAGAGATGCTGCCATTATGTGTTATGCAGCTGTTACACCATCTTCTACTAATGATGTCATGACATGGGCTGTGTCTTGTTCAGAAGTCACTGCAGAAGCAGCACAGCATTCATAGCCACTGTTGCTGCAGCTCTCTAGCTGTCACTTGCTCCTCTAAGGGTATTGCTAATAGTTAGAGTGTCTCCTGGATGCCTTGTGCTACCACAGCAAAAAAAAGCAAAACAAACAAAAACAACAACAAAAACTCCAGTTCAGTATAAGATGCAGAAAACAGGATATTCACATCCCATTCTTGCAATCCTCCTTTTTATTCCTTCTTAGAGCCGTGATCTGGCAGCTCTCTAATAGTTTGTTACTGATGATAAATCCTGCCAGGGCACTGCTCAATCTTGCAGCTACCATTTCTCTTCCAAGAGGCATCCTCTTCTCTCAGCTGTTACCAATCTGTTAGCTAGCTGCAAGCATCAACACTGCTGTTTAATGTCTGTTGTAGGATGAAACATACATGCCATATATGCCATATAATGCCATCTCTCACATGCCATTGTGAGACTGATCTTGGCTTTGTAAAGATATTTTTCCTATTTAAGAATAGCAGCTATATCCTTTCAGAAAGGTGCAATCTGTGTTTCTTTTTGTGGCTGAAGATTCTGAATGTAACACTGACCACTCAGAGCTACAGACCAAGAAAAATAATGCTACAGGTTGCTAGAGGATCAGCATAGACTGACTTTGAAGCAAGTTGATGCATTGTTTTACTGCAAATGTTGCCTATCTGGTAAAATATAATGTTTCCTAAAGGTAGAATAAATCCATTACCTTTACTTTTGTATGTTGAATGGGCAGCTTTTGACTACGGTCTGTAACATTAACTAAAAATAGTCTGTGAGGGGTTGCCACACTTTTGGAAACACTGGATTGCTTTCAACCTCCAAAAAACTCTGAGTTCTAATCTGGAGCTAAGCTCTCAGCTCACTTTCCTTTTTACTACTTTCAGAGATTGTTTTTAATCCATTTTAAATTTTGAATTTCCACTGTCCAAATTTTGCTTCCCTTCCTACAGAAATTCACTAAATTTCCTTGCAATTTTGAAGTCTGTTCTGAACATTAACAACGGCTTTTCTTGGTTTTGGAAAAACATTGCTGTAACACTTCTATTACCCATAGCAGTGAAGTTTCATTTGTTGTATCTTCTTTTGCGGATGGAACAGTTTATTACATACTCTGGTAAATTATCACAACTTCTTTCTCTACTGCAGCAGTATTATCCTGGTCTGGCATCTTGTTAGTCATTCCTTCCTGAATCAGCCTCAGAAAGTTGTCATTAGGAAGGGGAAATTTTACTGTTTCTGTATTGTCCCTAGGGACAGTAGAATTGCAAATGCTTATTGAAGCATGTAGCTGTGCTCTGGATTTTTCTTGTTCCTTGATCTTCAGCAGTCTGCAGCAATTCCACCAGAGTAGGGAGATACACAATCAGAAGAGCCTGCTTTGCTGGGAATCCAAAAGAGATTGCATTCTTTAAAAGCCAGCTTTCAATTTCCTTCATTTCTTTCTCCCATTCAGTAATACTTACAAGCCCTGTTAATGATCCTGGAAAAACTGGCAGATTGTGCTGCCCATTCAAGGATGAGGCTTTGCTCTACTGAAACCCTTCTATGAAATCGAATTTCTATTTGTTCTGTAGCTAAATCACAGCCTGAGTTCTGTGCTTTGTAACTGTTTATTATGTACATAGTTTGCTCTGAAGAAGCACAGCTGACTCTTAGAGGAAAAGCTCTAATTTCCATGTTTGCATTTTATTAATGTAAGCGTACATTCAAAGTGACATTAAAACCATCATTTGACAATGTTAAGTGTGTCGGTATGAGTGTCTTTGCACAAAAGTGATTAAACTCCTGTCCTTGCTCCTTCCCTGTACTTATGACTGATGAGTGATTTGACACGGGATTTATGTCCTTTTAGAAACTGAGCTGAGCTAATGGATTGATTTCAGCAGGTTAACAACCACATAGCTGTTGGCAGGTACTACTATTCTGTTCTCTCACCCTGTGCTTGACGGGAACTAGAAAAAAAGAGGAGAAAAATGTTGCATCTGAGAACTGTGTTTTGGTTAAAATCACACCATAAAATTGTTAGGGATTTTAATACTGGCTGATGTGCTGGTAAGACTAACATCTGTCTTGACAAACTGTGAAGGAAATCTAGTGAATTTAATATATTCTGTTTTTTTGGCTTTTTGGGGGGGGGGGGGGGCTGATAGGAGGTGGGGGGAATCCAATGGTACAGTGCTGGGCACACAACATTGTTGTGTCAAAGAGATATTTGTCCAAATTCAGATAAATTGGTGCCCGATCATGCCCCTGTGGCTTCCCTAAGGAAGACATCAATACAAAGAGGTCAGGTACTTTCTAACAGTCATCCGTACCAGGCTGAACTGGTACTCTTCTCAGCCTTTTATGTAAGATTCCAAATTGAATGTGATCATGACATATGTTAAATCTTGTTGATCAAACCTGACTCAGTCAGAGAAGGAGGAAACCCTATCTTACTAAATTCAGCCATACAAAATCACACCATATAGCCTCCTGCAGCTGTCTCCTTTTGAGTTTGATGCTGGATTCTCATCTTTCCCTGCAGCAACTGCAGCAGACTACTCAGATTTCTGAAGAGTATTTTAGCCAGATCCAACACTTTTTAAAAACAATAGGTATTATGTTTCATACATGTGTGGCTACTAATATTTTGAATTTTTTTCAAGGTGACTCCCATTTGGGCAGAAGTGCGTGTGTCCTGGGGGTGTGTAAACTCATGCTGAAAAATCGTTTATGTGTATTTTAACTGTGGCAACACTGTGAAAGGCAAACAGACTAGCAAGTTGTTAGCTATGGAGAGTTATAAAGATAGGATTTCATACTAAATACTAAGATGGATTAATGTTTCTACAAAAAGCTCTGGAGACAATGTGTTCTCTCTGAAGTAGTGAGTCAGACAATTAGGTTCACAGTAAGCCATTATTTAAAAAGAAACTTTTATCTGTTCAAGGTATGTTCAAGGAATGCAAGTACATCATTTGCTGGCTGCAACTGTGTGGTACAAACACCTACCCTCTAGCAGTGGTAACAAGTTTTCTTACAGTTATCTTACTTTTCCTTACTATTCCCTTTTTATCTCACTTGGATAATCACTATATTAAACAATGACTTCATCCTCACTTTCAAAATCCTCAACTATGAAAGGAGGATGTTTTAAAATAAGCTGAATGTCTTTAGAAGCTGGAATAAAAAAGGTTTGGAGGAGAGACGTGTAGCTACTGGGTAATTCTGCTATGCACAGTTGACATTTATTAAAGCCTTCAAGCCACTTGTGCAAAATGTCTGTAGAGGTTTTCCTCTGTGCTTGTGGTGAACCTTCAATCAGTCCTATAAGCTTTTATTCCTGAAGTGAATCAATACAGAAAGAGTTATTTTCAAAAAGGCCAAGTCATCTGTATTCTATTTGCGCTTAGAACATTATTTCAGCTTCTTTCCCACAGAGCAAATATCATCAGCAGCAAGACCACATCTTTTCATATCTACATGGGGAAAAGAACAGTTTAGTACTTTTGGCAAAGATGTAAAGATATTATTGCTTTTAACCATTTGAAGATTTTAAAAAAATCTTCCTAACAAAAATGCAAAAGAGAAAAGATGGGACTAGTGCACTTTGAATTGATGTAGTGGTATCCATTTCAGAAGAGACTGCGTGGCAAACCTTCAGAAGGAGAGATTCTGTGAAATAACATAAGAAATTTGTTGGCTTTCAAAAATGAACTAAATCCCCTTACTCTAAGCTTGAATTAGCCCAATCCAGAAACTGATAATACAGCACAATACCTAACACAGAACATTTTTGCCTCTTCTAACTGAATGGATATCTAGGGATTTGGGAATGTCAGAAAACATTTTTATTGAAGCATTTGCTCAAATTTCAGACAGAACATATATTTAACTTTTTTTTTTTTTTTTTTTTTAAAGACTGCTAATGCAGCTAGGCATTACTAGCATGCATATGTATATAAGGTAGATTTTGAAACTGATAATAATCAGATAATTTATATGAACACATTTTTTATTACAATGCTAGGGACCTAATCCCATATCAAATAAATCTGCGGGAAGATTTTAATGATTTTCATTGATGATGTATTATCTGTGGATTGTTTAGTCCAACAGATATAGCTCAAACTTAGTAATTTATAATGCATCAATACCTGACAAAGCATAGACTTCATATATATATATATATATATATTTTTTTTTTCCCACAGAGAACATTGCTTTTATTATTACATTGGATGATTTTTCTAAGTTGCAATTGCAGCGTTAACTCTGATTATCCCATCACATCGAGTTGGATATTAGGAAGAATTTTTTCTCAAAAGGAGCGGTGAGGTATTGGAACAGGCTGCCCAGGGAGGGGGTGTGTAGATGTGACACTGAGGGTCAGGGGTTAGTGGGAAGTATTGGTGGTAGGTGGACAGTTGGGCTAGATGATCTTTGTGGTCTTTTCCAACCTTAATGATTCAATAATTTTCAGTGGTATAAATGAGAACTGAGTTGGTATAACATTTTTTTCTTATTTGACCAGGATGTCAGGTGTGCTTTCTCAGTCCAACTAGCACTGATTTGGATTAATGAAGACTGAAGATGAAAATGAGTTAAAAGTAGGAAAAGAATTGTGGGATTCAGCACTTTGTACTAATGCATAAAGTTTCCTTCAAAATTCCATTCTATGTGGTTTAATAATTATCTAAAATAAGGTGCTTTGCAATGAGGATGAAAATGACAGTCTTTTCATAGCCACCATTGCGGAAGTTTTCAGAATATCACATACATATCCCAGAACACCTTCTTTGAGACAAAGAAGTGAATATAATTGTAGAGCGGAGATGTAGCAGTCCTTTGCAGAAGCTGTGGAGGAAGCTCCATTGTGCAGCTAATGCACACAGCAAATGACAGTGACATTCTGGGAAGTCCAGAAATAGCATATAATCGTTTTCTCTTCAGTTGGAGCAACATACACGTTTATTTCTTGTAAGACTATTAAAGAAAGAAGAGAGTTTTAAAGTTTAAGATCAGTAGAGATGGGTTCCAGACAACCCAGCATATGTTTGGTGTTTTATTCTGACAACCTACATCCTATACTACTGCTGTATTCTACACTAATTTTTAGACTAGAAATATACCTGCTGGCTTTATAAGACTGGAGAATTTCTGTGTTGAGATTAAATTCATAGTATAGACATAAAATAATTTAAACAACTGGTGGAATTGTATACGCGCTCTGGCTGTGGCACTCAAAAAGCATCTAACACTTCTATTGTAAATATAGCAATAGAAAAACCTTCTGCAGAAAGATATCTGCCAGTCCTTGATTATGACTTCTTATATTGAAAGGGCAAATGAGCATCTCCATTTTACAGTAAAAGCGCTAAGAACCAAGAGAAAAATTTCATCATTCTTACTGGATTAAGAATATGTACAGTATTCTTTATGTATTCAATGTACAGTACACTTCAGAACTCAGTTTAGCTGCAAGCTAATTTTTCTAACAATTATTTTACTTGTGTGTAATGCAAACAAAGCCTAAACAAATATGAGGAAAAATAAAATCTCTTGTTAGAAGTTTTATAGTCTACTAGCTTTTCAGACTTATAAGACACAATGTCAAATTAACCCACTAAATTGCTTCATTCTAAGAGTATAATTAATTTTTCTTTCATGTGTAGAATGTATGACTTGCTTGAGCTTGCACTGAATATATATTTCTTAATTAGTTTAACACTGTGTATGGGAACTGTTGAATTACAGCCTGAACCACCTGAGGCAAGCACTGAGTCAGCTGCAGGAACACAGGTGAAGGCAATTCAGTTGTGTGACCGGAAGGGGTGGAGCCAGGCTCTACCTCTCCTTGACCCCACTTAAGGGCTGACTGCCACTGAGGAAGGATCTCTTCTTGGAGATCTCTCTTTGTGGAGTTTTTGCAAGCCTACAACACTGGTGAGTGCCTTTCATTTATATCTGATTATCTTTTCCAACATGGTTGTCTTACTGGCCTAACTTCTGTGTGTACTGTATAACATCTGTATATTTCTTTACCATACATGCTGCTAAAATATACAGCAGCCTGAAGAGTCATGAAGTGGAAATCTTCCTCTTTTATTTTCTTTATCAGTTATTTATCAATTATTTATCAGGTAGAAGATGCAGTGTCTTTTTAGGTCATTGTATCAATGGATAATTGTGTCTGGCATTTCTGGTTACAGAATAGTATTGTAAGAACTTTTTAGTATTTCTTTATAAAAGATGACTCACTGACTAACCCTTAACACAAATGAGACTGCTTTAGACAGATGGGGTGTGTGCCCTATGGCATAAATGCTAGGGTAACGTTCAGAAATTCTAAGAAGTATTAGATTAATTCTTCAAGCAAAATACTACTGTTGCTATAGTTACAGTGATATGGTATTCTCTCTTATCTATATGGTATGCCATTCATCTCCAAAATCTCAGTTGGAGATTAAGGACAAATTCACTTAATCTGAGCTAGCCAGCTTCTCTCACCATATTATGTGTTCTTTATTTCACAGAGTAGAAATATGTTCTGATGCTGTTAGTGTTCTGTGAGTTTTTTTGCACTTTCTTAAACATGCAGAAAATGTAAGGCAGGCCTAAGCTAAGTCCTAAAACTAAGCTTAGTGGACTCAGCTGACTGGAGGCTGTGGAGACTTGTCTAAAAATTCTCAGAACAAAACTTGGTTATGCTAAGAGCACTCTCCACTTCTGTTTCCTGCATCTACTAAGCAGAGTGCAGGATGACAGATATCAGCAGTCCAAATTAAATCAAAGAATCATAAAATCATAGAATGGCCTGGGTTGAAAAGGACCACAATGATCATCTAGTTTCAACTCCCCTGCTGTGGGCAAGGTCGCCAACCACTAGACCAGGCTGCTCAGAGTCATATCAAGCCTGGCCTTGAATGCCTCTAGGGATGGGGCATCCACAATCTCCTTGGGCAACCTGTTCTAATATGTCACCACCCTCTGTGTGAGAAACTTCCTCTACACAAAGATAACACAGGAAAGCTCTGGCAGTCCTGAGAAGAGATTTGGATAGGTTAGCAAGGGTTGCCTGTTTAGTATAACATATAAAATCTATTGCCATAAGTTACAAAAACCTCAAGGCTATATATGCATGTAAGCTGCAAGTTTGTTCAAGATTCAGTGTAGCAGATAGTGTTTATTAATAATGGAAAGTATGGTCATGCTTTGTATTATAGTTAATGCTTCCTGACAACCGAGTGCTTCAGAGTCAAAAGTACTTTGTTTCCAGGGTAGATTGAAAATGCTGCTATAGACTTTTAAGCCTTTTATAAAAAAGTCAAGATGTGTTGGCGCCACTAGCAGAAACAAAAACTATTAGTGAGACACAGAGATACTGTACATACTGCATTATTGTTGTGGCGTAGGCTTACAGAACTGAGACCTGTTAGAGTATTTGATGGAGATACTCATGAAGCAGTTTCAGAGTTCATCCTGTTTGAGGCCTGATGCCATGATGAATTTTTTTGTGAGGGGGACTCTAAGTTCAGTTAGCTATAATAATAGTTCTGAACTACTTGAGCAGGATGGATAGGACAGGTACCAGCACCCAGCACAATGGCTTCCGAAATGGCTCTCTATGTGCCTGCACTGAGCAGTTTGGTCTAATGGTTGGCAACCCTATCTACGGAATAAGGGTTAGAATTGAATTATCTTTTAGGTCACTTCCAACCTAAACCACATTATTCTATGACTGTCCCTATAGCAACTGTTCCCTATAAACATCTATTGTTCCTTTATATTTAAAGTCTTGTATTCACATCTATTTAGTTCAGTAGAGCAGTATAAATGCATGAGCTGATCCCAACCTTTAGAGCTTGAAAATGCAAATTATGTAAGAAGGTCACAGAAATCATGGATTTTTTAAATGCACTAATATATTCTTATATTTTTTCAATAAAAGTTCTGTGACTGCTGTGTTTTGCATAAGGAACCAGAGGTAGTTGTAGGCATGGATTTGGGTGTGTGTAAATATACTTTACTCTCCCTAATCTTCTCCTATCCCAATAGGGAATCAGCATCCCATTATAACTTCACAGCTGGCTCCCAGCTAAGCTCCAGGACTACATGGAATAGTTGCATCACGCCATACATTTAAGCAATAGACTAGAAAACAAGCATGAACTTTTCACAGGCTGTTACAGCCAGAGAGAACAAGGCGTGGACCTCAGTAGTTAGGAACTTCCCCATCATCCTAAAACCTGGTAAGCAGAACCTAGAAATAGTAGACAGGACAACCAAAAGTTCAGATCATAAGAAAATATCACGGTGGTTAAGGCAAACTAGGAAATTAAACATTTCCTTAAATTACAATTTAAGATCTGATCAAGTAGTCACTAGAGAAGGCTACAGTGGAAGACTGAGACTAAGCCAACAGATACCTTACTAAGGTAACAGTACTTACTAAGCTAATAGTACCTTACTCAGGATCAACCAGCTCTAGGACTACAGATCAATGTTGTACCTAAGCTAACAGCAGGTCTCCTAACATAAATCAGTTAGAGGGTCTTACTCCCTGGCTGAACTTAAATAGAGCTCCAAATGTAGAGGATGCCCCAGATGAGGCTGGTTGGAGCCATCTTAGCTCATTTGTGTGCCCCCCTTGGCTCAGTTATCATGCTGATACTTGCAATAAAAAAAGAGGAAGCTCTAAACTGCAGCAGCTTAAGTTACCAGTACCAGTTGGAGAGCTGTTTTGTCATCTTGTCTTTACTACCTCTGAGTTGTATGGCTGTGGGCAGCCTTCACCTGATAATGCTTGGCTGGGAGCAGCTGGAGTGAGTAGGGTGGTAGCATTGGCAGGGAGAAGACACCTGTCAGGCATTCAGGTCCCTGTGGTACCTGGGAGAGGTGATTAGCAGCTAACTACAGCTGTGTCCTTTCTTAAAGCCTTGTGTTCTCAGGGCAAAAGGAAGCTTAAAGCGTATGTGTTTACATTCTTAATGTGTATTTCTTGTTATTTGTACAGCTCAAGCCTGGGGGCTACTGACAGGTCCTAATTGCAGTGATCTGCCTCACTTGTGGTTATCCCTCTGCCTGCTCTCTGTGCTATTGCTCATGTATTATCTAACAATAATGCTCTATTTTTCTACTTTTTTCTGATTTTTTTTAATGGGCTAAATCCATAAGCTTTCATACTTAAGTTTTCTTTAATTGTTTGTTTTAAAACTGCATTAGAATTGGAGGATTCTGTGTTGAAGGGGACCAATGAGGATTAAACTCTACAGTTTAATTGGACAATATGAGCGTGCTAAAAGCACTGAATTTTCATAGGTGGCATGCACTCACACTGAGTTGTTGATGAGCTTTCAGAAAATTAGATCCCCCCCAAAATTGTAGATTTATGGAATGTCTCAACTTTATATGAATTATTGAAAATATTTTTCATTAATATGAGGGCAGCTCTGAATATAATGCCTCCTATTTTATGATGTTGGCCCATGACATCAAGGGCAGATGTTGGTGGTATGGCAGTAGAGGCTGAACCTTCCCACCAGTTTTCCATTACATTTTGTTGCTGTGTGACAGGTGGCAGCAGAGGGTCTGTCTGATAGAATGGTTTCTGATGTGGAAGTGTGTATAAAATGTAGGTATGTCATTAAATTCCTTCATGCAGGAAAAAATGGCACCCACTGACATTCACTGATCCTTGCTGAATGTTTATGCAGACCAAACAGTGGATGTGAGCACAGTGAGGCAGTGGGTGGTGCAATTCAACAGTGGTGACAGTGGGTCACCTCTGCTGGTGCACATTTTTACAAGTGCAGTATGCAGGCTTTTGTTCATTGTTGGTGAAAATGCATACCTACTGGTAGTGACTGTATTGCAAAATAGTGTTTTGTAGCTGAGAATTTGCTCTATTAAATAGTGTGGTGTTCTTTGTATCTATTGTACTTTCTATGGAAACAAATAGGAGGCACTGCTTTTGAAGTGGCTTACATACATCTCTATACTGTTGTTGCAAGAGGACAGCTTCAGCAAGAAGGCTTTAAACCTGTGTCAGCCTTCTTATTTTATCTTAAAGGAAAAGTCAAAATTTTGATTCCTCGTTCTAAAGAATTGACCATAGTCTCATGTTTTCAGTGCTTGCCTATGCCATATAACCAACTGCTAATATTGGTTAGTTTCTATGCCTGTTTTTGCAAGATTAAATGTTTCCCAAAACTGGGAGTAGAAGGGAAATGTCGATTGCTTTCCTCACTGTCAGCTGAAAAGTTTTTGCTGGGCCTTGTGCCTTTAGTATCTACTTCCTGGGGGCCACAATCTTGCTTAAACTTGATTAATGAGCTTGCCATTTCTGAGAACAGTGCTTGTCTCCTGCTAATGGGCTCTGTGCATGCTGGTGATCAAGAAGAGTGTAAACTAAAAACCTGCTTCTGGTGAATTCAGAAACAATTTTCACTGCTGGCTAACAGCTTGGTAATTTGCAAGGCAAAAACAAGGGGTGGGGAAAATGACAATGAAAACATGAAACCACCCACTTGTAATGCACACTATAGATTAGGGAGTCTGTAGTCTAGGGATATATAAAGAACATTTTTCATCATAATACTTGTAAAAAAAAAAAAAGACCTTAACAATATTTTGGGAAGCAGGCAGCTGTGAAGAACACAATGAACTCTGTATTGCAACTACTGATTTTTTGATTAATCAAGCACTTAACCCTTCCTCTCTAGTGATCAATCATGGAATCATCAAGTAGATTCATTGTTAATAGAGCTCAGTGAGTCTTACTAAATATAGTTCTATCAGCTTCAAGTAAACAGATACAACCTGAGATGTGATAGATTTTTGGTGATCCAAAAATCCGAAGTTTTCTTATTTCTTTAATATTTATTATATGTAAGACTGTGATGCTGTTTTAATTTCCTCTTGCCTCCTAGGCTTGAAGGTGCATCTTTACATATTAGATCTATCTACTGTACACTATACCATCACTTGCATTGCAAACTCCATGTCATTTTCAAGGGAGAATGCCTTGACTCCACCAGTCTGCAATGACTCATCTGTGATTGAATTCCTCTTGTTCACCATACTGCTGTATGGGAACAGATGTAAGATAGATAATATATGAATAAATATCCCAATGAAGAAAATACCAAATTGAAAGAGGTTTTTGGTTGCCAAACAATCTGAATTACATACAACAGTAAGATGTTTACAGAAGAAGTAGATGCAAATATTGTTCTTCTAAACCCGACTATGCATATAAGATGTACGTAGAGTATGAGATAATGCCTCCTGCAATAATATCTCATGCTCCGTTTACAAGAAGCACTAAGACAATAACACTGAGCAATAATATTAGATTCATCTTCTGCAATTTAATTTCCTGTAGTTTAGAATATCAGATCTTGCATTCTAAGTAGTTCTCTGTGTACCATAAATTAGAAACTGTTTCACTGAGGTCTCACGATGGTTGTTTTTCTAACCTATTGAGTTGTAGATGGAAATATTGATATTAGCTTTATTAGGTGTCTGTAGAGGGAACCATTTGGAATAAAATGGTACAGTCTGCTTAGTGTAGTAGCAAAATGCAGACCTACTAGCCTTTAAAGAACGTAGCTCAAAAGCTATTTTGCATTTATGTTGTCATTTTAAGGAAGTGTTCTAATAAAAATGTGAGGCCTATATGTCTATGATTGTTTTTATACTTATAACTACTAGTAAATACAGTAAATAGTAAATACCTCTGAGAAGAGGCCTTGTTTTCTATGTGGTGACAGTTACAGCCAACAATAAGGTAAACATAGCTGCCTATCATGTAACAGGTAGCTGGTGTTCAGGAAGTCTCTGGTGGATCTGACCAAACTCCTAAACTGAATAGCACACATGGATTGATTATCCATTCAACGTCAAAAATTTTCTTTGTGTGGTAGTCTAATAATGAAAAATAACCTACTTGAAATTAATTGCAAAACAAACTCTAACTGAAATTTGATTTTCTTCTATACTTCAGAATTATTAAAATGTACTCAGCAGATTTTGTATTACAGGCTGGTCTTAATTTGATTGTAAAAACCTTTGTCCAAAAATGCTTTTTTTAAACACAAGGTGTGGAAAATGCATTTTTGAAGCATGAATGCTCAAAGCTAAAAGCAAACTTTAAATTATATGCGCAGTATAAAACCACAGGTAGTTCTCTGGTGGCTAGCTTTGCAAATTGCCTTCCTCTTAAATTGGTCAGAATCTTGAAACTCACAGCTCAATCTAAGTGTTAAGCAGAAGTCACGTCTATACTTTGATCTGTGTTGGACTAGTTGATATGCAAGTCAGACGATGGTTTTATTATTCCATATGAATAAGCTGGGTGACTGAGTAATGCAGCATGAATTTCAAACTGTGTATTACAAATGCATTTGGATAATTTGCAAATGATTGTGTGCTAGTCAATTTAATTTGTAATTCTTTGGAAAGTTGATATTACTTTATTACAGCCTTTTGAACCTCCCGTAAAGAAGATCAGGCAAGACTTAAAAATGTAATATCAAAGAGATTCTGTATTGAGAGTCTCAGCTTTTGTTCCTCTGAATGTTTTACTAACACTGTAATTCAGGAAAGTTTGCAAGCTGAGAGGTTATATTATGAGAAAATACTTACATGTGGTTAATCATCTTACTTACTCCAGGAAATGTATCAAATGTGATAGTAAGATGCAAAATTAAGCTAGAGTTCACCCTACATGCAAGGCAAGTTTGGATATGCAGGGTTTTGGTTTGAGAGATTGTATTCTGTATCTTAACTCTTCAAATCAACTTACATCTGTTTACTGGAATATTGAATGTTCATCCTTCAAAATTCTTATTTATTCTGTCCAAAACTATTTCACATTTAATTCTTTTTATTACTGATGAGAGTGATCAGTGTAGGACAAACCCTGCCTGAACTTCCTTAAAGAAGGTGAAATTGTCTGGAAAAGATTTCATATTTGAAATACTTTGAAGTAGAGCCATAGAGAGACAGTGCATTTCTTGTCTTTGAATCTGTTCATGTTCTTTCCCCACCTCTTTTTTTTAATGAGTTTACCCCTTCTGGGATTTATTTCAGGTTATGCCTTTGTATCTTGCTTAATATCTGAAGTTATCTGGATAACTTATTTTGTTTAAATAGTGGCACATCTGGATCATCAAGTCTGTAATGTTTGGGACTTAGCACTCAGGAATAAAAAATACGAAATTATGGGTTTGACAGCTATGTTGAGCAGGGAAAGGCTAGGTTTTCTTCCCACTGTAGGTTCAAACAGGGCAATTTCTACACATATACAGTTAGATGGTCGTATTTATCACGTGGATACTCAAAAATCATGCTTTCTCTAGCTGATTGTATCTAATTTCAGATACCTCAAGAATATTTCTGTTCACAGGATATTAGAAAGTGATTAACAGCTCAATGTACTTTCATCACAAGGCTGTTATTTTCAGTGCTTCGCTTGCACAAAGCACAGGCAGCTGTGTGCTATTCTTTCATGAAGCAGCAGTGCAGTATCTGGTCATTATACTATCCTAATGTGTTAAATTATACCAATATCATAAAGCAATAGCAATTTAAAAAATGAAACTGTTCAGTTAAAAAATAAACTTCTTAACAGCTCCCTAAGCCTTTCATAGGATGCAACTGGGAGCCTATTATGATTTGGTCAAACATTCATTTCCTGAATTCCGTTTATAATTTCAGCTTTTTATCAAAGAAATAGATGGAAGAGTAGCAGACCACTTAATGATTCAGATCTTAATCCACTGTAGCTCCCACTCCCCTACACATGTACTGTGTGTGTGTCCTCCATAATGGAATGACATGAGTACCTCTTTCTTTTTGGTGTGGAACAGGAAAGGGTGGAGGACTTCAGGAGGAGCTACTGCTTATGCCTGTGAAGGTGATGTAACTTATGGGCATAATAGTCATTTACCTATGATTGGCATATTCAGTTGAGTTATTTTGTGCCAAATCTGTCTGGAATGCATGTCCCAGGGCATGACTGATTTGAAGTTCTTGCACCCAAGTGAACGGGAATTCAACATCTGTCATAAGGAACTATTTGAAGAGATTGGTAATATCAGTATGACTGAGGATTTCCCAACCTTGTCCTTAGTTCAGCTGGAAACTAATTCTTTATTTATAACCAGACAAAAAGCCAAGTTGCCAGGAAAATTAGCTTGGAATAATAGCCAAGCATGTCAGTTTATCAATGAGTAAGGGAAGATGATGAAAATGTTAGTCGTATAAGCCAGGTGCGTATGAAGGAATTCATATTTCTCTTTCCAGTGCTGACAAACAAACAGTGATTTTTTTTCCAGCGAGTTTGGGTTGCTAATTAAAAAAATAAGTTGACTAGTTATTAAATTTCTGTAAAATTGATTTAATTCTGTCTGGTGCAAAATATATGACTAGTCATATAGAAACAGAGTAAAATTTTGTTTTGTTTTTTGAGGCAGGTTTCAATTAGGGTTCTTTAATCATAAAAATAATCAAAGAAGTTGGCCATGCAATAAAGCAACTGGAGGTGGCAACATGTAATAATTAAGAATTGCTGCTACTAGGCCAGAAAATTTACTCACATGGTTTCTAGCAATTTTTCTTTTCATTTTATAATTGCTCCCAGAAGCACTGAAGAGTTCTACAGTAAAGTAAAAAAAGATTCTGGTGCTTTCTTTACAGGTGAATCAGCTCGGCAGGATACTGAGTGAGCACAAACAGCACTGGCAAATATCGACATGTAAATGGAGAGCATGTTCCAGCCTATTTACTTCTAAAAATCATTCTTAAGGTCTTCCACCTTACCACCTTGTACCATGAATCTGAAATATAAATACATTTGGAACTGTGTTTTTATTATTAAGTATTGATAAATACTAAAAGAGAATGATTTGTGAAAATTAGTTTCCTGAATCAATGCTTTGTTTTGTATGTACTAATTCAATGGAATGAAACGCATTTTGTTAAGGGGATTTTAAAGGACCACTTGGAACATGAAATAACTATTCACTGCATTTCCTACTGAAGGAAGAAAAGCATGATTCAAATCAGTTAAGCAGAAGCTAAATAAAACCTAGACCATTTGCATTCTTCAAGATGACAACAGTAAAGACATCTTGTCACTGTGTTGGTATCAGTTTACATTGAGTTGAATGATCCAGACCAGTATTTCCATTCCTTCATTCTCTAATGTCCTTCAAGAAGGACAAGAGATACTGATATTGCTTCAGTACTAACTCAGAGGAAGTGACTTAAATGTATTTAAATTCAGGCTGCATGTTGTTGAAAGAAAAACTTTATTTTCTTGCTTTTTTTATGTAGGCTGTTTGCACAGTTTTAATTGATGTAAGAATATTAGAGTTCTGTTTTATGGCTACTTGGAATACTGAATTCCCTCTGAATACAAATTACAACAATTTACAGGTAGCCTTTAGTATTAGTTGGCCATATCCATCTTGTAGTTATAATACATTTGCAGACTCAAGCTTTCTGGATTAATGCATTCTACCAGAGGACTTTGAGTTTAACTGCATGCTTTTAATACTATGATCTTGGATCACAGGAGGATTATCCCGTTTATGAATCTATCAGTAAGACTTTTGCTATTGGAAAGAGACTGTTTTCCTTCCATAGGAGGATCAACTCATGATGTTCTTCACTATCTTGAATATCTGTCTGAAATATCTTTGTAAGAGCCCAAACTGACAAAAGATGCTAAAAAGAATTCATGTAGGCTCTTTTGTAACTCAGCACTTTACATAGGCAATGGGACTATTGTGAGTAGGAGAACTCAGAATCACCATAATCATATATATTTTTTTGGTCAAATGTTTAAAATATGTATTTTGGGTCTCTCTGGGTTTTTTCTCATAGCATCATTGAAGTGCATTCCTTGAAGTGAAAGTAGCATTGTACTTGGTACAATAATGTGTCCTAGGTTCTGTACCATTTTATTAATGTCAAGTGACTGTTATCCCTAGAAGTATCCAAGTCCATCAAAGACTGACTGGAAAAAGATGAAGCAGAACCAGAATCTGATTCCACTCTTGATAGGAGACTTGTAATATGCAGAAACTTACAATAATGTGTGTAGTTACTTTGCCACTAGTGGTGTGTTTGGGAGGGAAATGTAGAATTTCTTTACTTGGAGTCTCCTTTGGTTTGTCTTGTAAACATAAATGCCTACCAGCTTCATTTGACTTGCTAACGAATACTGCTCTTCTTGGTGTTGTTCTGATTTGGAGGTTCATGATTCTGTTTTTTTCTGTAAAAGGCAGAATTATACTGCAAACCTTAAAAAGATAACACTGCTTTGTTCTCTCAATTCATATTCAAATCTCATTATTTAAATATAAAATACAAGTAAATTTTGAGAGCTAAACTTAAAGCATTTACTGAAGTTTTAAAAGTAAAAAAAAAACTTTAAAAGTAAACCATTCACTAAAAATCAGAGGAGAAATAGATATTTGGTAGGTTTTTTTTAAGATTATAAGCTTGGGGGAAAGTTTTTCATTTTTTGAGTAATCTTGTCAGTCTTGTGTGCCTTTCAGACTACTGAGTAAAAATTTGGAAACAGTAAAGCCATTAGCACCATTGTCTACTTCTGCAGATGTGGTGGCTGTTACCCTCCTGTTAGGAATTTAATATTACAGCTGTTCTTATAATGCTGGCTTCTCTAGAAGGATTCAGCTTTTGTACTTAATATACAACTGTTGGATGAGAAGGTGATTCTGTCTGAGTTTTCCTTGAAGATGATGATTCCCAGCTGGAGCAAATGGAAGATTTTTAGAAATTCTTATCACAGTCATCAGCTGAAAACAGATTGCTAACATATCTTTCTGTGTATTTGCAGAGCATTTTCACAGGTTCACAAGGAAAGACAAGTTAATCTTGAATCCATTTACATGAATACTGAAGAACTCTGCAGACTTGCAGAGGGGCTATTACATCTAATATCTCCCAGTAATTCACAGCAATTTCTATGTGTAATTCAGTAATCCTGGTTTATCCTAGGGAACACAGAAACCTACAGAATATTTTTCTCCAGAAACAGAAATATTCCTTCTGAATAAGCCTAGCTGTTAAGGTTTGTGTCAGCATCTTGTATATGTGGTTTGATGGGAGTGGTACCTGCAGTATGATGATGGTGCCTAGTGTGGAAGTGCTCATTGGGTAATCATTAGCAATTCACTGTTTCTGGTCAGGAGTGCAAGTCTTAGCAGTGTCATTTGAAAAGCCAGACTGTAGTGGGCAGAGAAGGAAAAGCCCATCAGCACCTGAAACCTTATTAGGGAGGTCTGGAAATCGGAGGCAGTACTTCCAAGTTTCAAACCCACATTTTAAGCTGCTGCAGCTGTCAGGATGCCTCTTCTTATTATGCTATGTGTGCCCCTTAGTGCAAGTGGCGACTGGAGCATGTAGCCTAAGGTAACACAAGATAGCATCAGGATGAAAACGTATTTTCTTTCACTGAACTATTAATCTCTTGTACTTGCTACTACCACATTGTACACAATTACAAATGCTGTGTTATGCTCAGAGCATTTGCACCACGGGATGGGGGAATGTTCTTTATTCTGGTAATGATTAGATGAGAAAGACTGCGTGAAGAGATGGAGGTTGTTAGCTGGTGATTACTTTGCTGGGAATAGAAAAATGAGAGAAAGTTGAAAAGGCCTGTTGATTCTACTGTCTGGATAAGGGAAGGATCAAGCTGTAGACAGCCTTATCAGTGGGCTTCTTGCTGAGCAGGAGCACTATGAAACACATGAAGTACCCTCCAAGCAGTAAGGTGTGTCCTCCACTGAGCACTCAAAATCAGCAAGAAAAAATGAAACGTGGCTTCATGCAGTGCCCTCTGAGGCAAAAAAAAAAAAAAAAAAATTAAGAGACATAGTGAATTTATTGGCTTCTCCCTGTTATACATGAATGTCTGTTTTCAGAGTATGTTGGCACAAAGCATTCAGAAGGGAATGTGGACTCCTGGGAAGCTCTTAAAAGCACATCACTGCTGTTCAGTATACAGCTGCATTACTCAGACTTATAAAATTTGGACTGGCCACTGATAGAGGAGATGAGTGGTAGTGATGTGCTACAAATGCTGTGGCTTAAGTATTGATATATGAACAGCATGTCAGTGTTTGTCCTTTGTATCTGCAGTGCCTGAGGAAGTGAGGCAGGAACTGGACAGAAACCAAACCAAAATGTCATGCAAATGGACAGGGCACCTTTTAGATGTGTACAGCAAGTGTGAATAAGTGGCTCTGAGTATCTACTAAAGCTTGGTTGTCTCAAGCAACTCAGTGGCTATGGAAGAGGCCAGAACTCTCTGGTTACCTACCAGAGTGGCTGTTGCCTCTGTGCCTTGAAATACGTGGCAGTTCTGCTGGCCAGGTAACAGTGACTAGTGGATTTCTGTGTCTGCTTTCTGCTTCTGTGAGCAGGTAAACGGATCGAAGATGAGCATTGTGTGTGCAACTGAATTTTTCATTAATTTCTCTGAAGAAAATGAAGCATTTGTATTCTTTAGAACTGCTGAGCTTTATAATAGTGAAGTCTGTTTCCTTTATCAGAATAATTTTATTTCATATTCAGGACACCGTTTGTTTTCATCAAATATATTGGTATATTGATCAAAATTTGAAGTTGGAGGTCCCACTGGTACATGCACAATGAGTAAAATCTGAGAAAGGTTCAACAAAACTGAATATAAGCACATAGTTACATAAGTTACATTACACACACTTCAAAGTTGCATTTATTTTAAATCTGTCATAATGTGCGTTACTCTTGACTGAATTCTGGTAAGATAAATGTACCTGGGTATTCTGGCAAAACAACATGTAGGGACTATTACATTACACAACAGTAAATGTTGTTACTAGTGGCAAGCTTTTTGTTTTGAAGTCCATGCTGCTTCAGAAAATATTTCCCTAAGCCTTCAGCTAAGGACATATTGGGTCTTCCTGTGATTGTTTTTGCTTGTTTAAATGTACATACACATTTACTCTGTACATGGTCTGGGAAAGTAGTAAAATTACTTTGCAGTCTGAAATTTTGTTGACTGTATGCTATTAATAATTTCTGAGAATGACCCATCTGTCTTGTAATTTGTGTCTTATCTTTGGATGCTTACTAGAGCTTATGCAAAATTAATATTATTTCATTGTCTTGCTGTACCACTTGTCCATACTCTCCTTTTCCTAATCCCAATGTGATTCAGAAGCTAAGAGAGTATTCTTATCTTGACAGGGTATCCTGAACAACATACATATATACCTGCCAGCATCACAGGTCTCTATTCAAATTCTTTTCTAACTAGCTAAAAGTGCTGCATTATGTTTCCAAGAGAAATTTCTGAACCAAATTTATAGTCTTTAAACTTCATCTTAAACCTAAGTAATTTACTGAGCTAAATTATTTGGATCAGAGTCAATGGCTTTTATCGTTAGAAAAAATAACAGCAATGAAACATCAGGTGTAAGACTAACAAGATAAGTTTATTAGCCAACACTGTAGTTCTTCTCCTGATGTAAGTCACAAGCATCTCCCAGGTACCACTTCATAGAAATGTGTTATTGGGGATTAAAAGCAGTTGTTGCAACACAATAGAAGGCCATGCTCAATAAATAAAAGACTTAGCTTGTGAGGGGCCTGCTGATGAAAGGGACTTACTTCCTCCTCATATACTTATTGGTGAGATAAGTTTTGCCCTAATCTTCAAATTCACATAGAGGAGAATGTCAGTGAAATGGTATTATTACTAAATAAAAACTAAATTTGCCTTTTCAATTACAGGCTCATTCTTTCCAGGCTGGAGTAATAGAGCAAAAATAATGATTAATAGGCTTACCACAATGCTGTACATAAAATATTCAGTCAAAACCCTAGAGGAGTATGTCTTTAAGTGGTAATTACCAAGAGAAATTTGGATATGTATCAAGTTAGTTAGAAGCTGAGGCTTTGTTTTTGAAAGTGGTAAGGCATTTCAGGGTTTATGCCTCTTTAAAAACCATTAGCAGTTTCTATCAAAGGCCTACTACTACCTTTTCCTAATGTTTTGACTCTTGTCCTGTGAATGGCTTAACTTCATCTCTACTTGCCTAATCTAGGATAAGTTCACTGAGTAGGATTATACTGAATGCTTTGCTTAGTCTTTTGCCTAGTGTAAAAATGAAGACATAAAATGAGAGAACTTATCTTTACTCTGGAAAATTTTGAAATAGCTTATGTTATATATTTTTTTGTTTTTGAACTAAAGGAGGCTTTGTAGGATTTTTGTTTTTTTTCTTTCCTTGTCTTTAATAGCAAGTAATAGAAGAAAGTGGATTGAAGTTGCAGGTGTGCTCTAAAGACTGTGAGAATATCCTGCTCTGTCAATAAATCCAGAGCCTTTCTATAAAGGTTCATCTTAGCTAAGAAGATTTTCTGTTTTGCTTTCTTATCTAAAACCCTTTCTCCCTGTTTCCTACCTGCAGTACTTCCCATCTGGAAATATCTGAGCTTGTTCAAGCCACATGGAACAAAATTTTTAGTTACTGTTCTAACCAGGAACTACTTACACTGCTAGACAGGAAGATTTCAGCTTGATTCTTTCTGGTGGAGCACTGCCAGATTCCATTGCATCAGTGTGATAAGGGATCTTGCATGAGCGCTCTTCTGAGCATATAATTACAGGAGTCATGCACTTGTTCCTATAAGTCCTAAGGAGAGCTGTTGAGAAGGCTCTTTCCTGTGTTCCCTGTGCTTTGTAGGAACACCCAGAGTTAGATCCATTAAAGTCTTACCACTTTTCTTATTTGGATCTTGTCTTGGACTGAGTGCTGGCATGAAAGATGAAGGTCTGCTAAGTGGTGATTCCTGCCTTAATAACAGAAGCAGTATGGTGAAAGTCCTAAATATTTTCACTTGCTCCTATCAGAGTAGTAGAACAGTGGGGATTAAAACTTTCATTGCTTTTCGAAGGGACAATATCTCTTTATCGATCCAACCTTCCAAATTGTGTAACAGTAAAGTTGGGATATTTTACCACATTCCTCAGTGTGTTTTCTAAACAAGTGATACAGATAAAGGGAAAATTTTCAGGGTACGTAAATACAATTGATCTTCCCATATAAAACTTATCTTGGCAGATACAACTATTTCTACTACACATCCATTTAGATTATAAAAGTGAGTCCTTATTAACCAAGCACTTTGAAAATGAAGCCTATTTTTTTTTTAAGATAACAGTCAATATCAAATATAGCCTTCCAGGTTACACCGTGTTCCTGTTTCATTCAAGTCTCTTAGACTAATGTGCAAAGATCAGTTAATCAGTTTTGCACCCTTGTGAGATACAATGGTAAATTATTTGAAGTTGTTGTCTCAAACACAGGTTAGGGAGATACCACAATAAATTATTTCTTCTACTGTCTCGCGAATCTCTTTCTGTGAAGTTATTAATCTGGGTGTACTGCATAAGGCTAAATAACAGACAGATACATAGTGGGATTGTGAAAGAAGGACCAGACAGCCTTTCCATATCCTATTATTACAACTGTTGAATATGCTTTCTCTGAAAAAAGTTCAGCTGGATATGCTTTTTCACTTTTTCATGTTTATTTAAGCATGACTTGTTAGAAAGACTTCACCAAAAATGTATTTTTTCCTCTCTTCATGCAATTTTAAACTACACAGGTGCAGAATGTTGCATTTCTTATTGTTGTCCATGCTTGTTTGGGAAACTTCTTATTGTTGCAGAGACATCAGTAGACTTCCTTTTAAACAAAGTCTTGAATTCTATCATTAGTGAGCATGCTTATTACTTCAGTTCTTTGCCTTTGAAGCACAAAGTTTATCTGGAGTGTTTCTAAAGTTCACCTACATCCCTTGGAGAACTCTGGAAAAAGTTGAATAACAAATATGTGAAGCATTTCTGTTTTTTCTCTAGGAAAAAAAGAGTTTGTCTTGTTTAAATTCTACGGTAAGCTAAAGTAGAAAATTTTTTCACAATGAATTGGTCAGCCTAAGTTTTCTATAAGCATTCACTCTGTGGTAAAGATTGAATTTAAAGATGTTAATGTTTTCTACATTTTTCTTGGTGTTCTTTCAACTATGCATATTTTGAATCTTAGGTTTCACATAGTTGCTCATGAAATTACTGTGGATATTTTATATATCTATTTCAAACAATTTTCTAAGAAATACAAAACAACAAAATATTTTGAGAGCAAAGGCTTGTAAAGAAAATGCTTCCCATCAAAGGTTACTTTTCCTCTCCAGAAGACACAAAGGTTTTTTTGAAAATGATATGCCTCTGTACTTTTGTAAGGCATTTGTGGAAAAGACATAATACATAGAATATTTTTCTGTCTCTGTAACTTCTTTATGCTTTGTAAATGCTTTTTTTGCCAAGTTTGAATGAAAAATTGAACATAATAGGGATAATTTATTGTCTTGGGTATTTATTTGAATCCTTGATTCGTTGTTAAGTGAAATTTTTTCATAAGCCATATTCTATTGAGCATGTATATGTGTATATATATGTGGTAGGTGAAAGAGATGGCAGTTTTAGTAATGCATTTTTCCAAGCTTTATTAGAACTGGTACAGAAAGCGGAGGGAGCTGCTGTAATCATAATGAAGTTGTTAGCTGTCATTAATACATGTATAAATTAATGAATTTAATTTCTGAAAGACAAGACAAATCACCTCATTATGGGATTTGGTACCTGATGCAGCAGTTTCTGATGGGCTTGGACAGACTTGTGCAAAATTTTGTATAGTGTAACATAGATTATGGAAGGGATATTTTTCCACACATCTTTGAAGGCCTCTAGTAAGTATCTAAATAGACTATAGTCCTTCATATATTTTAATTGGTTGACATCCCCTCCCAACCCCTCGTGTATAAATTATATTCTTTTCTGAAACACACATTTTGAATACTGTCCTTTGAAAATTCCTCTGCAGTCTCATTGGATTTATGCTGTTATCATCAATTAAATATGCCTATTGAAAGAATAATATTGTCCTAGACTTCTGGGTGTCTTGTGTAATGCCAAATGTAATATGAAACAGTTATGGATGTAGTGTGGGTTAGAGGCTTAACATATTGAACTATTTTTGTGTAATATCAAAAAAATAAAACCCCTTCCAGATAAGGCCTTCTCCTACTGCAATTTTTGAAAAGACTCTTCTGTTTTGACTTTGTTGATGTTAAGGCTTTGCCTTAACTGTCATTTCTGTCATTTCCTTGGATGCTTACATTTGCAAAAGAATCTTAGTTTTCATTTTTTAAGAAAACAGAACAGATTTTAAAAGAGGAGAAGCCTTAGCCCAACTTTGTGCAATGATTTTGAAAGATTTAGGAAATATAAAGAACCTGTGTATGTCAGTTTGTAACATGTAACACTCGGGCTCTCAGGAAACAATGCAGACAGTGCTTGTGCTGAAGGTATTAGGAGAGCATGACAAGGGGTTTAAATGTATGAGATCTAATATGCAACATCTGATAGTTGTGTATCACTGTGAAGGCGAACATATTGGGTTCATCTACAGTAAGCAAGGTAAAATGTTGAATTTTTGAGATATAGTAATTTATTAGAGAGGAAAACCTTATCACCCAATCATCTTCCTCAGCTCTTCTGTTTCTGTTAGCTGTGCTCTTCCTGTGTACTAGAAGTTCAGAGAAACCCATCTTCCATAGCATCCAATCACAGGTAGATAAAGAGTGACAGCTGCCAATCTCACAGCAGATTGACTCCATGTACCCATACTGGAGGAAGCATGAACCTGTGAAATTCTGAGAACTAGCTCCTGAGTTGATGAATCAGTTAATGAATCAATGTCCACCACTGTCTCACTACATAAACTTTTGTGCAACTGAGGCAGTTAATTGTTTGGGGATCACATTCTTTTCTTATGGCTCTGGTTTTAAGTACTCTTGAGTTTGGATCTGTTTATAATGTTGCTAGCATTAGAACGTAAACAGTGAGTAATCAGAACCATTGTTCCCTCTTTGCTTCTAATAACAAGACCAAATTACTCAATGCCAGTATTTTGATTATGATTTATTTCCAGTTAGCAGATTTATCGTTTAAAATTTAGATTTTTTTAAACAATATTCAATACCACCTTCTCCAGAGAAATTTCTGTGGTTTTCTTAGTGCTCAGGGTAGTAGTACTGTGCTCAGAGCTGCAAAATTTAAAAGCAGAAGAATATTGCCTGAGAGGTCTTATTAAAATTCTCATCGTTTCAAAGCTTTGTACATTTAAAATCATTCCTCCAGTCTTCCAAGAAAAAAAAAGAGTTAAAATAAATGAAAAAGCTTTTAAAGGGTTATTTTCCACTAAAAAAGAAGATATATACCCTACCATACTATAGGCTTATAACCAGGCCATTTCAGACCTCCTCCTGTAATATCACAATAACTCAAAAACTACAGATGAAGAAGCAGAAATTTTAGATGAACCCTTGTGCTTATAAAGCAGGAAATACTAAGATTAAACACTATTGTTCTGCTTTAAAAATTAATGGCTGTAATATTACTCAAGCACGCTTTAGAAAAGTTAACATCTGACAGGTATCTGCTTCCCTGAGGAGACATCACAGTGATATGAAAATAATGAACTAAAAAATAACAATTAAACAGACATTTTGATGAGATACTAAGCATTCCAAAGAAACATATATATATATATAAAGAAAAAATGTTATAGAAAACAGAATATAAGAAATACAGAGTTAATATATTACAGTGGTATACCAGCTAAAAATGTAATATTTGTATAAGAAAGTAGGAGCAATAAACTGAACATTCAGGACAGTGTCTTGCAGAAAGTATCTGAAGTGATATTATGTAGCTCTGCTCTATATGATTTATTCCATCATCTTTAAGTCTTCAGAGAATTCTGCCAGAACAGATAAGGATGTCCCTATTATGCAGGTTGGACTCTGCTGCATCAAAAGCAAGAAGAACTCTTCTGCAATGAAGGCTTCACTTGGCAGCCATCCTTCCCTAAGCTCTGGAGTCTGTGCTGGAGGGATCATTGAAAGACTGGTGATAGGCGTAAACTACAAAATAATCGCTACATCTCTAATTCAGTCATGGATATCAGTTTAACTTATTGTTTGTGCCACAGTCTTCATTTTTCACCAGACTAACTTTTGTTTTCTCCGTGCTGAGGTAGGAGAGTTTTCAGCCATGCTTCTTTGAACTCAGGGGCTGAATAATTTTTCTCTGCACTGTCTGGCATGCTCAGAAGTAGAAAAGAGAAACATATGGAGAGTATCTAGGGCATGCCTGCCCTAAACACCTAAAGGCATCACAGGTTTGTGATGTTACTGGAGCAATCAGGGGGACCTTGCATATTTTTCTGCACAATTACAGGCCTGACCTGAGCATCCTCATGGAACTTGTATTTTACAGGATTCTCCCTCTTGTTATTGTCTTGATACTTCCTCTTGTTTTAGACATGATCATTACAGGACAGATATGTTTCTGGATTCTTAACACTTATGGGCCTGATTTTTTTTCTCATTTTGACCTATACAATTTCACACATCAGGGATGTGGAATTCACTGTCTGAGGGAGAGAAATACTGGACTTAATGCATTTGTCTTAGCCCTCGAGAAGGGTTGGTGGAATGGATGTTCTGTAGCTAATAGTGCACCTTCAAAGGCACGCTGCCTTAGAAACACATGAATGCTAGTTGTATCATTTTGCATACTTTATCAAATCATAGATGTTAAGTCTATCATCATGCAGTGGCTCAGCTTGCCAGAGGACATCTTGAGCCAAAGTCCAGAGAATGGAGCGTATAATTGAATCACTGATCACCAGCTGTCACAACAGTCCCCTCCTCCCCTAAACACTAATGAAAGGAAGCAAATGAGATAGTGTGGTTCAAACTTTTATTCTGACAACATCCCATTGTTGTGTTTTAGCACTGAGCCAAGCAGAATTGAAGAGAAATCATCTTCCTCATTACATTTTCCCAAAGCTTATTAAAAGCACTTGTGTGCTGCTGATATTGCCACAGGAGCTGACTGAAACTTCAAAGATGAAGCCAATATGTTGTTTGAGAAAATGGTAATGTATGCAAAACAGCAAGAAAAATATACTGCCCTAACCTGAAAAACCCACAGTTTTTGCATACCTGAGGAATCAGACAGATGTGACTCGAGATAATTGTGATCGTAAGTATTGATCATTCTATTAGGATAGAGTATATGATCTTTTCACGATGGTCTCTCTAGAATCTGAACAATTAATAAAGTCACTCCAAAGGCTTATTTTCTATGTATTTACTCATATAGAATTAAATCCCAGCCACAGCACTGTGGCTAGAGAATACACATAGAATTCAGACCTTCCCAATTATGATACCTTCTAGATATGAAAAAAGTTGCATCCTTCCCAGAACACCTTGTTTTGTCTATGCTCTATATATTTCTATAGCCCCTGTAAAATGCGAAGTGGATGGCTTTAGTTTTTCTTACAGAAGCATAGAAATATTTATTTTTCCTCAGTGCAACTGGAATTTGGATACATATATATATATACACATATAATTTAAATTCAATGTTATGACCAAGTAGGGAATATGATGGTGTTATTTTAAAATGTGCTTGGGATACAGGCATGTCTTCAGAGGGACCAGTCTTGATTTTCTGGCTCTAGAAAATTGTTGTCCTGCTGGGAGAGGCTACATGTCCATGGAATAGGCAAAGTCTCTGGAAACTTGAATGAGTGATTAGTAGCTGACAGGGAAGAGCTAAACTTTTCAGTCTTTCAGACAATTAAAACAAAAGGGGGAGAAGAGAAATGCATGGAGAACGATACATAGGGACTTCTAGCGATACATACAGTACTTCTATCAATTGCTACCTTATTTTTGAAAGCACTGATAACAATGATAACTCCTGTGCTACTGAAGCTGAACAAACAAACAAAAAAGCTGTCAATCTGTGTGGCCATTTTTTCCTTTTGGTTGAAGGTTTTAAATATGAAGCTGTGTCAAACTTTGATCTTAATCAAAACAAAGAACTCTGATAGCATTTCAACAAAAATGTTTTGAAAAAAAATTAAAAGAACAAACATGCTTTCCACTTACATTTTTTCTGAGACTGCATATTCTGAAGCAGACCCATTATTGAGTCTCTGACAATGAAGGTAGATTGCTTTTAATGATTTATGTCAGCTGAATTAGTGGTGATTTATCACTGTTTTCTCTAAAACAACTGACTTTAGAATAAGAAAAAGAACTCTCTGTCTTTGTTTCTTATCAGAGAAAATCATCATGGGGTTGAATTCATGTTTCTCAGAGCACCATAGTACTTGTGTAATTTCAGTCACTTCAGCAGACTTCGATTTTTGTGTGCAGAGTTTTGGACTGGAAACAAATCACCACTTTTCTTCAGAAGGATACACACACTACTTTATCATAGCAAAACGTGAAGCTTTGCTGAACACAACTGAAAAACTTGTAGCATGCAAATGCAGGCCAGAGCTATAAATAAGCTTGTCTTAATGTGATTATTTGATCTGAATTTTGGCAGGCCCTACAACCTTAATTCCATATCTGCTAATAAATTATATTCAGATAATGAAAAAAAAAAAAATAATAAGAAAAAAAGAAAGAGAGTAGCCTGAGATCTTCCGGAGTATAAAATACAGAAGCAAATTTCTTGTTTTCCCCTGTTTGCAGTTTACACTGTGTCATTAGTGCCCTGTTGCTTTTTTAAAAAAAACCTGAGCAGTGCATACTGTGTGAGAAAATAATTGCAACCATCTAGATACGTGAGGCAAGAATTCAATTTCTGCCTATGAATTTAAATAGTGAGTAAAGATAGTTATCCTTCTGATATTTGATAAATGGAAAAAAGATTTAGTTATCTTGAGGTGAGATTGCTTTTCAGAGAGGATGACATTTATTACCTCAAGGACATATTTCAGAAAATCCCTATCCTTTATCCAGAGGTGATAGTTCTGTTCATCAGAGAGGAAGGCAATTGGGAAAAGAAAAGATTCATTATATTTTTGTGTGCTTGAGCAGGGGCCACAACCGGTTTATTTCTGTAAAGGACATCAGTGGAATAACGAGTGTGTTCTGCAGAGCGTGAAGTTTATCCAGAGAATATTTTCCCAACTTCTTTTCAGTTATGCAGTAAATTTGCTATGCTATAATTCTCATCTCATAATTTCTTAACAGAGAAACAACCTATCTATTTGGTAGTTAGCTGAGACTTGAATCACATTTCTTCGTCATCTCCCTGAAACCCCAGCCATTCTAAGAGGACCAGAATTAATAATTTTCCTTGGAGTTGTGTCCTGTCCGCTATCTTCCCTCCTCTCCCCATGCTTCAGCCCCATGTTCTGTCTGCATTTGACCCCTATTAACATACCTACCCATGTTCTGTCTGCATTTGATCCCTGTTAACATACCTACCCTTGCCATACCCGCTCTACTTCCTGCCATTTCTACTATTATTTCTCTTCCTTCCTACCTGTATAACAAGTTCCCTTCCCCATCCAGCTGAGTATTCAACCACAGGCTATGTGCCCAATCCTGTGCTATGAGAATACTCACTGAGCTTGCATGTGATATTCTCTTCCCTTGACTGTGGGGAACTAATTCAGTTCTTCATTTTCTTTCAGACGTCTGAGACCTCTATCTCATTCACATTGATTGAAAATGGCCATGGCAATAAAAATATTAGGAGAAAACTGTCAAATAGGTAAATAGTACCATTACATAACTCTTCCTCTTTGTTAGAAAATCAACCTAAAACGCAGAAAATACAGTGGGATTGGACTATGATGATGTTTAAGTCCTTTCCAATCTGAGCCACTCTATTATTCTATGATTCCATGAAAAAAAAACAAACACTTTTCGTAGTGGAAAAATTTTTTCAATTTGAGTGTAGCATGAAATCAAAATTGTGTATTTTCAAGACACGAGTAAATATGGAACAGTAAAAACTATCATACTATCCTTCTAAACAGTTACTACCCTTACATATGGTGTCCTGTAGGTTAGTAATAAGCCCTCTTGGATTTAATTCTGTTGTCTACTTCATACCACAGGAGACAAGCCTCAGGTCTTTCTAGAGCACAGCTTTCACTTTCCCATGGTGCCCATAGAAGCTGTGAGAGAATTACACTTGCTCAGCACATTTATCCCTAAATGATCCTGTGTTATTCTAACTTCAAAGCCAACACCACAAATTTTTGGGCTTAGCTGAATGATGTTCATCTGGGGAGAAGTTGCTGTCCCTTTCCACTGAGCAGCTTTTCAGCAGCCAAATTTCCTGCCTTCAGCATGTTTGATCTGTTAGGAGGCATTAGTTTAGATTACACAACCTACATAACTGTTCAACCCTGAGGCTTGCTGCTTTTTGGCACATGACAAAGGCTTCTTGCTATGAAGAGTGAACATGGCTCAGAATCAACAGAAGTCTGTCTTCTGGCTTCAGTTTTTACTGAAGAAGCAGTGTTGGATCTATATCAGCAACCTCACCACAGGCTGCGAAGGTAAAATAAACCGGATGCCTACACATGGGGAAGTTAGTTGTGGGAGGAGTAGATGATCAAAGACACCTTTATGAACAGCCAGCACTTCTAAGGGAGAAGAGTCAAGTAGGACTATTTCTACAGGAGCTGTTTGTCAGTTCTCATTGATGAATGCTCATAGGGTAGATGTGTAAGTGCTGCTTTTTTCCTCATTAAGCTATAATACTGTGTGACTTAATAGAATCAAAAACAGTTCTTTTTTTCAATCTTCTATTAGGAATGAAGACTACTTAAGCCTGTTTCAGAACTAATGGTGAAGCTAACCGCTATTCCATAAGTACTTAGAAATGACAAAGACTATTCCAGAGTCCCAGATTGCTGATCTTTTTCTTCACAAGTATTTTGTCATTTTAGTTTTAGTGGTGCTACTATTTACTACTTTCAGATTCTAACTGTTTGTATTTTAACATTGTGAAGGTTGATTTCATTCTCTGAACCTGCAATATTGTATCTACCATTATTATTATTTCTTTTTCGTCTGGATAGTAGCTAATTTAAAATATTAAACAAAGTGACTTTCAGATTTTAATAAGCTATTTCCTGTTTCAGAGAAAACAATATGGCCTTGTACTTATTTGGCACTTCTGAAAGTATTGACAGTCAACACACTGCTCTGTTATAATTTGTTTAAATGTTAGACTTTGAATTTTGGCCTACATATCCACATGCAGAACCTATTAAAAAAGCACTAAAAAATTCCTACTTTGCGTTCTTGTTGCTGAAAATTGTTTCTTGTTGACAAAACTGAAACAAATTTGATAAGCTTTTGCACAACAAAGCAAATTAACAGAAGATAATTACCACATAGGAAGGGATACTAATCCTAGTGCAAGCCAAATAATTTTGTAATGTCACCTGTCTATCTGGTATAAATTATCATTTCTCCACCGTACATCACTTAGCTAGTATAAAATTTATTCAGCAGGTTCATTCTCCCTCTTTCTCTCAATTTTTTTTTTCAATGTATGTGCTCTGTATCTCCTTTTTTTCAACTCTGAACAGATTTAACAAACAGTGTTTCTTCACTGTTTGATGTGGTGTTCATAATATTGGGTGTTTGGTTTATAAATAGAAGATTAAACATTTCTTGAAGACAACAACAACAACAAAAAAGAATGAATCCTCTCTTATGCTATTGTATATGTCGTCTACTAATTAAAGCAATGGTAATTTTACTAGCATCCATTAAATCATCCTTCTTACTTTTGCCATCTTTAGTTTCATTCTGTTTAACATTACCATGCAGTTAGAAAAAGTTCTGTGTAAAAACTGCTTGTAAAATTGGAATAGCTTGTACATTTTTAATTTTGAGCGGGGGGTTAAAACATGTTTGTGGTAAAGTTTAATTATGTCTTCTTTCTGATAAGCAGAAGAACCTCATTGTCCTCTGTAAAACTACTGATACAGGCCATGTTTGACCTTTTTCTCTCTCTCTGTTTTCTTTTGTCTCCATGTTTGACCACCTCTACAGCCTCTTCAGGAGACCCAGATTAGTGTTTGCAGGGGGAAGTCCCTTAAAAGCCCTCTAGATAACAGGAAAATAGTGGGAGACTATTTCAGGTGAGTAGTTTCAGGTTCAGCAGAGTCTAGGGGAGGAGGGAGAGTCTGAGGAAAAGATGAATGGGATTCAGGGAAGAATCATCATTTCTCTGGCTCCCTTTCCAGGTCAGGAGCAGTTGCTTCCTGATGATATCCTCTGCTCTAAAGGGTGAAATGAGTATTTTTTACCATCTTTCCACTGACTCTCAGGAGATCCTGAAGTGACCAGCTCAGAGTTTATTTGAATCTTGAGAGAGCAAAATGAAAGCAAATGACTTTCCTTTCTTGGTACTCCATGTTCTCCTTCATGCTCACTTTGAACACATCTGCTTGCAAGGTTTTGTACGGTCACTTCAGCATATTCTTTAGTAAACACAGTCTTTGGTCATTGCAGTGGCTGTTATTCCTCTACAAGAATATGTGGCTAATACCGCTAGTGAGATGGGCTGTGGCCATCCTTTCTCCATTAGGAAGGTGACGCCATAAAATCATGATGTTATGTTACTGCACAACTCATGGATAGTTCGCGAGATAGTACTTTTAAAAAATATTTATCCATATTTGGAGAGTTAAATAATAGTACAGTAATGTTAAAAGTTGGAGTTTACGCATTGTAGGACATGGGAAGAAGTCGGTGCCTTTCCCCATTTTTTGCCCTTGAAGAACAAACAAGAATTCAAAACAGCCACATCACAATTGTATTCTTGAATTTATGGAGTTACCTCTCCAGAAGCAGTGAGGACTGCAAGCTGCTCTAGTCAGGAAAATTTAGAGCCTGTCTTTGGATTTACTAACCATTTCAAACTGACTTAATAAAAAACAAGGCAGCAGGGAATAGGGGTGGAAGTTGAAAAAAAGTAGTTGTGATCTAACCTCTATGCAACTCTGTTCAGTGGGATATCTGGGTACTATTTCAGATGGCTAGCCCTAATGTATTTTCTGAAAACTCAGTTTTTGCCCCATTATGACAGTTTTCCAAAGCCTTGGTGCAGCCTTTTTGGTTATACAATTACCTATATAACCTTGGATACATTAATAGCAAAAGCAGCCTTGAAAGGAAAATAGCAGTATGTGCATCAGTGAGAGCATCATCTGTTTCTTCAAAATATATATCCCTAAATCTCTATTTCTGAAATAGCTATACTGAGACAGATAGAAAAAAGAAATATTTGACTTCCATTGCATTCTCCAGGTCTTTTGAGCAAAGTGCTTCTGATGGAAGCCTTTCAGCAAGAGCCAAGAATGATTTAATGTCCTTATAAAACTCAAGGTTAGAATTCTATCTGGTGTTACTTTTCTAACTCACTGATTTTATGCAAATATACCCCACCAATGTGGCAAGAATTGTATGGAAATTTTTCATTATGCTGTGATCCTCAACAGGAGTTATGAACTATTAAATTACCTTGCGCAAGAAGCCTATATAAAGATTTGGCCTCCTGTATGGTTTGTCATCCAGTGATTTTATAAGTTTATAGCAATTCCCTTGAAAAATATTTCTTCACCTTATGTGAAATAAGGACGGGGAAGGAAGTATGCACATACTGTTACATATGAAACCCAGACATATTACAGAATACTTGACGGTGTGGAGCACTCAAGTTGAAGATGCATCTGGAGAGACACTAAGTACCATTTATAACCTCAAAGGGGATACTTGCAACTGTTTATTTTGTAAGTGCTATTTGCAGCTATTACAACTATTTTATCCATCTTTTCTAAATTCTTGGATGTAAGAATAAAATAATTTTGGAGCTTTTGGCCAGATGCTTCAATTTTAGAAATACTCATTAAACATCTTCCTCTGTTAACACATACTTCTCATCATCTTCAGTAGTTCAATTTACTTAATATATTTTGTTATCATCTTTCTGCAGCATTCAGTGAAGTCTAATCTAAGACTGAAAACCAGAAATAGCTGAGCTTGGGTAGTGAATATATCACTTTCCTCTTTTCTTTAAAATAGATAATTACTTTCCATAAAGACATTATTAGATTTCATTTTTAAAGATAAAAGGAAGATATGACTACTGAATTTATTTCAGCTAACATAAACTTTAGCAGAGAATGATAGTTACTAAACTTTAATCTGGGAATATCATTCTGGATTCCTGCTTTTTAACGTCATTATGGTTTGGGTTTTTTTATGTTCTTTTTTTTTTTTTTTTTTTTTTTTTTTTTTTAATGAAGCATCGGATCTCCTTTGAGGTAAAAGTTGGCAAGATCAAAGATAAAAGTTTTGGCTACATCTCAGCATAATGCATTTTTCCAGATCCCCTTGGCTGACACAACCTCTGCTGTGGTTAGAGAACACTATTTGCTACAGCAAACTCTCATCAACAAGACAGTGTTCTCAACCATTGTTAGCAATGAACATGAGCCTGCATGCCGTGCTTGTAAAAATCTGTGTATTCATCTGGAATTCAGCTTGTCTTTCATACCACTGTCCCCACTGCTAAAATGCACCACCTCACTGTGCCCACATCCACTGTTTGGTCTTCAGAAACATTCAGCAAGTATCACTTAATGTCAGTGGGTGCCATTTTTTCTCATGCAGGCATTCAGTGTCACACTTTTACTTCTTTCACACTTCCACGTCAGACACCATTTTGTCAGACTGCCCCTCTGCTGTCATCTGTCACACAGCAACAAAATGGGACAGGACATTGGTGGGAAGATTCAAAGTCTACTGCCATATCACTACATATCTGCCTCTGATGTTGTAGGCCAGCATCGTGTAACAGGTGCCATTACTCTCAGAGCAGTCCTCGTAATCTGAAGGCAATATTGAGATTCATTGAATGCCAAAACTACATGCATAACAATTTACTGATTAAAAAACATGCTACAAAGTGGAAGGCTTTTTATGTCTTGAAGTTGTCTTTGCGTAGCTTTGCTAAACAGAAAGATTCTATTTTCATTATAGTAGCTGATGAGACACTACGTGTTACAATTGCATAGTACTGTGCAGGAACACATTGCCGAAGCAGAGGCACAGTAAGTACATTTAAGGAAATGAGGCGCTAATATCCTATTAACGATGTATGATTATGAACAACTGTGTGTTCCCCAAGGCCATGAAGATAGTAAAGAATGAAAATGAGCAGTAATTCTCTACTTTGCTATAGCTGTTTAAAGAGAGATCTCAAGAGGAGTGTTTCACTATTTCTTTAGCAAGAGCTGTGGATATAGTTTTGCCATGAAGGAGCTTTCTGCTAAGAGCAACGCAAAAGTGCCAGCACTTTTATCTTATGTTTACTGATCCTGAAGAAAGTACGTGGAGGCGAGTTAACATTCATCAATTTAATAGAGAGCTACTCACATTACCAGAGGTGGCTGGCTGGTAGTTTCTCCGTCAGGTCCTCATTAGTGGAGGTAGCAGGCCAGTATGGTTTCTGCAGAACTCCTTAGCACAGTTGGCCATATCCATAGCAGCAGGAGACAAAGTGTCAGGTATTGTCATAAACAAGGCCAGTCACAGATAGCAAGGATACTTAGTTACAGCTACAGAGTAGTTTCTCTCATTTTTCTTCCAGCCACTTGGAAAACCTAGAGGCAGTTTACTTGTTTTCCCAAGCTGATGCAAGCCCTTCCTCAAAGGCTAGTCACCTGTTCAGGCCATTATCTCTATTTTTCCACACAGTAAGAGCAGAGATTTGTCATAATGTAGTGGGATATATCATGTAAACAAAAGTGTGCTTTCATGAAAAATGGAGTGACAATTGCAGGTCAAGGGCAGTAATTCTGCCAGCCTCTGCTCTCTGCTGGTGAGGCCTCACCTAGAATACTGCACCCATGTGTGGAGTCCTCAGTACAGGAGAGACATAGACATGTTGGAGTGCATCCAGAGGAGGGCCACAAAAATGATGCAAAGGATGGAACACCTCCCCTATCAAGGACAGGCTGAGATAGCTGGGGTTGTTCAGCCTGGAGAAGGGAAGACGCTGGGGAGGCCTGAGAGAGACCTTTCAGTAAGTAAAGTTCTGTAGGAAAGAAGGGGACAGATTTTTTTAGCAGGGTTTGGGGTGATAGAACAAAGGGAAATTATTTCAAACTAAAAGAAGGGAAATTTAGATTGGGTTAAGGAGGTAGTTTTTTTTACAGTAAGGGTAGTGAGGCACAGGAACAGGTTATCCAGAGAGATGGTGGAAGCCCTCTCCCTGGAGATATTCATGGTCAGACTGGACCAAGCTCTGAGGGACCTGATCTAGCTGTAGATGTCCCTGTTCATTGCAGAGGATTTGGACTACATCACCTTTAAAGGTCCTTTCCACCTCCAAGGATTCTATGATTCTAGTGAGATCATTGGATCCAAGTATTCTGCTTTAGCAACTGATGGATGATCACTTCAATTCAAACAGGAGTTTCTAGGAGTTTCATTTAGGGTCAAGCTATGTTCCAGGCTTGGCTTGTCAGAAGTTGTAACTGAACACTTCAAATTGTTTAAATGGAACAGGGCACTTAATAATATTAGTGAAAAACTGTGTATTTGAAGAGTTGAGATAGAAGACAGAAAGGTTGAAAACAAGAATGTTTTTTTCTCCGAAGATCAACGTAATAATCAGTATTTAAGTGAGATGATGCATTATTACACTGAAGTGGCCTAATATGAAATTTGTAATTAGGCTACTTCGTTATTAATAACAACGATAATAATAATGTTAATAATAATGTCGTAATACTGAGATATGGTATTATTAAGCCTGAGGAAGGTGATTAAACTTTTACACTATGGTGCCCTAAATTCCACATAAGACTCTTGACTTAGAAAGGTGTTTCTGAATATCTCTTGGAAGTGAATCTGAAGGCCTAGATGACACGATCACTATCACCTACTAAAAAGGAGAATAGGGGAGGAACTGGGGTGTTGCCTGGTTAGGATTCAGTTCTCTTTCTTTCCTCACAGCACACAACATTAAATATAACAATATCCTTTATTTTAAATTACATTGCAGTTAATATGGCAGACATTGTTTTCCCAGTGTAACATGTTAGGCATATGATTTAAAACTATCTATTTAATTAGTGCAGTCACTAGCATAACATAATTGTCTGAGACTGGTAAGGAGTGCATTGTCACAAATCAACATGAGACAATCAGCAATGCTTCGTGAACAGTTTTACATTCAGAAACATTCCTCTGGACAAAGCCAGAAGCTGTTTTTTTCAATGGAAAGGCCCAGAAATGTTTTCTAACCAAAGACCTTTCCTGGGAGCAAATATTTCCAGCTTGATACTGGAAGATGGGAGATGATACCATTGCACCCTGTGAAGGCAGGATACAAGCTGGCATCTTCAGATTTAGGTTTGTCATTTACAGCTGCTCTTCAAAATATGATAGAACACCATTCTTATGAAATGAATTTCTGATATGGCTTCCATTCATACAGACTTTACAAAGCCGGTGGGAGTGGTACCCACTCTATAGTATGAAACATTTGAGGTACTATGAAACACTCACCAGACTTCTGCAGATATTTTTAATGAGTAGTGTGATTTGATGCATGTGTCTGAAGGATTTGGGTATAGTGGTCCCTCTGCCTAAAGGCTCCTGTAGAAGGTTTTCCTTTGTCAGAAGGGCTCAGCCATGGTTTTTATAATCCATATTGGCTGAAATGACAGTTACACATTAGCTGCGTCTTCCTCCTTCCAACAATTTCTTTGGTAGGTAGCTGTGGAAAGTCTGTAATAAAATGACATTCTTTTATATCTACATCAAAAAGTCATGGCTTCTTCTTCCAGAAGATCTAGTAGGTTGGGCTTTAGTGATGCTTTTTTCTCTCTCTCTCTTATTTTTTTTTTTCTGAAAGATACCTACCAGTCTCTGGTGGCTTACAAACAAATCAGGCTGACATTTCTAAAGGTGTGAAAATACAGACCCAGACAACATTTAACAGAAAATTACTCAAAATTCCAGATTCTTTATTAAAGGTACACTCCTAAAGATATATACTGGTATATATATCAGCATAATTCTGAGACCTGCTCAGAAGAAGAATTGATGCGTAAAAGTTTAGGTGACCCGGGTAAAAATTACTTGGTTTTATGACTGCATATTTATTACCTTCTTGTTTGTTTTTATTACACTCCTGGATGCACTTATTATTGATACACATGGCTAATACTTGCAGACTCCTGCTAGGATCTTGGAATTATTCATATGTTGCAGTAGTTAGTTTCAAAAGTTTACTAGATAATGTCAAGCGGACATCCTCTGTGTATGTAATTTTTGAATTTATTGATAATTTGCTCATTATTTTTGAAGGGAGAGAACATAAATATAGCTCCTAATTTATGTTTTCATTCTCACAACTACTTAAATGTGAAGTAAAGTGTATACTTCTCTGATGATGGTGCTCACATGCCTCTAAAGTAAAGGTGATACTGTTTCATGGTGTTTTATAATACTGTTCTCTAGAGAATTCTTTATATGCCAGTGAGAACATGTGATTATTAAAGAATACATGTTATATATGTATGGTTTTAGGTAGAATTATAATGCAGTATTCATACTGCAGAGGAACCAAAAGCATGCACAATCTGAGAGCAGAACTTGTAATTGTGGTCTAATTACCATACCAGAGAGGCAACAGATTTGTGGATAGGGCCAGCAGGAATAAAATATGAAGATGAAAAGACACAGAACTATCTATGCATTACTCTCAGTTAGCAGCCTGCTGGGTCACCTCTTTGTGTACTTCTCAGGGAGTGCA